>NC_138989.1:86632457-87318733 GCF_964341445.2 Mesoplodon mirus | reverse complement strand
AAAAATAATACAGAAAGAACTAAATAAAGAAAAACAAGCCATAAGTTCTACGAGCCACGGGAGCCTCAGAAGGAAGCGAGGACCTGAAGAACCAGCCGGACCCGAGTGCTGTGCCAGGTGCGACGGCGGGTCGACGGCGTGGAGGGCCCGGGCAGGTGAGGGCTGTGGGGAGGGGCTGCCCGGGGGAGCTTGGCAAGGCCTGTGGGCTGGGGATCTGCTCACTCGTGTCCTCCGGGCGTCGGGAGGCCGGTACCTCTCCCGGGAGCCCGTCAGGGCCGGCTGCAGGGAGGAAGGGTGGGCGCAGGAGGGGCCGGGGAGGCCTTCCTGCTTCTGCCGTTTCTGCAGGTCTTCCCACCTGAAGTGCTCAGGGTGGCGAGGGGCGTTGCCATGCTGAGCCCTGAACCCCATCACTGTCTCCACTTCCCTATCACAGAGCCGGTCACCTCAGATTCCCTGCATATTCGTTGGGCTGAATGCACCTCTGGGCCTGGAAGGAATCATTTGTAACTTGCTCAGCGCTGTGTCTCCAGCCCTGACAGGGTGTCTGGCACTCGTGCAACAGACACTGAAGGAAGGGAATCCAAGGCCACGAAGACCTTTCAGTGTCACCAGGATCCCACAAAGACCCCACTAGGCCTATTTTAACGATCGCGCTGAGCTCTCCTGAATATCCTTCTAAAATCAGGTTGCTTGTTTGGAAAACCTCAACACTCCTCAGCATCCAAGGAGGGGGAGAGAAAACTCCAGTCCTCCCTGAGTTAAGTTTTTCACACTTCCTGAAATTTCTAAAGTAGCAGGATCCCTAACGAGACCATTCCAAGACATGGCAGGCCACCTGGAAGCCGATCTTCGCTCTGTGGGCTGTGCCTCCTGGCCTCTTGCGTCCGGGCGCACACTAAATTTTGACCCCTTTGTAAGGCACCTGGGAGAAGGCCCCACGGCTCTCAGCTAGAGGGAAGTCACCTGTGGCCCTGGGCAGTGCCCTGGGGCCAGACAGCCTGAGTGTTTAAATTATTACTCACGCACAGGCTGTGTGGTTGAGGGCTCTTCTCTGGGAAAACCTTCAATGGCTCATACTAACATTGAAACGGTGGCGTCAGTAACCACTGGCTTGAGGGAAGGAAATCACAGGTCTCCAGGGTCCCCCAACGTCACTTACTACGCAAAGCCAACAGCTGGGGAAACGTGGGTAAGTTCGCTGGAAGAGAAGAAAGAAATCAAGAAATAGATCCCTTCCGTTTTTCCACTTGTTTCTCTTTTTTTTTCATTCAGAGTTATTGGAAATAATTACTTACAGTAAAATTCAACTTTTTAAAAAAGTTTTACTGGCGTATAGATGAAAACTTCACCCTTTTTAAGCGTCCAGTTCTATGAGCTTTGACCGAAGAGACACAGTCGTGAAACCACTACCACATTTAAGAGAGAGACAATTTCCATCACCCCAAATGTCCCCTTCTACCCCCATGCAGTCGACCACTCCCAGCACGCCCAGCTCTTGGCCCACATTAATCTGATTCCAATCGTATAGTTTGGTCTTTCCAGAAGGTCACATAAATGGAATCACACAATATAGAGCCTTTGAGTCGAGCTTCTTTCACTTCACACAATGATTCTGAGGTTCACCCATGTGGTTGCACATATCAGGAGTCCGTTCCTTTCCCTGCAGAGCCGTGTTTTGTTGTGTAAATAAACCTCACTTCATCTCTTCACGGGCTCATGGACAGTTGGGATATTCCAGTCTGGGCCCATGTGGATAAAGCTGCTACAGACATTGATCTGTGGGTCTTTGTGTGGACATGTTTCCACTCATCCTGGGTAAATACCCGGGACTTGTCTTGATGATTGAGTGGTGAGCATATGTTTAACTTTTTAAGAAGCTGCCCAGCTGTGCCCCAGAGGGGCTGCTCACCAGCACGTGCGAGGGACCCTGTTGTTCTACATCCTTGTCAACAATATTGTCAGAGTTTTAAAATAAATTTTTAAGACATTCTCATTGACGTGCAGTGTTGTATTCATTTGGCTTTAACTTTAATTTCTCCAATAACTAAAGACTTTGAGCCTCTATTCACGTGCTTCTTTGTCGTCATAGTTTTTCTTGATCAAATGTCCAAATCTTTCCCCCTGCCCTGTTTTCATATTTTTGAGTTGTGGGCATTCTTTGTACATTCTGATTACTAGGCAGCTTGTTTGTTTGTTTTCATAAATTTATTTATTTATTTATTTATTTTTGGCTGCGTTGGGTCTTCGCTGCTGCACGTGGGCTTTCTCTAGTTGTGGCGAGTGGGGGCTACTCTTCATTGCAGTGTGCAGGCTTCTCATTGAAGTGGCTTCTCTTGTTGAGGAGCCCGAGCTTTTGGCATGCGGGCTTCATTAGTTGTGGCACGTGGGCTTAGTTGCTCCGCAGCATGTGGGATCTTCCCAGACCAGGGCTCGAACCCATGTCCCCTGCATTCGCAGACAGATTCTTAACCAATGCGCCACCAGGAAAGTCCTTGAAGGTCATTAACTTTTGATGACATTTATTCCATTTATCAATTCTTTTCTTTTATAGTTTGTGTTTATTGCATCTTATCTAGGAATGACTCCCTTGTCAAAAGGTCACAAAGATTTTCTCTTATGTTTTCTTTCAGAACTTGTCTTAGTCTTAGGTTTTACATTAAGGTTTATGGTCCACCTCAAGTTAATTTTTGTATATATATGTGCAAGATATAGGCTGGGGTTTATTTTTCATATAGAGATGCCCAATTCAGCCAGCACCATTTGTTGAAGTCTATCTCTTCTATATTGAATTAGCTTGGTACTTTGCCCAAAATCCATTAACCATATATGGTCTTTTTCTGAACTCTTTTCTGTTCCACTGACCTGACTACCCTTCACCAATGTCACCATGTCTTAGTTACTGTCTTGAGACCAGGTATTACTATCACAAAAGTCCTCCTATCCTTATGTGTTTGAAAGCCAGCATTCACAGATCTTCTTGCAGAGATCTGTCTAGAGGAAAGTACATCAGGGCTACAAACAGGACCTCACCACTGTCACCTGGAGACAGCTCAGAGGAGGGGGTCATGGGGGAGGCTACAATGGCAGGCACGTGACCGGAAGGCTCTCCAGTCCAACACGGGGGTCTGGCGGTGGGGCTGGTGCACTCTGGGAAAAATGGCCAAGTGTGTCTTTCATGTAAACTAGAGAGCTTTGGCCCTGACAGTCCGGCAGGGAGCACTGCTCTGGTCTGGGCAGGTGTCAGAGCAGCATCGTACAGACCACCACAGTGTGGTCATAACAGTGGCGTGGCCGTCCACGCCAGAGCCATCGCTGGGCAGATCATACAGCTTCCAACATTGGCAGAAGCCTTTGGAAGTATAACTACCTCCTCTGGACCATGGAGCACGTAGGCATCAGATTTAACAGTCAAATGAAGCTTCAGGGGCACAAACACCTTGACATTCTGATCACTGAAGTCGCTGGGGCTCAAGAAACTACTTTTTTAATGTGGCCCTTTTTGTACCAGACTCTAAAGAAACGTTAGATCAAACCATTTAAAAGTGTAATTTTTTTCATTCAAAAATGGTAGAATATTGGCAATTTCATATGTTTCGAATTCATAGGTTATATCAGTTTCGTTAATACACTTTCAAAGGGTCTGTTCTGCCATAAATCCACACCAACTTATCATACATGCTTCCTGCCTTGGAAGAATTCTCTATTTTCTCCTGATTTTGCTGTCTGTTTTCTTCCCACCAGTCTAAGAAGGCTATTTGATATTTCAGAAACTTTGTACAAGGAATTTTAAAACCAAGCCTCTCCTGATTCCCCCTGCGCTCCCAGCATCATTTGTTCTGGTCAGATCCTGTCTTGCTCCTGGGCTCTCTGTCCTGTTCTGTATATAGACTTGGGTGATATTATTCCTTTTGATATCTGTCGAAAAATTTCAAAAAACACTACAGGATTCCTACAATCAGTCCCTAAGAAGGACTTTTTTTTTCTCTTTCTGTAACCCCTTTAAGAACTCCGACCAGGAGTTAAGAGGGAACTAAGATTTATTCGAATTTACTTACTTTCCTTCCTGACCGCAGATGGCTGGGGTGAGCTTTAAGCTAATGAGCCGAAGATAATAAGCAAAAGGAAGGAGAACTGCTCCAAGGGGACAGCTAATTCACAAGCTGCATAAAAAGCCGGCAGGACCCAAATGACCTTGGAGATTTTACTGAGATTCGCTTGCAAATACTCAGAGATGAACTGAATTTTGAATATTTCTCTCAAGAGAAACTAACTTAACTTGCAAAATTGTCACAACTCGTGCTTTAATGAGCAGACAGGGAAGGTGAGTGTACAGGGTTATGGAAGAAAGAGATGAGGCAGTGCACTGGATGGGCCCAGCGCCAGGGGGACACAGGCTAACCACGGCACCGGAGGAGGACTGCAGACCATAGAGCAGCTCCAAGCCCTGGCATCAGAGAGCAGTGGTCATCCGTCTGCACTCTGGAATCAGACAGAGCAGATCTGCCTCTTTTCTTTTTGGACACATTCTGAACCTCACCAAGCTTTCGTGTCCTCAGCTGTGCACTGGTGATGAGAACAGCACCAGAACTGGAAGATGGCTTTGAGAAGCAAATAAGAGAAACCATGTCAAGCGCTCAGCCTGTTGGGATGAGAGGGAAGATGGTGACACCGATGGTCAACTGCGAGGTGTTAGCAGCAGTGAGCGTTTTATGGGTGAATCGTTAAAGCCTGGAGGAGAATCCTAGGAATTTTCATCAGACTGGTACTGCACTCATTCACTTATGGGGAAAGAAAGCAAATTAGCTTACTAGGAAAGGACACATTTCAGTACATAAGAGAAAAAAATCAAACATAAACTTGGATTTAGACAGACCACTGTACACACAGCCAGCCTCTGCTATGTGAAGTGAACCAAAGGGACCAAAAAGAAATGTATTCCTTTTTATGAAAAGATCTCATTTTGGAAAGAGTTAAGAAAATACAGTATTTTATTCATCTGCTCATTTGGAGACAAATTCACACAATGCCGTACAGGTCCACACCAGCTCTCTAGAAAATAGCCAAATCCATTTGTTAACTTAGTTAGATAAGCAATTCTATTTAAGAGAAGTTTACCTTAGGGGTATATGGGCACATACACAATTTAAAAGGTGCATGTATAATAATTTCAGCAAAAGACTGTAAACAATTTATTGTCAATGAAAAAAAATGGGCCAAGTTAAAATCATATATATTCAGTAAATTTCAACTCATGGTATAGCAGCAACAGAAGAGAATGAAGAAGGTCTTCATGTCCTGATATACGACTTATCTCCAATGCACATTGCTGAGTGAAAATGGCATAAGAATAGACAGACAGATCAATAGAATAGAATTGACAGTCCAGAAATAAACACTTACATTTATGGTCCACTGATTTACAACAAGTGTGTCTAGACGTTTCAATGGGGAAAGAACCATCTGTTCCACGAAAGGTGCTGGGACACCTACAAAAGAATGAAATCGGACCCTTGCCTCACACCATATACAGAAATTAACTCAAATGGAACTAAGACCAAACTGTAGGAGCTAAAACTATACAACTCTTAGAGAAAAACACAGACATAAATCTGCATGATTAGTCAGTGGTTTCTTAGCTATGACACCAAAAGCACAAGCAACCAAAGAAAAAGTAGATAAACTGGACTTCATCAAAATTTAAAACTTCTGTGCTTTAGAACACAACACCAAGAAAATTAAAAGACAAGCCATACAATGGGAGAAAATATTTACAGATCATATACCTGATGAAGGCCAAATATCCAGAAGATACAAAGAACTCTTACAACTCATCAGGGAAAAGACAGCTCAATTCAAAAATGGGCAAATGGGGGGACTTCCGTAGTGGTGCAGTGGTGAAGAATCTGCCTGCCAATGCAGGGGACATGGGTTCGAGCCCTGGTCGGGGAAGATCCCACATGCCATGGAGCAACTAAGCTCGTGCACCACAACTACTGAGCCAGAGTGCCACAACGAAGTCCAAGCACCTAGATCCCAGGCTCCACAACAAGAGAAGCCACCGCAATGAGAAGCCCACACACCACAACGAAGAGCAGCCCCTGCTCGCTGCAACTATAGAAAGCCCACCCGCAGCAACACGGCCAAACACAGGTCCAACACAGCCAAAAATTAATTAAATAATTAATTTTAAAAAAGAGAAATCTCTTTTAAAAAAAAAAAAAAAGGGCAAAGGGGTCTTCCCCGGTCGTCCAGTGGATAAGACTGCACACTCCCAGTGCAGGGGGCATATGTTCAATCCCTGACTGGGGAACTAAGATCCCACATGCCACAGGGTGCAGCCAATAAATAAATAAATAAATAAATAAAAAACAGTGGCTATGTAAATCAATCATACTTCAGTTTAAAAAATTTGTTTTTAAAAATGGGCAAAGATCTAAATAGACATTTCTCCAAAGAAAATGTGCAAATGGCTAACAATATCATGGAAAGAAAACTCAATATCATTAGCTCTCAGAGAAATGCAAATGAAACCCATAAGGATCTACCACTTCACACACTAGGATGGCAATTAAAAAAAAGACAGACAACAAGTGTTAACAAGGGTGGGGAGGATCTCTAACCCTCACACACGGCTGGTGGGAATGACAATGGTGCAGCCACTTGGGAAAAGAGTTTAGCAGTTTTCCAAATAGTTTTGGCAATTTGAGTTTAACTCAAAAAGTTAAATATAGAGTTTCCATAAAAGCTAACAATTCTACTTCTAGGTATATACCCAAAGAATTGAAAGGGCATCCCTGGTGGCGCAGTGGTTGAGAGTCCGCCTGCCGATGCAGGGGACACGGGTTCGTGCCCTGGTCTGGGAAGATCCCACAGGCCGCAGAACGGCTGGGCCCGTGAGCCATGGCTGCTGAGCCTGCGCGTCCGGAGCCTGTGCTCCGCAACAGGAGAGGCCATAACAGTGAGCGGCCTGCATACCGCAAAAAAAAAAAAAAAAAAAAATTCAGTCTGATTTTCTATTGCCTTAATAAAAACCACAAATTTTCCAGTTAGTTTGAAGGATAAACTTGAAAATAGCTTGAAGGCAGTCCATCGAATCTTTGAAAGGTAGGTCATACCTAGGAAAGAAAGGAAGGCTCTTTTAAGGAGATGGAAAAAAACAGAACAACCTCCTTGTCTTTGACCTAAATTAAACTTGAGCTTTGGGCACCTTTCCTCCTGGTTTCTCTCCCTGCACCCAACCTGCAAAATGTACCAAAAACTTGAGTAAAACAAATATTGACAAACAAGGAAGATATCCCCCAAGTAGGGCAAAATACTTAGCCAGTCTATTAATGAGCTAAGTCCAAGCAAAAAGCCAGAAGCAGAGGAAATACAGCCCCTGAGCGAAGAAAGCACAGACTAAGCCAATAAGCTAGAAAACGAAGTAGGAGAAAGTCAGCTTCTGCAAGATTTCGATACAGATTTGCCAGGCTTGAAAAGGGGACTATTTTTTCTTATTTGATTTCTTATTTGATATGTGAAAGATGTGACATATCCAGTTAGAGTTCAAATTTTAAATAAACATGTGAATTTCTTAATAAAGGGCTTGGAGATTGATAACGATTTCTAGTATCCAACTCAACTAAATAGTTCAGATCAATTAACTATGTCTTCTTGTCACCAATTGATGGCAACATAGTTAATCTACAGGGGCAGTTAGGGCCACAGCAGGATCCAAACTGATCTAGGGCTGTTACAGAGGTGACTTCACGGCTGAAGATACGGTTCAACAGAAATTCACAGGGACAGGAAAATTATTTCAGACCCTCCAAAATGATTGCATATACTGGCCTAAGCTCTCTAAAGGATCAAGCAAGACTCTTTGGAACCTATTGAGGTTATGGGACTTTTTAATTCTCTCCATTATTAATCTGTATCATTTTTATTTTTCTGCAATGGACATGTAGTGCTTTTGTAATAATAAGTCAACATTGGTTAAAAAAATAAAAAAAGAATTACAGCAGAATTCTTGTCAGGAACCATGCAAGCAGAAGAGAGTGGAATGAAATATTTTAAACCTTTAAGAAAAAAAAACAAAACCTACCAACCTAGAATTCTATATCCAGAAAAAGTATCCTCCCAAAATGAAGGAGAAATAAGGACTCTCTAAGACAAATAAAAATGGAGGGAACTTGTTTCCAGTGACCTGTCCTGCAAGAAGTTAAAAGAAGTTCTTTAGGTAGAAGGAAATGATACAGGTCAGAAATACACACACACATATCAAAAAAAAAAAAAAAAAGTTGGAGCATCAGAGAAAGAATTAATGAAGATAAAATAAAATTTTTTATTTTCCCTATTCTTAGTTGATTTAAAAGATAAATGCTGATTTAAAATAATAAAAGCAACACTGTATTGGGTGATTATGACATACAGACAGGTGAAATAAGTGACAGTAAGTCACAGGGATGAGAGGGAAGATAGAATATTCTGACACAAGGAATCTGCATTACACCTGCTATATGAAGACGGACTCAGAGTAGTTAAAAACACCTCAAACTTTAGGAAAGCAACTAAACAAGAAAAACTCTTAAAGGAATGTATTTGATATGCTAAGAAAGGAGATAAATAGATTCATATAAAATGCTCATTTAAAACAAGGGAAGGTAAAAAAAAAAGAGTAGGGGGGAATTCCCTGGCGGTCCAGTGGTTAGGACTCTGCACTCTCACTGCCAAGGGCATGGGTCCAATCCCTGGTCAGGGAACTAAGATCTGCAAGTCATGTGGTATGGCCCAAAACTTAAAAATTTAAAAATAAAAAATAAAACAAGTGAAAGTAGAAAAAGAGACCAGGGAAAAGAAGTGAAGAAAAAATACAATGAATAAAAGCAATTGCAAACCTGGTGGATACTAATCTAACTATATCAATAATCACTTTAAATGTGAATTGTCTGAATATACCAATTAAAAGGGATTGTCAGAGTGGGTTAAGAAAAAACAGATCTAACTATGTGTTGTTTATCAAAGAAAATAAATTATACTGTCAAAGAAATTCATCGATTTCTAAGGAACTCAAAAACCTATCAAAAGTTCATTCAAAACGAGATTTGGTAAGCAATTTGTTAATTTATTTAATATTTATTTATTACGTACTGTGCCTCACTGTTTGCTAGGGAAGCAAAGCCAGTGAGGACAGTGCTGGTACTCTCTGTTCACTAGAAGGATGTGAATATGCAAGTGAACGTGTGTAATAAAGTTTTGTAGGCTTTATGGCAGGTGGGCACAGGGTACAAGGTCCAGAAGGAACCCAGAGATGACCCAGGCCACTCAGGGGGGCCACGGAGCTGTGATCTTGCAGGTCCCAAATTCCCTTCTTCGGCAACCACACGATCAGCTACACCAAACAAGAGCGCGTGGAGCTCCCTTTCCCGCAGCCTCTCACCTGGTTTCTCACTGTCCTTTGTCCACCCTCCCGCATTCCCATCGCTTGCATTTTCCTGCTTCTCTCCATCTTTGCGCTGTGCCAGTTTTCAGGCTCACATCAGCACTTGCCAGCCTATTATACTGTAGCCCCCCCTCCCGGCTCCCTTATCCACGGTTTCCCTTTCCACTGTTCCAGTTACCCTCAGTCAGCCAAGATCTGAAAAGATCACATGGAAAATTCTAGAAATAAACAATTCATAACTTTTAAATTGCCAGCCGTTCTGAGCAGTGTCGCGACATCGCCAGTTGTCCCACTCCGTCCTGCCCAGGACGTGAATCTTCTCTTTGTGCAGCTAATCCACACTGTCTACACCCATTAGTACAGGAAAAAACACAGTGTATGCAGGGTCTGGGAGTATCCACGGTTTCCGGCACACACTGGGGGCCTTGGAACATATCTGCTATGGATAAGGGGAGGCTACTGTAGTGACCTGACTTCGTCACCCTGCCTCCAGTCCGGCCCAACCTATATACAGCAGCCAAAGACATTTTTGTGGAACCCCAAATTTATTTCCCGGTGTAAAACCCGCCATCAGCTCCCGGTGCCTCTGATGTGCATTTCCAGTCCCTCAGTGGCTATAAGCCCCCATCCGGATGTCATCACAGTTTCATATGTGTTGACACGGCTCTCTGCCAGCCTTTCTGCCTCCAGCGCCCACGCCCCCATCTAGAGAGATGTCAGGCTTGCATGTGCTCTCGCTGTCACCTTTGTGTCCTCAGCGTTTAGCAGGGGTTTCTGCGCAGGTCGCCATCGGTAAATACCTGTTGAAGGCGTGGGTAGCTGGACGGATGAGTGAGTGCACTGCTTCCCCAGGATTCATCCGTTTCAGGCTTTGCCTGCCTGCAAGCCTACTGTGCTCCTGGGGGCCCCAGTACCTTACGCTTCCCTGGACCTGCTCTTTCACCCCCAAGCCCTTGGCTGGGCTGCTGTTGACCTAGGATGCCCCCGCCTGACCCCCCTCCACTAAACTGCCTCCCGCCATTCCTCCTGGCTCTGCGTCGACCGCGACTTTTTCTGGAGCATTTTCCCACCATCCTAGGTTATGGAATAGCTACGGTCTAGATTTTTTTTCCAACTGTCGGCCCAATCCTTTACTGTTCTTTTGTGCTTTTTATTTATTTATTTATTTGTTTATTTATTTATTTTGGCTGTGCGGGTCTTAGTTGCAGCACACGGGATCTTCGTTGCGCGTGCAGCACCTTTTTTAGTTGTGGCAGGCATGTGGGATCTAGTTCCCTGAGCAGGGATCGAACACAGGGCCCCCTGCATTGGCAGCACAGAGTATTAACCACTGGGCCACCGGAGGAGTCCCCTTTACTGTTCTTTTTGAAGGCACTTTGTTTTGCTTTCCTTTTAACATCGAGCTTTTTCTTTTTTTAAATATTTATTCATTTATTTATTTAGCCATGCCAGGTCTTCATTGCGGCACACGGGGGTCCTTTTTTAGTTGCAGCATGCAGGATCTCCTTCCCTGACCAGGGACTGAACCCAGGCCCGCTGCACTGGGAGCGCAGAGTCTTAGCCACTGGACCATGAGGGAAGTCGATAGAATGAACAGAACTTTTCAGATTCTCTTGCTTATTACAGGCGTCATCTGCTACAGTATTTCAAAGAGAGATTGATACAGCTAACCATCCACAGAATTTTTAAATCTGTTCTTCCTGATTTTGTGCCCTTACACTAGAGAACTCACGTAGATTTTTCTTTTATTTAATTTACTTTCAAATCTTCAGGGTCACTTTGGAAATGGAGATCTAAGATAACTGCAAAACCTTTAACCCGAGATGACAGTAAGTGGCTGAGGTGAGACTCACACCATATATCTCATTTCCAAAGTCTAAAGCTGCAGAGTCGGGCTGTGCTGCCTGACTTCTCTGGTCTACAGAAGACAAGCTTCAAACTCGTGTTAAACTTTCATAAGTGAGTTGAAATGAGTGCCTCGTGGTGAAGGATGAGATCTGGGTTCATGCGTTTACCCAGTAGCTCTGCCAGAACGAAGCAAAGCCCACCGTCAGTCTGTTCCCAGCCTGCCCCCGGTGAAAGGAGGGTTAAGAGATCAGGCAAAGGCAAGATGAAATAAACGTGTTTTCACCGTTGGGGAAGGAACTTTGTGTCGTTCCGCCATCCTTCCCCTGGGGAGGCATGAGGAGTCTCAGTGCCGCGAACGAAAGCAGTGTCGCTCCGGCCAGAAGGAGGAAAATCCGGCAATGGAGATGTCAGCAGATTGTTTAGGTCTGACTTCAGAAAACTCCTATTCTGGAAAGGGTTACCCTCATATGCTATAAAGGAAACATGAAGCTTTGTAGCTCTTTTCAAAAGCAATGTGACAACAGATGATTAACAAAAATACACAAACGCTTCAACCCCAAAATCTCTTAGAATCTATCCCACAGAAATTACATAGCTAAAAACAAACACAGTTGTACGAGATGTCGATTCGTTCTTTATATTGACAAGAAACTGGACAGAAAGAGAGTATCCCTCAGAAAGAGACTTTCTAAGCCCTTAAAACAACTGGGCAGATGGAGCAGCCTCACTGCAGCAAGAGATGGGGGTCCTCATCAGTCTTTAGAAAGCTAAGCTAAAGCATGATCAACACAAATTTGCAAAGCATGAAGCTAGCTGAGAACCCACTAACTCAGAACCTGTTAAATGGGTAACCAAGATACTTTGAGGGTGGAGCTAGAACAAGGTCCACAAGGAGTGGTTTCACTTCATTTTTACAATCCTAGACTAAGGTACTGTGGTCACGAAGACTGGCAGAAAGCCCAGCAAACACGAGCCCCACATGCACCGACATCCAGCCGCTGTGTCCCCTCAGCCCTACTGGTAGAACTGTCTTGGTCATGGGAATGTGACCTCGGAACGCACAGATGGAATCCACCTGCTGCAGGAAGACAGCAAGCGACCCTCCCCTGCTGCCTTTGCTGGTCCTACTGCTTTGGAGCTGGACTTCTGAGAGCCCTCACCACCTCCTTTCACGTAGACGTGTGGCCTGTGGGATCAGGCAGACGCCTTAATGGAATCAATGCAACACAATCAAATCTCAGTCAAAACAGGGAAGGCACATTATTTATCATGCAACTACTGTCCTTTACTGGATTGTAATTAGGCTGATGCATTACCATCTACAGAGCGCTTGCACTTTTCCAGAAGTATTTGAAAAAACGGCACAGTTCCTAAGACTTTTTCATAATTTTTTATGAGTAGAAGTCAAGGAGAGAATTATAATCCTGAAAGAGCAAGCACATTTTGTGTTCCAAAGAAGAAAATTTTAAGAATTCAAAAGAGATTGGAGACAGGGAACATTGGGTGGTAATTTCATATAAGTAGTATTAATGTCCACTAATTGAACAATGTAACTAACAAGTGTTTCCCTTGAACCTGATTAATCATCTAATCAATCAACAGGTACATGGTAGAGTCACTCCATACATGGTACAGGGGGTCTTAGTGAGAACCTGAGCTGACCTTCTCCTCTTCAAAGGAGGAATCGGACACAGAGGAGCTGTGTCACTAGCCCAGGATCCTGAAAATCCTGCTGGCTGCCAAAGGCTAAAACAACGAAGTCACCACCTGCAGCAGGATATCGGTTACACGTTTTAAAGAAAACACTCATTGAACATGATTATTTTTAGCTTATAAAAGTCTATTCGTGAGGGCTTCCCTGGTGGCGCAGTGGTTGAGGATCTGCCTGCCAATGCAGGGGACACGGGTTCGAGCCCTGGTCTGGGAAGATCCCACGTGCTGCGTAGCAACTAGGCCCGTGAGCCACAACTACTGAGCCTGAGCGACTGGAGCCTGTGCTCCGCAACAAGAGAGGCCGCGCGCGACAGTGAGAGGCCCGCGCAGCGCGATGAAGAGTAGCCCCCGCTCGCCACAACTAGAGAAAGCCCTCGCACAGAAACGAAGACCCTACACAGCCATAAATAAATAAATAAATAAATTGAAAGAAAGAAAGAAAAAGAAAAAAAAGTCTATTCATTTAGAAGCATTCAATGCCGTAGATTATTGTAAGAAATATCTTTAAGAGGAGTTGCAATAATTTGTATAATTTACATACATTATATATAATATGCTATTATATATATTTAGGGGGTCTTGCATTCAAAAGCTGTATACAGGAGTTGAAAAACACCATCAAATAATACATAACAACAAATAATATTTAACACTGTCAAATAATATATACATGCAAGGCTGTCTTCACAAGACAGTCATTTATTGTTGAGAAATTACTAGTCTCTCTAGCCTCAGAACAAATTCTATGGGAAGCAGCTGCAGAAACTCAAATAATGGAAAGAAGATTAATATTAAGCTACTGCCCTCATCGTCAGCTCACACAACAGCACCTCCTCCATTCCCTCTCAAGGTTAAGTATCCCTTTCATTACACTGTGATGGAAACAAACCAGATGACTCCACTGCAGCCAGTGTCCAGCCAGAATAGAATGATTCTCTTCCTCATTGTGGGATCTTTGGAAGTTTCCTTGACATGTAGATTGGCCTTAGAGGAAAGCTGCTAATGGCAACAGCGTTCTTGGCAAACGTGCATGTATATGATATAAATGTGCTAAGAGGGATTCCCTGGAGGTCCAGTTGTTGGGACTCTGCACTTCCACCGCAGCGGGCATGGATTTGATCCGTGGTCGGGGAACTAAGACTTCCCACCAGTGACGGTCAGCAGCGCAGCAGGCTAAGCCCCTTGAGTTCATCTCAGGTCACTGGGTCTCAGCTCTCAGGGCCTCTTCAGATCCTGTGGAGACTCAGCTGAAAGGCAAGCTGAAAGAAAGAGTTTGCAGGGACTTCCCTGGCAGTCCAGTGGTTAGGACTCTGTGCTTCCACTGCAGGGGGCACGGGTTCAATCCCCTGTCAGGGAACTAAGATCCCACAAACCACGTAGCACGGCCACAAAGAAAAAAAGGAAAAAGACTTTGCATATCCATCAGTTACCTGCAATTTATAAAAATGTAAAATGGTGTAAAGACAATGAACAAAGCTGGAATCTGATGACTCAGAAGGGCGTGCTATAGATGATGCACAATTTTCCACTGAAACACAAAATTTCTCTCTATAGCCTTTTGATCGAAAGCAATCTCAAAGAAAGACTATTCCTGTTCACAAATTAAAGCTAGTCTCATTGGACTTGGCTTAATTTTTTACGTAGGTGTTGCAAAAATGGTAATTTACCATAGGTCCTCTTAAGACTGCTTTGCTTAAAGTTTTCATAAGGAATCTCAGATTGGATTATAAAATCCTCTTTAGACGAAGAAGACAAGACAAGAACTTGACATCATATTTCACCTGCAATATGTGTAGATTTGGGTGAATCCCTCTCTTCTTGAGGTCTCAAAAGATCCTAAGATTCCTGTGTCTGTCAAGAAGTGACCATCCTTACTCACTTGTAAGGCTAGGAGCCCTGGAAGCCTAGAACCAGACAGTTTTTCCTAAAGGAGTTTGTAAGCACCAGCTCCATATAAAGTCATCTGTAGCTCCTTAAAAGTCATTCAACGAGCATCATTCTCAAATACGACATTCCAGGCCAAGTCTTGCCTGCATGACCAGTGTTTCTAATTATGGCCTCTTAACAAGGAGATCAGACTCTTTTGAACCTGTTAAAATAACTATATTGCCATGAAATAAGAAGACTCAAGAGGAGTTTCAGAATTCTAGAGGTGTCAGGCAGGGAGAAATAGATGTCATTTAAATATTTCATTTCAGGACTTCCCTGGTGTTGCAGTGGTTAAGAATCCATCTGCCAATGCAGGGGTCACAGGTTTGAGCCCTGGTCCAGGAAGATCCCACATGCCACAGAGCACCTGAGCCCGTGTGCCACAACTACTGAGCCTGTGCTCTAGAGCCCATGAGCCACAACTACTGGGCCCACGTGCCACAACTACTGAAGCCCGCACGCCTAGAGCCCGTGCTCCACAGTAAGAGAAGCCACTGCAATGAGAAGCCCACGCACTGCAAAGAAGAGTAGCCCCTGCTCACCACAACTAGAGAAAGGCCGCGCGCAGCAACGAAGACCCAATGCAGCCAAAAGTAAGTAAGTAACTAAATAAATAAATAAATTTAAAAATAAATAAAGTAGTTCTCATTAAATAAATAAATAAATAATGTCTGTTAACTCAATTTAATATCAGTTCTAGGTTTTTAAGTTACAAAAAATTCAGGACATTATCTTCAAGTTAATGTAATTACTATTGAAATAAAGTTTGTCAGAATAATTATTCAATTCTGGTTAAGTGTAATTTTGCATTTTTCATAACCTTAAAAATTTATTAGAAGCAATGCGAGCTTATTCAATAAGTCCTGTATAGGTTTAGGAAGAATATACCCAAGTAGAATCAATATATATTTACTTAACACTGGTAACTCAGAGAACACACGGTTTGTTTTTATTAACACTAGTAAACAAACTAGTGTTAAACTAGTCTTGTTTGCCAAAGACCTATCTAAATTATGTGAGCTTGAATTCTTAAAACATGTTCAAATTATTTCCCCAAAGAATAACTTTTTTCACATTGAAAGCATTACAGGTTCAATTTATTTAATTCCTAGGAATTTAAAAAATTGAATTGAATTTATATAAGCGCTTTTATTTATCTGCAAATTAATCAGGATAGAGCTTCATTAAGGGACTTTATAATCTAATTTGGTAATACCCGCAGTAGGTAGGAAAATACCAATACTTACACAATAAAAAATAAAGGCCTTTCTGAATTAGACATATAAGTCTACAGACACAGAGGGAAGGCTGACAGTTTTAACTCTAAAACTGCAGCCATGCATCAAGCATAAATACAGAAAAACACAAAATTTACCACTTCCCATTGGGCATGAAATTCTTAATTTGAGCACCAAATAGACAAAGAGATCACCAAGTGGTTAGGCCACAGAACCAAAAGAATTCAGCATCCACAATCAAGCAAGTACGCAAAAGAACCAAACTCAAACCCACACCAAGCTATCGATGAACAAGTGTCCTGAGCACAGGACCAAGAGTAAAACTCACCATCACTAGGTGGCCCAGCAGGAAGAAAGCACAGAGGGCCCGAGAGCCTTGTTACCCAGATGAAGAAAACGCAGATCGCAAGACAAGGTCCAACCCATCCGATTCACGACACCAGCTGTGAAAGACAAAAATGCACCAGACAATTTAGTAGACGATGTTATTCAGGCCGTTGTGATAGAGAGAAGTGCACTAATGAAGAAGGTTTCAAGCAAGAGGGAGGAAACCTAGAGTTTCTTGAAAGGAGAGAATCCTTGGGGAAGGTGGAGTTTGGTCTCATCTCAGAACATGTGCTCAGCCATTTCCCAGAATGCATCACCACCATCTGGGAGAACAGGGCTCAGATGAAGTTCAACATCATCAACGTGAAGAAAGCAATTCGATCAGGGTTTGTGGATGAAACATTAATCAATCTACGAAAGAAATGGAAAATTTTCTTCGAGCCAAACTGAGGATTATAACCAGGGAACAGCATCTCCTAAAGTTCTGAGAACTGCTCTGCCCATGTGAAGTCAAAACACAGTGACATTTTTCAAGACAGAGGCTGTATGTTAAATGACGTATTATTGAGAGTTTACACAATCCAGATCTGCAAGTACAAAGGGGTGGGGTCATGATGACGCCTTGCAAGATCAAGAAGGAACGTTATCTTTTTTTTAAATTTAATTTATGTTTTTATACATCAGGTTCTTATTAGTTATCTATTTTATACACATCAGTGTATATATGTCGCTCCCAATCTCCCAATTCATCCCACCACCAGCATCACCCCCCCACCACTTTCCCCCCCTTGGTGTCCATATGTTTGTTCTCTACCTCTGTGTCTCTATTTCTGCCCTGCAAACCAGTTCATCTGTACCATTTTTCTAGGTTCCACATATATGCATTAACATATGATATTTGTTTTTCTCTTTCTGAGTTACTTCACTCTATATGACAGTCTCTAGATCCATCCACGTCTTTACAAATGACCCAATAAGAAGGAACGTCATCTTTTAAGGAGTCATCGTGTTGATGCTGGGAGAATGTTGTTCTTTACAGTTGAGCAGGTATTTCTGCTGCTGGGGGAGGTCTGGCCAATGCACAATGCAGATACATAATGCACAGTAGAGGGGAGAGAGGAGACCAAAGGGCAGAGAACATTCTTATGCTTATATTTTTTCTCGTCCTACCATAAAATACAAATTATATTTCACAACAGGCGCAACAATCAAATCTACCACCTGCTAACTGTAGACCAGGGAAGTGAAGACTGAGACACGGAGCTGAGCAGGTCTTTGCTGATTTTGCTACAGAACTCCTTCGTGCGCCCCACACACAGTGAGCCCAGACGAATCAAAACACCAGAGTTTGGAGCAGAGAAAGGTTTATTGCAGGGCCAAGCAAAGAGAAAGGGTGGCTTGTGCTGAAAAAAACCTTTGGGGTGAGGGCTGTGCAGGGTGTGTGTCTTTCTTCTGATTGGCTGGTGGTGAGGTCACAGGGCGGAGCTCCAGGAATCCTGTGCTCAGCCTGAAGTTACCTTCCTCCACCTGGGTGGGAGCCTCAGTTCCTGCAGAAGAACTCAGAGATATTGTTGTGTACATTCCTTCACGTGGAACCAGGACCCTGCCCCAAGGCAGCACTACTTTTTCTGGACTGCTCCTCCTTTCTTTCTGCATCCCCTCTCTTCCCTGATCAGCCACAGTTTGACTCTGCCTTTTGGAACTTATTTGCAAAGAAATTTAACCAGTTTTTCGCCAATAGCAATATTTATAAATATATTTTGTCTAGTGTCATGAAAGTAAAAATTGGCCTTGTGCCATGACTTTCACAGTTTTCCAAGTTTATTCTATTTATATTCTTCACTTTTTAGTCACTTATTCTGGCCGAAATGTAGCCACACAATACGTTATCTGAATGCACTATTTTCTGTCATGTTTGGATGGGACTTACTTTCTGTCAATAGGATTATTTTTGAGCAAAGGACATGCTAAAAATGCACCCAAAAATCCATAATATGATTCATAATCCTCCCAATTTCTTACTTTGTAAGGAGTCATAGGATTAAAGAAAGTAATTTTGTAACACTTAAATTTGCATTTTAAGAAGGCTTGCCTGAGAAGAGGAAGCATTTTCTCACACAGCCATAATTAAACAACAAAAAAAGAAAGTGGTAATCACAATGCCTTGCATTTAAACACTGCTTTCTTTGGAACTGGAAAGTCATGGGAATCAGAGCTGGGAAGGACCTTGCAGAGAGAAAATCAAGTTCAACCTACCATTTAAATGATGGGAAATTGAGGCCTAGAAAAAATGAAGTGACTTTTAAGGCCTTAACTTTACCAGCTAATGGCTGGGACCGCTTAAAATAAATGAACTTCCAAAAATCTCTGCTTCAGGAGTCATATAATTAAGCTGTGAATATTATCACCTTACTTCTAAGCGACAGAGGAAATAAGTTAGAAACAGGTGACTATAATGCATCCAAGTTACAAAGTAGCAAAATGAGAGCTCAGAATTCTTGCCTCTTGTCTGGATGCTCTGAGGGGTCCCCACCTGCAGTACTGAGCTGCATTGATCAGTTTCGTTCAAAGTTACCATTCAGTTTTCTACAACCCTACTCTCAGTGTTATCCTTCACTTTAGGATGTAAAGGTGTGAGGACGGACAGTTTGTATGTCCTTATTAATCACGATTTTGGGAGAATGTAAAACTACAGAATCAAAGACTGTCTACAGGGGCTTCCCTGGTGGCGCAGTGGTTAAGAATTCGCCTGCCAATGCAGGGGACACGGGTTCGAGCCCTGGTCCGGGAAGATCCCACATGCCATGGAGCAACTAAGCTCGTGCACCACAACTACTGAGCCTGCGCTCTAGAGCCCGTGAGCCGCAACTACTGAGCCCACGTGCCACAACTACTGAAGCCTGCGCGCCTAGAGCTCGTGCTCCGCAACAAGAGAAGCCACTGCAATGAGAAGCCCGCACACCGCAACGAAGAGTAGCCCCCACTCACTGCAACTAGAGGAAGCCTGTGCATGGCAATGAAGACCCAACGCAGCCAAAAATAAATAAATTAATTAATTAATTTTTTTAAAAAAAGACTGTCTACAGATGTCTCCACATCACAGTGATGCTTCCTTAAAAATTCAGGAATCCTCACTGGAGGACAGGAGTAAACCCAGCTGCCAGCAAAGGCTTAAATATGGGTCAAATAGGCAGAAGCACCAGTGATCAGTCTTTATTTTCAAACCCCTTGCCTTCTTGTTTCATTTTAAGAGTCCTGGGTAACAGACAATAACTATGGGATACGTGTTTCCCAGGTAGCCAGAGCTTTTTAGAATCCGAAAAAAAGGTCATTAGGGAGGTTATTCCCGGGGTAAAGCTGGATATGCCTGGGCATTCAGGAGGCAAACTCACAAAAAGGACTGGAAAGGCCTTGGGTTCGGGCTTCACAGAGGTCCTGCTGAGTCTCAAATATTCCTAAATTTAGAAAGTAGATGCGGAAACTGGCACAACTTGAAAAACAGGTTAAAATCATAAAACATTTCTGTATTGAAGAGTATTTTAATCTTAAAATATTATGTCAACTTCCTCTTCCAGGAAAATGTAGTAGTATGTCTCCCTATACCCCTAGAGAAGTACAACTAAAAAATCCTGGATGGAATATTCACAACAAAAGCAAAAAGGTTCTAAGTGGAGGAGAGAAGAGGAAGACTGGTCAGGAACCAAGGGATAATGCGGTGTGAGCCCCAGGGCTCCCCTTCGGCCACATGTGTCCCTGGCTTTGAACTGAAGGAGCTACAACTGAGAAATGGCAACGGAAGCAGACAGAAAACACAGCAACAGCAGAAGCCTGCTCTGTCTGGTCAAAGGCAGGGAAGGGGCAACCAAGCAGGCAGGAAACTTTCAGACAACAGACAACTGCTCCAGTCCAACGAAAACCCAGAGAAAATGGTGTCCTCCACCTGCCCCCCTCACAGCCATGCAGGCAAAGGCTAAGTAGGGGGCCAAGATGTCCCCTACACAGGCTGGGACAAAGGCCCAACACCCTCTCTGGGATGTTGTCAAGGAAGTCAAGTAAGAGCGGAGACATTCCTACCCTGAGCTGGTAAGGACCACCCACCCCTGCCTGGATCACCAACTTAAACATACAATTATACAACTTTTAGGGAAAAAAATGAAAGGAAACCTTTGGCATCTAGGGTTAAGCAAAGAGTTCGCAGACTGATACCAAAAGCATCATCCATGAAAGGAAAATGTGATAAATTGGCAATTTCACTGAAGTTTAAAACTTTTTCCCTGGGCTTCCTTGGTGGCGCAGTGGTTGAGAGTCCGCCTGCCGATGCAGGGGACGCGGGTTCGTGCCCCGGTCCGGGAAGATCCCACATGCCGCGGAGCGGCTGGGCCCGTGAGCCATGGCTGCTGAGCCTGCGCGTCCGGAGCCTGTGCTCCGCAACGGGAGAGGCCACAACAGTGAGAGGCCCGCGTACCACAAAAAAAAAAAAAAAAAAAAAAAACTTAGAGAGAAACATGGTTAAAGGCCACAAACAGATAATTCACGTGAAAGGCATTAATAGTGTGAAAAGAAGCTCAACTCACACGTGAGGAAAAGTGCGCTGAGAACTTGCTTTCACCCCTCAGGTCAGCATGTCAGAAGTTTGATGACACAGTGGGATGGTGTCTAAAGCCAGCAACTTGGCAATATTTATCCATATAATGTAGGTACTGTTGTTTTGCAAACCGGCCCGGACACGGAGGGCAAGGGAGACACCGAGGAAAGAGGCGCGGCGCCCCAGGCCGTAGGCGGCAGGTGTAAGAAAGGAACTTATAAGGCTGGTCTCCGCACCCGCCCCACGGCGGAGTCTTCAAGTTCATCCAGAGGCCTCAGCAGGGTCCAGGCCCAGCCTGGGTGGGTGGTGGAGGCGGGGGTGATCTCAGTACCACATCACTCTCCAAAGCTGCATCCCTGAAAGTGGACCCCACGGTGGGCGCGGTGGCCAGAACCCACATCCCGAGGACAGGGGAGGGGTCAGGAGGAGGGAGGAGCCTTGGATCACCTGGGGCCGGCGGGCAGGTCAAACTGCAGTCATGTCCTCTCCTTGACCTGATGACCTCCTCCAGCCCTGACGTTTGACCCAGCAACTACCCCACAGATAACATTTCCATGTGTGTCAATGACATAGGTGTAAGGTATTTCAGCTTTATTTGTTATAAAAGATTGGAAATAACCTGCATGCCTCTCACTATGGGACTGATAAGTAAATTATGCCACATTCATAAAATAAAATTTTATGTGGATATTGCGAAAGGGGTATATTCCTCAAGCACTAATATACTGCTAAGTGTGAAAAAAAGCAATGTATGGAGCAGTTTATATACTTTATGTCATGGATATAAGCTTTTTGTAATGCCATAGGTGTTAAGGAAGGGAAATGTATTTACACATGATATATAGATATAATATATACATGATGTCATTGTATATAAATAATGCATACAGAAGCAAACACACAGTCATGCCATATATATTTCTGGGAGGATATGTCAGAAACTGATAATGCGGCTGCCCTGGGGGCACTTAAGGCTGAGAATGGATAATGAGAAATGGTGCTTCCGCATCTGAGCGCCCGTGAACGCTGAGCTATTGGCAGCCACACTCTTTGCTATATATCCTATGACTCAGACCTATTTTAGGCAGCCTTTCCAAATGATGAGCTGTTACGAAAGTACTTTGAACAATGACGCAACTTTTTGAAAATTGTACATAATCTCCCTGAGCGACTGCAAAGGTGGCATCTGTAATTTTTACATTAAATTTTTCAACTGCTCGTGTTACTTTAATCTCCCCCACCCAACACGCCCCCAGTATGAATACGTAAATAATTGACATGGAGAAAGTCAGTTTTTCCATTGTTTGTTTGGCTTCCAATCGTCAATAGAGTAAATGACCATGGTAATAGCTTTCAGTTTATTTCCAATAAGAATAGACTGAACCTCAAAAAGATTAAAACTTATAACCACTAAACATGATTTCATGCTTTGTAAATTATACTCAAAGATTCAGAAATCTTTTACAATATGCTCCTATTTCTGTGAGATTCCAACTTTTCATGATTTTTCTGTCTGTATTCCAAATTCAGTACCATAGGCAGCACATTCTTATAAATCACTTTCCAAATATAAAATTACTAAAATGTACCTCAAATATGTTCCGTTATTTCATTCTACGAGCACTTACGGAGTGTTTGCAAAGTGCTCCATGAAATTAATACTCTATCTACTCTCTTAAAAATGACAACGAAGAAAGAGAAATATCAATCAATAAATAAGACTAACAAAAAATTCCAAATAATAATGCAACCTTATGGTGGTCCTGGTAATGTAAATACTTTCCCATTCTTCATTTTTTTTATTTCCCTATTTCACATGCAATCGTTCTCCAGGCATTTTCTGACTAATTAAGGATTGCTGGGGGTGCAAGAATTAGAAAGCCACTCAAATCATCTCAAGTAAAACTGGATTTTCTGAGCAGACACAAAGGAATTACCTAGAAACAAAGTCTGTAATACAGCTGGACCTCTGGGAAGTGGATATTTCTTGAAAATGGGTCTCTCTTTTCTTTCACTCTGCATCAGGCAGCCTGGTAAGACCAAGGTATCCAGAAGGGTTATTCCAGAAATTGATGTTTGTGTCAATCAGTTATGTAAATACTTAAAAGGTATGACATATTTTCCTGCAAATATGATCTGATACTGCCTTACCTGTAACTTTCTGATAGCTAGCGGTTATCCTCAGTGTAAATCTCAGAGCCCTAAACTTTAATGATCTTCCCTCTGCTTACCTAACCAGCCTTATTTCATGATATTCCCCCTGCCCCGCTACATACCTTCCTTCAATCTCCAGACCTTTCTACATCCTGTAGTTACGCTTTGAACCGTTAGCACTTGAACGTCGTATAACTTATACTGAAATACTTCCTTTTGTTTTTACAGTTTTAAAAACAGTTGCAGTCAGGTCTGTTCTGGATATAACTGGGAGTAGAGGAAAAGATGGTAGGGAGCACAGTGATCTCGCGTTAAGCCTGGCTCCGTGCCCACACACTCACCAAGAGCCACTTCACCTCCCCGTCCTTCCTCCATCCTCATGAAATCAGATCAGGGAAGATCCGAAACCCAGTCACCCAAAATGAAAATGGTTGATGGTTTCCATTTCATTTACCTCTCCCAGTGGTATTTGCATTTTAGCGTGAATCAAAACTTTAAAGTTAAAACGTTAGAATGTTAGCATTTCCATCATCAGCCAGTAGAAAATTGATATGATTGGGAAAGCAGGCGAGGGCCTTTCAGTGCCCCCTAGTTCAAACCATATTCTGCCTTCATAAAAGGCTGACCTTGGCTGTACTCTGGTTGTCAAGAGAGTATATATCGCACATAAGAATAAACGGAATTTCTCATAAAGCTGGCCATTATTGCATCTGCCAAAGCAGGGCCGCAGAGCTACCCATCAACACACATCCCAAATGAATTTCCACAGTAGGCCAGAGATGATTAAATAATTTTTGTAGAACGGCATTTGAAATTTTGCTTTTATCTATATTTTTTATAATAATCAACAGAGAATGGATTGCATCCCTCCAAGAAAAGAATAATCTGGCATTTTAAAGAAGTCCTGAGGCACACATTAGCACAAAAAACCCATCCCGCCCCAGTGTGTCAGGCACGCACATCTTAGAGGCCTCTTCAGGTACTTTATCTTTCAGCTTTTCCAAATGCTATTTTTTAAAAGCATCCAGATGTCTATCCTAAAGGCAATTATTTCCTTAAAGTTCATAGAGAGTCGGAGACAAAGGAAAAATACATTTTAACATTTGTATGTTTGTCCCCCGGCAACAGAAGTTAAGCATTAAATTGCACTATGACTCTAAAAGCTGTTAAGGAAAAAGGGACCATGGATAACTTTAGTCAATGACTTTAGGAAATCCATGTTAGTCAAGTCTGCACAAATCCTCACATTTTCTTCTGAGACATAGTGCTTCCATATGGGTAAATACATGTCTCCTTGGCTAAGCTAGAGTGTCCAGTTTTTCCATCAAACACCAACCTAGATGTTGCTGTAAAGATATTGTGTAGACATGATTAATATCTTCAGTCAGTTGACTCTAAGGAGATTACCCTTGATGATATGGGTGGAACTCATCCAATCAGTTAGAAGCCTTTGGAGCAAACACTGAGGTTTACAGGAGAGAAAGGAATTCTGCCTTGAGACTTCAGCATCGGCTCCAGCCTGCTGACCTGGAGACTGACCAGTGCGCACAGTCTTGTGACCCAGTCCTTGAAGGAAATCTCTTTATAGGTGATGGATGGATCAGCTGATAGATAAATATCTCCTTCTCCTCTTGGCTCTGTTTCTCTGGAGAACCCTGACTAATACACCTTCCCATGCCATCATACTGATTAATTTACATGCCACTTCTGATAGTTTTTGCAAGGATAAGAGCTCTGTGAATATATTTAGATATATCATCTTAGTGAATAGATTATTTACTGCATTAAATCAGCTTTTTCAAGCCATGATCCCAGAGTCGTAAACAAATTGCCTGAGTGACTCAAGTGGCCAGAAGAAGAAGGAGAGCTTCTAAATGATCCTTTGTCATTTCCAGGATGAACTCGAAAGATCTGATTCACTGTTACTGTTGCTGTGTGCTTTAGCTGGAGAAGTTAGAGCCATGCAAATGGAATTCACATACTACAAACACATCACAAAGGCGCCAGGTTAATCTTTATGTGCTTTCCTTGATGTTTCCAAGGAGAGTGGGAATACGTGCCTAATACTTCATCAGCTTGAATTACGTTTTTCTGCCACCTTGATTATTACCTATTTGTCTCATTTCCCGATCTAGATCATAGGAGTTAAATTCAGATGCGCCAGTGAAACAGCCTCATTTACTCTTTGGAAGAGCTCTGCTTAAATAGTTTTTACCCTCTGCCAATAACTTCTCTTTAGCTAATAATGCCTGTAAACATTTTAAATGAAAAGGGGGAATTGTGGATCGTCTCCAAGGAGACTAACCTTCCATTTTCTAGAAGATGGAGGTACCAGATATTCTCATAAAGATAAACCAACACATCTGACAGGTGGTTTCTCCATCAGCCTCTTACACCTCATAGAGTTCTCACCTTCCTAACCTCCTACAGTGTCACATGTTACAAGACACTGTGATCTCTGGGCTTAAATCCATGGTATCCATGATTTTACAAAGCCAGGCTGGAACTACATATAATTCACTTAGAATGAATGAAGGGACCTTTCATTTCAAAAGAGTCATTTTTTAAAATCTCTTGGTCAATCTGGACTTTTGCTGGCTTTGCTCAAAGCTGGGGGCATGTGTATTCTAATAGAATGTGTGACTTTAGCTTGCTCTGAGCCCACTGCTATCAAATTCAAGCTAGTTGATCATTCTAGCAATATTCTAGCAATATTATTACCAAAATCACCATGAGTGCACTTACCTCTTTTCAGAGTGAGACTTTCATCCGGGACTCTTGGATAGATTAATCAACACAACTCCAGACTTTTTGTTATTATTATGTATCAGCAAGGATGCCATGATTCCATTGGTTCTTCAGACTTTTTGTTCTGCTTTCACACCCATTTTCTTGCTTACTACTCACGACATCTTGTAATTTTACTTTACAGATGAGGACATTGTGCCCTAAAGAGAGCATATGACTCATCCATCAGGACTTGGTAAATCAGAGGAGTCAAAGCAGGACCAGACTGCAGGCCGGCATCCTCCCCGTTACACCCTCTCAAGGTTCAATACCCCGATGCCCATCCGAGCTCTTCCCGGACACCTAACCGAAGCCTTCTGCGTAAGGGAGTCTCGTGTCCCGAGACCACTTTCCTCCCCAAAGACACCTGAGGAGGGTCTGCACTGCACCTACAGGTCTTTTTTCTGTTGGCTCTAAGGTGTTACTCTAGCAAAACCAGCTACCCTGGTGACATCTTGGAAAGCAGACGGAGTAAAGAGGGACTGACTCATATGAAAGGCCCGGGGACTTTTCAATCATAGACTCACATATAAGAAACTAAGTCCAGGCGGTTAAGAATCTGCCTGCCAATGCAGGGGATACAGGTTCGAGCCTGGCCCGGGAAGATGCCACATGCCACAGAGCAACTAAGCCTGTGCGCCACAACTACTGAGCCTGCGCTCTAGAGCCCACGAGTCACAACTACTGAGCCCGCGTGCCACAACTACTGAAGCCTGCGCACCTAGAGCCCATGCTCCGCAACAAGAGAAGCCCCACTCACCACAACTAGAGAAAGCCTGTGCGCAGCAATGAAGACCCAACGCAGCCAAAAATAAACAAACAAACAAACAAATAAATAAAAGAAATATTTTTTTTAAAAAGAAACTAAGTTCACAGCAAGGCCCCCAGCCAGTCCCCCAGGAACACAGTGAGCAGTGAGCATGCTTGCATCTACTGACACAGAGAGATACGTTTATGATACTCTGCTAAGTGGAAAAAGCAGCTTACAAAGTAATAGTTACAGAACCATTGCAATTTTATAAACAGAGTAAAAATGTCTGAAAGGGAAAATGCACACTACGTCCAAGTAATTACTTCTCAGTAGTTAGAGTAGCATAATCTGAGGAATAAAAACATTTTTATTTTTTAAAATGTTTTCTGCATTTTCTAGCTTTCAGCAATGGATAGGTAGTGCTGAGTAATACAGTGTTTCAGAGTCATCCGAAGCTAATCAGTTCTAATCAGTCATGTGTAGGTTACTGGCCTTACCAACCACTCTCAGGCCAAGGTCCCCCCGTCCCGGTCAGGGGTCAGGGCGTGAGCGGCTGCGTGGACCCTGGAGGCCCGGGGAGGAGCACGGACTAGGCTGGGACGTTCCCTCGGACGTGCCTAGGCTTCTCTTCTCCACTTCTAAACCTGCTCCTAGGCTGCGGGGTAACTATCTTCTGACTTCTTCAGGAGGGGGAGGGCACCTTCTCCTAAGCTGACAGCCTATGGTGACATTGCCAGCACCAAAGAACCGCCACCAGTTCCCACCCGTGGCCTCTGCACTCAGGCCCGTTTGTAAGGTGGGTAGCTATATTCACAGCTATATAGGTACAGAGAGAGATGCATGGAGAGAGAGAGAGAGAGGAAAAGGGACCAGAAAATATTTGAAAAGGCAGGGTGGAGCCAGCTTAATTGCTCCACTAAGTGTTAAAGATGTAGCTTCTTTTTAAGCAGTAAGTGGCCTTGTCCTACTGATCTTCCAGTGTGTGACCTTGGAGCCAGCCTGTGCAGGAAAAGGGAAGGAGAGCTGTGAGCTGCTTCTCCTCTTCCGTCCGCAGGTGACATCAACCACCCGCCCATGACCTGGCAGAGGGCTGCTGTCAGCCCAGCAGAGGCCCTGACTCAGCTTAGGGAAGAATTTGTACTCATCACGTGGTTCTGACCCAGAGAGCAAGCTCCCGGAACTCTGGAAACAGCGATCGCTTTTCTTTCGCTTGAAATCCATGTAATTTCAAATGTCATCAGCTCTGAATTCATGTGTAAATAGTATGCAATGTTTCAAGCAGAATGTTCCACCTGCTTTAGAGAATAAACTCTTTAAACCTGCTCTGGTGCTCATTTACATGCACCCTAGGTAATAAGAAGTAGCTACTGTCTTTACGACTCATGTTTATTCATGGTTAACAAGGCCCTTCCCTTAAGGCCTCTATTTGGCTATGATCTGTTTCCCTGCTGGTGATTATCCCATGCCCTTTAAACTAATAGTATTTACCTCCTTTTACATATGAAAAATACATAGACACAGAGCAAACACGTACCTAGTCTTTACTAGGCCCTGTTGAAGCATCTCCCACGCACTACCTCATTTAACCCTCAGGACAATTCCGGGATAAGGAAGTATTACTATCACCATTTCACAAATGGAGAAAGTGAGGCCCATGGAGGTTAAACAACTCACCAGGGTCACAGAGCTGGTAAGGTGCAGTGCCAAGGTTAAAGCCAGGCTGTCTGGCTCCTGTGTCCATGTTTTCACTATGACAAACCTCTATTCCGTATGTCACAGTGACAAAGATCATTCTCACGTGAGTGTCCACGTGGAAACGTGAGCTCCACCTTCGAAGTTGCTCCCTGCTGCTGGTAGGGTTAGAAGCTCCTTCCCAAACTAACCAGAGTGATTCCACCTGTTGTGATCCTCATCGTTGTCCCAGAGATGATCACACAACCTCGGCTGGCCCCACTGGACTAAGGCCCCAGGCTTTTGTTTGAAGACTGAATCTAACTGAGAAGCACAGTTGCCATGAGCCCTTGGCGAAATGAGAGAATCCCGCCAAGGATGAAATTGCCCTGCGGTAGCAGAGCTGCAAAGCGGAGAGCGTGAAGGGGACCCTTACCAGGTCATCTGAGCTGCCAGAACAAGCCATACCTGAAGCTGCCTTTCCCTTTGAACTTTCTAGTAACATATGCAGTGGAATCCTTTTATTGTTTGTCACAGCTTATGCTGGTGTTCTTGTACTTGCATCTAGTAACTAATTTGGCCCAGGCGTGGGGTGTTTATTACACTCGGTCTTTTAAAGATGGATTTGGCTGAGTTGAAGACAGGGCGGTGACGGGCCATCCTTGCCATTTTAAAGGTAAACTATGGCTAAGTTCCTCCAGGTGTGTGTTGTCACTTGAACAATGTCTGGCTGCAGTGTAACAGGAAAGGGCCCATTTTGACTCCAGGTTGGGTCTGTTTCTTTGACATTAGCCTTTGCTTTTCGTTGCTTTTTTAATTATAATCATACATAATGGCCTGCCTCAGGGAACCCTACCCACCTGTGAATGGCTGGAAGAAAGAAGAAATTAACACGTCCCCTCCCCGAGGCTGGCCATTCCAGGAGATGTTTTGCAAGACCGGTGGCCCTTTTACTTTACGTCCTCCCTGTCTCTCCCTCTCTATTCTCTCTTTTTACTGTACTTCTCTCTCTGATTCTATAAAAGAAACCGGCACCCAGAACCCCCATAATATGGTTTTTTAGAGACACTACTCTGCCATCTTCTCGGTCTGCCGGCTTGTATTCCTGACCTCAACACCTCGTCTCTGATTCATTGGCCAGTCGTGCGGCGAGCAGAGTGGAACTGGGACTCTGTAACAGTTATGCAAACCTGCTCGTATATTGTGCCAGGACTCTGTAACAGTTATGCAAACCTGCCCGTATATTGTGCCACAGAGAGATAAAACTCACTGATAATACCATACAATCCATGCTCATTTACATTTATTTTAACAGCCTGGCTGCGGGTACTTCTGCAAACACAGAAGCAAATTCTATTTCCCTAACCAAACGAAACTCTGAAGTTGTAGCTTCTGGTTGCCATGAGAACAGTTATATTTAAATGTTCAGTCCCAGCAGCAGTAACACAGATACGCAGATTCCCTGAAAGGTCTGTCCTCTTCCACTTTCACCAATTCGCATCAAGTACTTTAAGAGGTGGCAGAGTTGAAAGCCAGAAAGAACCCTCATTCAGGAAAAACTCCTGGGTTCCACTTACCTGGCACGACTTGGCCAAAAGTTTCAAATACAAAATTCTTTTCCCATAACTGGTGGTGGTGAGCGATTTATAAAACATACTTGGAAGTGCGGTGTTCCCTGAAGGCTGACGGGATTTGTAAAGTGTCACGTAACCCTTAGTCCCGCATCACTTGGTCTGTAAGGAGTGAGGTCACAGGAACACTGGACACTGGGTCCAGGGAGAGACATACACATGCGGCCAAGGAGGGAGCAAAAGGAGGGTTTCAGGCCCTGGTTTTTTCATCAGTGCTTTACCTGCCAGGACCACAGAGCTGTCAGAGGCGGATGGCCGGGAGCTGATGAGCTTAAGGGTCAAGGTGCCTCCCACACCGGGACCTCACTGCGCGTCCATAGTCCTGGGTTCTGTTTCTTAAAAAGGGCTCCCCAATTTTATAGGCTTTGTGCCCCAACAAACTTGGAGGCACCCTTGTGCCCACAAGCAAAAAAGAAGGTTAAAGGGCGGATGTTAATTTCATACACGTACTATCTTTAAGAAGCACTTTCAAATGTGAACACAGGGAACAGGGGATCCTTCTGTCTGGAAGATTCTGACCAGCGTTCAAACATGCTGTCCTGTCCTTTCTCTCATCCTAAAATAGAACCCTTTCTTTCCACCCTTTACAAAAACTCCCTGGGGCAGGGGATGCCACCCCACTCCAGTCAGGATGTCCCCCCCCACCCCGGTCTGGGGAAGGTACAGCGACCTCCACGCACAAAAACCCGTCACCCCGTCAGCCCCCCCGCCATCTCTCCTCCAGAGGCCCCTTCCGCACGTCCTTCCCGCCCCCCGGCCGGTCCCCCATCTGTCTGGTCTTCAGTATTGGGATGAGCCGTCGGATGCTCTGTTCTCCAGCTGATTCACTCCCCAAGTGACCTCAGCCGGTCTCCAGACTCACGAGGTGCCTACATAGGAGACAACTCCCCCAAACTGTAGCTCCCATCAGGACCTCTGAATCAAACACGCACCCCATCTCCCTTGGATGCCTAAAAGGCACGAGCAAAAGAGAGCTCCTGACCCCTTCGTTGGTGGCGACATCATCCTGCAGCTGCTCAGGCCAAGCCCGGGCCGTTCTGACCCTCCTCCCTGGCCCTCGCCCCACCTGTAATCTGCCAGCCCACCCTGGCTCTTACCTGTACGAACACCCAGCACCTGCTCCACCTCCACCCGGGACCACTGCAGCAGGTTCCAACTGACTTCCTGCTTCTGCTTTTCCCTGCTCCAGTCTATCCCCAAACCTCAGCCCCCTCCAAGCAAGACCCAGAGCAGCTGCAGTGGACGGCAAGGCCCTCTGTGTGACCCCCGCCCCGAATATCCGACCTGCTTCTTAACATGCTCCCTCCAGCATGGTGGCTCCCACGGTTCTCTGAATATGCAGGCATTCCTGCCACCCCAGGGCCTTTGCACCTGCCACCCCAGGGCGTCTGCACCTGCCACCCCGAAGCCTTTGCACCTGTCACCCCAGGGCTTTTGCACCTGCCACCCAAGGGCCTTTACACCTGCCACCCCGGGGTCTTTGCACTTACCACTGATGTGTCCCAGAATGCACACCCCCACCCCCACACCCCGAGATGTGCTCCCTCACTCCCTTCCATTTGAATTGAAAGAATCCGCCCCCCCATCCAGCACTTCCTATCCCGGTCCCCTGCGTCCCCCACCCCCTGTTGCCCCCTTACTGGCACTTGCCGTGTCCTCCCATTCCTGCTCACACTGGCTGCTTGTTCCCAACTGACACAGAGGCAGGCCCTCCCTCCTGTGGTCTTTCTGTTGGGTGTGCCCCGCTCCCCCGGCACACGCAGCAGTGGGGCAATCACCGGGACATCGGGACCCCAAGGAGACGTGTCCCAGCCCATGGGGGGCCTGGCACTGCAGAGGGGGCTTCACAGAGTGCCCACGGCCAGCCGCTGGGAGATGGAGGGCTGTGAGCCTGGCTGAGAATGTGTGTAAGGTGACACCCCGCGTGCCCTGGGAGCGCGAGAACTTGGGTGTGTTATCTGAGCCACCAGGACCCTGGCATCCGGCCTGCCCTTCAAGAACCACCCTCCCCCATGTCTCCATCAGACCTGCTCCTCATCCGATATTCCCCATCTCGGCCAGCATCCCCAGCCATCCTGCCAGGGGCCTGAGTGTCACCGAGACCTCTCCCTCTTCCTCAGCCCTCCTCCCCGCCTCCTCGTCCAGCCCAGCCGGGACTGCCTGCTCTCTGCCTTTAGCAAAGAGGGAAGCACGTGGGCTCTGCGGCCGGCCCGCCAGCCTCTGAAGTCTGACCCCAGCCCTTCCGACGAAGGCAGCAGGTATGTACCACAGGTCTACCAGCCAGGCCCCCTCCCAGGGCTTGACGGGCAGGTGGTCCTGACAACAGAGACGCAGGTCCCCGAGCAGCATCCCCTTCAGCTGGTGCCGCGGGCAGCCCCGGACCCTGGGAACCACGGGAATCGGGGATCTCACCCCAGAGGGGCCATGAGGACCCAGGGCTGATGCAGGGAGTTGCCCCAGTGTTGCTGGAAGCAGGTGATGCCTCCAGCAGAGTCAGCGCATTTTTATGGTCACTATTCTTCTCCTGAGGGCTCTCTCCGCCCTTATCTCTCCTGTGAATCCACTCCCCAGAGCTGTGGAATGACAGTCCTGAAGCTTCCTCAGCCTCAACCCTTTGCTCCAGGGCAGCCTGGCCTCACAGCCCCTCCACAAGTTCCTCAGCCTCTCGCACCTCCGTGCTCGCTCGGGCACCCTTCCCCCTTGGCCCTGCACCCCAAGAAGCACAGTAGGGAGACCCTCGGGTCCTCTCGGACCTCAGGCTGGCTCCCTGCCCACCCGCCTGCTGGGGCTTCCAGGTGCCCAGGTAGATGCTCCGGTGCTGGCCCAGCCTTGGGGGCCTGAGGCTGAAGCCCGCCTGCGTGAACCAGGAGGACCGCATGTGCGGAAGGCAGCCGGGGCCCGGGGCGGGGCTCTCGGGGCCCAGGTGGCCGGGGTCCCAGATCGAAGCGGGTCTGAGGCCCTGGATGCCCCTCCGTCAGGCCCCACGGTGCCTCCCTCTGGCCTCCTCTTCCCTCCTTCATCCCACGCCCCACCGTTTCTATCATCGAATTGTCCTGTCCCCGTTCACGTGTTTTTCCTTCTGTGACTCCATGAGTTTGCTTCCAGGGGCAGCCGTATCAAAGTGCCACAAACCGGGTGGCTCAAAACAACGGAAAGAGCCTCTGTCGCTGTCCTGAAGCTGAAGTCCGGAATGCAGGGGCCGGCGCGCTCCCTCCCGAATCTCCAGGGCCGGGTCCTCCCCGCCTCTTCCGGGCCCCGGGGGCTCAGGCTCCTTGGCCTGTGGCCCCGTCGCTGGGGCCCTTGCTTCCCCCTCCACCCGCTTCTCCTGTCTGTCTCGTGTGAGGACACCCAGGGCTTTGGAGCAGGGCCACCCTAACGACCTCATCTCAACTTGATCACACCTGCAAAGACCCTACTTCTGAAAAAGGTCCCACTCCCAGGCACCTGGTGGGACAGGGACACAGTTTCTGGGGACATAATTCAACCGACGCCAGTGAGTTGTTCTCAGTAGGAACAAGGTTTCTTCACCGGCGCAGAAGAGGGCAGGTGGCTGAGGTGAGCAGGCCGAGACCTGGGCAGCGGGCGAGGGCACGCGGGGGACGGTGGCCACCATACGCCCTCCCAGCATGGGCCCTGCTGCACCAGCATCGGCTCCGGTGTAGCCCGTGTTGTCTCCACGGGGCTCCGGGTGGCTCCATCTCCTGTCACACAAGCACCTCCTCGGCACACGCTGCCCCCTCCCGGCTACGCCTCCCTCACCCGCTCCATCCGGCCAAGTCCTGCCCAGGATCGGGCCCCTCCCTCCAGAGAGCCTCCCGGGACCCCCCACGTCTGTCTGGCTTTAAGGATACAGCTGATTTAAGTGCCTCGTCAGTAGTTCTGACAAGTAAAAGTGAGTGAAGGAATGAAATGTCGCTGAGTAAGATGCTGTCCTCCCTGGAGAGGGAGCCCACGGTCACTTACAAGGAGTGACGTGCGCCGCAGCCCGGGCGGTGGCATCCAGCCCTCAGCATCCCGGGACCCCACCTTCCATCTGTCATTCTGGGCAGCCCTCCAGGCACCACTGAGGCACAGTGACGACCCCAGACTTGCTGGAGCAAAGCAACCGTGTCACCGTGCTCGCAGATTCGGGGGGTCAGGGGTGCGGGGAGCACACAGGAAGGATGGACAATTCCTGCTCCGTGAGGCCTGGGAGCTCAGCTGGGGGGACCCAGAGGCCACGGCGACTCAGGCGGGGTCCCTTCTGAAGGCCGCTGGCACAGCCCGTCCTCAGAGGACAGTGGCTGGGTTCCGAGGGCGCTGGGCCTGGAGAGGAAAGCAGACGTGCTCGGCATTGCTGTAACCTCGCCCCAGAAATCCAGGGCCCGACTCCACGGCTGGGGTCGTCACAGGGATGTGCCCAGGTCCAAGGGCAGAGACGCACCTCCTCCTTTTCCATGGCACCGGCCTCAAAGTCACAGAGGAAGGAGAACAAGGGGTTTGTGGGATTGGGATGGCGCTGGGGCCACGTGTGGAAGCTACACCTGCCACACGACACCCAGGATCGTAAAGCCTCTGCTTGTCAGCGCAGATGAGCCCCAGAGCTCACCAGGCGGGTTGACAACAAGCCATTCAGGATCGAGAGCTCCCTGGAAGAAGAAATTCTAGAAGCAATTAGAGTGGGAGGATGATATCTATTGAAAGTGTACACAGTTCCTTCAAAAATACACTGAATCCAGAATCTACTTCTGTAGTTCAAGAGTGACTTGGATCTTACGGAAAGCTGTTTGCTTTTATTTTTATTAATAAAATTAGGGAGCTATAGTTAAAGAAAAATACTATATGTGTGTGTGTACCCTTTGTAAAACAGTTTGTATAACAGCAATGTCAAAAAATTGATGGTAGAAAATGTGTGAAAGCTTTTTTGTTTTTTCCCACACAATCAAACTTGTACAAATCTCCTTTCCTTTCTTTTTTTTCCTGGATAAAAAGAAGTGAAGTGACAAGTGGCTTGTGTGTGTGTGTGGTTGTGTGTGTGAATGTGTGTGTCTGGTTGTAGTCTAGAAGCCCCCCTCAAACGCTTTCCTTGCTTACATAATTTTTTATGTTGCACTTTGTGGAGTTCATGTACCTAATTTTCTTGCAGTCATGACCACAGCAGAACCTGTCCAGTTATTAACTGGAATTTAAGTGGATTATCAATTTTGTGGAGATCACCAGCAAACTGTTAATTACAAACCAGAGATGAAAGTGATTTCAGGGCTTTTGTACGCAAAAATATAATTACAAAGGTAAATCTGTTGATGAAGAAAATTTTTTAGAAACTCAAAATGCATGTAGTGTGGTCTCTTGGAAATTATTTAGCTTCCTTTCTTCCTTCAGTTTGAGTAATAGCAGTTTAATAGGACTGAACAAAAATGAACTGAATGTGTATCATGCATGAAACTTTGTGCTCCCTGCTACGACATGAAATGCTGAAGGCTGCTGCCTTCATTATGTGAAAAGCAGTAAGAGATGGAGGGAATGACCATAGGATTTTCTTAGAAATATCAGAGACAATGAACTTTGGATCATTTATCTTTCACCTGTCAAAAGACCCATTTCAATTTTATTGAAATGAATAAAATCAATCTCTGTCATTGTGCTCAAAGATGCAAGGCCATCTTCATGTGGAGCGTGACACCCCTCACAGGGAGGCGCCCGCTTTCCTCCCTGGGTCCTTTCCCTGTCATAAGGACCTTCCAAATGCCCACCCGTGACTTTATTCTTTTTATTTTTAATATAAATTTATTTCTTTATTTCTTTATTTTTGGCTGGGAGGGTCTTTGTTGCTGCGTGCGGGCTCAGTAGTTGTGGCTCCCGGGCTCTGGAGTGCAGGCTCAGTAGTTCTGGCACACGGGCTTAGTTGCTCCGCGGCATGTGCGATCTTCCCGGCCCAGGGCTTGAACCCGTGTCCCCTCATTGGCAGGCGGATTCTTAACCACTGTGCCCCCAGGGAAGTCCATCCGTCACTTTATTAAATCGTGTTCCTCATTCCCTCACACACATTTTCCTTGAAGTTCCCATGCTTTTGGGGGCATTATATCCCCCAAATATAGGCATGGTGGGATCTTATAAATACTTTAAAAAGCCTTTAACCGGAGCTTGGCAAGCCTGACATTTGCAGAGACGGCTGTTGGCATATGCGAGGTTTCTACACAGCACGATGCGGGACAAACCCTGCTGCTTCCCTGTGGCCTAGACTCCCCAATATCCAGTCTTCACTGATGTCTGCAGGGCAGGAGCCCTTCTTCCCAAATCCCAGTGACCCGAGGAAGAAGCAAGGAGACATGTGGGGGGAGAAGCGCTTTGTGAGCCTAAAACCGGCATCCCAATGGAACTCACTATGGCCTGAGCTTTAAGAAATATCGGGGCTGGGGGTGAAGAGTGACTTGAGTCAGGGACCCGGAAGGGTCCCGGGTCAGAGTCACTGCCCCGCACACCCTTGGGCTCCTCTGGCCCCCTTAGCCGTGCCCGTCCACCCTCTGCTGCAAATGGGCTGAAGACTTGGACAGAGAACTGGGAACAGGCAAACTCCGTCTTCGGCACAGCCACCAGCATCCCTGCTCCGCCGCCCCGCTCACCTCCCCTCTCTAACTCCTGAAAGCCCCAGGCCAACCTTTTCTGAGGACAGGATCAAATATTTCTGGGACGGTGGACACATTTCTCTTAGAATCACCAGCACTGGAACGTGGTTGCTAGACGCCCGGCCTGTGAGGGCGGCTGCTTGGGGAAGACAGCCCTGAAACCACACTGGGAGCCGGGGCCCTTCTGGCCGGCCCGGGGGGACCAGGGCTGAGTCTCACCAAGCAGCAGACTTCCCCTCCTCCTAATAACCAGGTTGGGTCGCCGCGGGCTCCGGGAAAGCATCAGGTTCAATTCCCTGACCTGGAATCTAAGCCATGGGGGACGCCCGGGTCTCAGTCTGTGTCTCCCCTCAACCTCCTACTTTTCCACCATCAGGAGGAGGGTGAGAATGCAGGGGAAAGGACCACCGGACTGTGTGCAGGTGACTAAGGTCCAAACAAGAGGCTTCCTTTGGACCAAGAGGATGACATTGACCACAAGCCAGTAGATGCTTCAGGCCGCAGGCCCCAGGGCCGCTCTTCCAAATGCGCGTCTTCTGGTCTGCTTTGCGAGCGCTCTTCGCTGGCCTCCTTTGGGAAGCCTGTGTTCCCCAGCGGAGCACCTGTCCGGGTGCTGGGATGCACGAGAGCTCCCCGGGTGTTCTCCAGGGGCCAGGCGTTGCTGGGGGCCCTGGAGCCGGCGCTGGCTGCCGTGGAGCGGGCTGTGGAGCAGCTGCTCTCAAGGCTCCCTCCCCGCGCGCTCGGGCCGGGTGCTTCGGAGGCTCAGCCGCGAGCAGAGGCTCAAAGAGCCGCAGTTCAGCCCCGGCCGGAGTCCGCGCCCGCCTCCAGGGGCTGCCCCCGCGCGGGGCCCGTGAGTGCCGCGAGCCCGCGTGGCGGAGCCGCCCGCAGGTGGTCCCGGCCGGCGGGCAGCAGGTGCGGCGGCTCAGCCCGGCCGTGTTTACCTGGCTCGCAGGAAGCCCGGGGGCGGGGGAGGGGCGGGGAGCGGCGGCGGGCGCGGCCGGCGCTTGGAGCCGCCGCCGTCAGTCGCCGCCGCGCGCCAGCGAGGACGAGCCTGCGGCCCCGGCGGCCCCGGCGGCCCGCGTCCCCGACCCGGAAGGCGGCGCCGGCGCCCCGGGACCCCGCGCGCTTGGGGCCCGCGCGGCGAGGAGGCGGCCTGGACCCCGCGGCGCCCTCGGCCTGGGAGCGGCGAACGCAGCGCGGTAGGTAACCCTCGCCGGGGGCGGGAGGGCCCCTTTGCGCCCTCGAAGCGGGGACCGCGGGGACCCGGCCGCGGGGCTCCCCCGGGCGGCGGCGCAGGTGGCGGCAGGTGGCAGCCGGGCGACCGCCCTGCGAGGGGTGGGCGCGGGTATAGACGCCGATCCCGAGCAGCGGGACTGTCCCCAACGCGTGTCCAGGTGTGGGCTCGGCCGGGCCCAGCGGCCGGGGTCGCGGGCAGAGCGTGGGAGGGGGTGAGGGTAGAGTTTCGGGTGAGAAGCGACAGAGGTCAAGGAGGCCGCCCCGGGCGGGCTGGGAACGCGCGCTGGTGGCGAGCTTTCGGGCAGGCGAGGGTCCCCACCAGCCTAAAATGCTTCTTAATGACACACCTGGAGCCGAGCGGACGACTCCTGCTGTCCCCCCGCCCCCCCGCCCCACGAGCCAAAAACCAGTTTCCTTTTGAGCGCCGAGGGCGGCTACAGGCGACTCTCCGGGCTTCCGCCTTCCGGGGGGCCCGTCCCAGCTCGGGCCGCGCCGCCTGCGCCCACCTGCGCCCACCTGCGCGCCTGGCGCCCCCGGGCGCGAAGCCCCCTGGGCCCGGCGCCGGGTTGGGTGGCCCTTAGGGTGCCCTGTGATCTGCACGACTCCCTGACATTCAGTGGCTCTGGGTCCTTTGGGCTGCTGGTGGCACTGCCTCGTTTCTTTTAGCGTCTCCTTCCACCTCGTTTCGGAAGGCAGAGTGGGGCTTGGAAAAACGTTTGCGTTTCTTTGGTGATCTCAGTAGGAGTCTGGCAGGAAATAAGCGCTTTCTGGTTACTGGTTCTCTGTTTTCCAAATGCTACAACGTGAGAATCGACAACACCTGTTCAGTTTGCCTCTGCAGCCGTGGAAGGCACGGGCCACAGCCGGGATGTGCTGGGAGACGTGTAAACACGGTGCAGGGGGGCCGCTGGCTGTTCTGGCCAGGGATACCCACACCTGGCCTAGAAAGAGAGATTTTCAGAGGGAGGGAACTTTAGGGTGCGTCCTATTTACGACCTGTGGGTTTTGGAGAAGACTTTAGCCCTCCGGCTCAGGGAGATAGTTTACAGAGTGGCCCACAAGTCTGGGACCCCCCTGGATCGGACTCAGTCCTGACCCCCCTTTTCCCTGGCAGGACCACCTCTGAGTGCTGGGGGCCTCCTTGGACGTGGTGACCCAGGTGCAGAGCCAGCGGGAGCCTGGGACGGAGCAGCTCTTCAGGGAGGGATGGGCCCAAAGAGCCAGCAAGTGGGCCGCAGTCTCACAGCTGTGTTTCTCCCAATCCAGGAGAGGTGCCCGTCCGTCGTTGTATGTTTTTTAAGTGGGATAAACCAAAACCTGAAGGGAGGGAATCCAGTTCAAAATTATTGTAAAGTGTTGGCTAACAGTCACTCCCAACGGTTTAACTGTTCTGAAATGACTCCCTTTATTAACTCAGGGTTAAACAAAAGCTATTTGGTTCGAATCCACTTTAGAAACCTTTTGTTGTTTGACTTTTAGTTTCTCTTTAGATTCTTTAAAAATTTGACACAGTATCAGCCACCGTCTCTGTGCCTTTTCCACCCAGGTGTCCAGGTAGCGTTTTTGACCACTTACAAATTGCCAGGCTGTCTTCTTAGAGCAATATATCACCTCACTGATAGGCAGGATGCCCTGGGATACCCTCATTTGATATAACTACCCTATCAGTACCCTCATTTTTACTGCTAGGAAACCAAGGCATGGAGACACCCAGGGTGCCCAGGACTCAGTTCTGGGAACCTGCCACCAGCCCTTTGTTGCTGCCCTGCAGGGCAAGTAGGAGGCCTTGCAAAACCCACAGGGCTACCTTCCACTTCTCTGTCTGTTAAAATTCCACCGCTAATGAGCGGCCACGCCCAACAAAATATGCTTCCTCTTCAGGATGATTGGCCCCGAAGGCCGCTGTTAGGTCTCTGTTAGTCATCTTTTCCTTAACTTCCTCAGTGAAGTTGACAGTAAAGAAGGAAGGACGGTTCTCTAATTCCTCAGCACGCTTTTTAGTAAGTAGTCACTAAGCAGGAAGACATTTCTACTGGTCCCTGAGAGCCACTGAAGGAAGCTTAAATCAGCCTGAGTTTGGGGCCCCAGGAGGTGAGTTTAAAACAACAGTAATTATACACAGGGAGACCCTGGTGGTCCCATTCAGCGGAGATGAGCAGAATTCAAACTCCACCTAAACGTGTAGCCGTCAGGCTTCAGCCAGAGAAACGGAATCAATGGGAGATGCACATGAGTGACTTATCTCAAGGAACTGGGGCTGGAGAGGCCGACCAGACAGGAGGCTGCAGCTCTCAGGCGTGAGCTGAGGCCACATCCAGCGGTCACGCTGCAACCAGGAATAGGGAACAGTGCATATTCTGAAGCTTTTAGCAAAGTCTCAGAGTCAATAATGGCTAAAAATTCATAAATATGGATCTGGACTCTGTGAACACCTCTGAGTAAGTGTGAGGCTCTATATTAAAAAAATAGATGGATGCCTAGAGAATGAGGATAAACAGACTTAGGTGAGGTATCTGGAACGTATCAAACATTCTAAAATTCAGCAATATAAAACAAACTGCCCAACAGAAAAAGATGTGGCTGAACAGGCTGGCCCAGAAGAGAAAACCCAGATGGGCTAGTAAAATATGAAAAGATGTGTAACCCACTAGTTCTCAGGGAATCAAAAATCACATCAATGGGATAATTTTTCATATCCATCATACTGGTAAAAATTTTAAATTCTGACTATACCAAGTATTGAGGAAGACGTAGAGAAGTGAGAACTCACATTATTGTGAGTAGGAGTGTAAATAAAAACAGACACTGTAGAGAAGAATCCAGAAAAGCTGATGACGGACATTCCCTATGACCTCATGATTTCACTCCAAAGTTCACCCTCTAAGGAGAACCTGGTCTGAGTGCAGAGGGCACATACAAAGGTTGCTCATGGAAGCAATTTTTAAAAACTTTTTATTTTGAGATAATTGTAGGTTCACATGCAATTGTGAGAAATAATAGAGAGATGCATATATGCTTCATAACATCTTGCAAAACTATAGACAGTATCACATCCAGGAGATTAACATTGGTTCAATCCATCAGCTGTGTTGAGATGTCAGATTTCACTAGTTTACGTGTGTGTGTCTGTGTGTAGTTCTATGTAATTTTATCACACGTGTACAATTGTGTGACCACCCACCTCAGGTAGGACAGCTCCATCACAAATTCCCTAGGGCTGCCCTTTATGGCCACAGCCAACTTCCCCCTTCTCCCTCCCTGTGCCCTTGGCAACCACTAATCTGTTCCCCATTTTCTATAATTTCATCATTTCGAGAATGCTATTTAAGTAGAGTCATGCAACCTTTTTTGATTGGCTTTTTTCACTGACTGCAATTCTCTTGAGATCTCTCCAAGTCGTTGAGTATACTGATAGCTTGTTCTTTTTTTTTATTGATGAGTAGTATTCTGTGGAATGGATGCCCACCCGCTCCCGTAGTTTTTTGGTTTTAAGCATTTGCCCTTTGAGGGTTTCCAGTTTGGGGCTGTTTGAGTAAAGCTGCTGTGATCGTCCATGTACAGGTTTTTGTGTGAACACAGTTTTCGTTTCTCTGGGATAAATGCCCAAGCAAGAGTGCCCTTGCTGAGTCAAATAGCAAACACATATTCCATTTCATAAGACACTGCCCTCCTCTTTTCCAGAATGGCTGCACCATTTTACATCCTACCAGCCAGGTGTGAGTGATCCGGGCTCTCCACGACAGCCTTCGGCACTGTCACTGTCTTTTATTTGAGCCTCTAACAGGTGTGCGGCGATACTTCACCGTGATTTTAGTCTGCGTTTCCCTCACAGATAGTGATGCCAGTCTTTCCATGTGTGCGTCTGCCATCTGCACGTCCTCTCAGTGAGCAGCCTATTGTCGTCTTTGCCCTTTTTCTGATTGGGTTGCTCGGTCTCGTTAGTTCCTTGTGTGTTCTAAATGCGGCTCCTAGTTTTGGTTTGCAGCTATTCTGTCGGTTTCACTTGACTTCATCCTCTCCACAGAGTCGTTTGCAGGAAGAAAGTTTTTCATTTCGATGAGATCCAGTTTATTACTTTTTTCCTTTTATGGATTGTGATTTGAGTGTGAAATGCAAGAACCCTTCACCTAGCCTGAGTCTGGAAGATTTTCTCCTTTTTTTTCCCCCTGCATGTTTTATAGTTCTACATTTTACACTGAAGTCTGTTGTCCATTTCCAGTTAATTTTGTATAAGGAGTGAGGTCTAGGTGGAGGGTTTTGGTTTGGTTTGGTTTCTGTGCCTACCTAGGAACGTCAAATTGCTCCAGGACTGTTTGTTGAAAAGATGATCCTTGCCCCATAGAACTGCTTTTGCATCTTTGTCAAAAATCGTGTCCCCATATTTGTGTGGGTCTATTTCTGGTTTCCCTGGTCTGACACCCTTGATTGAGGTGTCTGTTGCTGCACCAGGACCACATTGTGCTGATTTCTGTGGCTGGAGGGTGAACATTGCCATCAGGTAGCACGAGTCCTTCTCCTTCTTTCTTTATCAAAATCCTATTAGCTGTGCTGGCTCCTGCACCGTTCCATACATCTTAGAATAAGCTTGTTTGTGTCTACAAAACCCTTCGTGGAATTTTTATAGGAATTTCATCAAATCTATAGATGGACTTGGGGAGAATTAATAGTTTTACCGTGTGGAGTCTTCCACGCTGTGATCACAGGTTGTCTCTGTTTATTTAGATGTGCTTTTGTTTCTTTCTTCAGTGTTTTGTAATCTTCAGCGTATAGATTCTGAATCTGTGGGGTTTTTTTAAGAGTATACCTAAATATTTCTCTTTTTTTGAGTTATGTTTAAATAGTGTCATGTTTTTAACTTCAGTTTCTACACGTGTGTTGTTAGTTTACACAAATGTGGATGATGTTTGTGTGCTGACCTTGTGTCCTGCGACCTTGACCAACTCCCTCACTAAGTCTAGATTTTGGGGGTAGATTCCTTGTAATATCCATGCAGACCGTCATGTTACCTGTCAATGGGAAAGTGTTATTTCTTCCTTTCCAATCTCTATCCTTTATAATTTCTTTTTCTTCTTGTGTTGCACTGGAACTTCCAGTGCTCTGTTGAATAAGAGTTGCAGGAGTGGACATCCTTGCCTTGTTCCTGATCAGAGGGGTAAAGCATTCACTTTTTCACCACTAAGTATGAGGTAACTATAGGGTTTTTGTAGAAGTTCCTTATGACATTGAGGTAGTTCCCCTCTATTCCTAACTTGCTGAGAGGTTTTGCCATGAATGGGTGTCGGATTTTGTCAAATATTCTTCCAGTCAGTTGACAGGCTCCTGTGATTTTTCCTCTTTAACCTGTTAGTATGATGGATTATACTGATTAATGTTCAAGTTGGTGTTGACCCACCCTTGCATGTCTGAAATAAATTCCACTTGGTCATGTGTATAATTTTTTTATAGGTTGCTGGATTCACTTTGCTAGTATTTTGTGGAGGATTTTTGCTTCTAAGTTCATGAGAGAGATTGGTCTGTGGTTTTCATTCTTTGTACAGTCTTTGCTGGTTTTGATATCAGGGTATTATGAGCCCCATAAAAATGAGCTGGGAAATGTTCCCTCCTTTTCTAATTTCTGAAAGGGTTTATGTAAAAATAACATTAATTCTTCTTTAAATGTTTGGTAGAAATTTCCAGTGAAACCATCTGGGGCTGGAGATTTCTTTGGAGGGGCATTTTCTAATTACACATACAGTTTCATTAATAGTTGTAAGATTATTCAAGTTATATATTTCATCTTGGTTGAATTTTGGTAGTTTGTGGATTTCGAAGAATTGGTTCATTTCTTGTAAACTGTAGAATTTGTGAGTGCACTGTTGTTCACAGAATCCTTTATTATCCTTTTAATGCCACAGGATCTGTAGTGAGATCCCTAGTTTTATTCCTGATAGTGATGATTTCTGTCTTCTCTCCTTTTATGTGAGAATCTTGCTAGAGCATGATCCATTTTATTGCTCTTTTTTTTTCAAAGATCTAGCTCTTTGTTTAATTGATTTTTCTCTGTTGTTTTCCTGTTTTTGGTTTCATTGGTTTCTGTTCTTAACTTTACTAGTTCCTTCCTTCTACTTTCTTTAGATATATTTAGGTTTTTTTGTTTGGTTTGGTTTTTTAGTTTCATCAGTTAGAACTTAGATTATTGATTTGTGTACCTTTCCTGTTTTCAATGTCAGCATTTTAGTCCTATAAATTTCCCCCTCAGCACTATTTTAGCTGTGCCCACGTATTTTTTTTCAAATGGTTTAAATGCTTATTGAATCGAGATTTTGTGTGTCCAAGATCAGGTCAAAAAGTGAACAAAATGTGGGAAGGGTTGGCTGGTTGATGGCTCCCAGAAAGAGACCTGAGGTTCAAGGTGTAGCTCTGCTTGGCTCCGTGCAGTGTTGGGTCAGGTCTCAATACAGGTCAAAGCAGTAGCATTGAATGGAAAGCAGCCAAGTTACAGATGAATAAATACAGTATCATTCTATTTATTGAAAAATTTTAAATACATAAAAGAACACACTACCTGTCGTGATCACACAGAGATGAAATAAATACAGAAATCACGCAAATTGGGCTATCCATCAACCTCAGGAAGCTGCTTACCTGTGTCTAAGGAAGGATGAGTTTGTATGAAGGGAAGGGAATTTGTTTTACTTCTGAAACATTTTGAGATTTTAGACAAAGAAAGGAATGGGTCACTTTTTTTGAGGGAAAAGGTAAGCCAGCTGTGTATTTTTTACTGTACCTTTCGTTTGTAATAATTAATCACTTACATTAACAATAGAGAAGCCAATGCCCAGTTTGGGGGTATGACACTAAAGAAGATGAAATGATGGAAAAGCTGGGAAGATTAATAGCCTCAAAGAAGAACCTGGAAGTAGGTTGGGGTGAAGTTACTAAAATTAGGTAAAAGCAAGAGCAAAGAAAAAGAGAGTTGGGGACCTTCCCTTGTCCCCGTTATCATTTGTCAACGGGGTACAAACAAGGAAAACTAGAAGCGGAGTTAAGTAGTGTGATCTTAGAAAAAGGGCTGTGCCCTGTGAACCAGCCAAGGGCTGAGATTTCGGGGGGCGGGTGGGGGGGAAGGTGGGCACCGCGCCTGGCCCTGCTTTCAGCCTGTGAATTCAACTTGCGATCCGCTGTCTTCCTTTTAAGAACCGTTTACATCTGCGTAAACATGAAGGGCGTGGGGGGAGCTAGCGTTGGGCCCCAACTGGGTTTCCTTCTTTGCTGCCTGAATTTTTCCTGAGTCCCTCACGTGCATAAGTGTGGCCTCTAAGTACCGTCATGCGTGTTTTCAATAGAGGTCAGCAAACCAGGGCCTCCCTTCTCGCTCCTCCGCCCGGTGGGAGAGCTGGCCCTGGACGCGTCCGCAAGTCCCCAGGTCCCCCTCCCGTGGGCATCGGACAGACCCCCGGCCCAGGGGGTCTCTGCTCCCTGCCACTCACCCCCTCCAGACTCGCGGCGTCGGCACCAATGTCTGCGGGCCAGCGACTGGTCTACGGGGGCCACTGGCCACAGGCAGGTGCAGGGACGCTGCGGTGGCCGAGGAGGGGTCTGTGATTGATTTCCTGTAGAACGATTTCACTTTCTTTAAGAGTGAGGGGTGAACATTCAGCTCACCCTTCTTCCATAAGAGAAGGAAAATGAGGTTTTATTCACAGTAAGTGATCAACCAAATTTCATGCTTCGTTGTATATCAGAGACTAATATACAGAGCGTGGAAAGACGGGTCCCAGAGGCAGCTGAGGGCCTGGAAGGTGGTCACCCCGACACACTCACACCCTCACACACACACACACACACACGTGCTCATGGCTGGAGTCCGCACGTGACGGCCGGTGTGGGGTTGGCAGCCCTGCATGTTAGGGCAGCGCCTTGTACAGTAAGAACTACCCCTCCTTCGCCGAATGTAATTATGCCTGAGGTTTAATCCTCTGAACTTCTCAACCCGAGAGTTTATTTCCTTGTGATATCTGTTGTTTCAAACATGCATATATATATATATGTATATAATGACGTAGCTAAAACCCACTAAGAAGCCTAACTAATCTCTCCCACCACTCAGACAGACTTATTTTCTTTCTTTCTCTTTTTATGGTTTTCAGTTTCTTTCTTTTTTTTTTTTTAATTGAAGTAGACTTGATTTACAGTGTTGTGTTAGTTTCTGGTATACAGCAAAGTGATTCAGTTATACATATATAGACATATTGTTTTTCAGATTCTTTTCCCTTATAGGTTACTAAAAATATTGAGTAGGGCTTCCCTGGTGGTGCAGTGGTTGAGAGACCGCCTGCCGATGCAGGGGACACGGGTTCGTGCCCTGGTCTGGGAGGATCCCACATGCCACGGAGAGGCTGGGCCTGTGAGCCATGGCCGCTGAGCCTACGAGTCTGGAGCCTGCGAGTCTGGATGGAGCCTGTGCTCCGCAACGGGAGAGGCCACAACAGTGAGAGGCCCGCGTACAGCAAAAAAAAAAAAAAAAAAAAAAAAAAAATATTGAGTAAAGTTCCCTGTGCTACACAGTAGGGTCTTGTTGTTTACCTGTTTTAGATATAGTCATGTGTATCTGCTCATCCTAAACTCCTAATTTATCTCCCCACCCTCTTTCCCCTTTGGTAACCATAAGTTTGTTTTCTGTCTGTGAGTCTGTTTCCAGACAGACTCATTTTCTAAAAAGACACAGAATAAATGCAATGATGATGTCTGGACAGGCCCTGTCAGCATCCTGGGGTAAGACGGTCTGCCCAGAAGGTGGAGGCCCTCCTGCCCCCCAGCTGGGGAGCCAGGTAAGGTCTGTTCCCCAGCAACCCTCTGAATCGAACGACATCCTCACCCTGTTACAGGTGAGGAAATGTGAGTTCTCAGCACTCAGCAGATCTGGGGGATCATGTGCAGCCCAGGGCGTCCTCTGCCCTGTCCAGCGACATGTGTGACGGCCAGCGATGCTCACCCTGTGCTCCTGAGCTCTCAGAGCACATTTCCAAATCCCGTCGTCCCTACACCTGTGTTAGGCTGCACTGTCTCAAGTCAGTGTCCCACGGGTGGGAGGGGCATTGGGCCCCGGCCAGCCCCAGGCCTTGTCCCCAAGCTGGTCACGAGTGCTGGGGACCAATCAGAAACCAGGGGCTTTTTTAAATTATTATTTATTTTTTTATTTTTGGCTGCACTGGGTCTTCGTTGCTGCGTGCGGGCTTTCTCTAGTTGCAGCGAGAGGGGGCTACTCTTCATTGCAGTGCGCGGGCTTCTCATTGTGGTGGCTTCTCTTGTTGCGGAGCACAGGCTCTAGGCACATGGGCTCAGTAGTTGTGGCACACGGGCTCAGTAGTTGTGGCTCGTGGGCTCTAGAGCGCAGGCTCAGTAGTTGTGGCACACGGGCTTAGTTGCTCCGTGGCATGTGGGATCTTCCTGGATCAGGGCTTGAACCCGTGTCCCCTGCATTGGCAGGCGGATTCTTAACCACTGCGCCACCAGGGAAGCCCAAGGGCTTTTGTTTTAAAATGAGCTCCTTTTTAAAGGAAAGAATTGGTATGAAAAGGTGTAAGAATGGAGTTTCTCTTAGTGGTGATGTGACGCCGCACATCAAAACTGATGCTGGGTCTGAAAAGCGGTCAGTGGCTGATAGCTGGTGACGAGGGGGGTGACGCCCTCCAGAGTGTGAGGGAGCTTCTCTGAGGCCCAAAACCGCAGCTTTTTACAGGAAATGAGTTTCTGCTCAGAGCCCCTTGGCAGTTGTTCTCCTTGGTGTGTGTTGTAAATTTTGAAATGCAAAAAGAGTTGCAAGAGGCATTCAGTGTGTTTTCCTGAACACACTGGTTTTTAACATCATGCTGATTCTGATTACATAGTAATTAGGCTTGGGTTTGGTTTATACCTCCCCACTGTTAAAACCATCTAGAAAACAGAGACTGGTGTGATGCTTCTTCTGAAAGTGAGTTGACTTGGTTGCATTTTACATCAGGTTTTGCTCTGATCGGTGGCCAATATTCAGTGCTGACGCCCCTGACGGCAGCTCTGAGTGACCCACAGGGAGTGCCAGGCCATGCCCTGCACCCTGCAGGCGACATCTGAGTGCTGAGGGTTCCGTGGCAGCCCAGGGTCCCTGCTGGTGAGGGCTGCAGCTCAGCTCGGGGGCCCCCGGGGTCTGCCCGGCCCTATGACCAGCAGCTCCCCGGCTGGACTGAGGCTTCCTATGAGTCATGGCTGGAAAGGCAGGCAGAGCCCCTAGGGTGACATGCTTCACTGTCATTTGGTTTTCTGAAATGTTCATTTCAGAGAGTGACTCCTGCAGTCAGATTTCCCTTTGTTTCATGGGACCTGGGGGCAGGAGGGTGGAAGCAGGTGAGGGTTTGATTTTTGTCAGAGGGTGGGGAGCCTGGCGGCCCCATCCTCAATGTTTTGAGTAAAGAGAGGGCTTGTGCTGGCCTCCTTCACCACTGACAGCAGCGCCCACAGTGTCGGCCCCGCCTTTCGGGGTGTCAGGGGACAGAGGGTCTACCCCCAGGCCACATCCGCCCCGCCCCTGCAGTTAGCAGCCTCTGTTGCCGCAGCCCTGCGGGCAGGAGCAAAAAGCCAGGTGCAAGAACGTTCCTCCAGTAAAGATGGGCAGATGCACGGCCTCGCCTGCACCAGCCGCCAGGCTAACCAGCGAGGAAGGAAAGCTCAGATGGCGCTCACCTCCACCCGGAGTCTGATTGGGTACCTGCCCGAATCAGCATAGACGGCTGCAGGGCCGGGGTTGGCTGGGGGACAGGATACCCAGCGCCCCAGCCAAGTGTCTTCCGTGGCCAGTGCCTGGCTCTGAGCCTTCCACGGGGCTGTGGACTAGGATGACGCCTAACGATCCCCCAGTGGGCTGCCAGCCACCTGCATGCATGTTGTCCAGAATTCTCATTATATGCAGAGTCCTAGGCCCGGGGCTCTGAACACCACACCACAACCTCGGGGCCCAGGCCCACGAATGTGTAATCTAATGAGCTCCAAGTGATGAGGACCACTGCTCAGTGAAAGACAGAAATGGGTGAGGAGTGCCCGATGTGTGCCTTGGTGACACAGATTTACCTGAATGCACCTGCCCGTGCTCACACACATCCACTTTTACACCATCAAGAAATTATATTTCACTGATAAACTGACTTTATGTTTGAAGAATGACTCATGGAAATAACGTTCTATACTGATGATACGTTCTTATTTTTTTATTATTTTTATTTTTTAATTAATTAATTAATTTTTATGTTTGGCTACATTGGGTCTTCGTTGCTGCACGCAGGCTTTCTCTAGTTGTGGCAAGCGGGGGCTACTCTTCATTGCGGTGCGCGGGCTTCTCATTGCGGTGGCTTCTCTTGTTGTGGAGCACGGGCTCTAGGCGCGCTGGCTTCAGTAGTTGTCGCTCGTGGGCTCTAGAGCTCAGGCTCAGTAGTTGTGGCGCACAGGCTTAGTTGCTCTGCGGCATGTGGGATCTTCCCAGACCAGGGCTCGAACCCGTGTCCCCTGCATTTGGCAGGCAGATTTTTTTTTAACATCTTTATTGGAGTATAATTGCTTTACAATGGTGTGTTAGCTTCTGCTGTATAACAGAGTGAATCAGCTATACATATACATATATCCCCATATCCCCTCCCTCTTGCGTCTCCCTCCCACCCTCCCTATCCCACCCCTCTAGGTGGACACAAAGCACCGAGCTGACCTCCCTGTGCTATGCGGCTGCTTCCCACTAGCTATCTGTTTTACATTTGGTAGGGTATATATGTCCATGCCACTCTCTCACTTCGTCCCAGCTTACGCTTCCCCCTCCCCATGTCCTCAAGTCCATTCCCTGGTAGGTCTGTGTCTTTATTCCTGTCCCGCCCCTAGGTTCTTCATGACATTGTTTTTCTTAAATTCCATATCTATGTGTTAGCATACGGTATTTGTTTTTCTCTTTCTGACTTACTTCACTCTGTATTATGGTTTGTTTTTGATACTCCATTTAGAGGATGACATTCTCTTTCCTGCCTGTGAGCGCTAGCGTATCTGACAAGGAATATTTAGGGATATGCATCGTCTCCATCTGGTTTCTTGGTTAGTTGGAACCTAACACTTTTGCTAAACTTGCTTTGAAAGCAAAAAATACAGAGCTGTGTGGCAGGCTTCCCAACTAGAGCAAACGCACAATTGATTCTTTAAAATTCTCTCATTCTCTAGGATGGGCAGGAGGCCACGCCGTGCCTTTCCAATGCACCCACATAAAGCAGACGCGTCTGGGGCCCCGCAAGTGCTCTGCAGTAGTATTAGGGGCTCAGGGATCCACAGATAGGTTTCCCAAGGCCCAGCATTTGCTGAACACACTGCAAGATGTATAAACAAAACTCAGGTGTCCCGATTAGGGGGCTGTGCTGGCAGAGGGGAGGGGACTCAGTAGCTGCTTCTAACCCCCCCAGCAGCCCCGTGCCTCCCCTGCGGCCTGTCTGCGAATTCCCTGGGCTCTTCCCGGAATTCCTGGCTGGGGTTAGGGTTAGGATGGACGGCTCCTTCAGGGCTGTTCCCTCACCCTGTTTCCAGGATGCCCAGCTTCTCCACATGGCTTTTCACAGCAGTAGCTCTGTTCTCTGGTTCTGATCACATTTAGTTTATAAGGGTTCCATTCCGCACTCACGTTCCGGGACAGGTAGATAAGTTTTCCTCGCCTCACGTCATGTGCGTGGTGCTCAGGGGTGGTGTTTGTTGCCTCCCCAGATGGCTGCTTCCACTGACCCTAATCATCACCATCCGCCTGATGCCCACGAGAGTCTGAATCTTGCCGAAGTCATTTGCCCAAGTCTGTTCTTCAGCAGCCAGGAGAACATGGGACATGATTTATTCAGCTCTCTGTGTTGCCTTCCAAGACCAGATAAAAGAGGAAGTTAATAAAATAAACAAAAATGACTCTCATACTTTAGGAGCTGGGTTTCTCTTGGTGTGGTAGGAGGGTAGGGTGTGCTTTGGTTGCGTTTATTCTGGTTCTTTTGGATATCTGAAAACGTGATAGCCTTAGGCTAGCTGAGACCAGGGATTTATGGAGTGGAATCCCCAGCTGCCGTTGTCTTCCTAGAAATAGAAAGAGGATAAATTGTATTTCAGAGTCAGGCCTAATGCAGCTCTACCTTCGATGCATCATTTTATACAGCTCTAGGGAAGGTGCTGTCCCCTTTAAAAGGCAGACAATGATTCTTTTTTATTCCGTCATTATCTCTGTATGTCAAGACTTATTTTTGAAGAGAGAAGGCTTTAAACCAGATATTAAAAGCTAGCCTGGGATTTCCTTGGCGGTCCAGTGGTTAAGACTCCGCCCTTCCACTTCTAGGAGCCTGGGTTTGTTCCCCGGTTGGGGAACTAAGATCCCTCATGCTGTGTGGCTCGGCAAAGAAAAAAAAGCCTTATTCATTTCAGACGTTGTTTGGAAATCGTTATGTGAAAGGAAGGAGGACCTAGAGGTGCTGACCTGGCAGACAGCCTTTCTGAAAAGGCAGGGAAATGCCGTGTTTAAAGCCACATCACATAACAGTCCTAACCCTATTTACACAGATATTTTTTACATAGGATTAGCAACACCAAAATAAAATGTGGGATGGGAAATTAAATTTTAATGTGAAGTTAGGTTAAAACCTGGACAAATTTTCACACCGTTTTTTTTTTTTAATTTTATTTAGTTTTGGCTGCATTGGGTCTTCGTTGCTGTGCGTGGGCTTTCTCTAGTTGCAGCGAGCGGGGGGCTACTCTTCGTTGCAGTGCACGGGCTTCTCATTGCAGTGGCTTCTCTTGTTGCAGAGCACAGGCTCTAGGCACGCGGGCTCAGTAGTTGTGATTCGCGGGCTCTAGAGCACAGGCTCAGTAGTTGTGGTGCATGGGCTTAGTTGCTCCGTGGCATGTGGGATCTTCCTGGACCAGGGCTAGAACTCGTGTCCCCTGCGTTGGCAGGCAGATTCTTAACCACTGTGCCACCAGGGAAGCCCTCACACCCTTTTTTTTTTTGGCAGTGCACGGGCCTCTCACTGTTGTGGCCTCTCCCGTTGTGGAGCACAGGCTACGGATGCACAGGCTCAGCGGCCATGGCTCACGGGCCCAGCCACTCCGCGGCATGTGGGATCCTCCCGGACCGGGGCACGAACCCGTGTCCCCTGCCTCGGCAGGCGGACTCTCAACCACTGCGCCACCAGGGAAGCCCCCCTTTTTTAAAAGCCACATTTGTTCATGAAGGTAGAAGAGGTCCCAGGTGTCATTTCTGTGTGGGCTCATGTGGTACAATCATCACAGAGTCTGAAATCTCTGAGGCTTAACTTCATTTGCTTTCATGACTTGTGCTGAAGAAGAGTTTGAAAAATGTGCCCTGGACTCAATCCAGAGTTTGCTCCTGACCTCTTTCCATGGAGCTGCCCTTAGTTACCGTAATGCCCATAATCCAGCGGGGCTCTGAAGGGTGGTTCAGATCCCACTGTTTCCCCGTCCTTTTCTTAGATTAACCTTCCCAGCCACTCTCTCTGGAGTCTTCTACACAGAGCTGGTGTGGGTTTCGTGACTAATTACAGATGTTCTAGGGTACGTGATGGAGACCCCGGGGAGGCAGGTACAGAAACGCAGAGAGGAAAGAGGCAGGGGGTGTTCGTTCATCCCTCAAAGCAGGTGAAGCCCGGACCCAAGTTGGTGCCCGTGGACTTCATGAAAGAAAGAAAAAAACACCAGGCTGAGGTCTCTGCACAGCATGGGCTTGGCTGTCTGTGGAGACGCCGTGCCTATAGCCTGTCTGCACAGCCAACCTGGCTGGTAACCAGGTAACTGAAAGGCCAGGCGCTGCATGAGATGCTGCCCTGGGTTCAGAGGTTTCTATTCCAACCTTTGGACGCAGCGTACATTAGAGTGTAATTCGAAATCAGCACTTTGGAAAGGTAATTAATTCATTAAGAACCGCCCTCCCCCACTGCCCCGTCTGGGCACACGTGGTTTGGGGTGGAGGGAATAACTTCAGGGCTTTATTCTGCTTCTCCCATTCACTTCACAGGTGTTTACTGAGCACCTACTATGCACCAGTCAGTGGGGTGGGTGCTGGGAACACAGCGGTGGACGAGTCACGGGTCCCACCTGTAGTGCCTTCATCCCCAGCGTGCTCCGTGGGACGGCAGTTCCAACAGGGGAGGGGGATTGCAGAGAGGGTGGCTCAGGACCCCGGCCGCAGCGAGGGTCCAGCCCTTCCCGGGGAGGGAGCAGTGTTCTCAGGGCTGCAGGAGAGACCCTGCAAGGTCGAGGGGAGGCGGGGTGAGCCGGGCAGCTCCTCTGAGTTCCTGCAGGCCCCCTCCCCACCCTCCGTCCTCTCGGTGGTGGAGACAAAGAAGGACCACACGGCCAGGGGCCCCAGGCAGGCAGCGTGCCCTGCGGCTTCTGCTGTCCCCACTCCGGGGGCCTCTCCTGACCCAGTGTACGCTGGTGACATGGGCTCCCCAGAGGATGGACGTCTGGGGACCAACCTGCTCTGGCGGTCCTTACCCCCTGCCCGCTCCGAGAAGGATGGGGTCAGAGGCGTGTTCGCTTAGAGGAGGATTCTCTCCCGGAGGAGAGTTCTCGTTCTTCTTCTGGCGCCACAGGGACGCAGAAGAGGCTGTGTGTGTGTGTGTGTGTGTGTGTGTGTGTGTGTGTGTGTCTCCATCTGGGCACATTGTGCCTGCTGGAACCCAGCTTCTCCCCTGAGCTCCCTGCATCAGGCAGTGAGTCTGGTCCTGTCTTGTTTGGACCCAGCCCCCAGCTTCGGGAACCCAGATGTTTGCGTGTCTGACACGATACGGCAGCTTCTCTTTTTCAAACTCCTGAGGTTACAGGTGTGAGGCACCCACAGCATCCCTGTAGGAGTCGGTGCAGCCACCCCCGGCCCCGCTCCAGGCCCCTCGCTTCCCCAGAAGGACAGCAGAGCCGGTGACCTGTCCAGGGCCGCCCGGCTGCCCGTGGCAGGTGAGACCAGGAGTCGGCCTTCCTGCCCCGAATGCCCCACTTCCATCACCCTTTTTGGTCCTTTAAGTCGGTCCTGCACTGTCTTTGAATGTTACCACCCCTAAGCATCAAATAAGAAGTTATTTATCCACAAATGCCATGCTTTGGGGGGAATATGAGTGATTACGACACTTTATTATGGTTCCAGTGTGGCCACAGTTTATCACATAAACACAGTATTGTGAACGTTCTCCGTCAGATGTTTTCATTTTTCATTTATTTCCTATAAAAGGCATTCTGGATAATCTTGATTTTGATGGAGAAATAAAATCATAAGGACTCCACCTTGTGGCAATAAAGCATTGCCTTCTGAAAGGATACTGATCTTTTTCAGGCATTAAAGATACCACTTAGGGCTTCCCTGGTGGCGCAGTGGTTGGGAGTCCACCTGCCAATGCAGGGGACATGGGTTCATGCCCCGGTTCGGGAAGATCCCATATGCCTCGGAGCGGCTGGGTCCGTCAGCCACGGCCGCTGAGCCTGCGTGTCCGGAGCCTGTGCTTCGCAACGGGAGAGGCCACAACAGTGAGAGGCCCGCGTACCGCAAAAAAAAAAAAAAAAAAAAAAAAATATATACCACTTAGAAACCAAAACGTGTGCAGAAACCAGGTGACAAGTTCAGGGTCAGACTACAAGCTTGTTGGCAGCCTCGTGTTCATCACGCATGCTGTGCTCTGCAGAGGTTTGTTATTTACCTATTTAAAAGAGATTTAATGTTACGATGTATTCCTATAATGCACCATTGTTTACTGTTGCTCTGCGCTGGTTTCCACATCAGAGGGAATGAGGTACATAGACTCCGTCCAAGTTGTCACGAGTGTCTTTCGAATCATCAGGAAGTACATTAAAACCTGTGAAATAAAGAAGCGGCTGCCGCTCTATCCTTTCCATGCAGCTCTGTTCCTTAATAAATCCAAGACTGAGTGCATCCAGAGTCCTTTTTCTGGAGAAATTCAGTGCCCTGCCCAAGTCACCGGGTCAGCTCATGGCCGACCTTGAACCAGTGACTGTGAACTTGTGTTACCCGGTCTTTCTGAACCTTCCAGGTTTCACTGGCTGTAAAACGAGCAGCGTCCTAACTGCACCCACCTCAGCCTGGGGGGAGCGGGCTAGGAGGCTGGACTTCTGGAAAGGTCACGTCCTGCCTGGCGCGGAGGAAGGACCGTCACACTGGCCACCCTCTGAGGCCTCCAGTCGAGCCCTTTCCATCAAGCGGTGCTCTCTTGGGACGTGTCTCCCTCCCTTTGCTTTAACTGTAATTGTCACCTGCTCCCATCCTGCATCTTCTACAATGTCACACGCCCGTATGACAATGCAGCACCCATTAGATCAGCTCTGAGCCCCGTGCCTCGGGGCACCATGATGGGGGTGATGACCACGCATGCGTTCTTTTCCCTGATCAGCACCTGGAAGGTTCTGGGAGGAGGTCACATGAAAAAATGGTGCCAGATGGGAGATGGCCCCTCTCCTGTGGTGATTTGAAGTTGGAGAGTTGAGATCAACAATTCTAGGAGTCAGATGTCCTCTGTGTCTTCAGGATGATCAGGATCATTTTAGTCAAGACTCAGGCTGTAGCTCTTCTGGCCGCAGGCCACATGCAAACCTGTAGTCTGAGTCAATGTGTTCCTTCCCCATGCACAGCTCTCAGGAGGCGGCATGCCTGACGCCAGGGAACGTGTGAGCAGCTCTGGAGGTGGATTAAAAGACACGGAGTTCAACACGCCTTCTGCCCTTTGATCACTGGCCCCCAATGCTCACGTTTCCTCTGCTGCCAGCAACAGTGTCCTGGTTGTGGGCACACGGGGACCTGTAATAGTGGCACACGTGACCCCCATTGCAGGCAGTTAATAAAATACTAACCAGTCATTTTCACAACCCCTCCTGGAATTAACATTGGCCAAAACCTCAGAGCAAGCGGGAGAGAGACGACAAGAAGGGGCACGCCCTGGGCACCTCTGGGACCCGAGCTCTGGGACTTTCTCTCCGAAACCCCCGCCTGCTGGGCCTCCCGGTGGGCGGCGTGTGCAGGGCGTGGCCAGTGGGACCCGGCCTTCATGCCCATGACTGAGTTAGGCCACCAGGACTGGGCTCTTTCCAGGTGGCCCACCTGGCGAAGGAAGGGGGGGCCCTGCGTCCGAGCATCAGGAAGGCTGTCTCCATGTGACTGCAGGCCTGGCGGGCCGGGGTTACCCAGCGTCCCAGCTTCCCGGGACCTTCTGTTTTTACACGGAGAACTTCCTCTCTCCTTTCAAGAGCTATAAAAGGCTAAACATGCCACCTGATTGTAGACTTGTGTGAATGCATTAACAAGAAATTCTAAAGGTTACTCTGACTTAAGCATTAATGAACTACGGTCTGATCTGCTGCTTTCCGTCAAGGAAGCGCTTTGTTGTACCTGAGAGAGGAGCTGTTACAGCAACACCAGGGGCCGGAACTCCAGAACGTCATTTGCCGCCCAGTTTGGTAATGGCTTTATCTAAAAAGCCAGCTGATGCCCCGCGGACCAGGCTCAAGGGACCACAGTCAGACTCGCACCAACTCCATCCATCTGCAGTTCTGTAATTTTCTTTCTCAGTGATTTTTGAGAACTTTAAGGCAGTGTTCTTCTGCACTGTAAATCTGATAAGCCTGGGGAAAACCAAGGATGCTGATAACTGGCTTATGAATAGTATGTGATAACCCAAAGCAAAACTTCCCGTCCCCCAAAATCTAGAGGCTGATTTCTTCTGACGCTTTCCGTGTGAGTCCAGATTGGGTGTTTGGGTCTGTTTGTAAACGCCGTCAGGACACCAGCGCAGTTTGGGGTCCTGAGGACGGTTGCGGGGCCAGATGCCACCCCACTGTCTTGGAGAAGCTTTTTCTAGGCTAGACATAGACGTCTGAAGTGAACTTTTACCCCGTCCTTCTCAGCGCATTATGAGCTGTCTTAGTCCACTCAGGCTGCCGTAACAGAAAACCACAGACAGGGGGCTTGTAAACAACAGACATTCATTTCTCACAGTTCTGGAGGTGCGAGTCCAAGATCAGGTGCCGGCAGATTCAGTGTCTGGTGGGAACCCAATTCCTGGATCGCAGCCAGCATCTCTGCACCGTGTCCTCACACGGGGAAGGGGTGGTTTGCGTTCAGAGAATTGCGATAAGGTCTGTGAGGTACATTGGGTGGAACAGGAAAGCAGACTCTTTCTTCAGGTTCAATGTCGAGTTTGCCATATCCACCGACCGGTGAACTGTGACGTGTGACGTGGGCGGTCTGTGTGCTGTAAGCCAGAGGGCGGGAGGGAGCTTGGGGAGAGCCTGAGGATCTCCGAGGTCAGCTGTCACATGCGTTCCTGAAACTCGGTGTGACTTCTTAAGCTTCCCACCCCCCTGTTCCAGTCGTAAGATGGTCTTTCTTTTTGTCTTGTGCACATGCGTGTGTGTGTGTGTTTCTTTTGGGGGTGGTTGTTTTGGTGATGTTGGTAGCTGTTTACTATGTTCTGAACACAGAGTGTTACAAGAATGTTTTTGACCTGAGAAATAAAAATGATTGTCTACAGAAGCCAGGCATAAACGCTTGGCCCTGGCGGAGAGAGAAAGAGGCAGAATAGAGGCGGGTGGGGAAGGAAGAGGGAGAGAAACAGCGTGAGGCTGCTGGCGGGATGAAGTCTTTCATTTAGGCTCACGCTTCTCTCTCGGGTCCTGGTTTCATTTTCTATGCGAGTTCCTTGCTCTTTCACATTTGCTCTCTGGGTTTTGTTTAAAGGTCAGAGAAGCAGAGTCGCACTGTCTGTCCCTCCAGCTCTGTGCTACCCTCGCCCACCGTTTAGGGCTGGTGGCATCAGTTTGGTCTCTGCGGGGAGGATGGGCAGGGTCCACACCCCGTGACCAACCATACCCGCCACGGAAGGGTGGCCTGGAGGAAGCGATCAGCTGCCAGCTGTGGGTTCCCTGGCTGGTCTGGGGGGTGGGGAGGTAGTGCCCTTCAGCAGCTCAGCAGCAGGTTCATTCAGTCTCTCATTTAGTGGCTCCCAGGAAGGAAATGAGGGTGCCCCTTTGGAATGTTCACCATCTCCTCTTTCATTACCTTGTTCAGTTATTCCGTTCCGGGGACACCCTGTCTCACTCCCTCGATCAGTCAAACTCTCCAGGTTCCCCTCAGCTCAGAGGTTAAAAGCAGCCCTTTCTGGCTGGTGCAGATCCGCAAGCATCTGTCTTACTGTTCATTCTTCTAGAAGGTATGGTTAGGCCACCTCCAAACATAAACCATGCTCATAAGTGCCTGGTGGTTCCTCAGCCCACCCTGGCAGTTAGTATATTTCATTCCCAAGGACCCAGGAAGCCCCTTCAGCATGCAGTTCACCAGTAACTAGAGGCTGAGAGCCATTTGGGTCCAGCTAAGGGGTTAAGTACAAAGTGTAACCGTAGTAATAACAGTAAAGGTCATTTACCTTTAAAGCCTGGTAAAAGCTACGACTCCATTAAGGGTTAATGGCACAGTACTTGGAATTTTGAAAACATTGCTTTAGTGGTTTGCAAAAGCAGAGAAGCAAAAGTTACCACCCTGGTAGTAGCAGAATTTTAATTCTGCTGCCAAAAGTACACATTAATCCACCTCCTGGCTGGGATGACTGTACATGGATTCAGTGGGTAGATGTTAAAACACTAACCGTGGGCTCAGTGCTCCTGTGGTTTCTCACCTGACCCGCTCCTGTGACCCAGGTTGACCTCAGCCCCTGGATCCTTCTCAGCCCCTCCCCACAGATGCCATCCCGCGGGTGTTTGTACTGTCAATATTCACACCTACACAAGTGGAAACAGGACAGAGAGAAAAATTACTCTAAGCTACAGTACGTGAAAAATTGCACCCGAGGCAGATGAGAAAGACAAATTGCCCTCCGGCTCTCTACTGATCATGAAGCAATATATTCACTGAACATTTTTATTACAAGAAAGTTGAACTTTGACAGTTATGATATCTGTGGATGATTAGCCCTTCGGGATCATAATTAACTCCTTATTCGTCTCATTCTGTGGTAGGTGCCTCGTGTAACATACAAGCCATTCTCTAAGGAAGGGAAGAGAAGGCCCTTAGGTTGTCGGTGGGTTGTCAGGGGCCAGGGGATTTCGAGTCTGTTACCTTAGTGAATGCCTCAATATGAATGAATGCACTGCAGGTATTATCATCTGATTTTACAGATGAGAAGTCAGAAGCTCGGAGAACTAAGTTTCTAAGCTCTTCAGTAAATAGTAATTGGCAGGCATGGAATTAAAACCCAAATAATTCCTTGCATACACTTTTCACCAGCTGTTATGGCAAGACATTAGGCAGGAAATTAAGAAAGTCGCTTTCATTTTCCGTATTAAACTTGTGTATCCACATACAGGTGTTTATGAAGCATAAGTTATTGTAATGCAGCTATTTTCTCAAGGCTGCTTATTACAGTAAAGCCTTCTCCTTATCATGTTGATCAATAATCTGGAAATGGGTGACACCTTAGACCTACTGGAACACTTGTTTCCATGTAAGACATATTCATAATGTAAAAAATGTCCAGCTGATCCCTGTTTTTACCTATGATATATTCCTAGAGGCAGTGTTATATTCACAGCTAGATGAGTCTTCTAAACTTTACTTTCTCAACTGTAAAATGGGAATAAAGCATACAGGGTTATTCCTATAATTCCGTAACTCAAGGGATAAAGCAAATCACTGTAAAATTAACCCTGTATCTCCATAAAAACATTAATTTTAGGGTTGCTTTTAGGAACATGGACACTGAGCAGGAAAAATAAAAAACAAAACTCCTGTACAATCTATAGAATCTTATGAAACCAAAGCCTAAAGAACTATAAGTCTGTGAGAATAGTACACCTGTGACCGTTTCCTAGAACATGGACATAAATACAGCCAGACAGGTTGGTTCCTAACAAGCCCAAATGTATAGTGAGTGCAGACACCATGATAAACCCCGCATGTGACCACGCGGGTTACCGCCCTGACGCTCCTCCCAGCCCAGAGGTCAGCACTGCCCACGGTGATCCCCTCCCATTTCCGAGGGTTTGGGGAGGCGGTAGGGTGCTCTGGGGGCCACAGCTGTTGAGCAGCTCTCTAGGGAGACTTGCATTGAGGCCTTCTCTCTCCCACAGTAAACCTACTGAGACAGAGATTTCACAGTAATCCCATCGCCTGTGAAAATGAACCCAAAGGTGCTGGAGGAATAGCCAGCTTAGCCTGTTAGTGTCTGCAGCCTCCTCCGGGTCTCCAGTCTCCACCTCACTTTTCCCTTCTCGTCGCCCATCCCCCACCCACTCTAGTCTGGAAACAGGAGACATCACGCTGCTTCCCGGGCGGTTGCTTATGGGCTCCTGTAGGACGACGTCACCTCTGGGCTTCTCAGGCACTGGTGTGCTCACCCCTTTCTCCTCTCTTGACCTGGGAGTTTAAGAGCGGATGTCCACACGTAGGGGAACCCACGTAAAGGTCTCTGCAATAGGCGTGCAATCATAGATAGCTAGATGGCTAGAAGATGTTTTCTCAGCTGATCACCACCCACCCTGGGGACCCTGTGCAAGGGACGAGAAAGGCAGGAGCCATCAGCCCTAGAGCTCACCCTGACCCCAACCTTGACCCCAACCCTGACCCCAACCTTGACCCTAACCCTGACCCCCAACCCTGACCCCAACCCAGACCAGCCCCTACTTCATTCTCACCGCAGCACAGTGAAGGAGCTTTTGTTGCTTCCGATTGACAGGAAACTGAGGTTCAGAGAAGGGGAGTGACTTGCCCCAGGTCACCCCGCAGGAGCCTGGATTGGGACCTAGGTCTCACCTGCCGTGTTCACTCTAGAAGTCAGGACTTCCAGTAGAAAGCAGGTGGTTAAAATGCTCAGAGCAAGGTGTTTTCACCTCCATGCCCCCAGCATTCCAGCTTCCCCATTCACACACACTCCTCTTCACCCAACGTGGGTTTTATCTGTGACTCCTTCACTGTGTCCACCAAAGTGACACGAGTGGTCTTAGCTGCATTAGGAGCACATTGTTGAAAACAGATCCAAGCAGCTGTTGAAATCCAAGCAGCTGAGACTGGATTGCGTTCCAGTGAATCTGGGTTACTAACCTGCACTCACGTGCTTAATTTTTACTGCCCTCCCCCCGCCACCAATAACACAAAGTATGGATGGTCATGAAAACATTATGGAAATTTTCAATAAGCCCAGTGGCTGTTTCGAGATCACATCTGGGATTGAATTCCAACCTAAGGAGTATGGGGCAGTCCCAATATAACCTAAAGTCTATCCTGAAGGCTCCCAGCCCTGGCCCTCCACTTCCCCTCCCACCAATCTCCTGTCTTATTATTTCACGAAAAGCTTCTCAATAACCTGGAGATGCTTCAGAGTCAGGCTGAGTTCCAGGAGCATTCCACATGAATTTTCCTCTTGCTCTATTTGATTAATTGCAAAAAAAAAAATGAAATGAAATAAAGACCTCCAAAGTCCAGCTCTTCTGTCTGCAGATGGCTCTTTTCAGCTTACTGTGGAGGCCAGCTGCCTGGGCAGCCTTCTTTCTGTAACCCAACCCTCCCGTCTCTCTACGGCGGAATGGGGCAGAGTTACCCCAGAACAAGTCCACTGCCCATCATTTCACCACAGGACTGTGCCGTACACCTCAGGTACTGACGATCCCTCTAACGACGGGCCCTAATCTGAGAACTGTCACTTTGTTTTTCTTGTCTTTCTTTTCCTGCCAGTGTGCAAATTGTGCATTTAAGGCTAGAATCTGCCTACTCGAAATGACACATATAAATTCTCATTCTGTTCATCTGAGACAGGAGGGAAAAAAAGTCTGTACACACTCAAAAGTCTGACCCGGACTTTTGTTATATCAGTCTATTCTGCGTCCAGTAGTCTTGAGTTTTTTTAATAGTGATTAAAATAGCTCATGAACAGTCTTCCCACGTATACCCTCAAGTTGCGCTTTGAGGCATGATAAAGTTCTGACCAGAACACACTGGCTTGGAAGACGCATCCCCTCTCCAAGGAGCAGCGCAAGCATCTTGTGATGAGATCAGCTGTGCCTCAAAGCCCTTGCTCCAAAATCAGCTTTCCTTTTGTCCACGAGCAACCCCCCGAATATTCACACGCCCCACACCATTTTGATTTAGGTTAAATCCTTAGAGATTTGTTTTCTGGAAGGGGGGACCATTGTGTTGGGATTTGCCTAATACCTGCAGGGGAGGTGACTGAGGAGAGTGAGAATAAGATGGAAACGGGAGGAGGTAAGGGATGCTGGGCTTGAGATACTGTCCAGGTGAGAACAGAGATGGTAGCGTGCGCTTCTCTATGTTGGGGCTGGAAAACCCCAAGAGTCCAGGCTGTCAACTTAAAGAAGTTATCTATTTTTGCCTGTGTTTAGTTTCAAATACACCAATTCTTCTTCTTCTTTTTTTTTTTTTGGAGTTAACTTTTATTTTATTTATATATATATTTTTATTGGAGTATAGTTGATTTACAATGTTGTGTTAGTTTCAGATGTACAGCACAGGGATTCAGTTTTATATGTACATATATTTTTTTCCAGATTCTTTTCCCTTATAGGTTATTACAAAATATTGAGTAGAGTTCCCTGTGCTACACGGTACATCCTTGTTGGTTATCTGTTTTAGGTATAGTCGTGTGTACATGCTAATCCCAACCTCCTAATTTATCTTTCCCCAATCAAATACACCAATTCTTATTTCTTTAACAGGGATGTTTGATGCGTTGTTACTCTGTGTATTACATACGCAGTGCAAGTTACCAGTACTTACTCAGAACCCCGCGTGGGATCACAGAGAGATCGCAGTTCAGAGTGACCCCTTCTACTCCCGGAGTTCAGACCGCCGTCCTGCACAGAGAACGTGCAGTCATGTTCTCCACCTGCAGTTCAGACCCCAAGAGGACAAAATCAAGTCCCCTCTTCCCTTTTTGCGCCCACTCTTACCAAGTAAACTACCATATGTGCCCCAAACCTCCGTTTTCCCAGTGAGGTTACCCCAAAGGTTTTTTAGGGGGTGGGTCCCACGTAAGTAATTTGGGAAGGTGGATGATAGAATCGCACTGGATACTGAAATTATCTGCAAAGGTCGACTTGCATGTTTAAAAGCATACGTTTTGTTTTATTTTATTGTTTTTTATTTTATTTTTTTCGAAGATGTTGGGGGTAGGAGTTTATTAATTAATTCATTTATTTTGGCTGTGTTGGGTCTTCGTTTCTGTGCGAGGGCTTTCTCTAGTTATGGCAAGAGGAGGCCACTCCTCATCGCAGTGCACGGGCCTCTTACTATCGCGGCCTCTCTTGTTGTGGAGCACAGGCTCCAGACGCGCAGGCTCAGTAGTTGTGGCTCACGGGCCTAGTTGCTCCGCGGCATGTGGGATCCTCCCAGACCGGGGCACGAACCCGTGTCCCCTGCATCAGCAGGCAGACTCTCAACCACTGCGCCACCAGGGAAGCCCCCATTTTATTTATTTTTTTAAGCATAGATTTTATTTTTTAATTTAAAATGCTTCATCGCTAAAAAATGCTAACCATCATCTGACAGTGCAGGGTTTCCACAAGCCTTCAATTTATGAAATATGCAATCTCCACAAAGAGCAATAAAGCAAAGCACAATAAAACAAGGTCTGCCTGTGTACAATACAGTATCGTTAACTATAGTCACCATGTAAAACCATACATGTTACAATATTGGTTTCTTCACCTTCATGTCATGATACATGATGTATTCACATGATTCTTCTAAGTCAGCCGTGTTTTTATCACCACTAGAACCATGTCTTTGATTCACCAGAGCACATAATCCCCCTTCGATCCAAGTCATTTGAAGTACAGCACTTTTTAACATCTCCCTCTGCGTGGGGCTCTGGTCCAGTTTCCATTTACAAAATACAAAGGTGGGAAGGGTTTCCACTCCTCAGTTGCTTGGTCTCCACCAGGTAACGACTCACTTTACCCCACACACTGGGAGGTGATGCTATAAGACGCCATCACTGCCTTTCTCACCAGTTTGCCTGGGGAAGGGCGTGGGTGTCCTTCGTCGTCACTGAGGAGTCACCCAGGGATATGGGAGGCTTTGGGAAAATTCCAATACTGGGCAATTCCTTCTTTGCAAAAGAGTGCCTTTGGGGAAACAAAACTTGCCTTTCATCAGGCATGTGTAGTATTTTAGAAATCCTTCCCATTTTTAGAAGACAGTTCGTATTGTTAGCTTTCAAGGAGAGCCACTCCTTGTTCAGCCTGGAGCTACTACTCACATGTCCTTTGAAAAGGATGCATCCTGGATGATTGAGTGTTGCGACGACCCTTAAAGACAGGTCACCTGCAGCCAGCTGACAAGTGTACGGTGATGGTGCAAGTGGTCCTCATGGTTCATGCAGGTCCAGGGATGTGTGTGGGATGAGGGAATCTGTGTGGAATGAGTTTAGCTAAATTCTTCAGTTTTGTGCCTTTCTGGAGGAAAAAAAATAAATTTGCTGCTAAAGTTTGGATTAGAAAATACAAATGAGGAACCTGTGCTTTTTTAAATCCAACTTTATCTTCCTTACAAATTCTGTGGATTCTTGGAATGCTTGTCCGATAAGCAACCCTTGGTCGGGTCTTGCTGTTTCTGTGCTCACACGATTCCCGAAGCATCAAGCTTATTTTTATTTTTAGGAGCGTCGGCACGTTTCTGCATCTCTGTTCCTCGTTACTGAACGTGAGGTGTACCTCCGTCTGTCCATCTAGACTTGTGCACAGTCTGTGAGATCTCTGGAGATGATTTCATCTTCTTTATGGATGAGGAAACACACTGAACAGTGTTTGTCACTGGACAGAATCCGGGTTTGGGTAGCCATCCCGCTTTCTAGCTTTTTGCCAGGGTTCAGAGGACAGTGACACTCACTCATGAGACTTTGGGTGCCTCTTGAGTTTGGGGGCTTTCGTTTTCTTTTCTCAGAAATGGGTATAGCATGTGGAACGGGATTGCGCTGATTGAAAAATAGCGTAGAAAACTCTGAAAGTACCAGTTTCAAGGCTAATGGCCTCTCTTTGTCTTTCAGCATCTGAAGACCTCGACGGCTCAGGATGGGGAACCACGCAGGGAAGCGAGACTTAGGTGCCGAGAAGGGAAATAAGGTAAGAAGTGAGCTGGCTCAAAAATCCTTCGAGCGCACAAACCCTCCTCAGGTACCCTGTGGCTACCAGGGTTTTCCGCTAAAACCATTGGCTTGTTATCCTCCTACCTTAGAAACGTCTAGGGCTTAGAATGCTAGTCCTCAGCACACAGGCCAAGACCCGAATTCCTCGGCCGGGACTCCAGGCCCACTACGATCTCACTGTGACTGGCCTTTCTGGTGCCATCCGTCCCGACATCCCTTCCCCCACCCTCATCACAGGGAGTTTGGAAGATACAGGAGAGCAAACAGGAAAAATGCAAATAAAAATCATCCAAATCCCTCCAGGGACTCAGAATGAATCTTTTATGTATTTCTAGCCTCGCATTTGCCCCTTTCCACCTTATTCCACGGACATCAGCTTCCCCTGTTCGGTGATGATTCTCTGCATCACCTTTGATTCCCCCAGAGTGACTGGGAAGGTGGTTCTCAGCCTGTTTCCCCCTGAGCCGCTCAAACCGATGACCCATCACCAGGGCACCTGCTGGGCTCATTCTCTGCCCACCGAAGAATCATTTCAGGTTATGAGGAAATAGGCCTGATGTTGTGTGCAGAACTGTGAATCCACCCTAATTTGTAGGGGGGAAAGGTTAATTATTCCAGTTCTTTGGTCCTTTAACTCAAGACAAATGACAGTTCATCAGAATGTCACAGTGCTGAGGATGGACCTCCACCAGCCCACACGCGCACAGAAGTGCTTCATAAATGTCCACCGGATTGAATTACATTACATTTGAGCCCCAAGACCTCTTTGCTGAGGTTCTGTGCTACGGGTTTTATTTACTAATAATGAACTTGGCAGCCATGGGTCCTTCTCTGATCTGTACTTGGACTCAGTGTCCGTATCAGCCAGGTGGGTAATTTTCCATAATTTGCTTTCAAGCCATTCATGTAAATCAGTGATTACATACTGTTTTTGTTCATATCTTATCTTATAAAGTGTTTTGAGAAAACATTGTTTTACCTAAAAACAATGTTACGGAGTTTCTTTCCTAATGATGTCAGGCCCAAGGTCAACTAGAAGGGGTTTACCTTTTTATAATGTTATTATTGATTTGGAATTCTCCTCTCCTTGTTGAAAGGAGGACCAATTTCCTAAGTGGGTAAAGTGTTCTAGTGAATGTTGAATGGGGAATCATGCGGTGTTTTCTACGACTCGCGCGTGAGCTGTATCACTGGTAATCTGCCTGTGAAGATACTAGTAACTGAGCTGTGAATGTGTTCCGTTACTGTAAAGACCGTGGGTCTGGTGGCCTCCGCACCAGGAGGATGGAGTCTCAGCTGAGAGTGAAAGTGGAGAAACAGCTCTTCTCCGAGAGCCCCATCCTGTTAGCACGTGGTATTTTAAGGCACTGCTGATCTAAGTGACTGATTTGCAAGTCTGCTTCTGAAAACCTCTCTGTGGCTTGCAGTGTCTTTCCTGTTGTTGGACATTGTGAAGCACCAAAACACAGTTCTCACTGGTTTACTTTTACCAACGTCAGATTCCTGGGTGGTAGGACAGCCGTAGTGATGCTTCTGTTTTCTGAAAGCTAATTTTTAACATTCTGATGATGTTTTTTTGAAAATGGGCATTTAAGACCACTGGTTCCTGTAGGGAGTTGTTACAAGTAACAGCTCTCTTCTTTTAACTGTTTGTCACTTGACAGAAAATATCTGAGGCCTTGTGGACGGAGTGCTCTGGGGCAGCGGTCCCCAACCTTTTTGGCCCCAGGGACCGGTTTCGTGGAAGACAGTTTTTCCACGGAGGCGGGGGGTGGGGTGGGAAATGGGGTGGTTTCAGGCGGTGATGTGAGCGATGGGGAGGGAAGGGGAGGGGTGGGGAGCGATGGGGAGGGAGGAGGAGGGAGGGGGAGCGAGGGGGAGGGAGGGGGAGCGAGGGGGAGCGAGGGGGAGGGGGAGCGAGGGGGAGGGGGGAGGGAGGGGGAGGGAGAGGAGTGGGGGGAGCGAGGGGGAGCGATGGGGAGTGGTGGGGAGGGAGGGGAGCGATGGGGAGCGAGGGGGAGGGAGGAGGAGCGATGGGGAGGGAGGGGAGCGATGGGGAGGGAGGGGGAGGGAGGGGAGCGAGGGGGAGGGAGGAGGAGTGAGGGGGAGGGAGGGGGAGGGAGAGGGAGCGATGGGGAGCGAGGGGGAGGGAGGGGGAGGCGCCGATGAAGCTTCGCTCGCTCTCCGCCGCTCGCCTGCTGCTGTACGGCCGGTTCCTAACAGGCTGCGTGAACCGGTACCGGTCTGCGGCCCCGGGGGCTTGGGGGCCCCTGCCCTGTGGTGGTACGTGGGGTATCAGCTTAAACCAGAATGGAGAAAAGTCACATGAGCTCGTGCCCTGCTGTTCAGCATTCTGCGTGTGTCTGTAGTCATCCTGGGAAGCTTGCTTTTCACTGCTGAGGAATGGACAGGAAGCTTTTGCCTGTGTCCGGGGCTGACTGCTGCCCTGCTAACAGGCGGGGGGCTGCAGGGGCCGGTCACCCCGCTCGTCTCCCCAGCGCTGCCCCGTTGCGGCCCCCCCAAACTGCACAGGGGCCCAGAGCCCCCCTCTGCGCCCCACGCGCGTCCCGCATCAGCCCCGTGTCCTCACGCCCGCGCCTGCCGCCTTCCTGGGACCCGCAGGCCTGCGGAGGACGTTAGGAGGCGGCGGCCCTGTGTCCTGACCCCCTGCTCTGCCGCCCCCCCCCCCACCCCCTGCACTCGGCCCAGCTGGGGAGGGAGCCGCGGTGGCCAGGAGCACACAGCCCCCCGCTGCCAGGTTCCTCCCCGTGGCACCGCCCCACTGTTCTCTCACTGGCTTCTCTCTCCTCCTGAAGAAGGCGTGTCACGGTGTAGGAAGGAGCCTGTGATGGAAGGCACAGCTCTGGCATTTCTCTGTTCCTGTTCCAGCCTTGCGTGTTCATGTGGAAACAGACTCACGTCCAGGCAGCGATGCGGCTGCGAGCCCGACCTCGGGGCCCCGTCAGAGAGCAGAGTGTGCGTGGTGGAGGTCAGGGAGGCCCCATCCACAAGGGGAACCAGTGGCATTCAGGGAAGTTCTCATTCTCAGACATAAAGAAATCCCTGCTGGCCTCCGATTCCCTGTTTTTCTGAGCATCCTGGTGGATTTGGTTTCCAGAAAGCCCCGCTCACTAGCTTACCAGCTCCTTGTCAGCCAGTGCATTTTCACAGTCGTCCTTTGGCAGAACCGGGAAAGGACACGTCCCAGCTGCCATGTCCCCGGGACACATGGTTCTCAAATAGGGCCCCCGCCCTTGGGCGGGCTGTGCCCGGGCAGCCCTGGGAGCCCGGGGACCCTGCACAGGTGGATGACACGCTTGGCCCCTCTGGCTCCTGGAGGGGAGGGTTCATTTCCATGTCTGCACAGGAGTGGAGCCGGAGCACTTCTTCCTCAGCAGAACCAACTGGGACTTAAGACGGAGCCCACACCCTTTCCTGAGGCTGTGCTGGGCTTCTGTCTCATTCAGCGTTGCTCTGACTGTTGTCGGTCTCTGACCTATGGGTTTGCTTGTTAGGGTTTTCTGGTGATTCTCTGTTGGACACACCAGCTGCTATTAGCACCTGCCCTGCTCCAGGCATCCGCGCCGTGGCTGTGTGGTTGCCAGGGCTGCTGTGACAAAGCACCACAGACCCAGGGGCTGAACGACAGACATGTATTCACTCTCAGTCCTGGAGGCTGGAATCTGAGACCCAGGTGTCGGCAGGGCTGGGTCCTCCTGAGGCCTCGCTCCTTGGTGTGTAGACGGCCGTCTTCTCCCTGTGTCTTCAAGTGGTCATCCCAGTGTGTATGTCTGTGTCCTGATCTCCTCTTATAAGGACACCAGTCCTATAGGATTAGGGCCCATCCTAGTGACCTCATTTTACCTTAATCACCTCTGTGAAGACCCCACCTTCAAATGCAGCCATATTCTGAATTCCTGGAGGGCTAGGACTTCGACACGTGGCTCCTTGGGGAACACGAGTCAGTCCACAATGTCGGTGTTATTTGATGCAGCCGAGAAGTGACTGGGAGGTTTGAGAGGCCAGAGAGAGGAGTGTCCCCAGCCCTGCCTGGTGATCGCCACCAGAGTCTGACCCTCACCCTCATGGGGCACTGCCATTGCCCTGGCCTCTCCCCATCATGAGATTTCAGCATTCGCTTCTCTCCTGTTAATGCCTCCCTTTCAGACCCCTTAACCTTCCAGGCCCCAGATCCATAAGCCAACACCCCCGCTGCCCCTAGGACGTGGGGCTTGTCCAGAACCTTCCATGCCCATCTATTGCCCGTGAGTGACCATCTGTCCACATGGCGCAGCAGGCTTGAGATTGTGTCTTCCATGTGCTGCACTCATGCGTTCAGCCCTTCTCCACGCTCTGACCCTCTGAATATCACCTTCATTTTATCCGTGATGGACTCTCAGAGTGGCCTGCGTGGTTGGCCCAAGGCCAGGTGGGGAGTGAATGGAGGAGCTAGGCTTCCGGGCAGCTGTCTGCCCCTCTAGGTCGGCACCGAGCAGCAGAAATGGAAGGAGAGCCGCAGGTGGACGTTTAAATTTTCTAGTAGCCGCATAAAAAAGTAAAGAGACAGGAAGAAATTAATGTTAATATATTTTCTTTAACTTAATATACTCCAAATATCATGTCAGCATATAACAACTGTCAGTGAAGTATTTTACAGTTCTTTCTGTCTCAGTGAATCTTCAAGCTCGGGAGTGTATTTAGCTTACATCCCAATACGGCCTGGCCACTGTCCTGGCACTCAGTGGCCACATGTGGCTCGCAGCTCCAGGCCGGACGGCAGGCTCCAAAGCCAGGCCCATCCCTGTGGGCGCCGCTGGCTCGCCGGGCAGTGCCCCAGGACACCCTCATGGTGTCCTCCATCCAGTTCACGCCCCCCCGCCCTGCCCACCGTGCATCGCATCCATTGCCTGATGAAGAGGAAAGAGAAATTGTGAATGACCAGTATTGTCCGTTGAGAGATGATGATGGGTCTGCTTTTGCCCTCGGAGGGAGAGAGCTGGGGTTGGAGAGGAGAAGCAGGAGGGGGAGGGAGGGGCTGGGGAGGCGTGTGGATGAACGGCTGCCCTCTGCCCCTGGCTGGACCAGTCACCGCAGAGCAAGGGCAGTGATGAGTGGAAGTCCGGTGCAAAGGAGAAAGCAGGAGCGGCCTTTTTAAATCGGCCCAAATCCAGAGACCGTTTAGGGCATCGGGAGTGCCTTCTGGTCTCGCGGCTTCCTCTGCCCTCCCCTGAATCACCCCCAAGCCTCTGGGGCACCTCGAAGCGTCCGACCTGGGAGTCAGCCCCGGACTCCACACGAGGTGCTTCGCGGTGCTCCCACAGACACGTCAGGACACTTGTCCCTTTGTGTTGCCCCCAGGTTTCTCTGACGAGAGGCAGAGGCTGTTCTAACTCGTGTGTGGACTCTTTCCTTTCAGAGTTCACAGTAAGTTAGCTGTTTAGGACTGAAAGTGTCTCAAACCTTTACTTATTCCTACATCCATTCACCCATCCATAGGCAGGTGCAGACTTTTATTAAGCGCCTCCCCTGCGTAGGACTGGGCTGGACTCGGTGACGAAAGCCTGGCTTCCCCACCAACTGTCAGGTGACCTGGGGTAGTTACTTCACGCCCCTGGGCTTTGGTTCCCTCGTTGGTTACGGAGATGAGAAGATGGTGAACGTTACGTGAGCCGAAGGATGTAACCCACAGAGTGGTGCCTGGTGCCCAGCAAGTCCTGTGTGCCGTTGCTGCTTCTGTTCCTAATGTTCTTATTCTTGCTGTTGTTTTAAGAGAAACGGGCATGCATCTTCTGTCAGAATAGCTCCCAGTATGATTGGAGAGACCAGCAGAACTCTGACCCTGTGCCCAGCGCAATGACGGGATACAGGAGGGAAACCATGGGGACCGGGGGCCCTGGCCTGCCTGATGGCCTTTAACCAGCGTGGAGAACAGGCTGCAAAGAGCAGAGGGAAAGGCCAGGAGTGGTCCTTCCCTGTGTCCTCGGGATCAGGGAAACACGGGCAAAATGTTTAAATACCGTAAACAGGATTTGACCTGGGGCACCCATTATACAATCCCTTTCTGCAAATCTCTCCCAGTTTCGGCCCCTCCAAGCGCTGTGGATTCTGAGTCCCCCAAGCACCAGCCCCACCATTTCCGCAGCCTGACTCTGCCTGTCAATCAAAGTGTCCCCCTCACAGTGATTGCTGGGAAGAGGCGTCCTTTGTGATGAATTTGCGTCACTGAGGGCAGGGCCAGTGGCCCCTTGGACATTCCGTTGGTTTTTCCATTTCTGACACCATGCTGGGCGGCCTTGGAACTTACTGGCACAAGTCAGAATACTTTCTGGCTACGTAGAGATAACTTTGGCTCAGCGGGACGGCCCTGGCCCCAGGCCTGTCGCCTATGCTCAGCGATTGTAAGCGGCTTCCCTCCTGAACCCGTGGGTGCCCTAAACACCGTGATTTCTGACAACATCTCCCAGAGCAGCAACCAACGTCCTTCGGGAAAGAGCTTTCGGGCCGTTTTTTGTTGTGCAGGGGAAAAAGGCTCCCTGGCAGAGACCGATATCAGAGCGGTAAGAGGAAACTCGGGAGAGCCACAGATGGGAAGGGTTCAGAGGGAGGGAGGGGTCCGAGGCGGGCAGAGCCGACGGCTGCCCCGCGGGACACCAGGCCCCGCCCAGGTGTCCAGTGTGGAGGGCCGGGGCTCCCAGCACCTACAGACCAGGACCTGCAGAATCCACCTCAGCACCTGTCCCCTGGGGCCTACTAGTGCTGCCTGGCAGGAGTCAGTGGAAGGTTCCGGAACAGGGCTGGTCCCTGGGGACTCTGCCTCTCCTGCTTCCAGATTTCCCACCGACCTTGAGCGAGTGGGGTTTCCAGCGTCCTTGAGCTCTTTCTTCTCACCCGAATTCTTCAGCTTTGTTTAACTTTCTTGTTTGAGCACTGACCTCAGTCCACATGGGAATGAACTTCGAGAAGTTTTCATACGAAACTAGTGAGGCCATTGCTAGTCAGAAGCATTACTGCCATGAAACCTAAGAAACAAAGAGTAGTTTATATTGGCATCCCCACAGGTTTTCCAAAATGAGTGAAGTCAAGCGATGATCTATTACAATTTTCGAAATTCTAACAATAATAATTTTGAAAGCCTGCTTTTCACCTCTGGGATCTCTATACTTTTCTTGGCAGTGGTATCGGGCTCACAAAGTTTCTCCAAAGGCGCCCAGCCATGTTTCTGGAGTTTTCTGTGTAATCAGCTTAAGAAAAACGATACCACACTGAAAAACAAGGTCTGAGAGCCATTTTAGAATTTAGACGCATGTCTGATTTTCCAGTGGGGAGTAACTTGTTAGTCTGTTTTGTGTTTCCGATTAAAGTGATTCACTATCTGAGCTGTTCTTCAAAGCCCAGTGTGTGTGGGCCGCCTCTCCAGGGATACTCACACCCCTGGGGAAGCCGTTCTCGTATTTAATCATCACGGCCCCCACTGTCTGATGAGCCGCTGGGATGCTGAACCGGCGACGCTCTGAGAAACGAGAGGTGTAGTTTGCAAATATACACAGAGACACTCAGCAGCTCAGCGCTGCCCACCAACACGGAGATGGAAAATGTAGATTTGACGGGAAAATACGTTTCCTTCAAAACGTCTGACGTCCCAGCTGTGGGGCAGGCTGACATGTTCCCCCGGGGGTTCATTCCTCTGCAGAACTGTAATCCTATGTCACCTTGTCCCAAGTGTGGCATGTTGTCAGCAGTCTCACTTGTTCAGGAGGCCCCGTGCTTTTCACGCCAGCCTCAGGAAGGAGGAATCCTTCTACTTTAAACCACGGCCAGCTCCGTGCCATCCTCTCTCCTCCCACGTGGAAATTAAGTGCTGTGACGGCTCTGCTTGCGGATATTGTGCCCTTGTCCCCCGCCACCCCCATTGCTGCTGTTTGGGGGACGCTAACTGCACAGCCCGTACGGGTGCCCAGGGCGCCCCCGACACCGCCGGCTCCAGGCCGGGTGGCTGCTGGCGGCCTTCACCTGTGGGCCCCAGCCCAGGGCAGGGAGTCATCCACATGCCCTGCACTGCGAACGGCACAGGTGGGCCCTTCAAACCCCAAATCCAGCGTTGCTTTCGCCCCACATCATGCTTTCTCCTGCAGTTCCTTGTTAGAACCGACCGCCGTCACCACGGCTACTTCGCAGAATGGGAAGCGGGTTTGCCAAGAAACTCACTTCCGTCCAGTCGCCCAGACCCACTTGATGGGGCTGCCATGTCTTCGAGCAGGGAATCCACCTGGAAAGTTAACGCTTCTGATTTGATTTTGCCGTGTGTTGGCAACTGTTAGACCCATACATGTGTAATTCCATTTTCTTAGGCTGGTTCCATGAACAATTTTTTTTGAGAACTCAGGTAGTTAAGTTAATCAAATAATATACATTTCGAAGTTTAGGGGGCTGAAAAGTAGAAGGTATGTCCCTGCAGACACTCACCGATCTAGTCAGATACATGGAAAGACCTAGTCAGCATCAAGTAAGGCCTTAGATTGTGAGGTGCAGGCAGACTTTCCCTTGTATCTGTCTTCAACAGTCCTAGAGTCCTTTCTCTATCTGTCTGTCTGTCTGTCTCTCCCTCCATCTCTATTTGTATCTCCATCTCTATCTCTCGCACACACCCATAAAGAATTCCCCTTCACCTCAACTGCACGGCATTAAACCACCTTCCGATAGGCAGAGGGTGCGCTGTACCAATAGCTGCCATGCGTCTGTTACTCACTGCAGACGCCCCGCTGCAGCCCTGTCCAGCAGGACCTTCTGCTCTGTGCCCCTGCTAGCCAATAGGGCAGTCACGGGACACTCGTGGCTAATGTGATTGGTACAACAGAAGAACCAGATCTTTCAACTTTAGATTTAAATAGCCGTGTGTTTTGAGGCACAGTGCAGTTCCACTGGGTGCTTGCTGTGTCCTTCTAGTTCTAGGGTCCCGAGAACCCTGCCTGATAGGCATCAGCTCCAATTCTTGTTAAGGACAAAAATTGGGTCTTTCTCAAAGTCATATGATTGCGTTCAAAAGTGAGCATTGAGTTCAGAAGGTCAAATCCTCTGGAAACACACCCTTATAAATACCAGCAACTGCAGAGGACAGCGCTGTGAGCCCTGAGCTCCAGCAGGTGGAGCAGGTCTTGCCCTCACTCACCTCCCTTGGCTGGGAGGGTCTCACGGCCCCATTGCTTACTTACATCTCCCTCCGAAGGGGGCCACCTGCTGCAGGGTTGGGAAACGCGCATTGCAAACAGCATGCATTTATCTCACTGCCTCTGAGTTTCCTGCACACACAGACGCCTACACACTTGACTTGCTTAGGGCCTCCAAAAGGATTTCAGTGAGCTTCTAAAAAGAGAAATAAAATAGTGTAGAAAATGCATCCTTTTAAAGAGGCTTCCCAGAATCAGTAACCTTCTGATTACAGTCATGGAGAAATCAACATGGGATCTGTCCCTGACTTGAGAAGGAGCCACGAGAATATAAATTGAAACATCTCCTTCCAGGTTGGTTTGTGAAATCGCGTGTGTATTTAAGAACCCGGGGCTGCCTCTGAAGGGAGGCTGTCTGTGCCCCGAGGGGTGGTGAAGACTGCCGTGTTGGAGATGCAGCATTTCCCACCCGCAGGCGAGCACAGGCTTACTAAGTCTACCTTTACAGCAGGTTCTCGAATGTGCTGGGTCAGCACTGATTTGCTCTTGGAAGGTACTAAAGACAAAGCCTCTTATCACAGTTTTGCCCAGAAAGCATGACCCTAGCTTGATTCTGATTTCTAAGGTCTGTGAGTGAGCATTTTGTTTCCTCTGATAGACTGAGGACACGCACACCTGTCAGTCAGGTAGCAACAGGCCTCACAGACACACATGTGAGTAAGTAGTAAAGACAGGGGTGTAGTTAGCCAGCAGACCCGGCCCCTCAACAACCCTTAATAAAAATAATGAGGTGATTACGAAGTGGTGCCCCGGGCAGCATAAATCCAGCGGGCAGGCCACACAGCAGCACGTGAGTTATGAACTTGCCCGCCGCCTCCAGGCCCGGCTTCACTCCGCCCCGTCCCTGGCCCAGGCCCAGCCCCTCCCCATCCTAGGGATGGCCTCGTGGACCCCTGCTCGGGGGCCCCTCCCGGCTCAGCTGCTAAGGGAAGCGCCCCAGCAGTCAGTCTGCGGGGACCTCGAGGCCTCCGACTCAGGGTTGAGGGCTTGAAAACCCCAGGGGCCTCGGACTCCCGTGAGATGCGCAACTTCTGTGTCCTTTCACCCGATTATAGGGTTTATTACGGTTGGGAGTTAGTTCGCAAGCTTAGTTTTTATCAGAAACTGTGACCAACCTTGCAAGCAGCTGACTTTGGGCCACGAAAGTTGTTCAGCAGAAGTGATATGTTTAACACTGGTCATCAACTTTATAAATGACGTGACAATAAAATCATTCTCTGGGTAAAACTACAGCAACAGTGGACCGTGCCCCCGAGGGGACGGCTCTTGGATAGTCAAGCCACCCCGACACGAGGCTTCTATCCTTACGATCATGTTCCCGGGCCTCGGGCAGCTGATCCCGTGGAATCCGGAGCCCGGTGACCCTGGAACACACCCGTTTATCGTCTTGTTTTCAGCTGGACTCATAAAACGTTCCTTCCGCATTCCTTCCCTCACCCTGTCATAGCTCCTAATTCCCCTGTCCCTGCGTCTGTAACGCTAAATCACTTATGAGAGCTGACAGGACGGGGGAAGGGAGGCCAGAAATGTTGGCCTGTCATCAGATGCGCAGCACAGAACAAGCAGAGACAGCGCTGACTTCATTGAACAGGTTTTTTTTAAGGTGGGGAAGTATTTGAGCTCATGATGGATACGCTTTACGTGAAATAGTTTTCAGGCTCCGTTTGGGGTTTACGTTTGATTGAGAACATGATTCCAAGGATGGCACGGCAGATATGTATTCTTGAATTCCTACTGACTTGAATGAAAGTGTTCAGATGGAAACTCCCCTTTCCAGAGTGTGGATGAGTTAGATTTCCTGGCAGTGGAAAGTGGTGCCCTCCTGTAGGTGGTTCAGGTTGACGGGCCGGGGAAAGGGCTTAGGCGTCAGATTGTTTTAATCTCCAGTCGTTTTAGGGCTCGCCGCTTGGTGTGCCCATGAAGCCTCCCTGAGCTGATATTTCTCATCCCCTGCCAGGTAATTTCAGAAAGGCCACCATGTAATTTTATCTTGGAAGACAAGTTTATTTCAGACTCAGAGTGAAAAGCGTGTCATCACGTATGAAAACTCTGTGTTTGTTTTGTTATTAAGGAAGAGCTTTTTAAATATTTAATCAAACCCTCTTACAATGTTTTAAGTGAAACAAAACCTAAAAATCCAGGTTTCAGAATGATGCTTCCTGTCTTTTCTCACTCATTACTAAGGCAATATGGTTTTTTTTTTACTTTTTTTTAAAATGATTGCTTTTATTTATTTATTTATTATTTATTTTTGGCTGCGTTGGGTCTTCGTTGCTGCTCGTGTGTTTTCTCTAGTTGTGGCGAGTGGGGGCTTCTCTTCGTTGCAGTGCGCGGGCTTCTCACTGCGGTGGCTTCTCTTGCTGCGGAGCACAGGCTCTAGGTGCGTGGTCTTTGGTAGTTGTGGCTCGTGGGCTCTAGAGCGCAGACTCAGTAGTTGTGGCGCACGGGCTTAGTTGCTCAGCAGCATGTGGGATCTTCCCGGACCAGGGCTCGAACCCGTGTCCCCTGCATTGGCAGGCGGATTCTGAACCATTGCGCCACCAGGGGAGTCCTAAGGCAATATGGTTTTAAAACTTTAAATTTGGAAGTGAGAGATTTTATAGGCTGGAATACATTTGTGAACATCTATCTTTCTGTGTTTGTCAGTGTGTGTGTGTGTTTGAGCGTCTGGCATTTTTCTCACCCGCCAGCCTCCAGCACTGCACAATGCCCGTCGGCAGCTGTGTGGACACGTTCTCAGGCTCAGCCCACGCTCTGCACTTGTATGATCCTAACACACCACTCTCCTAATTGAGATTTGGTTCCCACATTAATTTGATTATCATACAGTCAAAAAAAAGCCTCGATAAAATTCATTATTGTTTCTGTGGCTTTTGATACTTGCAAAACAGACTCTGTTATTCAATACGTCCTAAATTATGCTTTAGCACAAGTCATATGTAAACAAACACAAGCCGTCAGTAAATAGATGAGGCAATTTGGTAGTTACCTTAATTACCCGTGGCGAGTGAGGGTGACTGCAGCCTGGGTTATTCACAGATGTGCGTGCATTCACAGTCTGCTGTTGCAGAGCTGCATTAAGTCGCTTAACAAAATACCAACATCTTGAAATTTAAAAGTAAAAGGCGAGCTTACATGTTGGTTTCGACTGTTTGGGTAGGAATCTGCCTCTTTCAGGAATCAGTCTGAGACGTGTCCTTGCTGGCAAAGCCGCATGCTGTCTCCGCATCTGGGGGCCTGGCCTCTGCCACCCGTCCCCTCCTGCCCCCTGGACCTGCCACCCTGCGCCCCTGCCCTCCACCCTTGCCGCCCGGCCCCTCTCTTCCAGCTGCTCACCTTACTCTCCTTGTCCCACCCAAACCATCGGGTCCATTTTCCTTCTCTGGCTGGTTTTGCCACCTCACCCTGGAATGCAAACCCTGTGGGAACGGAGGCTGACCCACTGGCACCCACACGTCCCAGGGCCACTGGACACTGCATGGCCAGTGGGTGCCATCACCCCAGGGTCCGCTTATGTGGCATCTGCTCAGTGCACAGCGTCCAAGCTGATCTTGGTAGTGAACTTCACACCATGCTGGGGCTGGTTACTTCTGCTGGGAATGCCTGTAGGGAAGGAAACTTCTTCAAATACCTCCCCCCAGATTGCCTCCTTTGGATGAAGTAAAAATAAAAGGTGTCAGCTACCAAATGTAAAATAGTTAGTGGGAAGCAGCCGCATAGCACAGGGAGATCAGCTCAGTGCTTTGTGACCGCCTGGAGGGGTGGGATAGGGAGGGTGGGAGGGAGACCCAAGAGGGAGGAGGTATGGGAACATACGTATATACAGATAACTGATTCAAATTGCTATACAGCAGCAACTAATACAACACTGTAAAGCAATTACACTCCAATAAAGATGTTAAAAAATAAATAACTAAAAGGTGTCAGGAGCCAGCTTATTAATGTAGAGTCACATTCCGTTGCACTTCCTTTTCTGGAACGCAGGTGCCTCCCAGGAACCAGGAAAGTATCTAGAATGTCGAAAGCAGGTCCCATCTGTCATATATGCTCACCAGGGCCCCGCGGCGGTGACTGCCCACACCGGCAGGTATTTTAACTGGGGAGACAGATAATAAACAAGTCAACATGTGAATTAGGTACTTTAGATGGCGTTAGGGCTCAGAAGAAATATGTGGGGTTGGGGGCTAAGGAGGGCAGGGGTGACGGCTGCTGGGGAGCCACCGTGATGGGGCAACATAGAGCAAAGGCTGGGAAAGTGGAAGGTGGGAGCCACGCGGCTCTCTGGGGACAGATGTTCCAGGTGGAGGATATCGCACGTGCAGAACCTGAGGCAGCCACTTCCTTGGTGCATCGGGAGAGGCAGCGCTGGAGGGGGAAGATAGGAGGCCAGGGAGGCAGGGAAAGGCCTGGATCACGGAGGGCCTAGCTGGCTGTCAGGTAGCCCCGGGAACTGTCCTTCTGAGAGATGATGGTGCCCGGCCGGGGGCGAAGGTGGATGCCTTGAGAAATGGTCAAGTTCCAGTTACCTTTGAAGCGAGAGCTGGTAGGATTTGCCGATGAACTGGGCGTCAGAGAGAGAAGGCAATGAAGGGTTGGGGCCTGGGCGTCGGGGGTACACCTGTGCACAGGTGAGGAAGCGTGGGCAGGGTAGGTTAGCAAAATGGGAGAAAAATCACCGCGAGCTTGAGGTGCCCCTTAGGCGCTCACCTTGCAAAAGGCGTTGGCAGAGACGTCCAAGATTCATAACTCTCAGATCAACGAAGGAGACAGGTTTAGAGAGGAATCCAAGCCCTGGACTTCAACATTTGGGACCCGGAGGGTGAGCGGCACCCACAAGGGAGACCAAGATGGGGCAGCCACAAGGTGGGGGGATGGACATGAGTCATGGGGTCCGACAGGGAGTGTTAGAAGCATTTCACGGGTCAAATAGCGCCGAGTCCAGGTCAGAAAAGGATGGGGGGTCGACCACTGGATGAAGCAGCCCCCGGGGTCCCTGCTGCCCGGGGCCAGGGATGCTTCGGTGGCATGGTGGCAGTGAGACCCGATTAGTATTGGAAGGAGACTGGCAACAGTGGCCCTGAAACCTCCTTGAGAAGCTGTGTGGAGAGGAGGAACCGGACCCAGGGCGCAGCTGGCAAAGGGCACGGAAGCCAGTCGGGGCCGTTTTGCTTTGACGGTGGAGTTTTAAGAGGGGACGGTACCCTGGAGAGGGGGACCATCGCCGAGGGTGGCAAGGGATGCCTGCTCTGATACATGGTGGTTTTCTTTGGAAAAGGAGAGAAGTGGTTCATCTCAGCCTCAGGCAAGCGCAGGCCAAGCTTTAAGATCGGACCCCATGTCTGCAGCCTCCTTTGCGATGGCGAAGGCCTCTTGGCCAGCTGCCACCGCAGCGTCCCGTGAGGTGAGGGACAGTGGGACAGCACTACGGCCACCCAGACACACTGCCTCGTGTTCAACTGCTGCAGGAGAGTTGCAGCTCGTATTCAGGAAAGCCTACCGAGGTTTGGAAGCATGCTGGCCATGCTGTTGTATCTGGAAGGAAATACCTGGCTGTAGGGTGGACGCCAGAGACCCAGCTAAGCAGCTGCCCCCCACACCTGGGGAATCACATTGCCCTGCAGGCGGAGGTGTCCGGGGTCAGGCGCGAAGGGATGAGGGCCTGGACCGGTCCGGTAGTCACCTCCTGTAGGTGCTTCAGGCAGATGCTGCAGCCAGACTCTCCAAGCTGCACCCGTTCCACGAGGAAAGTATTCCTGAGAGGCACGGTGGGCTGGTACCTTCCAGCCTGAAAGATAGTGCAGCTTCCAGGAGCATCATCCTAACTTCCTGTGGTTGCCGCGACAAATCATCACACACGGGGTGGCTTAAAGCAACAGAAACTCATTTTCTTACCGTTCTGGAGGCCAGATGTCTAAAATCAGGGTGTCGGCTGGGCCGAGCTCCCTCTGAAGGCTCCAGGGAGGAGTCCTTCCTGCCTCTTCCAGCTGCTGGTGGGGAGTATCCCACAGAAAATCTGTTTTTTAATCCTATTCTATTTTGTGACAATTTTAGTCCTTTTAAAAGAGGTTTATTGCCATGTTTTTCAAGGTGAAATATGATGCGGTATTTGTAGAATATAGTCCAGGAGTTTATAATACTGCTTTTTGGTGAGCCGTTCTTAATAAGAGATTCCTGTCATTGCATTGTTGGAAGACAAAATATTTAGTTACTTACTCTGCTTAGGAACATTGCATCTTTTGCCTTTCTTGCCAATTCTTAAGTGTTTAAGAGAAAAGCCATCTTTGATTTTATGATTTTGTTCTTGAGCATATAAGCATGCTCTAAAACATTAGGAGACTGAGCATGATTGTTTTAGGTCACAATTCCTATGGTACTTAAAATGAAAGGATGGTTTCATTAATATACAGAGAAACCCATTTGATCTGCGTTTTCCTGGACAATTTAGTTGCCACCTGACCTTCCATAAAGAGGTTTTTCAAAATATTTTTTGTACCTTCTTCTAACTGTACTCTGACTTGATTTTATTGTCAATTATGGAACAAGAGAGGGTCTGTGGCCTGAAAAACCAAATTTCCCCTGAATGTGCATTTGCAGAGAATGTCGCACGCACGCTTTTGAGGAATTGATCGTATTGGTCTTGGTGGTCGGCATCTATCGGCACTGCGTGTATGATGTTCTTGAGATGCACTTGGTCTCTTAATCAAGTTCCAGTGGCTCATCCCGACCTTGAACAGGTGGAAACCAGCTTTGGCCTGACTGTTTCTCTAGCTCCTGGAACGAGTCCGAGCAGGTTTCTGTTTCGGTGATTCGCCTGGGTGGTCACAGGTACAGAGCTCAGCTACGAAGAAAAGCACCTGCAGAGGCGAGTGACAGTTCCATTTTGCAAAACGAGCTTGTTCCTTTCGAGCTAGGGACCCAGAGCTCAGGTACACTCAGAGTTCGCTGTGAAATCTCTTTTTCTTTCACTTCTCGACCTGATTGCATTGCCGTGCACCTTAAAACCTGATTTTTACTTAAGAAGATTTTATTTCCACCTTTACTAAAATGTGGAAAGTAATCAGAAGATGCATAAGAGTAAAATAAATCGTGATGGTGTCCAGCACCGACGGTACTAGCTGAGGGTCAGACACCGTCACAGTCACTACACGTATGGGCCCATTTCGCGTTCAGAATAACCCCGTGAGGAAGACGGTATCATTATGCCCATTTTACAGTGAAACAGGAAACGGAGAGGTTGAAGAGATCGGCAGAGCTGAGGTATGTATTCAGAAAAATGGTCAGACTCTGACTTATCAGCGTGTTTTTCCTTTGAGCAAACATTCATCTTCCATTACTAGGCTTTTGCCCCTTCTACCCTGTCTGCCTCACAGGAAGCAGTTAACTACCCACGTGCAGGCACAGGGTGATGTGTTCAGGGAAAGTAAGTAGGAGAGGTTTTCGTTCTATAAAACTAAAGGAAATTTCAAATTAAGAAAAGCAGAGTTTTCCACAGCCTCCTTCTGTTTTCAGTAACGTAGGATATCTTTTTGAACTGAATGAAGGCCCTTCTGTGAATTAGCTTTAAGCGCATTTTATTTCAACTTTCCATTCACACGACCATCAAACTCTCTTTAGTAAAAGAGATACATGGAGCAAAGCCCCCCTCCCTCTCTCCCACCACCCCACGCCCTGCCTTTGTCACCATCCTTCTTGTTCTACTTAAACAGCTGATGGAGCAGTAACTTCCAGGAATAAATAGCAGGATGTTTGTCTTCCTAAAATAGATGTTAGAACGTCCAGTTACATAACAGGTCTCAATAAACAGTTTTACTGTGACACTAGTTAATACTTACTTTGCTGTGACCCGTGTTGAAGATAAAGTCCTGAGCTCCTTTCTTTGCATTCATTATTTAAAGAACACTGCAATCTTAATTACGCTACCAAATGGTCTTCCAGAGAGTGTGGCTTTTAAACTAGGTAGTAAAAGGGCCATTTCCTAATCCAAGATAACGGCTTCACAAGCACCTCAAGCCTGTAGTTCTAAACTCCCTTTAGTGATGCTACAGCGTTTCATTTTAACTACCTGCAAACTAAGCATTTATGTTTTTTAAAATATCTTTATTGAGATGTGATTCACATGCCACACGATTCACCCGTTTAACGTGTACAATTTGGTGCTTTCTTAGTTTAGTCATAGATACGTGGAACAGTCACAACAATCAATGTTAGAACATTTTCATCACCTCACAAAGGAACTGCAGTCATCTGCTATCACCCGCACCCCCCCGCCCCGGGACCAGCCTCCCAGCCCGCAGCCCTAAGCAACCACTAATCGACTTTCTGTCTCTAGATTTCCCTATTCCAGACATTCTGTGCGAATGTAATCATGTAATACGTGGTCTTTTCTGTCTGGCTTCTTTCACTTACATAATGTTTTCAGGGTTCACCCGTGTTGTAGAATATGTCAATACTTCATTACTTTCTACTGCTGAATAATATTCCATTGTAGGAAAAAATGCCACGTTTTACTTACCCGTTCATTAGTTGGTGCACATTTGGGTTGTTTCCACCTGTTGGTATCACAGATCGTGCTGCTGTGAACATTTGTGTATGAGTTTTTGCACGGACGTATGTTTTCATTTCTCTTGGGTATTTACTGAGGCTGCATCTGCAGGGTCAAATGGCGACTCTGTTTCTGAGGGGCCATCAGAGTCTCTTCCGCAGCAGCTGCACCATTTCACTACAGCGTACGAGGGCCTCCACGTCCTCCCAACAATTCTTGTTATCAGTTTTGTTATTGTATCCGGCAGTGTCTTGTGGTTTTTGATTTGCATTTCCTTAATGGATAATGATGATGAGCATCTTTTTCTGGGCTTATTGGCCATTTATATGCCTTCTTTCTAGAAATGCCTGTTCAGATCCTTGGCCAATTATTTTAATTGGGTAATTTGTCTTTTTGTTGTTTAGTTGTAGGAGCTCTTTATGTATTCTGGACACTAGACCCTTATCAGATAAATAATTTGCAAATATTTTCTCCTATTCTCTGGGTTGTCATTTCACTTTCTTTTTTTTTTTTTTTTTTTTTTTGCGGTACGCGGGCCTCTCAGTGTTGTGGCCTCTCCCGTTGCGAAGCACAGGCTCCGGATGCGTAGGCTCAGTGGCCATGCCTCACGGGCCCAGCCGCTCCACGGCATGTGGGATCTTCCCGGACCGGGGCACGAACCCGTGTCCCCTGCATCGGCAGGTGGACTCTCAACCACTGTGTCACCAGGGAAGCCCCGTTTCACTTTCTTGATCACACTGTTTGCAGCCCAGAAGTTTCAAATTTTGATGAAGTCCAGTTTATCCATGATTTCTTTTGCTGCTTGTGCTTTTGATGTCACATCTAAGAAACCGTTGCCTAGGCAGCACTTGCTTTAATGACTAAATTAAATCTAATTCTCAATCATTCTCTAATCCTTGTCATGTGGGCCCTGCTTTCTAATTATTCTTTATAAGTGGAGTTTTGAGACTCACAAAATGTCTTCATGAAAAACTCATCACCGTCCTATATGTTTGTGAACAGATTCACGATTTTCACCCCCTCTCTGTTGCTTCTCTTTGTCTAGACCAGTGGCTCTCAACCAGGGGACCCCCCTCCATGCTCCGGACATTTGTCAGTGTCTAGAGACATTTCTTGTCACAGCTGCAGGGGCTTCTAGCATCTCCTGGGTAGAGGACAAAGAGGTTGCTAAACATCCCATGACACACAGGACAGCCTCTACCCCACAGCAAGGCTTATCCAGCCCAAAATACCAATAATGTAGCATTGAGAAGCCCTGGTCTGGATGGGCTAAGGTCACACTTTTGCCTGAATATCTCCATCCTGTTCTGATGCTGCATAAAAAGGGACATGCCATTGAGATGAGTCGGTTTATATGAGTCTGATTGTCATTTTTCTTCATATTCTTTACATTGATCCCATAAGCTTTCAATGTTTTGCTAGTATCGTCTGTTACTTGTCCAAATCCAGCCAAGAAGCAAGACTGTGATCCTTGTTTATTTTAAGAAATAAACCAAAAATGCTGACTAATAAGTGCTAAGTAAAAAGAACTATTTTTATATACTTCTTATTACTTTGTACAAACAATACATACTTACACGTGCATACACACAGGCACACACACACTCATAGACATGTGCACGTGTACACACAAACACATACACGCACACACACACGATTTTTTCTGGGGTCGCTACTTTAGTACTTTAACAGTTTCAAACAAAGTTTATCACCAGATTTAAATAACAAGAACATGCAGGAGGATTTTTTCAGCCACAGAAAATACCGGTAGATTCGACCCTCCCCGCGTGCGTACTGGTCCCTGAAGCACCCACACAGCCCTGGGCTGATGGGCTGTTGGCCGGGACAGTCTCATTGCTTCCCTCTCCCCCTCCGGTGGCAGCTGAGATCTCTGAGATGTGATTAGACAGCAGTGCTGTAGGAATTTAAGCTAAACACGTACAGCCAGCCCATATGGGGCCTGGATTTATTCTGAGCGTGAAAGGAATGATTTGCTTCTTAAAACAAAAAGAGAGAGAGTTTCCCTTAGAGAGATTCCACAATTTTCCTTGAAAGCACAAAGTGTTCCCAGAGCGAGGAACTGGCTGGTTAGCGTCCCGGCCTCCACCCCAGGTGCCCACACCTCAGGTCTTGGCTCCAGCTGGCTTATCTCCTTCCTGGGAAGACGCTGGACTGGGGTGTCCCAGCGACCCCAGTGGCTGAGCCCATGCCAGCTCCCGGGAGCCACGGGCAGAACTGGGAGCTGAGGGGGCGACCACACCGGAGACGGGCAACGTTCCAGCACCGTGGATGCGAGTCAGCCCATCAGGATTCCCATCGGGGACACTCTGCCTTCCAACTCTGGAGCTGCTGTCCACCCTCTGCTTGAGTCCCCGGGTTGACACCTCCAGGGAGAAATGAGTGGGAAGGAGGCCTGTGTCCCAAGGTGCGTATCAGAGCACCGAGTCCACAAGAGATGTCCCACGACGCTCGCGTGTTGCCATCGCGCCTTCTGTTCTTCCTGGAATTCTCTCCCCAGCGTCATGGGAAGGCTTCTCTACCTTTCCTCTGATGAAGCCAGAATCTTAAAAATATCTTCAATTCCCAGGAATTTCCTAATCAGACAGCAAGAACCTCTGAGTTAAGACGCCCATTTCACACTTAGGCAAACGAAGTAGAGGAAACCTCAATTGTTTCCCCAAAGTTACCCAGCTAGCAGGTGGGGCAACAGGATTCAAGTCCAGGACATGGGCCTCAGAGACCCAATTCTTAAGCTTTTGTGCAAATAACAGCTTGGTGCAGCATACTATGTGTGTCGCTGATCCTATGCCCCCAAACCATTTTCAGCAATTTCTAGGTGGATTAAATCTATCAGCTATGTGAATATGGCAGAAGATAAAGGAAAATAAATATTTGTCTTTTAGTAACATCCCCTCCACGGTGACCTCAGGTCAAAGATACACGTGGTGCCCTGAGAAACAGCAGATAGGCTTACGTGGCACTTAGATGAGGGTTATAAGGCCAGACGGTGACCGGTACCCAAAGCATCTGACCAGCCTGTGTTCTGGAAAGCAAGCCCGTGAGGCTGAAACATGGATGAGGAGCGTGATGGATGAATGTGTCACTGGTGAAGCCATAATGAAATCTCTGCTGGGTTTCTTCTTTCCTCTTTAAGATGACATCGGTCAAGAATAAGATGCACGAAGAGAACAGTGCGGGAGGACGGAGGGCCGTGGCCAATGCAGCTTGTCTTGCTAAATAAACATCCTAAGAATTAAAAACGGTGGGCTTCCTTGGTGGCGCAGTGGTTGAGAGTCCGCCTGCCGATGCAGGGGACACGGGTTCGTGCCCCAGTCCAGGAAGATCCCACATACCGCGGAGCGGCTAGGCCCGTGAGCCATGGCCGCTGAGCCTGCGTGTCCGGAGCCTGTGCTCCGCAACGGGAGAGGCCACAACAGTGAGAGGCCCGCGTACCGCAAAAAAAAAAAAAAAAGAAAAAGAAAAAAAAAACACGTTGAATCACTATGTACTTTTTTCTTAGGGTGTCTCAGAGAAAGTAAGTGTGACGCCGGCTCAGTAAGCTGGCTCACCCAGTACTAGTTTAAATGGCACTTATCTGATAGGGGTTGGCTTGATGGTTCTCTGATTTTCTTTCTGAAACATCCATTTTGTTTACTGCATGTGAGCATCCCAAGGAGGCCCCACGTCTCATTTCTGTCTGCATCCTCGGCTCCCACTACAAGGTCCGCATGGGAATTAATGAGCGAATGGGAAGACAATTAAGGAAATAGAACCAGATAAGACTGTCCCTGCGTCTAAGCCCATGATGTCCCACTCAAGTTTTATGGCATCTCATGAAATGTCTTTTTTTTAAGGTATGGCAAACTTCTCAAAATCAATTCTCACTTCTCCTTTTTTTGTTAAGCAACGTATGGTGGACCGTGTCTCAAATACTAACATGTAACTGGTTTTTCAGTTTAGAATGTCACTTTTTAAATGTTTCACACGTTTCCTCTCCTGATACGTGTTTTCTAGTTTGAATCAGAACTTTTGAAAACTTTTTAACTTTTTAAAAATGTGACTGCGGTGTTTTCTTTTCCTCTCCCAGAGCTTTCTTGTTATTTTTCAGAAGTTTCTACAATGATTAGAAACTTATCCTCTGGGCCATTCCTCCTCAAATTGCTACCTTGAGACCTTCAGTGTTTTAAAAAGGCAAGGCTGATTAAAATCATATTGTCCTCTATACTCGTGTGTGTGTGTGTGTGTGTGTGTGTGTAAATAGCTGTACCAAGTAGAAGAAAATCTCTAAAAATGGCAGTGATGCACGTGAATGATGGGGTCTGTTGCCAGAGGATTGGACAAGATGGTTAGAAAGTACAGCAAATTGCTTAAATCATAGTTAATATTCTGCCAAATATTGGTGGATAATGAATCTCACTATACTTAGAAGTATTTTAAAGTCTACATCAATAATTATGGGAGTTTTGCTTGTTGTATTTACCTCTAAAATTCATAGGGAGAAGTAAGTGGATTCTTACATATTTAGGCTGATGGAAAGGAAAACAGGCACAAATATTTTTTTTACATCTTTATTGGAGTATAATTGCTTTACAATGGTGTGTTAGTTTCTGCTTTATAATAAAGTGAATCAGCTATACATATACACATATCCCCATATCTCTTCCCTCTTGCGTCTCCCTCCCTCCCACCCTCCCTATCCCACCCCGCTAGGTGGTCACGAAGCACCGAGCTGATCTCCCTGTGCTATGCGGCTGCTTCCCACTAGCTATCTATTTTACGTTTGGTAGTGTATATATGTCCATGTCGCTCTCTTGCTTTGTCACACCTTAACCTTCCCCCTCCCCTGTCCCCAAGTCCATTCTCTACGTCTGTGTCTTTATTCCTGTCCTGCCTTAGGTTCTTCAGAACCTTTTTTTTTTTAGATTCCATATATATGCGTTAGCATATGGTATTTGTTTTTCTCTTTCTGACTGGCTTCACTCTGTATGACAGACTCTAGGTCCATCCACCTCACTGCAAATAACTCAATTTCATTTCTTTTTATGGCTGAGTAATATTCCATTGTATATATGTGCCACATCTTCTTTATCCATTCATCTGTCATTGGACACTTAGGTTGCTTCCATGTCCTGGCTATTGTAAATAGAGCTGCAATGAACATTTTGGTACATGACTCTTTTTGAATTATGGTTTTCTCAGGGTATATGCCCAGTAGTGGGATGGCTGGGTCGTATAGTAGTTCTATTTGTAGTTTTTTAAGGAACGTCGTACTGTTCTCCATAGTGGCTGTATCAATTTACATTCCCACCAACAGTGCAAGAGGGTTCCCTTTTCTCCACACCCTCTCCAGCATTTGTTGTTTGTAGATTTTTTGATGATGGCCATTCTGACTGGTGCGAGGTGATACCTCATTTGTGGTTTTGATTTGCATTTCTCTAATGATTAGTGATGTTGAGCATCCCTTCAGTTTTCATTGGCAATCTGTGTATCTTCTTTGGAGAAATGTCTGTTTAGGTGTTCTGCCCATTTTTGGATTGGGTTGTTTGTTTTTGTGCTATTGAGCTGCATGAGCTGCTTGTAAGTTTTGGAGATTAGTCCTTTGTCAGTTGCTTTGTTTGCAAATATTTTCTCCTATTCTGAGGGTTGTCTTGTCTTCTTGTTTATGGGCACAGATATTATGAAGAAATCATAATGGCTTGAAATGCACTCAGATACTTACAGTTACAGACACAATTTAAGAATCAGAATGCACTGGGACAAGGACACTCAGGGAGGGTGCAGGTCATAGGCCTGACTGTCTTGTATGTCTGAGGATTTTATTACGTTTTATCATTTACAGGATGCTCTTATTTCTTTATCATGAAACTTCCATTACATTGGACACACATCACCTTGATTTTGTCTGTGTTGCTTTTGGACATTTTGCTTATTGAAAATGTGTTATTTATGAGGATCTTAAAATATTTATTTATTTATTTATTTATTTATTTATGGCTGCGTTGGGTCTTCGTTGCTGTGCACGGGTTTTCTCTAGTCGCAGCGAGCGGGGGCTTCTCTTCGTTGCGGTGCACGGGCTTCTCATCGCGGTGGCTTCTCTTTTCGCGGAGCACAGGCTCTAGGCGCGCGGGCTTCAGTAGTTGCGGCACGCGGACTCAGTAGTTGTGGCTTGCGGGCTCTAGAGCACAGGCTCAGTGGTTGTGGCACACGAGCTTAGTTGCTCCACGGCATGTGGGATCTTCCCGGACCAGGGCTGGAATTCGTGTCCCCTGCATTGGCAGGCAGATTCTTAACCACTGCGCCACCAAGGAAGTCCCAAGGATGTTTTTTATATTTGTGGAATAGCAACAGTATCAGGTCTCAGAAACAAGCTTTGTATTTGGACAGAAATTAGTCAGTAAATTTCCCAGGGCAACCTGTACTTTCCGCACAGCCTCGTGCGCCATGATGTGGGGGACAGATGTTTACTCAGCTAGAGGCTTGGTACTGAGAAGGGAGATGGGAGAGGGTGGGGGTTGTGGTCCTGCCTGTATCACTACGCGGGGCTGCATCTGCGGCCGCTTTAACATGACGATGTTCTGTCGCCTCAGCCCGGAAGGCTGTGTAAGGCGTGGGCGTAAGACGCACGATGTCTCTTCGCCACGATGCCATTCCAGCCTTTTTTTTTTTTTTTTCAAGTTCTGCACAGAAGGTTTATTGGTTCCTCTCGGAAAGCCCCCCTCCCATCGTCTGTCCAGGAGCTGCCTTTGAAGCTGGTTCTGGGTTCCCCCAGCTCTGGGTTGACCATTTTGTTCCCTGAGCGTCTGAGTCCCTGGCAGGCGGCGTTCCCTCGGGGTCGGCGGGCACCAGGTTGCTCTGGAAGAGTTTAAGGATGTGGTTCTCGATCACCTGTGGCACTTTCCTGTGTCCCAGTGCCACGGCGATGTAAGACACAAGGTGTCTCTTCACCGTGATGCCATTCCAGCCTCAGCAGTGGATATGGGGAAGTTCTGTGACCATGCTGTCAACCTCCACTCACTGAAAGCAAAGTGATTTACTTGAAAGATCAAGCTTTTCCTCTGAACCTGAAGCGTCATCATCCCTGACACTCCATGTGGTTTCCCTAACCACCGAGAAAGAAAACACTGTCAGTTCTAGTTGGAAGATGCTATTGATTTGTAAGGAGCATCCTGATTTTAAAATGTGAAAAAACATATCCCAGCGATTTACAATGGCAGCTAAATTGTATTTAATTAATTACTTCTCCAATAAAGCTTATTATTTTGTAGTTAGTGAAGGATATGATACTGACACCAGCCTAGAAGGGAGATGTGAAACAAACACATATAATAGGAATTTATGATGATGAAAGAATCTACCAAGAAATTCCTTCTCTTCTAAGTTTTACTCTCCTCTAAAAATAAATAGGTAGACATGAAAAAATATGTACTACACCACCTTTGACTCCATCTGCTGAAAGAGAAGTTATCTACTTTAAACTATTCTTAAACAGCATACAATTGAAGTTTTCTCTCCAGCACTTGCTAGATAGCAGGCACTGTGTCAGGTTTGGGGCTAGAAAGATTTATCAGGCAAGGTCCCCATTCTCAAGAAGTTTACAGTGTGGTGGGGAGACGGAGCGCTCGACAGACGGGGCGTTTGTGATGGTGTCTGCAGTAGAGACCAGCTCAGATCTATGGCTGGGGGGACAGGAAGGGGCTGGGGGCAGGGAAGCCACTGAGGCGGGGCTGGGGGCTGGGTGAGGTCAAAATTCCCAGAGGCTCTGACCTCTGCCTGGACCCCCCCACCCCACCCCTAGGTCAGGAGGTAGGGTGTGGTCCAGGCAGAGACATTGGTCTGAAAAAAAGTGATGCAAAGTAAGCGTGGAGACCAGAGTACAAAGCGGCGGACCCTCTTGTGGATCTGGCCAAGTTAGGCGCTGCCTTTAACAGATGACGGTGTGACTCGTTCAAGCTCCAGACATGTATCTTGTACAAGGCTGAGTAGGCGAGCAAGGCTTAAGGCAGCGTTGGGCACAGCTGAAGACAAGGCAGCAGCGTACCGGGTCCTCAGCGGCAAGAGGGACGGAGAGAGCTGCCAGGTCCCTGTCGGCCAGGGCAGCGTGGGCAGTGCCGCGTGTCCTGGGGGACACGGTCTCCAGGCCTCCTGCTTACGTGGCACAGCACGAAGCAGAGCAGCGTCCAGGGCGTGATGGCGTTTACGGAAAGGTAAGAAGGAGGACGGAGGGAGTGAACTGGTGCAGTGGCTAAACCGAGCCCAGACTGTGATGGAGGAAGACGGAAGCTGGAAGCACATCCCCAGGGGAGGTGGGCGGCCGGGAGGTACCCGGGGATCCTGCCCTTCTCACCGTGACCCTCGCAGTGCCCTCTGAATGTGATGTCAAGTGCAAGCGTTCCATATGAAAATAATTAAATAAGCTTGATTTAGGGTAGAAACAGAACCGTATCTACTCTGTGCACTTAAAATGTTAAACTCAAAAAGCACCCTGGGGTTCCATAAAAAAGCAGAAGGAAGGGGCTTCCCTGGTGGCGCAGTGGTTGAGAGTCCGCCTGCCGCAGGGGACGCAGGTTCATGCCCCGGTCCGGGAAGATCCCACATGCCGCGGAGCGGCTGGGCCCGTGAGCCATGGCCGCTGAGCCTGCGCGTCCGGAGCCTGTGCTCCGCAATGGGAGAGGCCACAACAGTGAGAGGCCCGCGTACCGCAAAAAAAAAAAAAAAAAAAAAAAAAAAAAAGCAGAAGGGAGTTGGGTGGGAGGGGAGTGAAGAAAGCTCACCTCTGAGGGTGCAGCTTCCCAGAGGAACGAGGACTGAGGTGGGTGCCCAAGCCCAGGCCTGTGGCCCAGCCCAGCCCAGCCCAGCCCATGTGGCGGCTGCCACTCCCCTCAGCTGGCCAGGTGGGCCGAGGACGTTTGCATCATTCCTGCCCCTGCAAGGGGCTCTCCCCCAGGACTGTCCTGCCCGGCTACCACTGAGCAAAGTTGGAATTCAGGGGAGTCAGGTCTGGTGTCAGTTTCATCCCACGCTTTAAACTCACAGCCCGAAAGAGTGACCAAGTGGACAGGCTCCTGAAATACATGGGATGATGTTTAGCTTGTTCAGTTTAATAACTTCAATTTCTTTTGTATGAAAGTATATCCACTGGAGCAAGAGAGTGCTTGCGTGCTCAGGCAGAGAAAACGAGCCAGAATTCAGAATCCTCCACAGAAAACACACCCTGAATTGAGATTCCATCTCATACCTTGAAGACAGACGTGAAAATGTGTTTATTGGCTCCGAAGTGTATCAAGAGAAAAACGCATTAAAGCTTCTTGTTGATAAGACACTATATCTTAAGAAAGGGTTGTTTTATGTTGTTTTTTCCAGGATGGTGAAACTAACAGAGGAGAATCTGAGAAAAAGAGAAACCTTCGTGACCTTTCCCGGGAGACCTCAGAAGACAATGACGTGTTTGGTATGTAATATAAAAATCAGAAGATGTGATTTCATATGAGAATCGTGTGCAAACACATTCTCATTTGGAGAAGGTCTTAATGTTTTTAATTACGTGAGTAATCCATGAATTTGTTCTCATTATTAGAAATGCAGCCTCTGTAGAAACCCGGAGGCCAGAAACCTGGAGGCTTCATCAGCCTCTTGGGAACATCCATCCGTTCTCCCGCATGGGACTGCCCTGGCCGCCCATGGTAACCGTCCTCGTCTTGTGTTTGCTTTTGGTTTTGTTTCGCATGCCTTTTTGTACCCACAGACACCGGAAATTTCCCAGATTTTCCCTTGCTATATGCTATTTCTCTAGTCATCTACGTGATCAATTGGGTGGGGGCGTGGGGAGGCCAAGCAGTTCTGGTAAAAAAAATAGATAACAAGGAAGGGAAATAGTCCCAGAGCCTGGATACGGTGGTGTTTATTTTAACTACGAAGAGTGACTCAGGAGGTGTTGGGAAATGTGTTTTCGGTCAAAGTTTACTTTTTCATCACCCTAGAGATAGAGGTTGCCTCTCACCCCAGGAGTGAACGGGCAGGTTCCTACCCATTCCTGTATTAACGCTGTTGGGTCCACCTCTGACACGTGACAGTGACCCTGGATTACTTTCCCAGCATCACAGGCCGAACTGGGACACGAGCAGACCTGCCCGTGGGCATCGCTCGTTTCCCACGTATTCGTATTCCTGGAGTGTGAGGACTGCAAGCCAGACCCTGAGGTCTCATTTATCAAAACAAGAGGGCCCGGTTTTCTAGCTGCTGAGATAAGCCTTAGCCACAGTCAGCCCAGCCTGCAGGTCTGATACTCAAGGAACAAGGCCTCCCCACCGTATTCCTGGCCTGGTCTCTGCTTATTTCTGGAAAGGGTTTCTTTACGCTTCCCTTGTCGGGCAGGAAACTCCATCCCAATTTTCTCTATTCCTGATTTACCTGCTCTTTCTGAAAAATCCTTTCCCTCTCTATAATTCCTTCCTTCTTGAGCAGAACACGTAATTACAGAAGTACCGCTGCCCACTTTTTCAGTATCATAAGCTTCCATGAAAATCAACGTAACCCAAAGGCCCAGAGACAAAACACTGAGGATTATTAGTTCAATGGAAATCAGACAGGAAGTCAGTACTTGTTACCCTCTCCCGGATTCTACCTGCTTCACGATGATTTCCATAGGGATGTTTTGGACCTGAACACAGTCCAGCGCCTCTAGGTAGTGGGGTTTCCACTCCTTAGGGGCAGAGGAAGGACTAGAGGATGGCATCCTGGCTTGGAGAGGAGCGTGTGGCCTTTGGACTATAGAGGGAGACACGTCTGACTGTCAGGGACTTTAATGCTAAATCTGCCTGTAAACCTCTAAGATAAAGGTGTCTTTAGCCCTGTATTCTAACTACATATGTGTATAAACACATAAAAGAGAATGACAAAGTAGAAATGTCCATAGTTCTATATATGAATAGGAGTAAGTTTTAGAATTTTTTTTTTGGCTAAGCTTACTTATTTTTTTTTTCTGTTTCATAGTACTTTTTTTTTTTTTATAACTTTATTGGAGTATAATTGCTTCACAATGGTGTGTTTGTTTCTGCTTCATAACAGAGTGAATCAGTTATACATATACATCTGTTCCCATATCTCCTCCCTCTTGCATCTCCCTCCCACCCTCCCTATCCCACCCCTCTAGGTGGTCACAAAGCACCGAGCTGATCTCCCTGTGCTATGGGGCTGCTTCCCACTAGCTATCTGTTTTACGTTTGGTAGTGTATATATGTCCATGCCACTCTCTTGCTTTGTCACATAAGCTTACTTATTTTTAAAGCAAGCATCATATTTATCATTACCCAGGTTTACCACTTTTAGGATTATTTGAAACAACGTCAGCCAGTCTTTTACTGTCAGATACACACACACACACACACACACACACCACAATTATATTGCCTGTATGACATAGCATTAAAAGATCTATAATAAGCCTTTTCCTTAAGTTATAAACGTGGTGTAATTCCTGAAGAACTTTTAAAGGCAGCCCTTTTTAACCTTCTCAAATGCATACTCAATTTGGAGAATTTTCTTATTATCTGGAGTTGAATGTGAAAGCCAATGGAAATGCAAATATTTCAGTCCCGTCACAAAGTTAGATTTGCCTTTTACTGGGAAGAATAGTGCCACAAGCCAGCTTCTGCCTGTCTTGTCTACTGTGACTTTGCGGTGCCTTGAACGCTGAGACAGGCTGGAATATCTGCTGATTGGAGATACCGCTCCCAGGCTAAGCTCTCAGCCCATTAGCGCGATTAGGAAGTAAGTAGTTCCCTAATTGTCACTTTCAGGGCATTGCAGCTGATGCTGCTGAGTCACAGCAGAGGGGAAGCGTGACCGTGAGTGAGGGGGACCCGGGACACCTCCTGGGCGCCACTGCTCTGTGCTCTGCCGTCCTGAGTCACACGGACATGGGAGCCGCAGAGCCGTCGGGTGTCTGCTTTTGAACTTCATAGTCTCCCAGTCCTAATGCTTTCCTGGGGTCCAAAGCCACCCCAGTCTAAAGTTGCAGAGTGATGGGGGAAAAAGAGGCTGAAATAATCTTGGCTATCCATCTTGGCAATCTACTTTTGGAGGAAATATGTACGAGTTCCTTTTAAATCCTGAAGTGTTGTACAAATGTCACTCGACGTGAAATCAGCAGCTCCCTCCCACTTTACAAAAAGGTCTTTCCCTTGGGCCTCCCTGGTGGCACAGTGGTAGAGAGCCCGCCTGCCGATGCAGGGGACACGGGTTCGTGCCCCGGTCCGGGAGGATCCCACATGCCGCGGAGTGGCTGGGCCCATGAGCCATGGCCGCTGAGCCTGTGCATCCGGAGCCTGTGCTCCGCAACGGGAGAGGCCACAGCAGTGAGAGGCCTGTGTACTGCAAAAAAAAAAAAAAAAAAAAAAGGTCTTTCCCTGACTAGACAGAAATTCCCCGAATCTAAGAAGAAACCGCACTTCCGTGATGGTCCGTGCAGGCTCCTGGTCATCATTCTGTCCATGTGTCCGCAGAACTGGGGGCGGGTGAGGGATGTGGGGAGGACATTAGCCTTCCCTTAACCCATGTCTTCAGGACACTCGTGCTCAGGGTCTCGGTGGAGGTTGGGAAGGCCAGCTTTGTGAGAGTCCTGCAAAGGGTCCCAACTGGGGACCGTTCTGGAGAGTCCAGAGGCTCTGTGGCCAGCACTGACCCCCGCACAGGTGCCTGAGTCACTGGCTCGCGTGCCTGATGCATGAGTCGCACAACTTAAACCAGCAACTTCCTCCGTGTGTGGTCAACGCCTTAGGACTGACTTGGCAACGCGCTCAAGGGTTTCATTTACTTTTTCATTCTCTGGGAAAGTTTCACTGAAGGATTTAGATCTAAGTAATAACTCATAGGAGCGCACTTGTAAATCTCCTCCTGTAATTTCTCTTCTGACTGTGGGGCGTTACATTTGGGGAGTTTTGCCTGGTCACCCAAAGAGGAAGGAAACCTCTTAGGGCTCGGGAGCCCTACAAGAACCACATGCTGTCTGAGCTTTGGGGAACCAGGGTGTTTTGCGGTGGGACAGTTGCTGAGCTTTTTTTTGGAACCTCACAGCCACACACATGGCACAAGCTAGCCCTGTCATTTGAAATCCAGGTAGGAAGGAAGGTGGGCCTTCACCGCCACCCCCATCCCCCAGGGCTAAAGCAGGGGGCTAAAGCAGGGGCAGGTCATTCAGCCGAGGTGAGCAGAAGCCCTAGGTCTCCCTAACTGTACCCACGAAGGAGAGAAGTCTCCAAGAGAGGGCACCCCTGCTCTTTCCAGAGCAACTGTGGATCCTCCCAGATGCGACCCTCATCTCAAAAGTCAGAGCAGAGGGATGAGTGCCTATCACGTTGGGTGAACGCTAGTGCAACTCCACAGGGTCACAGGATTGTGAGAACGCGGCCACGCGTCAGGTCAGAGCGCTTGACGCAGCTAAGCCACATGCGCGTTGCAGGGAAGGGCACGATCCTGTGGAAATCACTAGTTCACTTGCTCAGGTAACAGAGAGAGAATTGTCGATGTTTAATGGTTAGGGGGAAAGCATTCATATTAGAAACGTTTGCGTGTATGTCTCAGTATATAATTATAAAGTATATAATATATATTATTAATAATTATATTATGTTTTTAAGTGGATAGAAATGTATATATGTATGTATATATGTGTGTCTTTATTTCACAAGGCTTGAGTTAACTTGCAATAAGAAAAAGGAACAAAATACAAAAAAACACAAAGCGGAGATGAAGTAAGGCCGCACGTCCATTTGTTGACTGTACAGCAGTTGCTGTGTTGAACTTATTTAACCTGTAGTTTCCCAGCTGCCCGATGGAAAGTGAGACCTCGTCAGCTTTTCCTTTTACACAGGACATAGCCTCCCCCTATCCCCATGATTTAGCTCTGTGGTTTGGGGCAATGTGCTCCCTCATCTTTCTGTGTCTTGGTTTCCTCACCAGCACGTAGGGGTGATAACAGAGCTGCCCATGAGAAATAAACGAGCTGACACCTGTGTGTCACTCCCATCTGCCACAGTGACAGCTGTTGTTATCAGACAGATGCCTACATGTGCTCTGCAAAGGAAGCAAAGCTGTAGCTAACACACTGTCAGAATTTTTTCTTGCTTAAATTTTTAATCACAGATGGTCACGTGGTCGTCAAGGACCTCAAGGTGTTTTTATGGCAATTGGTGATTCGTTTCATATGCAAATTGACATAAACTGAATATTGAGCTTCCTTGCAGCTCGGAGCCCATTCAAGGCTCATGTCTCTACTTGTGACCTGGTGTATCATTCCCGCCACAATTCCCGCCACACCCCGAGGCAGCTCAGCCTCCAGGGAGGGGAAGTGGGTGCCCCTGGTGAGGGGGAGGACCTGTGAGAACGTGTGTGGCCTGAGATAATGCTCGGCCAAGTTTGGAAGATACTCTGCCACAGACAGATCTTTTCCCTGAGAATTTTCATGTAATGTTTAAAAAAAAAAAAGTTGCATTTTTTTGTTTGTTTGCCTGTTTCCAAGAACCTTCCACAAGGAAATTTTTTGAGATGTTATTTTAGGAAATATTTTATTTAATATATTCTGATTATTAGATTAAGTTACAAAATCAGTAAGTAGCAGTCATTACTGATGTAAAATTCTATCTCAACTCAGTAATGAACGTAGGTGAGGGACCCACTCTGTGCTGCCCTGCAGACTCCTGTTTAACTGTCCCTCACCAGATATAATCAGTGCCCTTCAGAAATGATCATTGCACAGCCTTTTTCCTGAGAATATTTTTCCTGTAGCCTTAATGTATTGCTCATTGCGATTCAGCTGTTGCCTGAGGTCTTTTATTCTTATCTAGACAAGTGATAGAATAAGGGCGTTTTGGGGGTGGATAAAAATCATAGAATCAAAACCACAAATTGACAACTTGAAGGAATATTAGAGTCCATCTCGTCCACCCGGTCATTGTGTCAATGAGGGTCTGACTGCCAGGACAGTTAAGATAGAGGCCTGGGGACACAAAGTCAAGGTTGCCGCCCGGGGTCCCTGGCCCTGCTCTGAGCCCCACCAGGAAAACAGTGGCTTGTCCTGGATGGTCCTTGGGGAACAGAGACGCCTCTCATTTGACAGATAGGTTAAGTGAAACATCGTAACACGTTATTACTTCTCTGCGCATTTGAGTGAAAATGAATGATGCTTTGTGTCTTTCAAGTACGCGTTTGCCTATTTGCGCTGCCTGGTTGTAGTTCCCGGGCAGCCCTCCGGGGGCGCACTCTTCCCGCCCTCAGTGTGTGTATTTCTGGCCGAAGCCCCCCTGCTCCCGTGGTGAGGTGAGGCGTGTTCACGGCCAGCGCAACGTGGGCTCTACTCGGCAGCCTGTACCGTGGCAGGAGCTGCTGGACAGATGTCTTGGCATCTAGGATTATCTTGTTTCTTGAGTGAGGCCGTATCATCTAGTAGCTGGGAGTCTGGACCCAGACCTCCGGGCCGGGTCCTCAGCCTTTGTTTCTGTGCTTCCGGTTCCCCTGTGTGGGTGGGGATCCCGGTACGGCTGAGCTCCGGGCTGTCGTGAGGGAGCATCGGAGTTAAACAGTCCAGGGAGCGGCGGTGCAGGTGAGCAGAGCAGGTGCAGAGCGGGGGCAGGCGGCGGTGCCCTCAGCCCCTCCGTCGCGGCCAGGGGCGGAGGGTGCCTGCCGGAATGCTGCCTTCTCCCAAGGGCCCGGCCTCTAAGTGAAGCCCCCGGCGACCTTTAATAGTCCACATACATATATGGTATTCGACTGTACATACAGTGTTTAAATTAAATGTGCGTACCTGCGTGCTGGTTTCCTCTTTCTCTGGATTTTCTGCTCTGAGCCTCATTTTCCTGAAGATGAAATAGATCATCAGAGGGAAACAGCAGAAGGGAAGGGCCCGGTGAAAACTTACCGATGTCTCAGGAATCTGAGCGCTAACGTCTCCTGGCCTGTCTCCCACGGGGACACGGTGGGGTGTGTTGCCACTGTGGTGCTCGGGTCCCTCGCATCCCAGCACCTGAACAAGCTCGCCTCACTGAGCCGGCACCTACCACGTCATGTGGTCCAAGCCACCATCAGGACTCACCTGGATTCCTTCAGGAGCCCCGGCTTCCATCCTGACTGCTGCCTGCACGCCTGCCCGTCTGTTCTCAACACCCCTGCTCAGAGCCCTCCCGCCCTCCCCGCGGGCCGGCACCCCTCTGAGGACACCTCCCACCCGCCCTTGTCTCCTCCCCCGCCTGCTCGCTGTGCCTGGAGCGCAGGGCCTTTGCACGGGCTGTACCCTCCTCCTGGGATGCTGCACCCAAATGACCAGCCCACTTAGAAGAGAGCTGCATTAGGACAGCTAGGCTGTGCCGACCTCCCAAACGGGCTCCCAGGCCTCAGAGCTCCATGTCATAACTTCACCCATGTCCCGGCCCAGCAAGGACAGGCAGGAGGCCCCCTGTCAGCAGTGACTCGGAGGCCCGGGCTGCTTCCATCTGTGGGGCGGGGAGCCAGAGGCACGTCCCCTGAGGGGGCCAGCGTCCATCACATCCGCTGAGGTTCCACGGGCCAGAAGTAGTCACGGGGCCCCATCGCATGACCCAGTCTGGCTGCCAGGAACCGAGAGGAGGGGAGTGGAGGCAGCCTCAGCTCCACCACCTGCTGAGGCTCTCAAACGGGCGTCTGCAGCTTGCGTGTTGTCTGCCCCCCGACTGCCCCGATCCAAGGCCCTCGTAGGAGCTTGTCAGCATCTGCCGATGATGGAGGGGTGGGTGGGACGCCACCTCCCCCTGCAGCCCGTCCCCTCCTCTCACTAAGACACCTTTGCAAACTGCTGATTTTCACCAGAAGTGCCCCCAGATCGTGTGACCTCAGGCCTGAGCTCTTTCTTCCTGAGAAGTTCTGCCTCTGGGCCGCTGCTGAGCGAGAGGTGTACGGAAGAGGGCCAGGCGGGTGGGAGGAGCTCGGGGTCCAGGTGGCTGCCTGGTGTCTCCTGGGACGGCTATGTCCCCTGGGGACCCGCAGCGCTAAGACCGGGATGAGGGCTGTGGTCTGGGAGCGGGTGAGGCCCCCAGTGCACAGCGAGCTGGGAGGGCATCAGCCGGCGCCGGCGATCTGAGTCACAGAGGCCACAGCTGGCTGTCCAGGCGCTTCCCCCACTGGTCCTGGCCTTCAAAATAAAATGTGCTGCTGAGAGCCACTTGAGGCCAGCAGAGTCACAATAGGACAACAGAACCATTTCCAGAACAAAAGGGGAATACAGGCCATAGGATGGCACAAACTGCAGCTGTGATGGGCTTGGCCAGCAGAAGGCACCGTGTCCCAGCTGGGACCCCGGGACTCAGAACCCCTGTGGCCCCGCCTGTGGACCCTTCCCCTCACCCACTGCCACAGGCGAGCCTGCTGGGTCTTGGGTCCCCAGCTTGAAAGCACCCATATTGGCTTCCATCAGGAAAAGTGACCAATTTCCACCGCAAGCCAGCCGGAATTTGTAACGTGGCCCTGGGAGCTGGCGTGTGACCGGGGCGCTGTCACCTCCGAGTCCCCGGCCAGTGGCCCCGGCAAACCCGAGGACAGTCCGCCTCGAGGGCGGAGCAGGTCGAGGGCACCTTTCCCCGCCGGACCCTCCTCCTCCTCCTTTGGCCGGTTCAGGAGGTGGCCGTGGCCTTGCTTGTACTTATTCCAACGGGGGAGGGGCGCCTGCGTCCTTCCCGAAGCTTTGAAGGGTGAGCGTCACCTTCCCTCGTTCCCACCAAGGCCATTTCTATGAACGCTGTCTAACTGAAGAAAGCAGGTCTTCTGGAAGGCGCGTGAGGCCTCCTGCCGCGCTCTGGTCCCACGGGCACCGCAGGCCAAGCGCAAGCCGCTGCCTCACCTCCCCCAGCCCTTACCCATGGAACCAAAACGGGCCCTGCCCCGTCCACACCCGCACGGCTGAGTCCTGCTGGCCACGTGCGGTCTGCCCCGGGGATGTTAGGTGTGACAGATCAGGAAGGCTGTCACTGGCCGTCACTGCTCACCTCTGTCTCCCCAGGGTGAGGGGACCGTGGTGGCCGCCCTGCCCCTCGGCACCTGAAGGGTTAAGGGGAAATCAGCCCTGGGTTCGGCCCAGGCTCCATGTCCTGTGTCACCCTCCCTGTATGAGTCCAGATCCAGGGATGGAGGCGCAGCCCCACACCTGTTCCTGCAGGTGACCTAGCTGTACCTGAGCTGGGACGACAGTGGCAGGTGGGCTTGTACAATAGACCCTGGATATGACTCAGTTTGGCAGCTTTCATGTCGTCATCAGAGAGGTGACAGGCGATCAGAGGTGTTCCTGTCAGTCCCCAGCAAGTGGACTCTAGGGAGATTGCTGTGATTTAGGCACGTGAATATTGGAATGCTTTGTTAGTAGACTTTTTGCATCCAGGCCGTTTTTATTTCAAGGCTACAATATAATCATTTTCCAAGTTATGTAAAACTTACGTAAGAAGGTATTCCTTCTGCCTTCATTGCTGTCTCTCTAACAGCCAGGACCCTGCCCGGATAGTTGAATTTTATATACTATCTCAATTAACTTGAAAATTGCCTCTAGCTGAAATTTTGTATTTAAGTTGCTTCAAAAAGTCATGTCTTAATGTTTCCTTTCTCTCTCTGGAATCTTTGATAAGAACCAAAGACACTGTGGCCCAGGGTTATAAGCGGGGGTCCCGTAACTGGAAGGCAACTGTGTACCAGCATCTGATTTGCCGCAGGTGGGGGGACAGGGTGACAGGAGCCTTGCCTCCAGGTGACAGATGACTTGTGATGCCGCGCTTGCACAGCATCTGCCCCGGTGCTTTACGGTCTCCAGGGTAGGCCTTGTGAACGGTCTTTCTGGAAAGCAAGTGCAGTTCCAGCCACAGAGAAACAGAATTTGACTCATGTCCACGTCCACTCACATTCATTCCCATAAACACACTCCCTGTCTCACGCTCATGCTAACGCACAGACTCGGTCAGGCACATTCTCACACACCTGTGCAGGGGAAGGCAGGACCGGAGGGAGGGAGGGAGGGGCGGCCCCACATCTGAGCCCCTGGGTGGGCGCGCCGCTCAGCTGCAGGCTCGCCGGGTGGGGACCGTGGGGACCACACATCTTTGCTTGCGCATGAGGCAGGTCGGGACAGCTGCGCCCAGCTGGGTGTTGTTGGCAGAATCTTCCTGGCAGTTTCTTCGCGGGCAGTTGTTTGCTTGTAACTAAAGATGAGAGGGCTGTGTGCCTTCAGGAAGATCCGGGGAGCCATGTCCCAAGGGTGGGCTTCAGGCAGTGGGGAGTGTACTATTACTGTGTTTGCTGAGATGCCTGTAAAGGATGGGGCGGCGCCTTCCCGGGGGACTTGGAGATCCCCCAGCGTGTCTCTCTTGGGCCGCGGTTTCCTGTCCTGGCTCCTCTGGTCCCCGGGGGTCTGCCTCGCGCTCTCGGGGCTGCTGTCCAGTCCTCAGCGTCGTTCTCACTCACCTTCAGTGACATTGAACTAAAGAAGTGAACCCCTGAGATGAAGAGGGGTGGGACCCAGGCTGGGCGCAGCAGGAGAACAAAAAGGAAAGTTTCCAAACCAGTGGGGGGAGGGAGGGAGGCATGGGTGTGACTCTGAGCCTGGGGCCAAAGGCGGCCCCAGGCCCCTGGGCAGTGAAGGGTGTGACCCGACCCCCAGGCGCTTTGGGTTCCACACTTGCTCTTTGAAGGATTAGGTGCCTGGAATGATCTGCACGCTGACTCACTCATAGTAGAGACATCCCTTGAAATACGGTACAGAACCGGCATACGTTCTTCCTACGTTGGAATTTCTAAGCCATTCAAATAGGAGCATTTATTCAGAAGTAGCCGGGAGGTGTACGTGCAGCCGGGCTCCAGGACCATGACAGCTGCCTCTGAACAGAGACTAAGACTCAGCAAAGCTCAGAGAGGGGATAGCTTGCAAGCTGACATGTAGAAAATAAAGAGAATGCTCTCGTTGTACTTCAGAAAGCCAGTGTCTTCGAAATTGTAAAATATTGTCTACAGTTTTCAAATCTCTTTTATTTTTGCAACCGCTTCTCTCTTCAGCGCAATGCTTGAGGCAGGAGAGGAGCCTTCTGTCCTAGGTCCATGTCAGTGAGTAACTCCCAAGTCTGGAAGGATCTCCCTGGGACAGTAGTGCCTTGGGGACGTGTAACTTCTAGGGGCCAAGAGAGGAGCTGGAAGATGGAGACACTGTTGCTCGTCAAAGTCTGTCACTTGTGGTCATTGCTGCTGTTACGCCACTAAGGAACGTAACAAACCCTGCCCTTAGCACGAGGGCAAAACGGCACTCGTTTCCATGGCTACACAAGAGAGTGTCCTTTGGCCGCTAGTTAACCAGTGACAGTAAGTCTAACACATCCCAGGCCCCGCTGAGCCACCTCAGATGGGCTTTCCTCTAAACTTGCAGGAATGCCAAGAGACAGAAAATGAAACCAGCCTTTGCTTCGTTAGGGTTTGAACAGACACCAGACTGTTAAACCCTCCGTCTCCGTAATGCATGGCACAGGGACTGTTTTCTTAGTTTGGAATAGGAACTACTCATTCCACAAATATTTACTGAGCCGTTTCTATGCGCCAGGCGTGGTCTCAGTGCAGGGCTGCAGCAGTCAGCAAAACAGAAGACCCTGCCCTCGGGACATGACCCTTGACCTGCGCTCGCATCCTGACTCTACTGCTTAGTAAATGTGTGGGTTTCGTTTTTGACCTCGCTGACCCTCGGTATTTACAGCTGTAAAATGGGGATTGTGATGCCTGTGATGTAGCGATGGGGGGCCGGGGCGGGGGGCGGGCGCAGGGGGTCCAGTAGAGACAAATACCAGTAAAAGGCCTCCCACAAGAGTCTGTGAGGATGAAGCTCACTTTTCCTCTTCTCCGTCTTCTTCCGCTTGGCGTGGAGCCTCTGGGTTTCACCCACACATCCTTAACCAGGAATCAAAGTTTCTGAGGATTCTGTCCCTGTCTTTCCTTTACTGATGTGTCAGCCCCCGACTGTGGAGGCAGGACGCACAAGGGACTCTTCCAGGTGAGCGACGCTGTGAAACCAGAGAGCGTCGAGCGAACCTTGCATCGGCTTCTTAGGCAAGTAGCATGTCCCCCCGGGGGAGCTGACATGCATGGGAGGGCCACTGGTCCACGTGCAGAGTCAGAGGGGCTTGAAGAGAGAAGAGGCACCTGTGGCCCTTAAATCTATAGTTCTGCGCTTTGCGGCTGGCATATTTCGTACTGGCATTGCTTAACGGTCACGTGTTAGAAGATTAGTTTTTAGATTTCTAGCTTTTCAGCTCATTATTTTCATCAGCACTATAATTACAGTTTTTGCACAGAATTTTCCTCTGAAGAGTGATAGACCTAATGCCTTTATGGCATCGTATATACATTATTCATTGCGGTGTTCTGATAGATATGTAATCATCAGAGATACATTAATTCTCTGGCATTTGGTATTAAGTATTAAACGTCTCTTTGCTTCTCCCAACTGCCTTAAAAATATGATTGAATACATCCCCTTGCATCTTCTGATTTCTTTTCTGTTTGGTTGAAAAGCTCTGTTGAAGCAACACATGAGTAAAATGAAGACTTCCTTAATTGCTTTTATTTTTAACACCTTTTTTGAGGTATAATTTACATACCATCAAGTTCACCCGTTTTAAGTGTAGAGATGAATGATTTTTAGTATTTTCATAGAGTTGTGCGACCCTCACTGTAATGTAACTTTAGAACATTTTTTCACCTCAATAAGAAAACTTGTCCCATTATTGGTCCTTCTCTGCCCTCCAGCCCACCCCCCTCGGCCCCCAGCGACCACAAACCCACGCTCTGTCTGTGGATTTGCTGACTCCACACGTGACAGGTGGCCTTCGGTGGCTGGCTTCTTTCACCGAGCACCGCATTTTCGAGGTCCATCCATGTTGTGTGGTGTGTGTGTGTCAGTGCTTCATTCCTTCCTACAGTGGTCCGTGGTTTGCGTGTCCACCCATCGACTGCTGGCCGTTTACGTTGCTTCCGTATCCTGGCCACTGCAAATGGTGCCACCAGGAGCCTGGTGCTCAGGGCCTTGGGGGGCAGACGCCTGCCAGACTGGCATTATTTTGTCTGTTGTGTTGAGCTCCAGAGGGCAGGGCTGTTTGCTTAGACCTTCATTTTTATGTCTGTCCTTTGCATTTGGGTGTTTAGTAAACATCACCCCCCAGAGCTGAACTCCATCCTAGTGGCTCATTCACTTAATCCATGACGCAGTCAGGCTTGCTGGTGGCTGAGGCATGGGAGACCCTTGGCATTTCGCTGCATCGGAGATTTCTTTTCCTGCCTCTGCAGACCGTTATGGTCTGGATCAGCAATCAAACCGGAGTCCACTGACCCACCTTGAAAGTTCATGTCCCCAAGCCCGTGCTTACCTGCACTAAAGCAACCCTCCCCCAACTCCCATATTCCAGAAGCTGCCTCTCCCTAAACTGAAGGAAAGGTGGGAATTCTAAAGAGAGGCCCCGAGACTGGAAGGAACCACAGAACAAGACCGACGGTCATTGAAAGTCTCGGCTTCCCCCCGGGAACGTGGGGAGGTTCGGCCTGCCCCAGCCACTCCGCCCGGCCTCCCGGTACACGGGGGACCGTGGCTTTTAGGGAGATCTCAGAGGCAAGGGTTTGACAGGATGACCCTCCAGGCCCAGCACGTGTTCCTCTGACCCTCATCCTGAGCCTTTTCCTCAGGATGCAGGACATTTGCAGAGCAGGACACACTCAAAGTTGGGGACAAAGGGGGGCGGTGATCTGAAGTGCTCTAGCAGAATCGGCTGTTTTGCTTGTGCAGGGGTACGTTTCCATCTCTGCGAATGTTCCCAGGGAGCCGTCACGCCAGCCTCACTGGCAGACATCTCTGACGCTCCTCAGACACAAAGGGACCCTGGGTTTCCACATTACCACTAAATAAAAGTGTGATATTTAACAGGTACACACACACACTGTTATCTGTAGTTACCCTGCAATGTGGTCCAGCAGTTTAAATGTGTAGATCATTAAGTATTTTGTACCTTCAGTTAATAGCTTACGTCAGTGAAACAAACGCTCTCCCTCCTGTGTGTCCCTGACGCAGCCGTCAGATCTACCCACAGGCTGGCCACTGACCCGTGCTTCAACTCTGCAGCTGAATTTTTCAGATGGTGCCTTCCTGCCCCGTGTGTTCTGAGAAATGCTCCCTCAGAACCAATGTGTGGTCGCTTTCGTGTCTCACGGTTGTGTGGGAGGCGTGGTTCTCCTTCCTGTGCGTCGCCTACTTGCCGTTTTTCAAGCAATCTCACTACTACGTAGCACTTTTTCTAATAGAAGGAGAAAGAGGTTAGATTCATAATAGTAATTTTTTAACTTTGGAAACGTCTTTGCTACAGGAGATGGAACGTTCTGAAAAGTGTGGGATTTTGTGATTATTTATCACCAATGATCCCAGCCCCTGGGGGTAACAGTCTGACCTGCCGTGGTTTGCAGAACTGACCCCGGACCGGAGGTCGGCGGTGATGGTGCAGGCGCTTTCTGTTAGGAAACCTGTCATTTAAGTGTCTCTGCTGGGCGGCTGTCCTCAAGCAGTGATGCTGACTTGTAATCAGTGTTGCATTCTCCGTGGTCTGTGATATTTACGTGGAGGTTAGGGAGGCCAGGGCAGCGCCCTCTGTCCATTTGCTGTTCTCAAAGGCTGCTTTGTTACTATCTGTCATCCGCCTTCTCCAGCCAACGCAATGTTCCTTTTCTAATGGGAAAGAATAAGCGGATTAACTCCAGACGCATGACCTGATTACTTAGAAAGCAAACCTCAATCATAATGTATCAAGGTCATATTCATCCATTGATCCATCTATCCGGAGGTATCTTGTTGCAGAGGGCAGTCTTTAACCATGGGAGTGCCTGCGCGCGCGCGCGCGCGCGCACACACACACACACACACACACGCACGTGCACACACACGCGCACGCGCACAAGATGACAACAACCAAAAAGCCCTACAACCATCCTAACCATCGTTGCTAAGGAAACAGACATTTCCATTTCCTACAAGTAAATTTATTGAAGAAGAAAAAAAATCACAATTTTTTAACAAATGTTTTTCTTCTCCTTTTTAACTTGATTTTAGCATTACAGATCTGGTTTTGTCTGTTCACACAGCACATAATCCCTGGGTGCCCTGAGGTGTAAATGAACAAGGAGCCCCTCGGTGGGGACACACTGGGGACTGCTGCAGACCAGGTGGGAAGGTGAGCACAGCCCGGCAGTACGGAGGCCACCAGCCAGGGACCGTCCTGAGCAGGGCCCAGCCTCTGTGGAGGCTCCAGGGGGCCTGGGGGACGTGGCCGCTGAGCCGCCCCTAGAATGTCAGACCAGCGCGGCCGTTACCGTGTGTCCCCGCGGAGCTGCCTGGGGCCAGCAAGCTGTGCGGGGTCCCTGGGCCGGAGGGCTGGGCGGCAGGGCTGCAGGGCAGTGGGCAGAGCTGACACTTGGAAAGCTGTCAAAGGGGAGTTTGCCCGCAGGGCGAGTTTCGCCTTGGGCCCATCAGCAGCGGGTAGGCACCGAGGGTCCTGAGCACAGCGGACGGTGCCTCTGTCCTCAAGGCTCTGAGAGGACAGCCCTCGGGATGCAGCGCGTCCGAGACGGGGCTCGCAGGCGTGGAAGAGGTGGGATGGCAGGGGCGGCCCCGGCCCCCACACTCGCCTCTCCAGACGGTTCCCCGGGTCGCAGCCGAGCCCCCGTGCTCTCAGGCCACACAGAACCACCGTCCGGGACCTTCCCTCCCTCTCTGCCTCCTTCAGCTGCCCCCCTGCTGGTCTGCGTGGGCATCGGCCCAGCTCAGCGTCCACGGGGCCCAGGGGGAGGCACCTTGTCCCGAGGAGGTCACGGGCGGGTCGTCAGCGTTAAGATCCTGAAACCCTTCCGTCACCTCGACTTGAAACCGGGGGGAATAGCAAGTACAGCTGGCGTCTAAAGCTCAGCCCCGGCTGCCGGCATCCGGTGGGGGGATTCACAGCCTGCAGGAGGCGGGGTCTGCCTGGCCACGAGGGCGGAGGTGAAGAACAGCAGAGTCAAAGATTCAGAAATACGGACGCATGTGGTGCGAGCGGCCGCCTCGACGGCAGCAGGAGCTGGGGTCAGGAAAGGTCAGGTAGAGTGACTGAGATCCGGGTCCGGATCCGGGAGGCCTTGGAAGCTGGGCCGGCTGACCTGTGAGATTCCCGCCCCAAATGTCTGGGCATCAGGGTGGCACACGTTAACACGGGCCTTAGACACATGTGGATAGATCCACCTCCGCAGGACCGACACCCCTTCTCACTCTGCTCTGGGTGCTCTTGGAAAGCCCTGGGATGAACTAATACCCCTCACACCACGGCACTGAGCAGTAGCTCAGCGCATCACAACGCACAGAGCATTCTCAGGGATTAAAAGCTTTATCCCCAAGCGACCACTTTCTAAGGACGACATTTCATGCCCTGCATTTCGACATGTGTAGACCTTCAGGCCAGAAGGGACTTTGCAACCTGCTCCAGCCCTGCTGTGAGCGATGCTGGCCTTGAGTGATTACACGTGAGCAAGGCAGCGACACCGCCTCAGTGCCCAGGACCTGCTCCAGCACCTGGCAGGTTACACCATGCAATTGCGTCCTTCAGATTCCTCAAACCAGGGTCCCTCAGAAATAAACCAGGACCCGTAGCAAACGATGCCAAATTGTCTCTGGGATAAAAATGTAAAATGTTACAGTGAGACTCAAGGGGATCAAATTTTCTTCAACTTTGGAGAGCTTTGTAATACTCACACATCCATGTATGTGTGTACGGATTTATTTTCATGATGTGGAAATGCTGACTTTCTACGTCTGATAGTTTCCTTATCTAATTATTCAGGGTTCATGCAACAAAGCATAAAAATAGATTATTAGAGGCACCCATTGTGTTTAAGTTAGAATGTTCATAAATCAGTCTTTTAAAGTGTCTACTTCTACTGCATGAGATGATAGGGAATATTTTCCAGTCGGATATCTTATAAAATGTAAATGGTGTCTGATTATATGATCATGACAAATGGCCTCAAAACGATTTCTAAAAAGGAAAATAAACAAACCAAAAAAAAGCATGAAAATATTAGCATGCACTTGACTAAAGCAATATATCTGGGAACAGTTAAAACAGCAGATAAAGAGAGTTTACCTGAGAACATTTTTATAATCGATATCTTGGAATGTTTCCTTTATTTTCATTTATCTAATTGTTACATTACCTTTTCTGAAGCTGAAAAATCATGTTTTACTGCCTGAGGTTTTTTTTAAGTATTTCACTGAATATTTCTTCACTTACAGAGTTTTCAAGTTATTTTTATCTTTAAAAAAGAGCAGTAGCTGACACTAGCTGGTACTGGACTGGCACTGCGTGGGCACTTTCTCAGTGCTGGGAGGCCGCTTGTGAAAAGCAGACATTGTGTGAAGCGCCCCCATCTCTGCCGCTAGACATTTGACACCATTGTTCCAACTGCGGCTTCCAGGGACAGACAGTGCTGCAGGACAGATCTGCAACTGTGCCCAAGGAAAGATCTAAAAATAACGTTCTCATTTACTAAAACCATAGCAAATGTATCGATTATTTTTTGCATTGTGAGCCATGGACTGTGCCGTCCTCTCAGCTCCTGGAGGCCAGCCTCCAGACCCCGCGCGTGGTCCTTCCGTTTCTAAAAACAGCAGCACGCTCCCCATCCTTCTCATACCTGGATGACAGTCTCCCTGAGTACCAGCTGCAGAAAACTGTGCCTTCCAGAGGCTCCTGTGGTTGATGAAACAGTCCCAGAGAGTCTCCCTTTTGCCATAAGACATAACATGATCACAGGTGATACCTCATCATATTCACAGGTTCCACACACTGAGAGAAGAGAGAATTGTACAAGGGGTGAGGATTATTGGGACCCATTCTTCAGTTCTGCCTACACAGGCATGAAATGAATATTGAATGGATGGATGGGTGGGTGGATGGATGGATGGTTGGCTGGATTGACAGGTGGATAGATGGATGGATGGGTGGATTGGTGGGTGGGCTGATGGGTGAGTGGGTGAGTGGATAGATGGATGGATGGATGGATGGATTGACAGGTGGATGGATGGGTGGGTGGGTGGATGGTTGGATGAATGGATGGTTGGTTGGATTGACAGGTTGATGGATGGATGGGTGGGTGGGTGGATGGGTGGATGGATGGATGGATGGATGGATGGTTGGTTGGTTGGATTGACAGGTTGATGGATGGGTGGGGTGGGTGGATGGATGGATGGATGGATAGATGGATGGATGGATTGACAGGTGGATGGATGGGTGGGTGGGTGGATGGTTGGATGAATGGATGGTTGGTTGGATTGACAGGTTGATGGATGGATGGGTGGGTGGATGGGTGGATGGATGGATGGATGGATGGATGGATGGTTGGTTGGATTGACAGGTTGATGGGTGGGTGGGTGGATGGATGGATGGATGGATGGATTGACAGGTGGATGGATGGGTGGGTGGGTGGATGGTTGGATGAATGGATGGTTGGTTGGATTGACAGGTTGATGGATAGATGGGTGGGTGGATGGATGGATGGATGGATGGATGGATGGATGGTTGGTTGGTTGGATTGACAGGTTGATGGATGGGTGGGTGGGTGGATGGATGGATGGATGGATGGATGGATGGATTGACAGGTGGATGGATGGGTGGGTGGGTGGATGGTTGGATGAATGGATGGTTGGTTGGATTGACAGGTTGATGGATGGATGGATGGGTGGGTGGGTGGATGGGTGGATGGATGGATGGTTGGTTGGTTGGATTGACAGGTTGATGGATGGATGGATGGATGGATGGATGGTTGGTTGGTTGGATTGACAGGTTGATGGGTGGGTGGGTGGATGGATGGATGGATGGATGGATAGATAGATGGATGGATGGATGGGTGGGTGGGTGGATGGATGGGTGGACGGAAGATGTATGGGTTCTTACACAAGGTATTCCCAAACTAGTCTTATAAATATCATAATAACAGCGACAATAACAAAAGCCCCCGCTGAGTGTTCACTGTGCCCCGGTGCGAAGAACATTTTGTTACGCGCACCTCAAGTGCCTGTCACGGCAGTGACCCGGGGGAGCCCCACGTAGTCGTCCAACCTCACCCGTGAGGCACCCAACGCGTTGAGAGATTAGATCACGTGGTCAAGGTCACATAGTAGGCGGTAGAACCAAATCAAAGTCCGCTGGGTTTCACTGCAGCAGACTCCAGTCCTGTAGTCCAAATTCAGTTTAACGCTGCCGGCATTTGTTGAGCACCACTGTGTAGAACTGGCCTAGAGGTAGGAGTACCTGCTGTAGCTTATTTGATCCCCACTGACAAGCAGTTGGCGCTGGTGCCGGCGATGCCACCTTCTCGGGGGCTCCTGCAGCCTCTGCGCGTCCGTGCAGAGTCACTGTGAGAATCCCCAGAGGCTGCACAGGGGACAGGACCGTGTGAATACCGGGCTCTTTGGAATCTCATCACCTTGACACCAGCTGGGTTTGGGAGGCCGGGCGTCCGGCCTGCCACCAGTGTCGTGCGATGGAGAAGGTGCACACTCGGCGGGGGGGGGGGCCCTCCTCCGGCTCCGGCTCCGCGCGGGGCTGCCTCGCCCGTGACCCCATCCCCACCGTGGGAGGGTTAGAGGGGCCAGCTATTTAGAGCAAATAAAAACTATATGTTCTGGGTCCACAAAGGAGGCATTCGTGTGAGATGTGTGGGTTGGCAAGATTCGTTTGTGGCGAAGTTTTAAAGAAATCTCTGCAGGCAGCCTGCGGGCGGCTGCATACCTCTCATAGATGCAGAATTTCTGCCGGAGCAGATCCACAGGCCACAACCATGGGCCTTTTTGTTCCTTCGCCCTCCCTGGTGACCCTGAGTGCAGCGTGCCAGGAACAGAAGTACTCCACACACAAGGAGGGTCCTCTTCCCCCTGGCCCACACTGGCAAATTCCAGGGCTCCACGGGGCCCAGGGGCGTGGCCAGCTCCCCTGCAGAGAGGGGCCCGGTCACATCAGAGACGCGCACGCACCCCGCCCGGCGCCCCTCCTGCTCAGAGGGTCGCCAGCCAAGGGCAGCAGGTGATTGTAAGGGGCGGCTCCCTCCTGCCCTTCCCCTCCCCCACCCCGGGCTGCACGCTTGTCTCTGTCGCGTTAACGTGAGGTTCTGTCTAAGGCCCTGAGCTCACAGCCTGGTTTGTGGCCGTCAGTTTAAGGCAGCCCCTTGAAGGACAGGCGCTGCAGAGCCTGCGGGCTGCTCCCCGCGGCCAATGCCTGGCCTTTCCGGGCAGGCTGCTTCAGGAGGGAGGACGCTGGGTGCGCGTTCAGGCCAAGCCCAGCAGACCCCATGCCTGGCGGCCGGTGCGGTGCCTCCACCCGCAGGATGGAGAGGGGCTGACGGTCCACAGACGGGACGGGCACGGTGCTTTCTTATGTGGATGGTCACGTGAGATGGCACAGATGTTCTTGTCAGGTAACACGTATCAGCAGGCCCAGAGAAGAGTAACGTGGAAACTCGACCAACTTCTTACCATCAACCAAAAATGAGAATCCCGGCCAGAACTCAGGTCTACCAGATGAAACGATGTCCACCTCCCTTTCCTGTAGCTTCCCTGCTACAGAATCTCTGCTTGGCGGGCGGTGGGGGCGGGGGTGGGTGGAGCTGGAGCCTGTTTCTGCAGAAGGAGGCCAAGGCTCTGTGTGGTCACTGATGGGCCGGGAGGGGACGGGCAGGGACGGGCAGGGCAGGCGGCTCTGCGGTGGTACTGCTTGTCTGCAAAGCTGCCTTGGGCAAGAATCCTGCAGCAGCAGATCCAAACCATCTCCCTGCCACAGAAGCCAGCTGAGCAGCGAAATTTGCAAAGGCCACTGGAGGACACTTGTGTTGTCTAGTTCAGTTTCGAGTTCTGAGCTTCTGCCTCGTTGTTCCTGAGCTGTAGGAAACCCAATCATCTTCTCTTGGTTTTTTGGAAATAAGCCCTCTTCTGCAATGGGCTGAAGTATTGGATAACTTTTCTTTAGTTCTTACAACCATCTGTGTATCCCTTAAGTTCTTCTTGACTCTAAAGAAGGCCGTGTGACTTCAGATTTCCTCTCCCCTTCGGATTCAGGCCACCCGCCCTGAAGGGCTTGACCTTGGCGTCACACATTTGCCAGGTCAACTTGTCCCAGTGACAGAGGGCCTGAAATAGCGTCAGTCCTGCTAATCTACATTTTACAATGGTGTGGATGGTCTCAATGATCTTTAAGATGACATCTGATGGAAAAAATGTGGAAGAACAATATAAGTTATAAAGCCTGAGTTTAAAAACAGCAAATCGAAGGTCAAAACACTAAAGATTTCCTGCATTTTGTGGACTCCACAGTGATAGGTCCTTCCATCTGTTGCTGAGAAACTAAGGATTCCTGTGAACAGTTAGGAAGGTAGCACCTTCGCTGCTTTGGGGTTTATGGATTTCTTTTTGGACGATACTTCCTAAAGCGACTAGAAGCTGGGAAACCAGGTTGGGAATCACTTTAGGGGAAAGCTGTGCCGTGCGCCAGGGCAGCGGGGCTCACGGCCGCTCTGACTCCTGCCCCTGTGCATCTAGCGGAAAGCGCGCAAGTGCCCCAGAGCCCCGTCCCCACTGTGGCTCCGTGCCCTCCCCACCCAGGAAGGTGACCACCCCATTCCATGCAGGGTCGCTGGGATGCTCAGGCTCTGGGTAATTTCTGCCTCGGGTACCACACGACGTTACAGCAGGGAAAGGATTGGGACGGCAGGTCCCGGTGACCTCAGTGGGCCTCCTGAGCTCTGCCTGAGCTTCTAGGAGCCCTGGTGCCAGCAGCTTGGACGTGAACTGTACGAACCCCAGCAATTCCTTAGACAATCGTCTCTACTTCAGGCCCTATAAAAGGTAACCAGGAAGCGACTTGGGGTGGGCTTCTATGGGGCATCCATAGGAGATTGTAGCCGGGTTTCACTGTGTATGTCAGACCCACCAGAAGTGGCAGAGACAGTAAACTGGATGGAAATCCATGGTTTTGAGCCAGGAAGGATCCCTGTGATGGGGGACAGACCTAGCAGATCAGTTCAATTGTGACTTCAGTTTCTGGGTGATTTTTTTTCTTTCTGTAATTTAAAATAGTCCACTAAAATTATAGTCTGGGCTACAAACCTAATTAGATAGGCCACCAAAAACAATTGTTTTTAAAACCAAGCAAAAAAAAAAAAATGTAGGTACAACCAGTGAGTCTGATGCCTCAAAATGAAGAAACAGATTTTATTTTCTATCAAAATATCTGAATGGATGTCATGCGGGAGAAAAGACAAGTGTATGTGTATGATATATACCAGAAGCCCCTCTGTGGGCGGTTGTTGGAGGTTGGTGGCAAGGTGAGATGCTCTGGGGGTTCAGCCGAGGCAGCATGGTGCTCGGGTTTGGGGACTTTTGCACGAGTCAGGGGGAGCCTGTGGGAACCCTGGGGCTACCTGGTGTGTCCCAGCCCTGCCCCTCCCAGGAGGCCACCAGCAGCGCTGGACCCAGAGCCTCCACTCGAGGTGGGCCTGTGAGGCGTGTGTGGACAGATGGAACCTCTTGGGTCCAAAAGTGACCCGAAGACATGGCACGGCCCTTTATTCTGAGATGATGCCTTTCCTGTTCTTTTGATACCCAAATTCCCTTTCTTTCTTTAGTGAAATGTAGGCTAGTACATGGTAGCTACTTGTTTTCTCTTTATAGCTTAGCTGTAAATAAAATAAAAGCTTCTCGAAGTTCTGGATATGCCAGTATGAAGACCTCACCCCTAATTTTTGCTATTTTACTGGTCTGTGAAGTCTGGGAACCTCCTGTTGAGATGGGAATGATGCCTGTAAATGAAACAAACCATCAGTGATGATTTGCAGCGGGCTAAGCCTCTACCACACATTTTTAAAGTTTGTTATTGGCAAAACCTCTAATTGGGTGAGTGATGATCATTTTTATTGTTTCCAGTCTCATTAAAGATCTGATCAGCCATGAAGATGAAATTTTATTAAACTTCCCGATGAAATTATAGTTGGATGATCCCTTATTGTCGATCCCTCTCTAATCATAGGAAGAAACATTAAATTAATTGTAGTGAAAAGAAGAACATTATGACTTATATCTTTTTTTATTTTTTTATTTATTTTTTTGCGGTACACGGGCCTCTCACTATTGCGGCCTCTCCCATTGCGGAGCACAGGCTCTGGACGCGCAAGCTCAGCGGTCATGGCTCACGGGCCCAGCCGCTCCGCGGCATGTGGGATCCTCCCAGACCGGGGCACGAACCCGTGTCCCCTGCATTGGCAGGCGGACTCTCAACCACTGCGCCACCAGGGAAGTCCTATGACTTATATCTTATCGATAGAAGGTTTTCATTTTGTCGTTAACTTTAATAGACTGACGCACTCACAGAGGGGATTTCTGTATTGTGTGTTATTCTGGTTTGATGAGCGATACAGTCCCGCTCTGAGAAACTGAATACATCCTTTCTATTCCTGTTGACCTGAGAGCCCGTGGCATTTGGAGAACCGGGCAAACTCAGAAGGTGAAGCCGCAGCCCGTGCTCATGCTGACCTCCCCTGATAGACTCAGGATGTTCCCATGGTGGTGGGAACAGAGCTGCCCGCCCGGGTCAGCTCAAAGCTGGGAAAAGCCCTGAGTTCCAGCGGGACAAGCGCTCTCCCCGCAGGCGCGGCTTCCCAACAAGAGCACTCAGGGCCCCAGGACACCCGACCCCACCGCGTGCTCCAGGTCATCGGCATCTTGGACACCTAACTTCCCTGATAACTACATGCCCTGAGCTTGGGTGAACAGAAGGTGTCACTGACCGCGTACAATGCTCGGTTAAAGGGCAAACCTAGTTACTGGGAGGATGAATAACTCACTGCCCACTCCACCCTGGCCTGTTAAAAAAAAAATGCAGAATGGGGGGCCATCCTATGGTTTCTGACTTTTTGGGTCTGGGGTGTGCCTCGGCATCTGTGTGTGTTCTCATGTTTGTATGCACACACACATGCACACATGTGGTTTTGATGAACGTTGGTGATGGAATATGATTTCCATGTCTGTGATGGAAAAAAGCATAAGACACACAGTCTAGGTAAAAACAGTCATATTTAAATATAGAACAAGATTCACTTCATCATCACAATTTCTTTGAGATGATCTTATATGAATATGTGATATGTGTCATTTTCTGGTTATAGCAAAAATGATACGGAATCATAGAAAATAATGATTTTCAGGATTCCTCAACTCAGCTTTTTTGGGTGTTAACAGGCATTAACATATTCTGCCAAGGGCAGCTGATGCAGTAAATTGTGGGCAGATGTATGCATGCAGGTCAGGGGAGGCGGGGCAACAGAGCCCTGCAGAGTGCTGGGGGCTTCCAGCGCCCTGTGTCTTGCAGGTGGGGCCCAGGCTGGGCTCTTAGCTCGGGACGGCGGCGCTCTAGGATGTCCCTCCATCTCGCCCGGTCAGTCCCTCTGTTAAACAGAAACGTGTTAGCCATCGGTCATCTGCAGTTACATGTGACCCTGAGAGGCAAAACCTAGTGCCAGTTCAAGCCAGCAGGGGCTGGCGCAGGCTTGCAGGGCGCCCAGAGCTGGGGATGGTCTGCACTCGGCAGCACGTAGACGGCAGCTGGGGACCCAGAATGAACATCACCGCCTCCGTCGAGTCCTGTTTCACTTTTCTCTGCCTCGGTTTCCTCACATGAGTAAAAGGGCTCGTAAAACAACCTGCCTCGTGGCGTTGCTGGTAACGCACAGAGCATCCAGCGAGCGCTCACCTTTCCCTCTGGGCTGTGACCGGACACTGCATTTACCGGAGGGGAGGCCCTGGGGGACACCCAGCACGCCTGGTCCCTGCGTGTGCTGCTGGAACGGGCTCGAGGTGCGGGAGGCCAGCGCGGGGCTGCCCCTCCGCAGATACCAAAGGCGGCTCGGGGCCCTTGCTGCGGAGGCTGGGGGTCAAGCTCAGCCTCCAGGGCCCTTCTCGGTGGCGCCCCGCAGGCCCTGACTCTGGGCAGGTGGGACGCTGAGGACCCACAGGCCCAAGTGATGCTGCCGAGACCTTGCGCTGGAGCCTCCCTCGGTGATGACACCTGTGAGTTGCTCTAAAGAGTCAACCCTGCCCCAAGGTCGCCATCCTGCTCTGCGGGGGGGGGGTCTCTGTGCCCCAGAAGCCACCCTCCAGCCGGTGACGTCCTCTGTTCCTCAGAGACGGTCCAGGGAGCAATTCGTGATTTTAGTATCACCACCCCCAGAAGTCCAGTGCATTTCCCTAAGTTTCCTGGGGTCATTTTAGCCATTAGGTGGAGGTGGGGGTTTTTAAGACATTTTTGTGCAATGTCCTGTAGAATTTGTACAATAATAGAGGATTATAAGTGCATGTTTGGGTAGTAGAGCCAGACCTGTGCCTCTCACATTGTGCAGTAGACGCTTTGCTCCAGACAGAGTCTAAAGAAGAACTCTGCCCTGGGCTTTAACTTGATTAAAGCTGTTATTAATTGACAAATTGAAACTGCCCTTGTTCTAACCCAAAATGCTGCAGATCCACAGATTTTAGCTTCTCCCTGTGCTCCTTGCGTCCTGGGAGAAGCTACTTTCAGGACACAAGCGCCCTTCTCTGTGCCTCACAAACACCCATATTCAGAGACACAAAAGCCAACTGTTGTAAAAATATTAGCATTCAGAGGCGCTTGTGTTTCGTTAATGCATTTAATCATGTACAATATAGTGACTGTTTCCCCTTTACATTTACATTAATTTATATCAGCCACAGAATCTAAAGCACAGCTTGAAAATCAGACTCTTTCTGTTGCAACCTATAAATTAGGATTGCATCTCTGCAAAAAATCTACTGCTTTGTGCTGGCCACAGCATTCTTCATGGTGCTTTTTCACATTGCTGCGATCCAGTGAGGGATTTGATATGTGATAAATATTGGTGTTCTCACGTGGTTCAAGTAACCCGTGGTCATAGAAGACGTGCCATATCCTAAGTGACATATTTGTAAGGCCTGTAGCATGGCCGGCATCAGGCACAGCTGAGAGCTGTGTGCACCCTCTTAGAAGCAGAAAAAAGACCCCAGGGTCACAGGGTCTGGCTGTTTGCCTGGCACTTGGTCTCCGGCAAACATTTATGCTGTCCATTGGGAGTCAGTTCCTCTGCTCCGGAAACATAAGTCAATATACTGACTGCACGGTGAGTGTCACCCACGGCACAGTCTCTTGACCCCTATGACTTTGTTAAAGGAGTGTGGAGTCCCTCGGGTTTTGTTATTTATATATTTGTGGACGTAGGGGTTGTAGATATAAAAACTCCCCCGCATACATATAACAAAAGGAAAGACCCTCCTGGCAATCACCTCCCAGACATGTGCCGTTCCTTCCTGGCCCCCCAAGGACATGACCTTGGCCCTGCACCCTATCTCTCCCTTGACCACAGTCCCTCCCACCTGGGCTCACCCGCACCTGTGCTCACCTGCAGGCTGAGCCTTCTCCTCCCCTGAAGTCTGGTCCCACCCACACCCCATTCCTTGGCTGTCTCTGGACACTTTCTGCGAAGAAAACCCTTTGCCTCAGCCCTTGAAGCCTTGCATAGTCTGGCCGGCCTGTCTTGAATCACCCTCCCCTCACCTCTCCCCTCCACCATCCCCCCATCATCCCCTCTCCCCCTCGCCCCCACCATCCCCCTTCCCCAGAAGCCTGCCCCCACCAGCCACCCCGCCACCCCCAGCCCCGTCCTCGGCCCACGTGCCCATGTCACCCAGCGGTCCCCTCAGGGCGCCTTCCTGATGCCCCCTTATCCTGCTGTTTCCTTTCATACCATCACTCAACATGAACTTACACTCTGTATCTGTTTCCTGTGGCAGCCACACAAATGACCACGAACTGGGTGGCTGAAAACAATAGGAATTTCTACCCTCTCGGTTCCGGAGGCCAGAAATCTACACCCAGGTGTGGGCAGGGCAGTGCTCTCCCCGAAGACTCAGGGGGAGGGTCTGCCCCGGGTCACCCCCCTCCCCGTGTTCCCGGCCACTGTGTCTTGTACACGAACCAGGCCACGGTCTGCTTCCATGCCACGTGGCCTCTGTGTGTGTGTGTGTCTGCATCCAAATCCCCCTCTTCTCACAGGGACACTGGTCATTGGGTGGGGGCCCACTCTACTCTAGTGAGACCCCATCTTAACTGGATTACATCTGCAAAAGACCTAACCCTCAAATAAGTTCACGTTCACAGGTGCTGGGGATGAGGATGTGGACACACCATTTGGGGGACATTATTCAACCCATAACGTTCATCTTCATCTGTGTTCATGCGACAAGGACCACATCTTGTTCGCCTGGTGCAGGGGACATTACACTTGCTAGGTGCTTGGTGAGGATGGGTGGCTGGGTGGGCGGATGGATGGTTGGATAAGTGGATGGACGGGTGGATGGACAGGTGGATAAGTAGGCGGACAGGTGGATAAGTGGATGGATGGGTGGATAGTGGTTGGACGGGTGGATAAGTGGATGGACGGGTGGATAAGTGGATGGACGGGTGGATGGACAGGTGGATAAGTAGGCGGACAGGTGGATAAGTGGATGGATGGGTGGATAGTGGTTGGACGGGTGGATAAGTAGATGGACGGGTGGATAAGTGGATGGATGGGTGGATAGTGGATGGATGGTTGGATAGTGGATGAATGGGTGGTCGGATGCTGTTGGTAAATGCTAGTACATAGATTTCTGGGCAGTCTGATGGATGGATAGTGTGAGTAAAGCCACATTTGCCATAGGTAAGTAATAAACTTTGGAGAAGAACCTACCTACATGACATTCATTTATACCCACCTGTGGTAACTGAGAGCAAGATGGAGGTACTGTCATTCTCGAGAGAAATGCTGTGTATTTTTGTCAAAAGCTAAGGGAGGATGCTGTGCCACGTGAACTACCCCGTTTCCACTTAAACTTTCTGATTGCTGCTGCTTCCAGAGGAGAAGCCAAACCAAAATGTCCTGAACAAGCAGCTCTCTCCCATGCAAGAGGCCTCTTGTGGACTCTGGGGACTAAAGAATTCTAAATGCCCCATTTCTTTAAGGCATGAATTGCAAAAGGTGTGGGCAGTTCCACTTTTACCAAGAATGCTAAAAACACCTTTTGTCAAAGTGCTCCCAACACACTTTGCTTAGGCACCAGTAGCCTTTTAGATGATAAACGTGCCATCCAGGCACCTGCAACCCTGGAGCCCCCCAGGGCAGGCGTGGCAGCGCCTAGGGGAGATTGTGTGCCTGGCCCTGTTTGCTCGGGAAGGCCCAGTGCCGGATCCGGAGCACCTGAGACAATTCCCAGGGCCTCTGAGACACAGAGCCGCCGCCAGGATGCTCGGGCCGGATGGGCTCTGCCCGAGGCCGTCCGGGGCCGCGTGGAGCTCCTGGAGCCTGTGCACCCTGCGGATTTGATAGGAGACGGCCGGTTCCCCAGCCCGGGAAGAAAGCAGCATTGTCCGCGCCCCGCTTTGCACAGCCGTATTCATATCTCACTGTTGTTTGCAGATGTGGACCAGAACAATGGGACCCCGTTGCAGGACACAGCGGTGACAGACTCCAAGCGCACAGCGGGCCCAAAGAATGCCTGGCCGGATGCCAACCCAGCTGACCCCGGGGGCCGCCCCCATTTGATCCGCCTCTTTTCCCGAGATGCCCCAGGGAGAGAGGACAACACCTTCAAAGACCGGCCCTCAGAGTCAGACGAGCTCCAGACCATCCAAGAAGACAGCGCGGCTGCTCCCGAGGGCCTGGATGTGATGGCGGCTCAGAAGAGACCCTCCCAGAGATCCAAGTACCTGGCCTCGGCGAGCACCATGGACCACGCCAGGCACGGCTTCCTCCCCAGACACAGGGACACGGGCATCCTCGACTCCCTCGGCCGCTTCTTTGGCGCGGACAGGGGTGCACCCAAGCGGGGCTCGGGCAAGGTGAGCTCTGAGGGGTAGAGGCGTGTGCAGGTCGCGCCTCCCAGGTGGTGGAAGCGGAAAAGGAGGGTAATCCGCAGGTGAACTCAGCCGTTAGCAGGAGTACAGCCTCCGTGCTGTCTGGGGAAACGTGTTTTCCTTGCTGGAGATGCTTACGGGCTCCTGGGAGGGGCCTGGGTCACTGCTTTCGATTTTTCCACCCTCTCTCCCCTGCTCAGCAGGGATGCGGTCAGGATGTGGTCCAGGAACGGAGAACGTTCTGAATTCACATCTCCAGGGTGGTGTGGATGTGGGCACTGTGGTCTTTTGTGTCTTATGCTTGGGGGCTTTAGGGCTGATGTGGCTTCCGCTGCCCCCGCTTCGGGGCTGCACACTGGGCTGTTGCCAACGTTTTCCTGGACTCGGTGCCACCAGCTTCGTGTTGCTTTGCAACAATGATGTGATTGAGGACTTTGGAAGAAACTCGAAATTTAAATTCTCCTTGAGCAGAAGTTCTCTTTTGTCTGAGTTGTTGAGGGAAATAAATGAGTGTGAGGGATTAAACGAGTGCGTCTATGAATCAAAACTGTATTCGTTTGTTATTCCATTCATTTGAATGTAGAATTCGTGAAGTTTCATTATTTAAATGTTCTGTAGATAAAAATGTGTCACAGGAGAAAATCGCTCCTATTGTGGTCCGGTTTGTGAAAGTGGCTTCTGGACTAGATTGTGAATGGATCATCTGTGGCTGATGCTTCATTGAAAAGCTAATCCCCAAGTGGCATTCCAATAGCAAATACTTCGCACGCGCGGCAGCTGGATTTTAGAGTGCTGGATAGCTGGGTGACTCGGGAAGCAGTGAGGTTTTTCAGAACAGCCCCTGGTTTACTGGGTGTGAAAACACCTACGATGCAGCTGTGCTTCTGGCTGTGCCCTGTGCTTATTCTGAAAGGCCTTTGGGAAGTTGTAAGGGCTCTGAGTCGAGTGTGGAGCAGACGCCCTTGTCATCGTGGTCCTATAACATCATCAACACTGGGACACCAGGAGTTCAGGAGTTTCTCGAATTTGCTTTAGTCTCTAACTACAGTTCTTAAAATTAGTGACGATCCTGAAATTGTTGGAGATAAACACAGATGTCAGCTGCGCCTTTTGTGTGGTGTTAAAGGAGCGTTGAGCTTGCGGGGACCTGCTGGGGGCCGAGATCTGTCACGTGACCCTTGGCAGGCCTTCCTGTGAATAACTCCATGTACCTTTTGTGCTTATAGAATTCATTTTCTGATTGGTTTCTTCAGTGTCCTGTACTTTGGGGCAGTCTTCCCTCACCCTGAAATGTGGGTCCTCTGACCTATTTCTAATGCTGATTTCAATCCGAGATGCTTTATCAAGCACAGCTATCAAACCACACCAGACCCTGACTGCCTAATCAAGTCTTGCTATTATGCAAAGCACCCCGTATGCATGCAGCGTCGACAGTTTTGAAACCTTAAACTATTCTGCTTAACCCAAAGAACAGGAAAAATAGATTTACACTGTGCAGAAGAGATGAAGCAGCTGGATAGCATGTATTACAAAACAAGCTTCATTTCGGTGGTAATGGGTTAAGTTAAAATAAAATCGCGAAAGCGTTTATGTCAACTGTTGTGACCTCATCTCAAAATGAATATATATTAGACATACATGTTTTTCTTCCTTTATGTAAAAGTACAACCTTGATTGCATCAAGTCTGATATTCTTCAACACTTTCAAAGAAAAGATTCCAGCCTCAGAAGTAGGCATCCACTTCACAAACTAGTCTTGCTAGGTTATCAAGGATTCAGAGAAATCAAAACGTTTTCATGGGATTTTTAAACATGAAAACAATGTTTAAATAATTGATTTAGAACTTTTGAAGCAACAATTCTGTTCCCTACTGGATGTTGAGTAAAGAAGATTTTCGAATGAGCAGCCTTGCCCTTTGATGCCAAAGAAATCCGTTAGAGTTCGAATGCAAAATCATATCCGTAGTTGCTTATTACAAACACAGGCTAGGGATACATTCCTGTCGAGTATCTTTGTGGAAATATGCAGTGGGCCTTACTGGCAACCTTGCTCACCTCACCTGTCTTACTGTGGATTCTTTGTTCACCTTGAAACACTGGAGGTGTAGGCGTAATACACTCGACACCCAGTGACACACACGTAATGGCCTCGAAGCCTGGGGTATTTATTGGTGTGGGCTCATGTTTTGGTTTTGCTCTGTTTATAAAGCGGGAGAACCCTCATTGTTTTAGGTGCTAGAAAGGTCCTTTGGATTGAAGCGTGTGGAACTGACGGCAGCCCTTGGCTCCCGGAAAAGGGGCTGTTTGTCGCCTGCCCCCCTCCTCCGAGGGCACGTGGGGTGGCCGCTGGGTGAGCAGCGGCAGCGCCCCCTGCCCTGGGAATGCACCAACACACCCACCCTCTGTGCGGCCGGGAGTTGACATTTGAGCAAAGCGCTCACAAATTCCTTGAGGCGGCATATTCTTTCGAGAGCCATAAATGAAAAGTGCATTCCCGAGACCATGCGCCTTTGTGGCAGGAAGAAAGAAAGGCAGAGTTGTTGCCTTTAAGAAGCAGGTTTCCAAGTCCGTGGAACCTGGGGCCCTGTGAGGAATGGGCGGGTGGTCAGGATGGAGATGCCACCGCGTTTGGTCAGTTTTAGCGGGTGGAGGGGGTCCCCTAAGCTGCCCCACCTACCCACCCGTCAGACCCGCCGCTCTGGGGCCAGCGCTGTACCCTCAGGCTTAACAGCAACATTGTGACCCATTAGCTTGGACAGTAGCCAGGGTGGCCGCAGTGGTGTGACACCCGGACGCACCCCAGTGGGGATGCAAGGGGCCAGGCCGGTCTCACCATCCTCCACATCAGTCTACTTTCCTACAGTTTCTGTACTGGTGGTTATACCTGTTTTCCTCTGTTGACTACAGTCAGAGCTGCATTTACAACCTGCTGCTCTCAGCATCCAGCATGACTTCCCTGCCTCTAATCTTGACTGTGTGGGATAAGAGCGCTGGCTGTCAGTGCCCTGGGGTATAAGCAGTCTTGCAAGTTAATCACAATGTTCTGTTTCCTGCCTTTTCTTCCGCTGCATTTCAATTTCATTGAACACGTTTTAGTTCTACGGTAACTTAGCTCCTCATCGTTATCGTGGCACCCTAACGTTAGAGATGTATTCTGTAATCCCCTGGGGAGGGTGACAGTTGGAGGTGACATGAAGGACACAGCAGGCAGCGTCTGAGCAGGGTGCCCCGCCCCGTGTGAGTCTAGCCCTGAAGTCGGGGCGGCGGAGCTGCACTCGCTCATTTCAGTCGAGAGTGTGTCCGCTTACGATGCAGCGATGCACGTAACGTGGGTCTCAGCGAACGTGAGTCTACGTGGCCACGACCCAGCCACTCTGTACATCAGTTTGCCAAGAGATCTGGCCAGACATCTTTCTAGAGGAAGATCCCTGTATGCTGGGTAGATGTGCTTCTGCACCCAAACAAACACTTTTTGAGATTTCCTACAGGAATTCCTTCTGACGTATCATTGCCCTGATCAATCAGGGATCCGTTATTGATCGGCTCCCAGCGCTTTGCTGTGTCCTGCTGTGGTCTCACTCCTCCGCTGTCTTTAACCAGGCGAGAGAGTAATCAGAATGGTGTGCCCCTGTGTTGGCAGCGATTTTGCTGCGTCCTCTGAGTGAAACGTTTGTAGATTATGTTGATGTATTTAATGCTGATTGCCTTCTGGTGATTGTATTCTGATTTGATTTTGTGATGATCTTTTGCTTTTTATATATTTCTTCCTTTTTATGCATTTATTAAACATTTTAACAGACTAATTGCATGTGATTTTTTTAAGTTGTCTTTTTGGTGACCCTCCCTTTACTAAGCACACGGTGTAACTGGTATTTTCATGACCTTCTGACACAGCAACCAACCAGCAGGTGAGTTTGGGGCCCCGAGCACACCCTTCTGCACACAGTTTTCACGCCTCTGCTTTACACACAGACGCCCTGTTCTCTTCTCTCCACGGGCGGTTCAGTATCCTGGTCTTCCTGTTAGGACTGTGTTCGTTCTGCCTGAGGTTTTTACTGTTGCTCTCAAAGCACCGTCCTGTACACGTTGGGGGAAATGACGGTATTCTGCCCTGTGCCTGGGACACGGGACCCTCAATAGCATTTACTGAGTGACTGAGCACAGGAAAGACGGCCCCCGCCTGGGCTCCCTGGGAGGGTACACACCGGGGGTAGAAGAAACAGCGGAGAAGCTGAACGTAGAGGCAGGCTGGTTCTTTTAAGGATGGCAGGTAATTTGTGAAATTGAGGGTAAGTTCGGGGTCGCTGGTGAACTAGAAATAAGCGCAAAGACATGGGATTAATTTTGATCTGTCTTCCATTCGTCTGTGCCCGTATCCTGCCACCAGACCCTGTCCTAACTCATCTCCTGTTAAACTCACTTCCGTGTTATGGTGTTGCTTTCCATCATCGTTGATGTTCCTTTTGGTAGAAGGAAGAGGCAATTCTTACCGGTGGATGGAGAGCTTGGCTTGACATATGAGGGAATATCTCATCATTAGGGGAAAAAAACACTCCCTCGATCTCTTGTGGAAATCACTAAGTGTGGATTTAGCATTCCAGAACTGGAGAAATCTCTTCTCACACTCCGGTTTGATCGGTTATCTTAGAGTTTTTCCATTATGGACATCACCACACTCGTAAGCCCTCGGGAAGCGTCCTGCTCCATGAGAAACAGTAGAAGGCGGAGACGGTGACACACGGCTTCCGGAAGGGGCCGTCCTGCCTTTTCTCCTCCCGTCCTGTGGGCGCCTCACTCCTTCTGCTGGAGATGCTGTCCCTTTGGATCCTGAGCACGTCTGGACGCGAGGTGGAGAACCTTCCCCTGCTCTTACACAGACGGAGAAAGCTGTCTTCCCTCCTCCTGCCGCCGCAGGAGGGGCAAGCTGTCGGGGAGGCATCCGTGGGCCAGTCTGTCACCCGGGGGGGCCACCCCATCTCAGAGCCGTGGGCCATCCCTGCCCCGGGCCGCGTGGCCAGCGCCCAGGAAGCCAGGCTGGCAGTAGAGGGGCCTTAACACCAGCCCCCAGAGCTGCCTGAAAATGTCACAGAGAAGTTGACCTCTTCGTTAAGAAGGGATGTGGTCTTAAATAGAGGACTAGAAAATTCTTCTTTGCCTTTGGACCAAGTGTAGGCATGGACCACAGGCCATTTTTGAGGGTTTTCACCCTCAGTGGGGACAGCCTGGCCTCATCAAGGCAGAGAATCCACAGGCTTATCCACTGAGATGTGCTTCTAAATAAGTACTCAGGGGTCTTATTTAAGTACCCAATACCATGCATCAAAGTCGCCAGTACTTCTTGCTAGTATAGAAATAGCCGCTCCCATGCGGAGAAAATTGATTGTGAGGTGCACAGCTAAGTACACGCTTACCACGGATTTGCCTCTGGAAACCCTAGTGTGTTCACTTTACAGTAATATTCCTAGAATGCGTTAATATTTTCCTGTGTCATAACTACTGCTTATTTCCATGCATAACCAACTGTTAACCTGGTTTTTCAAAATCCATTTCATCTGTAGCCAATATAAGACATCCCTTGAAACCTATTACACTGATTTCATCTCTTGACCCCTATGAGGCGCTCTCTCTCTCTCTCTCTCTCTCTCTCTCTCTCTCTCTCTCTCCCCCCCCCCCTTCTCTCTTTCTCTCTTGCCATTTTGCTATGGCAGGTCAAAAGAGAGGAACTTCTTGCAGGCCCCTTACCTTGGTCCTGTAATAATATTCTCTCCACCACATCCCTCAACATTGGTTGATTCGGCAGAAACTGTCTCGTAGCTGATAGAATAGGGAAAGTGCGCCCAGGAACAAATACTATTTAGGAAGATTTACAACACTAGAGTTCAGGCTCGTTTGCAGCTCATGAAGGAATTTTAAGTCTCTATTAATATTAATATTAAGCTCCTAAATGCCACCAACAGCAAAGAAGAATGGCCATGAGAAAGCATAACTCCACGTGGCTGGCTAGGACGCCTTCTGAGCGCTCTGTGGCTCTTGAAGTGATTCCCTTTTACTCTGGAGCCAACTGAGGGGACCCAAGTGTGAGAGCCACAGTTAACCCCACAGCGCAGGAAAGACTTCTACTTGTAAATCCAGAGCAGAAGCGAACACACTTGCTCTCAAAGAAAAATAAAATAAAACCCCCCGGAGTGTACAATCTATTCCATTACAGACACGGAAAAGCCCTTTCATCTCTTCCCGTGAAGCTGTCTTGGAAATCTTACATGTCTGGTGCCGGCAACGTTTTTAAGGAAATTTGGTCCCATAATGAGCTATAGGCCCCCAGAATAGACTCCGGGAAATAGTTGTTCCCTAACCCTTTCTCCTTGTTCCTTTCTGTCGTCCCTCCTCCTGCCCCCGGGCCCTCGGGGGCCGTCCCCTGCCATCTTCCCTCCCCGGGTCCCCTGAGCCCCGGCCACTGGCTGCTCCATCCTCCATCCCCGTCACATGCCTCCTCCTCTAATCTCCACCCGCCGCTCGCCCGCCCCCTCCCCGCCGCCAGGAGCTCACCCGCTGGAGGACGTGGACTCAGTGGCCGCTCTGTCCCTCTGGCAGGTCCCGTGGCTCAAGCAGAGCGGGAACCCTTTGCCCCCGCATGCCCGCAGCCCGCCCGGGCTGTGCAACGTGCACCAGGTAAGACGGCTCCGCGCGGCGGCCACGGCCATACCGCGGGGACGGCGCAGGCGCTGCCAGGCCCTCGCTCCCACCGCGCGCGCCTTGGGAAGGCACGTGTGTCAGGCTGAGCAGGGCAGCTCCTGAGGGGACGCGAGCGAAGGAAAATGTGCAAAGACGGAAGGGGGGGTCTTCGCGAGGGATGCGCGGCCTCGACTGGGGGTCCCGCCCAGACGGAGGTGGGACCAGGGTGAGGACAAGCTCTTGAAGTGGGCCTGGCCTCCGAGGTGGCCGGCAGTCGTGGCCTTGACCCGCCTGTGGCCCCGTCTCCTCGGAAAACCGGCGCCTAACGGACACGGAGCGCCCGCTGAGCACGAGGTGAGTGAGCTCTTCCCGGCGCCAGCCCAGCTGAGTGTCCCCGGGGTCAGGACCTCCTTCCCGGCTGCCCCTCGGAGCTCGTAGGGACAGCCACGTGGACGGCGGGCTGGGGCGACCCTGGGGGAGGCACGTGACCAGCCCGGGTCAGACTCAGCTCGCGGGGGGCACAGCCCGGCCCAGGCCTCTGTTCTCGGAGCCCAGCAGGCGCTGTGCCCGGGCATCGATCGGCCTTTCCAACCTGGGAAAGCGCAGGAGGTTGAAACCACGTGGCACGCGACAGGAAATCTAGTTCTGACTGAGCCCCAAGGGTGCGGATGGGGCCAGGGGAGCGGGACCCAGGCAGCCGGGAGCTGTGCCCGCAGCTGAGACCCACCGCGGAGCCCTCCGCCCCGCACGGGACGGTGTGACCGCAGGGGCCCGCGGAACCGGCTGGTCCCAGGGGAGGAGCGGATCCATACGACGTAAAGGGTCGGCTCCCGGACGTCGGTCCGGGGGAGGCTGGCAGAGCGGCCGCAGAGCCCAGGGCCTGACCCCGTCGTAGGACCCGGCCACGGGAGCGGTGCCGGGGCCGCTGGCTGCCGGGAGGGACTTGCCGTCGAGCTCCTGGGGTGGGCAGGGGCGCATCTCCAGGTGACAGCTGCAGGGGGGCTGGAGGGGTGCCACCGCCGAGCCCGGGTTTCACGGGAATCGCGTTTCAGTTGCGACCATCGTGCTCACCCATGCAGAGGGCCCCTGGGTGGCTCCTTCTCAAAGCAAACAGCCCCACCCCTGGGGAGGTCGAGAGGGCCCTGTCCCCCTGGAGGCACATAACCTCTGGGGCCCTTGGGCCTTGGCCTGGTCCACACTCAGCCTCGAGGAAGCCAGGGCTGGGCCGCAGAGGCCTTCTGGGGGGCTCTGGGCTCCCAGGCCGAGTGCGGAGAGCTGGGGCGGACGCTTGCTGTTTCCTGGCAGCGGGGATGCGGGCGGGCAGGCGGGGACGGCAGAGGCCCCGACGGGGACCCAGGTGCTCCCTGCGCCCCGAAGCCACCGGGTCCCCCGTCCTCTCCTCCACGGGACACGTCGCCATCAGAAAGCACGCCCGCTCCACCGAGAGGCAGAGAGACATTGCCAGAAATCCCAGATGCAGTGCAGAGTGGGGAGGGTCAGAGGCCAGGGCTTTGGCGTTTGGGGATGTTAAGAAACTTACAGCAGAATGACTTTTCTCTGTTGGTGGAAAAAGAGCAGCAGCCCTGCCCTCCACAGCTTCGTCCCAGACAGACCTCTGTGCCCACATGTACAAAACTGGCCAGAAATGCACGAGTTCCACACAGCAGCCCCAGGGACGCAGCATGGGGGCCGGGCGTCCGCGGCCTCCACTTATGGGCCTTTGCCTTTGCTGTTTGTTCACTATGTCTTTCTCCAGCACGCTGCATTCTTCAGTATTTCAAGAAAGAGCTTATGTTTCTCGGAGCGTTAACGGCCCTGGACACGGGAAAGCACTGAAGGGCCAGGTGGCACGAAGTGGTTTCAAAATACGACAAAGGGCACGTGGAGTAGGCTTGCGGAGCGGACAGGAGCCGCGGGGTGAGGCCACGGCCGAAGGGCTGACGCGGGGGCTGGGGATGGTGGTGCAGGACCACCGGGCGGCTTGGGACCGAAAGCTACCTCCTCCTTCCCCTGCGGTTCAGAGACTTAAAGTCGGTGAGCGATGTCAGGCTGGCGTCCTGCACCCGGACCTCCTTCTCTCTGTCTGTCTGTCTCTCTGAACAAACACACCGGGAAGGGTGAGAGAGCCCCACCTACTACACGTCAAGGAACAAGTGGGCTCAGCACTGTGGCTGCGCTTCCAGGACTGGGTCCCCTGCGAGGAATCCCTTGATTCCAGGAGCCTGAACACTTCTCTTGATTCTGACACAGGGCTGACCTTGAGGGCTGGAAGAGGACCGTGGAAGGTGGGAAGCCCAAGGCCACGCATGAAGTAATATTTGAGGACCGAAAAGCAAGCTGGGAAACACGAATTCCAAGGCAGAATCAAGGAGCAAATACACAACAGGGAAGACAGTTCCGCGGGGAGACAGGCAGAGCCTTTCCTCTGCTTTCTCCATCACGTCACCCTGGCTCCGCACGGCTGGGCCTCTGGAAGCTGCATGACCCAGAGCGCCTGGTGCCTGCGGATGGAAGGGGCTGGAAAGGTGCCCAGGGCGGGGAGCGCGGAGCACGTACCTCGCCCGAGTAACCTCCGTCCCACCCACACCTGCACGTCTGGGCCCTGGAGATGCAGGAAGAACAGAGGGGGAAGCCCCTGTTCCCACGCCCATCAGCTGCTCGCACTGGCTTCCTTAAGCCCCTCTGTCTGCATCCCACAGACCCCGGGAACCGGTCCTCGCGGCCTGGAGAGGACACTGCCTGGACGCCCGGCCCGGGAGGTGCCCAGAGGTTCGTGCAGAGCCGCCCTGCCCGCTGTGACCCCCCAACCAACCGTCCCCAGGGTGCTTGGGGGTAAGGAGTCGGACTCTTCGCACCTGGAAAAGCACAGGGTAAGGATGGAGACACGCGTGGTAGGTCTGAGTTCACTGCTCAGCCTCCGTGCGTCTGCTCTGAGCCTCCTTTCCTGGCCTGAAAAGCACACCAACATCAGAAATAACCATCTGTCCTGCCGACGCCCCGGGCCCCCGTGCTGATGGAGAGAAACATCTGGAAGCTGCTGGCGCATCGAGGGCACGTCAGGCCTGCTTCCCGCAGGGACCCTGCGAGGCCGCCCCAGCTCTGGCCGTCAGCTCCTGGGTTCCCGCTCTCAGGCCTCAGTTTCCTCACCCAGAAAGCAAAGGGGTCAGAGTCAGTGACTGCAAACATCTCTCTGAAGACTAAGACTCCATGGTTATTTCCTCAAGTCTCCAGGGGCCTCTCGTAAGCCCAGCCCCGCCAACCCCGAGGTGCTCGCGGTGACTCCGTGCCTTAGGCTTGTGGGCTCTTGTTCTGCTCCCGGGAAGCACAGCCCCCAGACCCCAGGCATCACTCACATGGAAAGCATTCCAGAGGCTTCCCTCGTATTTAGCCGTCAGGTTTTCTCAATGGATTTCTTTGTGATGCCCAAACAAATGGCTCTGACCAGAGCTGGGTGGTTTTGATGGGCCCTGGACGTCTGGCCATGGGGACCCAGAGCAGAGCAAGTGGGACCCTGCCCACCTGGGCGGAGCCTCTCCTGGGGGACTGTGGTCTACTCCCCCCACCCCCGACGGGCTTTCCCCCCAGTGCAGCTGCGCCCGGGCCCACGGCCTTCACTTGCAGGAAAGCCTGTTGCAACTTGGCTTTTCTTCCAAAATAATCTTCCAGACTCTGCATCCCTTAAACCACTTGCTGTCATTCTGCACAAGGAACTACTGAATTCTAAGCCGAGCAAAGGCATCCGGGCGATTGTTTGGTTTACGCCTCTGCTGAGCTGTTAGTTTGATGTTTATGCTGGGAAGTCTTCTGCGTACTTTAGACATATTGAGGTCTTTAAAAATGGGTGCCTGGGAGCAAGGAAAAGAGCCGGAGCGGTTAAGGCCGACATCTAACCTGTCCTCCCGCTGTTTTGGAAGGAGACACGGGAGGCCTCCAAACCCACGTTTAAGAGGTCGCTCTCAGCACCAGCCCAGACGCCCTGAGTTCGGGAAATAGCGGTGAGCCTTCCCTGCGGGGACGACGAGCCCTGCTGTGAGCTCTCCAGAGCTGCCTGAGACGAGGAGGGAGGAACTGCCTTATGGGACAAGGGAGGGTGGCCTGGGCACCGCAGAGGGAGCCTCACGTCCCTGGCGGGACGGCCCAGGGGCAGCCGCGCATCCTGTCTGGACGAGAAGACGGAGCGGTGGGTGGAAAAGACAACGGTCTGCGGCGTCCTTGCCGACGTGGCCGCAGCTCCCAGCTCTGGCCGGGCCCTTGTTCACTGCACTGCCTCCTGTTCCACCACCCTGGCCCGCTCACCGGGGTGAGAGCAGAGGCCAGGCCTCGGAGCCCTGCCCGAGTTTAACCCCCCTCGGGGGCCACGCAGCCACCACATGCTCACTGAAGGAGCGGACACGCCGGCTGTGACATGTGACACCGACTTCCTGTGTGTCCAGGGTGACCTCATGACCACATCCCAGGTTTCGTTCCGTCCTTGCCAGGAGGCCTCTGACCCCGATCTTTGGACGGCCGTCCCGTGGAGGCAAAGCCGTCAGTGCAGAGGAGGCCGGGGCTTCGGTTTCCTCGTTTCCGGTGAAACATCGCAGAAGAAACCAGAAGCCGCCGTGCTTCCTGCAGCCCGCTGCCTTCGGCTTCACAGGCTGCTAAGAGGGTAAACTCTCCAGCTTGGAAACCGGCCCCTCTAATCACGGGCCAGGCAACAGCCCCAGCTGAGCGGAGGACCAGGGACGACCCACACCTCCGCACAGACCGCGCCCCGCCAGCCTTCTCACATGCCAGTATCTGAGAAGAAACGTGTCACAGAACAGGCAGCAGGTCACCGAAAATCTCCACCTCAACGAAGGTCTGCTTGTGAATCTCTCCTGTAACTGAGAAAGGCCCGGCGCTGATACTGCATGGCTTTCTCTAAACAAAGAAAAAGCCCACAGCTTTAATTAAACTCCTTCGTGTCAATGATTCAGGAACAAACATATTCTTAAACTTGCCAAGGGCAAAAACGTAGGGCAAAACTGCGTAGGTCATTCAGACAGAAAAGAATTCCCTCCAGATTGCAAAATCTAAACGCCTTGACCTTGCCAGAAAAAATCTAATGCTCTCTCCTGAGGCGTATTAGAAGCTGTTTGACCAGAAATGGAGCAATTGCTTCCTCTGAAAAACATATATACACAAAACTAGGAGCGTGCCCAAAAGGCCCAAGATAACCTCGTGATCCAGTGATTTCTGGGAACGGCCAGAGAGCATCGTGCAGTCAGGGTGTGGGGATTAAAACATGCCGTGTTCATCAAGACCAGCTCTGAAAGGGGGAAACTCACAGCTCGAAGAGTTTCCAGCCAGATGTGTCATGTCTTCCACAGGCCTGTGACGTTTGGGTCACATGCTGTAGTCCAGAGTACTTATTTTACTGGCAGCTAGCTCAGCACCTGGGCCAGTCGCCACAGGGGCATAAAGCTGCCACAACCCGTCCCTCCAAAGGGCTACAGGGAGGTAGACGGGCAGACAGACGGGGCAGCCACGGATGAGAGTCATTGGGCACAAGGTACGCTGCTTCCTCTTTCAGGAAGTCCTTAAGGAGGACGAATGACCGAAACAACATTTCGGAGGGCGGTGAAGGATTTTTATAAACCATCGAAAGAAGTGTGAAGCAAGAGGAAAAAGGCAGAAAAAGTATATCCGTTTCATAGTGAACTACGTGTCGTGGTTCTTAAATATAAAGAAAACGATACGGAAGAAGCATATCTGGTTTTCTTACCGCTTTCACAAGGAAAACAGTCATCTTAAAACCAGCATATCTGGTTTTCTTACCGCTTTCACAAGGAAAACAGTCATCTTTTCACAAGGAAAACAGTCATCTTAAGACCCCAAGTCTTACTCTGCTGTTCTCCCTAATTGTCGGCAGTTCAGAAAAACAGTGACACTGTTATAGTCTGTGGCTCCAAACAGGTTAAAGAGATGAACCGCTTAGCTGCCTGGACCTGGGTTTCTTGAGGGCGCCACAAAATCAAAGATTTCTCTGGCGGAAAAAAGGAGAACGCCAGTTCCTCCGCTCCCCGTGTCTCTGGACCACTGGTGGAACCACCTACTAAAGGCGTGTCTCCTTAATGCCACTTGGCGGATATGTGCAGAGTTCTGTCGTGTTCAACCTGTACATTGAAGGATTCAGTATCCAAGATGTTTGTTCGTTGGATGGCTGGTCAGTTGGATGCTTTTAACCACATGACCAAAATAGAACGTTGCAGACGGTACAGCCCGCTTGGATTGAGGCACAACTTTTCCATTGAAAGTGGGAGCTGATGGAGCCCCAGTTTTAATTACGTAGAACTGCATCCTTCCAAATGACAATGAACCTGAAAAATCTCGTCTCTCTCACTAGATGTGCCGCGCATTTGCCGTATCCAGTTACCAGTATTTCCCGAGATAAGTAGGAACTCGTTTTCTAGTAGAGCGGTGATTGCAGCTTTCCCAGTTCTCTAGATATTAACCGACATCTCTGATTGGTGCCCCCGAGAGACACTAACTTGTTTTTCTTATACCTGAGCACATTTGTTTCTAGCGCACCGCACCTTCACAGCTTAACAGGAGGTAAGTCTGCAAACTTGGAAAAAGTTCTTCTCCCGTCCCTTTGGTCACGTGGCTGGCCCGTGATTTCTCCACGTGCAGCTAGTGTTCGGTTTGGGACACTGCTTCTCGTGCACGTGGAATCCACAGGAATCTCGGATGACGCAGCAGGTTAAAACATGGAGCTGGGGCTGAAAGCAGACCACAGGCCCTTCACTTAACCCCTTTGAGTATCCACTTCCACATCTGCAAAAAGAGGTGGCCACACAGAGCAACATTTCTGGTCTGTGACCAGCCGGGGTGAAAATAATAATGCGTCCACCCCGTGTTTTCAAAGCAAGTAGAAACAATTTCTTTGCTCCTTTTTTTATATTGGATCCTTCTGGGGACACAGGGAGGAACGTGCGTTCCTGGAACTTGTATGATTGACTTGACTAAGAAAGTGCCAGTAAGAGAATGGTCACTGCTTTTAGCCACTGGATGACCATCTGGACATATCTGAGACAGATCCACAGAGAGGCCACTCCGGCTGTGTCATTCTGACATGGCACCAGGACCTCTCACTGAGTGAGGCGGGCTGCACAGGGCCTTGGCCGCCTCAGGTTTCCCTTCACAGGGTTAGGAGTTTGCTGATGGGCCAGGCCTGGGGCACCTCGGAGGTACCCGTGGCCACAGACCCCGACGGATGGTGGGTTGAGGTGCCCTGGCATGAGGGCACCTGTGTCAGTCACCTCCATGAAAATGCTCAAGTCTTAAAAGGGCAGCAGTTTCCAAATAGCAGCTCCACACAGAGCTCATGTCTGTTCACATCACACAGAAAAGATGGAGCAGGTATTACCAACACTAGTTATCAGACACACATTGTCTTTGAAGGACCAGTTTCTCCCAAACTAGCACACAGTAAGACAGAGTAACAGCGCAGGAAGAGAACATGCTTCCTGTTAATGCCTGCGATTAGAGGGAAGCCAGAACACAGTTATGATATTTAAAAGACGTTCTCATCTTGTAACGAACCTCAAATTGTCACACTGGGTTTTAAAGTACCAGGGAGAAAGCTGGTCCTATAACAGGCTCGCAGTCTCCTGGGTAGCTACTATAAGCCATGAGTCTATACCTGGGTGGTCCTCAGATGCTTTTCCTTACGCTTGTGTATCTAATGATGTTATTCTCCTGGTCCCTCCTTTGCACTCATCCAATGTCATTCATCCGGAGGAGAGAGGCAAGCAAACTAAAGCCTGGGCAGAGAGAGGGGAGACCGCCTGGGCTCGTAGGGTCCAACAGGGAGCACACGGGTGCCTCTCAGGTGCAGAGCCCGGGAGGGGTGGACGCAGAGCGGGGAAGCGCCCCAGAGCCATGGATTCACTCTGACTTCCATCACTGGCATTCTGATGGTGGATTCAGGAAAAAGTTTAAATTCCTCTCACAGACAAGAATTAAGCAAGCGCTAGACCTCTTTTTTTTTCCCCCTAAGCACAAAACCCCAGGCACAGTGAATACTAATTTTTTCAAGAGGCAGCGTTTTCTTCTGAGAGGGACTGAGTCTATCCATTTGTTTCTAATCAAATGCAAATGCTAATGATGATGCCGGCAAATACCTCATCCCTATTTTCATAAGACAGCCGCTAGAGTCAGGGGAATGAATCTTTACCCAATCTGATGACCACTGATCTTCAGATGTGTCAGGCGAAAACTAATCCCCTGTTATTACTCGCAAGTTTAAGGACTCCCAGCTCTCCAGCGAATTGGAAAAATAGTTATAAAATCCTTCCCGTTACCTGGAGACGGGACTGGAAAGCCGCCGGGACGCCAAGTGCACGAGCGCCCCCTGCTGGTGAAGGACATTATCACAAGTGGAGGGAAAATGAATCACAATTTTTCAAAACCAGTACAATGAAACAGGCTAATGGAAAAAGCAGTTTATGTTAAAAATTCATGAAATGGTTGTCCTTTATCCCATGGCTTTCCTCCCGTCGTGTGTAAATTTTTTAGCATAATGTTATTTTATTTGCCACCAAGAAGTTTATTGTTTTGTTAATCATGATGCCAAAAAAGAGTAACACGTCAGTGCCACGTAACCCTGCGCGTGCTGTGATCACGTGCCGAGGCCCCTACGCGACTCACGTGTTCACGTGCGCAGACAACCAGGTCTCCATGTCGTTCACCAGAGTGTGAACCAAGTCACCCCTGAGAGGTAGGATTTCTTCTACAAACTTCTTGTTCTTTGAAATCCCTATGTAATAAGCACTATTTTTCTAAACAACTTGAGTTTTCACTTTTAAAAACCTGGACTAATTTTCTAATTTCACTTGCCCCAGATATTCAGCTCCACGTATTTTGGAGAGAGCGTGTTAACGCCCTAACCTCAGGTGTAGACCGGCATGTGGGGCGGGGGCCCCGTCTCCGGCCCCATTTCCTTTTCTGATTGCTCACGCTCAGAGGGGCGACCGCTACCCGCCCCGCCCCGGCTTCGGGGTGTCCGGTTCTGATTTTCCGGTAGGACTGACCTTCGAATTCCTCCTCTGCCTTTTAATCACTTACAAATAGATGAGCTACTTGGATCAGGACAGACGTGGACAGAGAGACACCATTCCTGGCAAATAACTGTAAAGTGTGAACAGTCGTGGCTCCTTCCTTTCTGAACACAGATAAGGGCTGCATCGGAGAAGCACTAACCCTTCCTGAGTTAGGGAGCTGAGTCCAGGCGGCTCCTTAAAGGGAAACGTGTGTGTCCCAGGCTCTGGGGGCAGAGGCTGGGGACACAGGGGTGGAGGGAGGAGATGCAGGCAGGGGACTGGCCGCGGCTCCGGGGGTGTCGGCACCCTCACCCGCGCCCCGTCCTCCCCCCACCGGGGTCACCTCCGCACCCAGACGGCCCCGCCGCCATCCCCCTTCCCCTGTGGCCCCTTTCCTCCCCAGACTGTTTCCTCCAGGACAGAAACGGACCCCCTTGTTTACAGTGAGGCATGGAAATAAGTACCCACTCCCTATAAATTGTGAAATATAACAAATAAGCCAAAACCCACTGTTTTTAAGTACCCTGCCACTCCTGCCAGGGGCTCCCACTGCTGCCTGGGAAACAAGGCTGGCCCTGCTCTGACCGTGAACTGAGCATCGACAGCAGAGATGTCCTGCACGGCCGGAGCCTCCCCGCCCGGCGCCCCTCAAGTTGGGTGTGGACCCCTTTCCTCAGCACAGGCCGGCCTTCGATATGGCCTCAGAGTCATGACCCCCGCTCCAAGCTCCTTCAAAGAATAAAGGATGCTCTTCAGGCTGTGGGGAAGGAAGCTGGGGGCCTGCATCCCCTCAGCCACCTGTCGGAGGCCGGACCACATCAGCGTCACAGGGTCCGAGTCAGAGCAGGTGACTCTGCACAAGAGGCAAAGGGTGGAAACGACCCAAGTGTCCATCAGTGGATGAATGGGTGAGCAAAACGTGGCTTACACAGGCAATGGGGTATGACCCGGCCTTAACAGGAAGGGAGTTCTGACCCAAACTACAGCATGGCCGAACCCTGAGGACATTACACCAGTGAAAGAAGCCAGTTGCCACCGGACAAACACTGTGTGATTCCACTTGTATGGGGTCCCCTGAACCGTCAGATTCATAGAGAGAATAGGATGGGGCTTTCCAGGGGCCGCGCAGCCGATGGGGAGTTTGTGTCCACTGGGTACAGTCTCAGTTTGGGAAGATGGAAAAGTTCTGGAGGTGGATGGTGTAATGGATACACAACATCGTGAATGTAGTTAAGGCCGCTGAACTGCGCACTTAACGACGGCAAAGTGGTAGATTTCACGTTACGTATGTTTTACCACAATAAAAAAAAAAACTAAGGGTGACAGATACAGCACTCCCCTCCCCTGCCACTGTGTAAAGGTGTCGTCACCATGGCAACCAAGGCGCGTTTCTTAGCTCTGCTTCCTGTGCTCACCGCAGAACTGTTTAGTGATACATACATAAACAGATTAAGCAGCAGCCCTAGAGTCTTAGGAAACGCCCTCATACATAAACCTAGCTGGAGAATTAGCTTGCTTTCCTTGGCTGCTACTCAGAGGTGGCCTCTTAGTAAAAGTTGAGAGCTAAAAATTCTCTCAGCGAGTCTCTGTTTCAACCCCGTGCTTTCACATGTGAGGAAACAGAAGCCCCAGCGCTTGGCGTGCTCGGTTCGCACGGGTTTTTATGTCAGGACCAGAGCCCTTCAGCCCCCAGAGGCTTGCTCTTTCCAGGAGGCCCCAGTAGAAAGAGGGTTTCTTTGTTCCCTTGTCCACTTCTATTTGCTGAACCAAACTGCCAGAAGCTTTGGGGAATCAAGTAGAAGTTTTTCTTTTTTCCTCCAAAAACTTAAAATCTAGCTGGAGACCTGGAGACGTAAGATGGATGTAGGGAGAAGGCCAGACTCACCTACGTGGAGATCTCCAACTGGGAAATTCACGGAACGACATAATGTTGCCATCACCAACTTTGGGCCAAATAATGATAGATCGTGTTAAACTGACTTATTTTATAAATTAACATACAGTAAAATTGGGTTGTATCTGGTGTACACGTCTGTGAATTTTAACATACGTGTAGTTACATGTGGCTGCCACCACAATAAGGGTACATCACCCCAAAACCTCCCTCCCACTTCACGCCACACCCTTCCCTCCCCCATTCCTGACCCCTGACAACCACTGCTCTGGTCACCCTCCCTGTAGTGTACTCTTTTGAAGAAAGTCACATGTATGGGATCATACCGTATGAGATCTTTTTGGAATGGCTTCTTTCACTCAGTACAGTGCCTTGGAGACGCCTCTGAGTTGTTGCTCCTTTGTACTGCTGCATAGTATTCTGTTGCACGGACATACCACAGTCTGTTTATCCCTTTACTCAGTGACGAACATTTGGGTTGTTTGCAGAGTTGGTGATTACGAATTGAGCTGCTGTAAACATTCATGTAGAGGTTTTTGTGTGATCATAAGTTTTCATTTAAGAGTCAAGTCATTTCCATCAAAAGACTGGAGACCAATATATTCATTACAAAAATCACTTCCAAAAATATGTAGTTTTTCTTTTATCATTCAAAGCAGGTAGTGGGATTGCTGGGTCATATGGTAAGTATTGATACATGGTTAGCTTTATAATAACTGTCAAATTGTTTTCCAGAGTGAGGGTACCATTTTGCATTCCCACCAGCAAAGCATGAGAGTTCCAGTTGCACTGCATCCTAGTCAGCCCTTAGTATTGTCAGTATCCTTTATTTTAGCCTTTCTAATAGGGGTGTAGTGGTGTCTCCTGATGGTTTTGATTTGCATCTTACTAATAGCTAATGATGCTGGGCATCTTTTCATGTGCTTATTTGCATTCTGCTCATCCTCTGCAGTGAAGTGTTTAGTCAAGTGTTTTGTCCAGTTTTTTAACCTGGTTGTTTGTTTTTTTACCACTGATTTTTGAGAGTTCTTTATAAGAAGGACTTGTGGTTTCAAGTCTTTTGTCATATATGTGATTGGAAATATTTTCTCCATCTGTAATTTGTCTTTTCATTCTCTTAAAGTGTCTTTTGCAAAACAAAAGTTTTAAATATTGATCAGGTTCAGTTTATCAATTTTGTTTCTTTTATGGATCATGCTTTTGGTGTCAGGTCTATAAACTTATTGGCTACCCTCATGTCATGAAGGTTTTCTTCTATTTTCTCCTGTTTTGTTCTAAAACTCTATACTTTTACAGTGTAGATAGAGACCCATGATCCATTGGGGTTAATTTTTGTATAGGGTGTGACTTTGGATTGAGGTTCATGTTTTGGATATGGATGCCCAGTGGTTCCAATACCATATGTTGAAAACACTGTGCTTTCTCCATTGAATTGTCTTTGCACCTTTGTCAAAAACCACCTGGTCCTATTTGTGTGGGTCTGTGTTTGGACTCTACTGTGTTCCATTGAACTACGTGTCTATTCCTTCTCCGGTACGACACTGCCTGTAGCTACGTAGGAAATCTTTAAATCAAGTGATGCGGTTCCTCTGATTTTATTCTTCTTTTTCACAGTTGTTTGGCTATTTTGGTTACATGTAGTTTCAAGGTTAGTTTTTCTCTATCTAAACAAAATCCTGCTGGGATTCTGAGTGGCGGAGCATTACATCTGTAGATCAGTTTGGGAAGAACTGCCATCTCTACTATTCATGGTTTTCTGACACATGAAGATAGTATGTCTCTCCGCTTACGTCTTCTTTGGTTTTCTTCCACCAGCATTTTCTAGTTTTTAGCATAAAGATCCTATACACGCTTTGCTAAGTTTATAACTAATATTCTGTTCCTCTGATGCTATTATATATGGTAGTGCTTTTAAATTTGGATTTGTTTAACTGTTCATTGCTAATATATAGAAATATGATTGACTAAACGTTCTTTCAGCAACAGACCATTACAACTATAACAATATAGCTATAACTCTACATTAAATTATCTGTGACAACTTATAGCCAAAATTCCAAGTCAGGGTCCTAGTTCAGTCACTCTTCAATGCATATGTTACAAAAGGATTCCATGATGATTGTTCTATTTACTTAAGATCTGTTGCATGTGTTGGGCTCTGTATTAAAAGTGATCTAAACTGTCGATGCGTTAATTCAACAGTTAATGCTCATTGCATGCTTAGTTCTGTGCCGAGGGCCATAAATACACTAATTGACTTTTTCATGAACAGTTCTGACCCCAGATTCTGAGAGGTAGAACACAACTTACCAACTTCATGTGTTCCTTAAAAGATTTAAATTACTTTTCCCTCAAAAGATTGGCAACCAGTGTATTCATTATAAAAATCACCAAAATATATGCTCTTTCTTTTAGCGTTCAAAGCTGGCACACATGATAAACGTGAAACATTATTATTATCTACACAATACTTCATTAACTATGTCACAGCATAAATAAGTTTTAATAGTATCAGAACTGCATATAGGACTGAACGTTCATTTATTTAAAAACCTTTTTGTAAAGTTTAAGAAATTTTTCTAGTTTAATCACAGAATGGGTGAATCAAAGTGCACGATGTTTCTGTGACTCAAAATCCAACACAGCCTGCAGAAAAATGGTATATAAAAACAAAAGTAAAGGGACTTCTCCAGTGGTCCAGTGGTTAAGACTCTGCGCTCCCACTGCAGGGGGCATGGGTTCGATCCCTGGTCAGGGAACTAAGATCCCACATGCCGTGCAGCACAGCCAAAAAAAACACACAAAAAAAACCAAAGTCAGGGCAAATTGTACTAAGTTTTGAGCTGCTTTAATTATTTTTGGCCATTAGGGTGGTATCTAATAAATAATTTCACTTGGCAGATACATTAGACACAAAGATATTTTTCTTAAAATAAGTAATTTAAACAGTTTCCTAGCTCATCTGTTTTCTTTTTTCATTCTTAGTTTTATACTCTCTCTTATTGGAGAAGAACGTGTAAGGTGGGCCAGCGGTGACCGAATTTGATTGGTCTGTGAGCTCAGAAAGGCGCTGGCTGAGAGACAACATACCACGAGGAGAACCAGATTATTTATGTTCTGGCAACGCCAGCAGAGAGAATAAGAGTACGAAGGACGGGGGAGGGGGGTCGCCAGTTCCTGAAACGCTCCAGCGCTTCCCCTTGAGGTCGACGTCTTCAAGTTCAGATGTGCGTGGCGTCCGCTTCTGCCCCCGCCATCGTACCCACAGCATAACTCAACCCCCCCGGGCTTCCTCTGTGGGGAACCAGAATCCTGTGAGGTCCCCGGCCCGTGGAGGAGAGGGAGGCTCAGCCCGTGGCCACTGGGCCTCTGGTTGTGGGGAAGGACAGGAGGACAGCATCCTTTGCAAACCCGTCTGGGCTGGAAAGGGAGGGGCCCGAGCAGGGCTACCCCAGCCTTGGCCTTAACGTCAATGTGGGGAGAGGACAAGTGTAAGGAAGATTTTAAAGAAAAACCTACAAGGTTTGTGAACTGAGTCAGTGGGGGAAATAGAGCAGAGAAAGAGGCCAGGGTGACTGCAGGGCTTCAGCCCTGGTGGATGGGGTAGGAGGACCGTCAGCTGGGGACAGTCATAGACGTTAACAGTAACTAGTACCAGAGATAATGCACTTGGTACTCCAGTGACAGCCCAGTCAGGGGTGCAGGTATCACCAGTGAAACTAAGCCCATTAAATGCATTAAATTCCCGAGAAGCCCAATTTAGACTTTTCGGTGGCAACAGTGTCTTCTGAACGGGAAGGGTCCTTTCGGACCACAAGCACCGAGCTGGTGATGGAGGAGGTGTGCCCGAGGCTTTGGCGCATTTACCTGACGGGCTTTCAGGAGACCCCTCTGACCTTGCTCACGACCTCCCACACTCCCGGGGCAGGGGCTGTGCACGAGCACCGTCCCCTCTGCCAGGGCTCCGGGCGAGCCCCCCTCCTCCTGGGACCACCGGCTCGCAGGCTCTGTCAGCGCTTCTGCAGGTGGAGCCCGCGTCCGGGGAGGCTGGCGATGCGCCCTCCTGAGCTTGGCCTTCCCGTCGGGAGGGCTCCCGAGGGGGCGTCTGCAGTGGCCAGGAGGTCAGCCGAGGAGGGACCTGTGGGGACAGTGCCGCCTAGACCCCACCTGCCTGGCTGCATCCTGTGACGTCAGCAGCTTCCTAGCATCGGGTCTCCAAAAGTGTCCGGATCCGCAGACAGCAGAGGGTCCAGCCCGCCCTGAGACCACGCGCCCTGTCTTTCAGGATGGACACCACGCGGCCAGAGCCACCCACTACGGCTCCCTGCCCCAGAAGGCGCAGCACGGCCGGCCCCAAGACGAAAACCCCGTAGTGCACTTCTTCAAGAACATTGTAAGTGGCAGCTACGGGTGGGAGGGGGCAGGTTAGAGGGGTGAGGGGCGCCCGGCCCGGCCCCCATCCACGAGGGCCTGAGTACGTCCCCAGGTGACACTGAGCTCTGATCCACAAGGGGTCTGAGTAGATCTCCGTGTGACACAGCTGTAATCCATGATGGGGGGGGTCTGAGTATATCCCCAGGTGACGCCTCCCACTTCCTCAGGGTGAGGTTGGCCTCGGGAGCCCAGGGCCAGCACCTGGTCCCAAGGTCTGAGCTGCATCTGCAGCTGAACTTTGTGTTAAAACTTTGAGTTCTACCAAAGAACTCACTCCTTTTGAGACTAAGCTAGTAGGAGATGCTTAGTTCAAAAATGCAAGCTTTGCAAACCTCTGGAGACGGTTAGAAGATCAGGGGTGCGGGGGCAGGAGGGATGAAGAGACGAGGAGTGCCCGGGATGTGGGGGCAGCGAGTCTCCTCTGAACGATCCCGTGATGGCGGAGACACCTCATACATTTGTCAAAACCCACAGAATGTACAACACAGAGTCCCCAGACTTTGGTTAATGTATTGACATTGGCTCAGTTGTAACAAGTGGACCACATGAGAGCCAGGGGGTGCTGTGTGCAGGGCAGAAGGGTCATGAGAACTCTCTGCAATTGCTGTGCAAGTTTTCTAGAAACCTAAAACTGCTCTAAAAAATAACATATTAAAAGCAAAAACAAAACAACAGGCTCTAATTATAAACTTTCTGTGCAGCAGACATCTAAGATGGTATTTTCATGTTGATTAGGGAGCTTTAGGAGTCGCACACCTGAAGGTGTCCCTTTTGAGGCTCAAATACCAGGGGCCCTTGACTCCCCACCCCCGAGGGGATGGTGGTGACGCTCACCGTCTCCATCACCTGCGACAGCGGTTGTGGCACGGGAGCACATGCCAAGAGGAATCGCCTCTGTGGCTGCACAGCCTTTGGTGTGTTTCCCAGGCTCTCAGACACCTTCTGTGTGCTCTGAAAGATCGAGGTCACATTGGATACTTTCAACTTCTCAAATCGTATATTTTTCTCTCAACTAAAACAGAACAGGGACACCGGGCAGAGACTGAATGGGTGGCTTCTTATACCAATAGATACTAGACCCTCCCAGCAAGCAGGAGCTAGCAGGGAACTAGCAACAAGCCAGGTGACAACACAAGGTGACATGGTGACAACAGGAGGCTCTCACGAGGAGGGTCAGGGCTGCTGTGAAGGAGGGACCCCACCCCCGCTCACCATTCTCCTGTGTCTTTGCAGGTGACACCTCGCACACCTCCTCCATCACAAGGAAAGGTAAGACCTCCCAATGTGTTGAGTCATCATCACTTTACAGCCCTTCCCTGAAATCCCTAAATGGATCAAAAAGAGGGCTGGACTCAGAGCTCCCTGACTTCATCCCAAAATGTCTTGCCACGTGGAGCCCATGTAGGACAGGCTGAGCCGTGCGTGACACCCCTTCCCGCCTGCGGCCACGCAGACAGCACTCACCCTCCCAGCTCCCTTCCCTCTCAACCCCGACCTGAAATCCTCCCTGGGCAGCTCCCGGGGGCCACGGCCAACCACAGGATAGGGCACGTGTGCCAAAACCTGCCTGCCATCTCAGCACCGTGTTGTCCTGACTGTGTTTCCTGTTTCGTGGAGAGAACGCTTTTCCCACACTGATCACCATGTCCCTCTTTTTCTTTTCCTCACACAGGGGCGAGGACTGTCCCTCAGCAGATTTAGCTGGGTAGGTGACAAATGCACGTGCACCCGTTGCCTCTCCTTCCTCACGGCCACTCAGCTGTTCTGCTCTGTTTCGGTTGCTCTCTGGGCCCGCCTTCCTTCCCATCCCACCCAGCTTGTCTCCCGCTGCTTCCGCCGCAGCCGGTCCTTCCTCCCAGCTGGGTTCACGCCCCTGTTTCCGTGACCCAGGGCCCAGGCACCAAAGGGCTCCTAGGAGACTCCCCTGGGCTCCTCCCCAGGAAAGGAGCGACTCCATGTATGAGAAAGTTCCTGATTTCCTTCCAAAACGGCAGATGAGGAAAAATGGGTCCCCGCAGTCCGCGTGTGGACCTGTCCAAATAGCCAGCACTCCCTTCCCCGCCAGATGTTGACATTTTGTGGAGAAAAAATGATTCTGCTCACGAGACAAAAAAGATGCTAAATTCAGTCATTCAGTTTATAACCCAAGTGATCCAAAGATTTTGGCTTGGGTTTTGATTTAGTCATAACCAAAGCTTGGATATCAAGCCATCCAGGAAAACCTTTTTAGGAGTTTCTGAGAAGATTTTAAAGAAGATTAAAATCTTCGTTTAACTCATGAAGATTTTAAATGGCTGATTTGTTCACTTTCTAGTAAAATTTTGTATCTGAGCCAACTTTAAATGGCTATCTGTATTTTAACTAAATCTATCGACCATACTTACTAGCAAATATTCTTACTTTATAAAATTTCCAGAATAAAAAGAGAACCACTAACCTCTAGGCCAGGAACTGTGTCTGTCTTGGAGACACGGTATCCTTAGAAACACATCCTCCAATATCCTTGGAGACACAATATATCTCTAGTGCAGAGGCTACATATTCTTGATACCCAATTAATAAGCATCGTAGAAATGAATGAATTACTTTAGAAAGAAAGAAAAAGAAGGAAGGAAGGAAGGAAGGGAGGGAGGGAGGGAGAGGGGAGCCACCCTCAGAGAAAAGGCAGGGGAGGCTTCCATAAACTGCCCCAACACATCATTACATTGAAGTATGAACTGAGATATTTGCTGGAACATTTTATACAAATACGCGTGAGCGTTTTCCTGACCTAGTGAATTTGCCGAAAGGTGAGGATACCGTAGGGAATCAGCATGGGCCAGCCCTCAGGGACAATTAACGATTGACTTTCTGTGCCAGCAGGAGACAAAGATGATGTTGAAGAATAAGACCCACTTTTGACCCAGAAATCTGACTTTAGTAACCGCTTGAGCTGCCTTCTAACCTTCTAGGCGTGAACCAGGGCGAAGCCATCGGCGAACGTGGAGTGATGGGAGGGGAAAAGACCATGTTTCTTCCAGTCGTTTAAAGGCCACTTCAGCCCGGCAGCTAACAGCACGGCCTTTGCATGCCTCTCACGTCTCCGTGTTTGGTCCCACTAATGTCTGTTAATTTTCTCTTTTTTTCCAAAGTAAAATCCTGCTCCGTATTCCGTGAGCTGGTTTATTGGTTTCCTAGAGCCACACGACTGTCTTCCCGTTTGGAGTTCCTGAAAGTCCCACCATTTTTCTAAACTATGTTGTATGTTTTTCGGTAAATTCTAGGTTGTCCAAAGATATAAGTGACCAAGAGTTTGAAAGGAGAAAATTTAAGCAGATTATTAATCTGAAAACCAATCCTTGAATTTAATTCTCAGAAGCTCTTTATTTCTGGAGAAAACAGCAGAGTAAGAGAACGATTTAGCACTTGCATGGGAAAGCATGGATCTCTACAACTCTTGCGTCTGTCCTTTGGCTCAGTCCTCTTTAACCATCCCCCCGACCCTGGACCATGATGGAGCGAGCGTGTCCATGGAAACCTCTGGGATTCAAGGGCAGTTCTGGGCTCCTCTCGTATGTGGTCTTGGATCTTCACTGCCCCTGTCCCTTGCACACTTGATAACCCTTGAAACCAAACCTTCACATGAAAGTAGCTGAGTGGCCAATGTCTGTTCCCAAACCTGGGCTGAAGAGAAGTAGCTTGGGGGTGCAGGGCAGGGGGTGTGCCTGGACAGATGGCCCTGGTGCAGCTTCAGTTCAAACACGAGAGGGGTGGACTGGAGGAATCTGGAATCTTCTGGAGCCTAAACCAGAGGGATCGATCCCATGGTTTCCCAAGCTCCTTCCAGCCCTAAGGCACCCTCATGAAATTGGAAAGCGCTGCAGCCTGAGGCAAAGGGTTCTGCGGTCTCGATCGGGAGACGGTTTTATATTGTGTATAGAATTCTCAGGAGAGGCCAGAGCTTCCTACTTCTTGTTGGCGAAACGTGAAGGGAGACCTCAGAGCCTGTCCTTTGTATAAGATCCGTGACGCAGACAGGATGTGTGGTTCGCCCCCCAAGGAACGTCGCACCCCAGGCTGGACACCCGTTACCCCCAAAGGCTAACAGTCCTTGTGTCTGAGCACCAGAGTTCCCCCATTCCTTTCTTGTGTTCACAGTGGAAGATTCCCTTTGAAACTAAAGCGCATTAGAATGCAGACTGGTCCTAGAGACACACATATCCTCACATTTCAGTAATCACTTGTCATTGCTACGTGTCACGAAGGCAACTTTCTCCATCTTCCCTGAAGTGAGAGGGGCTCCAGGGGCAGCTGGAGACTGGGCTGGGGGCGGAACCCCCCTTCCCATAACAACAGCAAGCTCGAAAGTTCAGAGCAGCAGGCTCCATTCTCAGAGCAGAGCATATATTATTCTCATTTTATAGAAGTGGAAACCAAAGCTCAGAGAGGTTCTGACACTTGCCCAAGGTCACACAGCCAGGGCGGGGTGTTGCTGAGACCCGTCCAGGTGGCTGGCTCTGGGGCTGTGCACAGCGTGGGGGACAGACTCCCCAGCCGGGACCCGCCCCCTCTCCTCTACGGTGACCGGCTCCCAGCCCAGAGCCCTGGGAAGGACCCTGGTCCCAGTTCACCGTCCACACTCAGGGCACCCAGGCCGCGGCCAGGGGAGCTGGTCCTGGTCGTCCTGGAGAGGCTCCTCCAGGCTGGAGAATTGGGAATTTTGTCTTTGCACGTTAGAAAGGTAGGAGCCCCCAAATTTCACCAAGTCTGAAGGCTGCTGACGCCTCCAGGGAAGCAGATGGGAAGGGTCTGTGCCGCCCAGGCCGCATGGACGGACTGAGAGCGGCCGTCCTCTCTTGCAGGGAGCCGAGGGCCAGAAGCCGGGATTCGGTTACGGGGGCAGAGCTTCCGACTACAAATCGGCTCACAAGGGCCTCAAGGGGCACGACGCCCAGGGCACGCTTTCCAAAATCTTCAAGCTGGTAAGGCACCTTCTTAAGGCGGGCGGCGCGGGGGCGGGTTCGCGGACAGGGCTGGGACTGCCGGCCTCGGGCCCGTCCCCACGCCGCTCCTCCGCAGTCAGCGCCCCACGTGCCGTCCCTGATGATCAAGCACTTCTCCAGGGCCCGCCTGAACAGGGGCGGCGCTGGGCACCAGGCCGGGGCCCCTCGGGGAGCTTGTGGACGACGGGGTCGCTGTGGTTACAGCCGGGGCCCGGGAGGCACGGGAAGGTCAGGCGGCGTCCTGGCCGGACAAGCAGCCAAGGGGACACGAGGGGAAGACGGCCGGACGGATGAGAGGCCCCGGGGACCGCGGGCACCCGTCCCGTCGGTTAACACGGACGTCAGAGCCACGTCCGTCAGTGAGTGACCTGGGTTCCCGGGCGCCCTGAGGCTCGGCGTGTCCTCCAGACGACAGGGTGACGGACGCGTGGCCGGAGCCGCTGTGACGGTGGAGCGGGTACAACGCCCTCTGCCCGGCCCCCCTGCTGGTGACAAGACGGCCTCGCTCGGAGCACCCGACATCTCAGGAGGGGCTCTAACAGGGGACGGGCGCCAGCACCCCGGGCCTGAGCCGCATGGAAGAGGGCAGGCAAGGTTCTGGGCTCGGCCGGCGGCCGGCAGTGGCCCTGCCCCCCAGGCCTCTCAGAGCCTCCCTCCCGGGGGAGGTCGGGGGCGCCCACGTCCAGGGCTGCCTCCTGACCGAGGCCAAGCTCACCTGTGAGGAAGCCGGACGGCCCGGAGACGGGAGGGCGGGGAGCCGGGCTGGGCCTCGGGCAGACGGGCCAAGGGCAGCGGGCTCTGCCCCTGCGCTCCGCTGGCTGCCGATGCCGCGGGGCCGCCTCCTCGGGCGCGACCCGCTTCTGCCCCTTCCAGGCCGTGACTAAGCCCAGGCGACTTCCAGGTGGCAGGAGGGACGTGTGTGGCCTCCGTTCGCTCGCCCTCTGCCAGTCGCAGGAGCGTCCCGGGCCCGCTGACAGCTCTTTGTAGGAAGGTCACAGACCCCGGGGCACGAGGCGCAACCTCGGAAACATGCGGCCACCGCCTGAGGCTTGGGGCCCCGAGAGCCTTGGGAAGGGGCTTCGCGGCGGTGGCGGAGGCCTCGGGACTAACACGGTGCCGGGCTTGCTCTGGGGGGGGCGCCGGGGGCCCGGCCAGTGGCAGCCCTGTGGTCCCGCGGGTTCTGCCCCGGGCTTTGCTGAGCGCCCACTTGGTACGGTGTGACGTGCGGGCGAAGCCTTCCGCGCAGGCCGCCGCCTCGTAAAGGAGCCGTGTCGTCCTGTCGGGCGGGCGACAGAAGACACACGGTGCATGCTGGGGGGGTGGGGGGAGGCGGGATGGGCTGAGCGCGAACGTGCCCCTCTGTGTCCTCCAGGCCATCGGGATGCCAGGCGGGGCGCCAGACACGGCCCGACGGAGCAGGTGGCGGGCGCAGGGGCGCGAAGCCTGGGAGGGGCTGGCCTGGCACGGGGACAGGGCTCCCAGCTGACCGCTGACGGAGCACGGGGAGGCCTGGCCGGGTCCCGGAGGAGGGAGGCGGCCGCGGCAGCGGCACCGAGTGACCGGTGGGAGGGGTAAGGGGCTCCCCCCACAGAGGGTCCCGGGACCCTCCTGAGCGCTCTGACCTTGGCCCTGAATGGGGAGGTCCCCGGGATCTAGTGACAAGGTGTGACTTATGTGCTAATGTTGAAAGACCATCTGGCAGAAACTAGTAAAAACGGGACCGGATTTTGCACTTCCTGGACTGGAGAGCAAGGAAGACCGTGTGGATTTCCGCGGCTGCCCATCCAGGGCTTTGACGGCTGAGCCCAGGTTCCAGCCACGTGTCAGCTTTTCAGGCTTAAAGCTGGAAGGGGGTCGGGAGTTGGGATGACCCCGTGGAGCCACAGCGAGCCTACCGTGCCGCTGGGGTCGTGTCCACGCAGTTTTGAGGCTCCAGGAGGGCACTAGCCATCCCTGGCACAGAACCGTGTTCACAGGGCAGCTGGGCAGGGACAAACTTCACCATATTCGGGTCCCATGTTTTCTCGTCAGAGTAACAGCCCAGCCGCCACTTCCGCTGACTCTTCACCCAAACAGGCCATCACTTCCCCGCCGACATCCAACTACGACCAAAGCCCTGACTGCTAAGAGGGTCAACTCCTCTTCCAGCTGGAAGAAATGTCATACGGAAGACGGACGCCAGTGAGGAAGAGACAGAGTCCATCTGTTATGACAGGAGCGGCGTTGTAAGGACATGACACCCACGATGCCCTCAGCACCGTCGGATGCTCCCTGCGGATAAAGGAAAGCCGTGATCCGGCCGCAGGAGGGGAGCCAGCTGCTCAGTCCCCGGACTTTGGACCATCCTGGGTCCTCGAGCATCATGGTGTCAGCATCGCAGGAAAACGCAGCCCAATTCTCACCCCGTGTGGCAGCTTCCTCCCACTGTGTCCTCAGTCCGGCGGCCACCTGGGGGAGGCGGGAGTTTCCACAGAGTCCTGTCCCAGGTATTCGTGGGCTCGGATGAGAATGGGAGCGTCTCCTGGGGAACACCTGCTGGGATCACAGCAGGTCACAACGTGATTAAACATGAGAAGGTCCCGCGGTACATGGCGTGGTCGTGTCACCAGGAGATCTGACAGCCCCGTGTGCCCTGTCTCAAGGGCTCAGTCACCACCAGCAAAGCACAGCGGCTCCTCCACCTGAATCACCTCTGACCTGCAGAAGTGGGCTTCCTACTTGGTTCATTAAAACGTCGAGATTCTACAATTTATGGTGGAAAGATTTGGTCAGGAACCCAAAGACTCACTGATTGGTCACCTAATCTTTAATTTAATATCGAGTCCCATGTGTGGTGTATTTGGTGGTCGGGATATACACACGGCACAGATGGACCCCATGACCCAGATTCTGGAAGATGTTGGACACTCGTGGGTGATGTGAAGCAGGACTCAGCTCTGAGGAGCCTTAGTCTCCTCAAGAAAAACCTTACATACGTGAAGTAAGTGGTGAGTAAACCATGGCTAAGTTGGTTAATGTCAGATAAAATGCAGGGACTTCTCTGGTGGCGCAGTGGTTAAGAATCCGCCTGCCAATGCAGGGGACACAGGTTCGTGCCCCGGTCTGGGAAGATCCCACGTGCCACGGAGCAACTAAGTCCTTGAGCCACAGCTCCTGAGCCTGCGCTCTAGAGCCCGCAAGCCACAACTACTGAAGCCCGCACACCTAGAGCCCGTGCTCCACAACAAGAGAAGCCACCGCAATGAGAAGCCCGCGCACCACAATGAAGAGTAGCCCCTGCTCACTGCAACTAGAGAAAGCCTGCAGAGCAATGAAGACCCAACGCAGCCAAAAAACACAAAAACAAACAAACAAAAAAACCAAAGGCAGGACCCACTCTTCAAAATGTCAATTCTGAGGCAAATCTGATAAGGAAATAAATTCTACCCTAAACATCCAAGCAAAGAGACCATCACGATATACCTGTCTCGATTCTGAAACATAGCAGCGAGACGTTGAGGATGCAGGCCCTGGAGGAGCTCTGGGTCTGAACCCGGAACTGCAGGGTTTCCACCAGTGACCCAAGCCTGGCTGGGAGGTTGCCTGCAATGCCCAGTCCATTTCTGGGTCTCCCAAGACTTCTGAACAAGAATGTCCCAGGGCTGTACCCAGACGTCTGCAGTTGGGACGATCTCCCTCCTCATCAGGGGTTCTAACCCCTTTGGCTGGCTGACTTTGGGGAAATTACGTAACCTCTCTAAGCTTCAGCTCCGTCGACCAGGCAAGGGGGATGCTAACAACGCCTCCCTCCAGGTTGGCTTGCTCGTTCACAAGAGGAAACAGATGTCACGGATTTAGCTTGCGGGAGATGCTCAATAAATTGTAGGCACAATGACAGAAAATAACCCCTCCAAGTTTGCCATTTTTCATTTTACAAGGAGCCCTGAGGACATTGTCTGGCCAGGGGTGTGGGGAACCGAATCCGTCTCAGCGCAGGTGTACTTTGTCAGATGGGGCCGTGGCTCTGCCCTGCGCAGGAACAAATCACACTTCCGAGGGAGCCCTAACAGGTTAATCTGCGGGAAATTCAGGGCAAGGTGGGCCAGGACAGGCTGGGTCAGGGCTTCTCCGGCAGCGGCTCTGAGGACCAAGCACGCAAAGCTGAGCCGGGCTCACACGGGACCGGACCCGAGTCCCCGCTGAGGACGGTGGCCCTGAGGCAGAGGTGACAAAGCCCCTTCCCTGGGAGGGAGCATCTCTGGGTGATTCCTGATAACTTCAGAGGCTAGAATTCCACAAAGCTTCTCGCTTGTGAAAATAAAATTCCTCTGGTGAGTTGTTCAGCAACATAGGGATGTTTCTGGAAAAAGCAAAACCCCAAGAAATCGGAACTACCATCTCTCTGGCTGACTGCGTTAGTTATAAGGGTCTGGGGCCCTCGTGCTTCCGTCACCTTATTTCTGGTAACGTGAGGGACGGAGGCGTGGACGAGGTCAGGTCAATAGGTGCCCCTCTGTCATCTGGTCAACAGGGTATTTCATGTCTATCATGCTCTCTGGGGGCTCACAGTCTCAAGAGAATCTTTGAGAGGTCAATTTTTCATCCATAACCTAAGAGAAAAGGGAAATCCAAAGAGACTAAAATTTGAATGAAAATTCAAAGGCAAAAAAAAAAACACTCCCTTTTCCAAGTTAATCTAAGTGACATCTGGGGTGACAAGTGCCACCTTCTCAGAGCCGATGCCCAGCCACGCTCCCTGGACGCAGTTGTCCCCGCCCAGCCATCTCCACCTCCACGACTGCCAACTCTTTTTTTTTTTAATTGCAAATTGTATTTGTCCAGAAAACATGTCAATTCACATGTTTTAAGACCCTGAGGTCGGAGTTAGTGACCGGCCCCTCCAGGAAGCTGGTTTTCTTGGTGACACAGAAGAGGGCTCATGGGAGGGGACTGTCCCCGGGGAGACCAGCTGAGCAGCGGCCCCTCCCTGGCAGCCCAGGCAAGGGTGTGCCCGTCACGTCAGCACCTCAGCTCCCACAGAGGAGCTTGTCCCTGTCATCGTCACGGCCGCTTCCCTCGGTCCCCGGGAATCTCAGCCGAGGAAACCAGCTCCTTTGAAACCTGGTAATGTATCAGTTGAGCTTTTCACGCCCAGAAAATGCACCGTTCTCAGACAAGACCCCAACTCTCTGCGTCCTATTTGCCCCGTGGCACTTGGTTGGTCCGACGGGCTAAAGGATGCTGGAGACACGGGGTCAAAGACTTGCCCCGTGCGGCATCATTTCCAGCAACAGACCCAGAAGAGGCCCCGTGGCTGGCGACCCAGTGACCGCAAGGACGCGGGGCGGCCGGGCGGCCCCGGCCCTCCTAACCCTCTGTTTCCTTTTCTCAGGGAGGACGAGACGGCCGTTCGGGATCCCCAATGGCGAGACGCTGAAGCCCTGCACCGTGTCCCAGAATCCCGTCCGTCCCCAGCTTCCTAACACAACTGCCTGGAAGTTAACCGCGAGCTGTAGATCCCTAACGTAGCCGCTACCCACTAACCCTGGCGACAGCGCACAGCAGCCCCTGCGCGCGGCCTGCCGGCTTCTGGCCGGCCGCCCCGCTGTCCCCTCGCCCTTGGAGATCAGTGACGTCCCCCGAGAGCCTGGGCCGGCGACGCTCCCCTGTCGCCGGCCCCCATCCCGCGATGGCCCGGGGCGCGGCCCTTGGGACCACCGCGCGGGGCGCGCAGACCGTGCGGCTCCGAGCTTCCTTTGGTTTCTTTCCCGGCCTCCACTGTTCACCCCCACCAAGCCCTTCCCCTTCTAACCGATCGGCTGGGCGCGGAGCGGCTTGGCGGCGGGCGCTTTGGTACGTGACAGGCGGGCGGGCAGCGGGGACTGTCCCGCGTGGTGGCCGCGGCTCACACACCCGGATGAGCCGGATCGGCGCGGGAGGAGAGGGCGCGCGGGGGCAGAGTCGGGCCGGGCTCTTCTGGGAAACCGGGCGGCGACGGCACAGGCTCGGCGGGCAGCAGAGCGGCCGAGGCCTGTTTCCACCCGAGCCCGGCGGCCGGCCGGGAGGTGGCGCAGCTCGGATCGGTGGCAGGAGTTTCCGGGGAGCCTCGCGGTGGCAGGCTGGTCACCGTGAGCGCGAAGGTGACAGGTGGCGTAGCTCAGCACGGCGGTGCACACGGCAAACACTAACCACCCCCCACCCCGACAGAAACGTAACCGTCCCGCCCGCTTCCTCCTGGAAACCCACTGACGAGTACGCTGGCCTTTCCCGAACCGCCGGCCGAGCACGTGGGGGTGGGCAGAGGTCCTCCAATCCCGCCCTTTCCTAACGCGAGCTGACATCTCCTGCGCTCCCCCCGCCCCCCGTAACCTACTGACTCCCGCCTTTTGAGTTCAGCATCTCTCCCACAAGCCCTCCAAGGAGCCCCGCACACTGGCGTCAGCCCCCCTAGGACGGAGATGAGGACTAGTCGACATAACGCCCAAACGCGACTCTTTAATCCCCTTCTAATTTTGAATGTTTCGTGTGGGTTTAATATAATGTCTATTAATATATAGCCTCAATGATAAGAAAAAAAAAGGAAAATTTCCGAAACAAAACCTCCAAATTGCTACACACACACACACACACACACACACACACACACACACACACACACACACACTCACACACTCTGCATCTTTGAGCTACTGTTGACTGAGTGACCTCCATTCGTGGCTACACCCAACAGCAAGAGCTGTGACCCTGGGTCTCGTGGAAAGTATGCACTGTTCTTGAATATTGAAATAAAATAATACACTTTTAATGATATTTGCATGGCCGTCTTCTTTGGCTTTTATTCTGGTCTGTGGAATGCGAGCCCACGTAGAGCAAAACTCAGAGCTGATGTGAGTAGGCGTCTTACTGTCACAGGACAGAGCTGCCTCTCGGCACCTGTTTGAGGAGGTGAGCCATCATCAGATGGTTTGTGTATCGATAAGAGAAAGTGCAGCAGAGGCCGCTGTTAGGGCACTGAGTCTCTGACTCACAAGGAAAATAATTTTTAATTTATCTCTAAACAATCCTTTAGAGTACATTTACATTTCACTATCTTACCAGCATACCAGTCCCCGTTAACTTGAACTGAAGAATCTTTGAAAAATGACTTTTTGCCACGCAGAGATGATGACAAAGATAATACTGGAAATTTTATGTATAGTTGCTTTTGGTTACAAGAATTATCTTTCAAAAAGGTAAATGGAAATCTTTTGTTTTGCTTTTAACAAACCACTGGTTCCCTTCTGTCTCAGGAACAGCCCTGAGAAACACAAATCCCAGCAAGGGAAGCGCCCTCCCCGTCGACTGCGGGGTGACACCGGCCATCCTCAGCGAGCACCCACCAGGCTCAAGCGTGCTGTGCACTTCCAATCCGACAATAAAAGCAGGCCCCGCCCGGTAGCCTGAGGCCCCATCCACAGGGTAGATAGACTCCAAGCCATGCCAACCCCCAAACCCCTTCAGACCAAGGAATTTGGAAAAGCATGCAAAGACATCACATCTTTTCAATTCTGCTCTTCCAGTTGGCAAGTCTATTTTAATGTTACATATATAGAAAATGCATTAAATGGTAAACCAAGGGGTGTCCTAGAGTAACACAGCGTTTACCATGATAATGTGATACTAAAATAAAACGACGCAAAATAGGAAATGAACCACAGAAGGGGTGTTCTCACTGAGCATTTATCCAAAGCGGTCTGCATCACCCCCTCAAGTTGAAGGAAATTAGTTTACCAGGAGGAGCTCCAAGAGAAGGGGGTGCTGGAACCCCAGCCGGGACACTCTTCCTCATCTCACTGTGCTCACCCCGAGGACCATCGCTCCCAGGGTCTAGAGGTATCGGGAGGGTCTACTGAACCAAGAAAGTCTCTTCCCACCAGGACAGGAAACCACAATGATCACGCTTTCCAAGATATCGTATCAATCTGCACAGCCGCCTCCACGCCACTCGGGCCAGACCGAGAACCGTATGTGACCTCCTGTCCATCTGGGCGGAGGATGGTCCGAGGAGCTGGTCCAGGGTGCCCAGTCCGGCGGGAACAACCTCTGGAGGGAGGGTTGAGGTCAGGAGCAGGTCAGAGGTTAGCGGAGAGGATATCGGCTCAATCCATGGGGCTGGCTTCATAAATCGGGTGCGGGCTGTAAATTGGAATTGGGATTTGGGGAGGAGAGAGAACTGGGTGGGGCCTGAGGAAAACACTGAAATAGGGAAAGAAAAGCCTTCTTGTAGCAACTGAAAACGAGAGAGCCAAGCCTTTAATTAAGTCTATTAGGGCTGTCGTAACACTATACCACGGACTTGGGGGCTGAAACAAGAGATATTTTCTTTGCTCGGGGTTCTGGAGGCTGGAAGCCCATGGCCAAGGTGCTGGCGGGGATTCTGGGGAGGCCGCTCTCCTTGGGCCGCCCTCCAGACGCCGCCTGCCTGCTGGTTGCCCGCGGCCCCTCCTCTGGGCATGTGACACACTGCTGGCGTCTCTCCTTATGAGGGCACTAATCCTCACCCTTATGACCGCCCTTAAACCCTAATTAGCTCCTAGAAGTCCTGTCACATTGGGAGTGAAGGCTCCAACAGATGGATCTGTGTGGGGAGGGGCACCAGTCAATCCACAGCAGGTGTGTGTTTCTCGTGCAGCGACAAGTCAGTCCTAGACCCCCATCTGGCAGGAGTTTTCATTAAACCCCAGGACTCTGCAGTGAGTACGCTTCCTTCTTTCCCCAGAAAGGCAACATGAAGTGAAGCAGCTCAGTGCATTTTCTATGGCGATTCTTCTCTCGTCAATAGTGAAGAGTCAGGGAATCCTAGGCAAAGCGGCGTGCGGAGGAGGTGCGCAGTCACAGCCCGGCGAGGCCGAGGGATGGGCAGCCACCGCGGGCTGTGCACTCCAGTGCACGACCCTGGAGCACCGTCCTGTGATGGCATCTGCCCTGGAAGCAGAACCAACCACCTAACTTCCGAGAAACACGCTGATTTCCGCCGGGCTCTCCCTTGCCTCCCAGACGATCTCAACTTGGTCCCCAGGGGGAGGTGACAGCCCCTCCTCTCACAGCCTCTCTCAGCTCGACTTGCCCCACACCGGGAAGGAACACGGGTTCGCCCAGCACCCGAACCTCACCGACTCCAGAAACTCGTTGCTCGGTCCAGACCCGAGAGCACGCCTGAGACCACCAGTCAGTCCTTCGACCGCACCCAGACCAGCTGGGGCCCCTGCCGCTCGCAGCCTAGGCCCAGATGCTGGTGTTAACGTAAGGAGAGATTTGGAGGAGAGCGCGGACAGAGTGACCGACGGTGCACAGCAGCCCCCGAGGGGGGGTCCTGATGGCCCAGGACGCGCTGCATTGGCGGCTGTGCCCATGGCGCCTGCACCGGCAGCACGGTAGCCCTGGGAGGCCCCGCCCACCTCGGGGGCAGAACCCGGCCTCTGACGGGGCCCCGCCGGGGAGGTGGGGACGTTGCCCGTGGAAGACACCCACTGGGCCCAGAGGTCAGTGACCGGTTCACCTCCCTTAAAATGAATTGTGGCAAAATCACTTACGATAACGGGGCTGCTGCACAGGTGGGCAACGTCCTGCCCTCCTCGGGGACGCCTGTCTTTGCACCTTGGCAGCCGAACCTCAGAGCAAAACGAGCAACACAGGCTGCCGCAGCGACCGAGGTGGGGACCCCAGAGTGCTTGTGCGTGCGTGGGGATGCTCGCTTCCCCCGCTGAGGAGGGAGGAAACGAGGAGGGGCAGGGCCTGCAGGCAGCCAGGAGCCAGCCAAGCAGCAGGAGTTGGTTGTGCGTCGGGAGGCGGGGGCTCTCACTGTTGGAGGGGGAGGGGATGAAGCCTGCAGTGTTGGAGCATCTATGAGCCCATGGTTTCACGTGTAGACGGGTGAGAAGTCTCAGATGGATGATGAGCACGCGCGCATGCGTACACACACACACACACACACACACACTCACTCACTCACTCACTCACTCCCCTACCACTCAGCTCCTGGCTTCTAAAGTCCACTCTCCACTAGAGGGAGCCAGGGCTTCGGGAAGAAACGGCTGGTTCCAGCGCTGGGACAGGGAAAGGGAACAATTTATTGGGCCAGAAAGTAAGAAAGCGCTCAGAGAGTAACGCGGCCGTGTCACAAGGACTCAAAGCTACCTGAAGGAGCCCCTCCTGGCCAAATCCAGGACTATTTAAGCGTTAAAATAAGGAAGGATCCTGATGGATTGCGGCCATTAAATAAAACAGGAAGCCACAAGCCCAAACCACCATAAACACAAGACTGAACCACCAAGGGAGAACAGGAAGCCCGTCCTCAAAGTGGAATACCAGCTGCTGACGGCAGAGGGAATTAAGAGAACTGCAAGCAGGGAGCCGCCGGGGCACCACACAGGGGCTGTCAGCGGGATGAGGCACTTGGCCGCGGGGTCACAGAGCCTCTCACAAGCGCCGGTTACACAGGGGAAACGGCTACAGGGTTGACACCAACAGCATCGGTCGTGGGGCGTGTGGACACTGCGTGTCACCCTGGCAAGACGCGCCGAGAAGAGCATCACCTCTGTGGTGCAGGACCCGGCCCAGCCGGAAGGCACGGCAGGGCGGGGGCGGCTGCTGAACTCGCTCTCAGACGTCGGGGTAATGGAGCCACGGGGACATGGGGAGGGGCGTCCCAGGTGCAGAGGGTGGAGGTGCCGGCATGAGCCTGCACCAGGCCTGCCGCACAAAGGGCTTATCCTGCACACGCTCGGCAACACCAGAAAGGGGTCTCTGGTGAAGAGCATGAAGATTCCTTTGTGCCACTCTCACAACCTTTCTGTAAATCTGAAACTGCTTCGAAGAGTTTACACAAGAAGGAGAAAGATTTCGGATTATTAAACTTGAGAAAGATAATTCAGAGAGAACCTAGAAAACAACGCCTGCTGATGAGGGGGCAGGTGGCCAGCTGCTGTCCACCTCTGGCTGAGATAACGTCAAGACGAGCTACTTGGTGTTAAGCCGTAAGAATTTCTTCCCCTGAAGCCGGTTAACAGGGTAACCTACAATCACCCTGTTCTGATACTAAACTAGCGGCACAGAACCATCTCTTCTGGTCGATCGAGAATTTAAGATCAGGGAAACACCTGTTTATTGGCAGAAAGGAGAAGGTGGGGCTGCGTGTTGCCCCGCTGTCCACGTCTTCCTTAGAGAGCAGAGGGACTTTACACTTTAAAGGAACCGCATGACGGGAACATCTCCCCCGTGACAGAAATAACACTCTGGATGGTGCAGAATAAATTCATCACTGACGTTTGTAAAACAAATTTTCCATTCATAGAGTACGCTGAGCCGGGAACATATTGCCAACAGCTGCGAAACGCGGGAAATTCTCCCCACCTGCCGGCTTAGAAGAAGACCCGCCAGCTTCCCGGGTGCTGGCAGGAGACCGAGGCTCCCGGGCCGGAGAGCAGGGGCTGGCTACTCACAGCAGGAGGAGGCACCAGAGACCCGGCGTCTGTGTTGATACCCCTGGCCCCGACCTCCACACGCAGCCCAGAGCGGGCCAGGTGATGCCTGCACGCAGGGTGTCGTGTCCCGGGAGAGGAAGCAGAGCTTTGGGAACCCGCGTCTCCAATAAACACAGAGCAAGCCGGCCTGACCTTCGCTTCAGTGAGACACGCCTTGATTACACGGGTCAGTAAGAAAAGCATCACTTGGCTCCGGGGTAAGATGTCCTCTCTCCCGAGGTCGTATTCTCTTCAAACGGCCTTGAAGAGATCGTGGGGCAGAGGTGGCCAGTGCTTTACCCCTAAGACTTGCAGAAATGAGACAGACCCCTGGAGAACTACCTCCCGATACACCACAGCTCACTGGTTAAGAATAGGTCCTCGAGCTGGGAAGGAAGACATCTAATCAACTAAGTTTACAGACCAGAGAAGTGAACCGAGCTGCCTAAAGACAGGCGGCCCGTCGGCGCCCTGGCTAACCTGACCTGAGGCCCCAAGGCCTGACTGCCCAGCTGTGCCCAAGACGCACCGTAAACTCACGCCCTTGACTGTGTTTAAATATCAGCAGCAATCTTACACCACCAAAAAGCCACGTATTCTGGAAAAACTCGGCTGGGCCATTTTAAATAGTTGCAATCCACAGTAGAGGGAACCACAATCTGATCATTTCTGAAACAACAGCCCCCTTCCCCACCTGCCGTATTTTAAACACTAATAGAGCAATGTTCTTCCTACAAACAAGCAATAAGAACAGCCAACTTCTTACCGTTCCCTCTGAGCAAAGCCCAGGAGAAAATAAAAATCACCTTAGCTGTTTCAGATTTACATAAATCTGAGTGACGATCTTTTAATGTTAAAAATGTGTATCTTCATGAGTTAGCAACATTCTTCTGCAAAGAGGAAACTCCGTGGGAAGAACAGAAACCCACCTCCTTTTCAGAGTTCCGCCCCTGTACTAATGCAGGCACCTCTTGCGCATAAATACTGGCGTTCCTGTAAAACTCAAGCTCACAAACGGCAATGGGCAGGAATTACAAAACACTGTCCTGGAGAAACACTCGCTAGTTCAATGCTGACACTGGGTGAGACGGAAACTTGACGCAAGGAAGGGAACTACTCACTTTAGGACCGATCCTCCTCGTGCTGTCAGTAGCGTGCTGTCAGAGGATAAGGAGACAGACGTTTGAGGGGCTTCCTGCTGAGCCGACAGGCTGCAGGCGGAGCCCCATTCTTGCAGGACCCTCCACCCACACGCCTGCCTTCAAGCGGGACAAAGGAGAGTCTGGGGCAGGGCGTGGGAGTGCACGTTTCTGCACAGGTGTTTCCATTTGCATCTACCACCACTTCACGCAGACGCGGCCACTTGTGCAGCTCCCTCCTGCCCCCCAGCGGCCTGTGAGCCACATCCCAGTTTCCCGTTCGGTATCATGGGTGGGAAGGGAACGCACTCCTTCCGCTTGCTTAAGAGCTTCACCGTTACTTGACCACAGAAGACAGTTAAAGACAGTCATGCCCTTTCTAAAGGCACTTAAGTGACCAGGATACCTCTGAATATGGCCAAAACAACAGACACTGCTACCTAACACAGACGGCCTGCCTGTCATCACACCATGTCCTGATGTTTAGTCTGAAGATCTGCAAATAAACCTTGCAAGGGTAGCGTTCAAGTGCAGAGGTACAGGAAAATATGATTAAAATTCTTTTCTGTAAAAACGGACCTACTTGAGCTTGAAAGGAATTCACGTGCCAAACTATTTTAAATATTTTAAAAGAAAAAAAATTAATCACATTTCCTAACTTCATTTTTTATTTATTGTTATTTCCAAAGCAGATACGCTATGATGAGATATTTTTAAAAATACAATTATCTATCCTCAAAACCCTGGTTATGCAGGAGACTAGAAATCTCTTGTCAGAAGACTTTTTATCAACCAGTAAAGTATGAAGATCAACCTGTACTCCACTCCACCAAAAGTTCAAGTGATATTATGTCTTTACAAAACCTTATTTTTCAAGGAATGTCTTGCAAAGAAGCAGCTTTTATAATTAGGAAGTAAATCAAAAGAATACATTAATGTCTTGTGTTTGCCTGATAATCAACTGAGAAAACTCACAAAACAGGTTATTGATAGATTTTTTTTTTTCGTTAACCAAAATAAAAGTAGGCTTTAGATTCACCTGGTAAGGCCTTACTTGGGCAGTGCACCAATACAATTCACTGAACTATGCTTTCTATACAATTAGGAATTAAACAAACCCCTTTTAGAGACTGACCTGAGATGACATTTAATGCTGAAACCAAAATAAATAACCTAGCAAGAACAAAATTTTTCAGATTTCAATCATTTCAACTTTGGAGATATTTGTTCACCAGAATTATTCAACATTTCTAAAATACTTTAATACAAAATTATAAAAGAAAAGTGCATTAAAAGCAGAACCTTTAAACTCTGGCGCAATCACAGTTATTCTGAATAACAGACTGCAGCCAGGTATACACACTGACATCCAAGAAAAACCTCAGGATATACAAGTCCAGCATCACAAGAATAAGTCAAATAAGGCTTTTTTTTTTTCCTCCCTTAAAAAAATATACAATACATAAAGCAGATTGGAAAAAAAAGTAATATTATTTAACAGTTTTCTGACTTAAATATTTTCACATAACAAAAGGTTTCATATCACTATCAATGCTACTTATATACATATGCCAGAAGTGTGAACAACAACAAAAAATCAAAAGATGCCCCTTCAAAAAAATAACAGTGAAATGTCTCTTTCTTCAGGAATCTGAAATGAGCTCCTCTCTTAATATACAAAGTCCATACAACATTTATATAATAAAACTACTCTCTTCTGAAACCAGCGAGGCAACGAGAGAGAAAATAAAGGCGATTATTTTTCAGGAAAAACAAAAACAAAAAACCAACCCCAGCTTTACGTCACAATGACAAGGATATCCATTTATTAATAAAATGAATACAATACTGATCTGAAGTGCTCGTTGGGAGGTAAAAACTCTGTCGCTCTCTCTGTAACTGGGACTAGTGCTTATTTACAAAATATACTGTTCGGCCACACAGAGGCCCATATATCTGTATATGTACATATGTATTTATATATAGAACATATAAATAATTTCAAAGGAGAGATTCACATGAAGTAAAGAAGTTTCCATCTTTGGAATGCTGTGGGAACGACACACACTCTGCCCCAGCGCGGGCAGCGGGGCCAGGATTTGGTTTGGGACATGTTCAACGTGGCACCGTTGATGATACTAAAGAATTCCCTGAAATAAAAAATACACCTGCTTATGCACGAAGAGAAAACCACAGGGCTCGTACGGGTTCTTACCCTCAAAGTACAAATACGCTTCTTAATTACTGAGGCGGACAGGGCTGCGGTCCCTTTGTTCCCAGGAGACCATTCTGTGATTTCTGACCTGCAGTGCATGGCTTGTGCTTTCTGCGGCAGCCCGACCCGTGTACCCGAGTATCAGCTCGGGCAGCGCGAGTGGCGTCACCCCGCGCGGACAGCTGGATCCTCACCTGTGAGTCAGGCTTACTGTACTCCCCGGGTGTACGCCCCAGACGCTGCATTCTTGTCACTAATGATTAGATATTTGTAATGGAGAGAGAAGTGGTCCAGCCATCTCTCAAGGTATTAGTTATATTAACTTATGGTAGACTAAAAATTAGAGTCAATGTCTACTCATTTCAAAATTCACAGAGAAAAAGATGGAAAAAACTTCCCTGCGTGTTGTAACATTTTTTCCGAACTTCATGCACCTATCTTATGTTTGTTTCACGAGCTATGCTTCTTATAACAGAAAGCATGAAGGAAAACCTATCTGGGTTTTTCCACGTTAACTTCTGTCTTTGCTAATACAAAGAAACCACACTACAATGAGAGTAAGATCCAGTTAATTTCTTTTTTAACTAGACACACTGGCCACGGAGTAGGTGAGACTGCTGATGTAGTACCTGAGTTCAGTGATTTGCAGATGAACGACAGCAACGTGCTTCCATCTTTCCCAGCTTTCTTCCTGAAGTCTCTGAAAGTCAGTGATTCTTTAGATAATTTTATAGCTAAAAATTTTATAGCTATTGTGGTAACATTTTTAACACTTGAGGCTTCAAAACAGAAATCCCAAGTGCTTTGTTTTTCTCCACACTTCACTCTGGAAACGTTCTTGGGGCTGGGCTGCGTCAGAAAACGTTGGCCAGGGTCTGCCACTCGCTCGCGGGTTCCGGCTCCACCTCGTCCAGGTGGAGCGCGCGGCTCAGCACCTCCCCTCCGTGCTCCTGGGGGCCGGCGGGTTCCTGCAAGGTTCCTGCCGTGGTGATAAAGAAAGAGTCCCAGACATTCACTAGCACAAAATTATTCACATTTAAATAAGGACAACTTAAACGGAGACAAGAAATTCCTAAGTTGATTTGTTTTCCTTCCCGGTGAAAAAAGAGTCATCTGAGCTGCAGGTTTCATCATTCCCTCGGTGATGACAATGACCGTTACTTGAACACGAGCGCACACAGCGCTTGTTCCCCATGCTCATAAAGGCTACGTTCACATGACATCCTTGATGAGCGATGACTAATTAATACTAGTGATAACGACAGGCACGATTTTTCTAACAGAAAGTAAAGCACGAAGCACTAGCGTGTAGATGTTAGAACTTCCTCTTCCTCAAAAACTTCACAACGCGAAGGGTCCTACCCCTGTGGCTCCAGCAAAGCCCTGGGCACTACTCCTGCCACGCTCAGGCCGTCCAACTCCCCTCGTGGTCACAGCACCCAGACCAGCAGAGCGAGCCCGAGACGCAGGCTGTAACCCTCCCTGACTTGTCGGAGACACTCCGCGGGCTGCGTTCCGGCCCCCGTCCCAAGCCTCCCGCCCCTGCCTGTCTCCGTAAAGGGTGCGGGCATTCCTGGACAACGCGGGAAACAAGGCAGCCAGAGGGATGCCCCCGCCCTGCCGGCACCAGTGCCGGGGAGTCAGCTCGGCGACACGGAGGCCCGTCTGCGGAGCCACAGGGCACAGACTCGCCCGACCCGGACCCCGAGCCTGAGGCAGGGACGCGGGGCCAGCCCCTCGTGGCCGGCCAGGCGCGGAGCGCTCAGCACACAGAGCCCCGCGCACCGAGCGGCCAGGACGCCTCACCCGCGTAGCTGTGGGCCCGCTTCACGTGCAGCTTCATGTTGCTCTTCTGCGTGAAGCCCAGGACGCAGTACTTGCACCGGTAGGGCCGCTCCCCCGTGTGCTTCTTCATGTGCACCTGCAACGCGCTCTTCTGGTTGAAGGCCTTCTCGCAGAGGGTGCAGTGGAACGGCCGCTCCCCTGGGGACCGACAGCACAGTCAGCGTCCCTGACAGACGGCGCTCGACACGCACACACAGCACACAGTCACTGCGAGGCAGGGCCGCGGGTTTAACAGCAGGTGAGGACGTTCCTCGCTCGGGGTGCTAACCCACAGGGCTCCAGCAAGGCCACTCCACGGGGAGCCACGAAAGACACCGCGGTCAAAAGCTACGGGAAGTCCTGAAGCACCCAGAAATAAAGGCAGAGCACATATGGTTCAAACAAAATGGTTCTGATCCATTTGGAGCAGAAAAGCAAACAGACATTAAGGACATGGGAATATCAAATCCAACTGACTAAAAGTACGAGTTATACAATATGTTTCAAATGGTACTTAATTGCTTTCAAGCTGACATGGAAACTGACAAATGGAGGGAAAAGCTGCCCAGGTGAACGCCCTCCCTACAGCCACACCGCGGAGCCCGGCCCTCCCCACGCAGCATCTCTCTCTGCTTCCACCCCCTGCGGCCCTGGCAGTCCTGCCATCCCTCGCTGTCACGCACCCACTTCCAAGTCCCAGGGACCGGGTCCCTTCCTGCCCCAGGGCCTGGCACAGCCCTTCCCCTTGGCCTTGAAGGTTCTTTCCCATGTGCTCTGCCTGGATGCCTCTCGGGGTCACGTGCCAACACCCCCGGGGCTGCCCCGGGGTCCTAAGCCCCCCAGGTGTCCCTCTACAGCCGACGACAAGGGAGGTCTTCCTGCAGCTCGCCTAGGGCAGGCAGAGTCCTAAAAATGGCCCCCCAAGGTCTCCTGCCCTGAACCCTGGGGCTGGGACTATGATGACGTCATGCCTGAGAAAAAAGAACGGCCACAGATGAACGAGTCGCCAGTCATATGACTGGGAGTGACCAAAAGGGAGATTACCCTGTGGGCCCACTCTGATCACACCGCCCTTAGAAGCTGGGATTCTCTGGAGACAGAAGGGGAAGCTGAAGACGTCAGGAGCTGGAGGACGGGGCACCCACGTGAGCAGGGACGTGGCCCCAGTGACAGCCACAAGGTGCCCACTTTACACACATGCCAAACCCTTCACAAGCATCTATGCTATTAAAAATGGCAAACAGTCATTTCTCTTCATTATGCTTTTGAATGAACGCATCGTGAAGTAAGAGCACGGTCGTTCTTCACTCAAGAGCTACTTGCCGGACACCCGGTGGGCGCCGGGTCCGCGCTGACAGGCAAGGGGCATCCCTGAGGACACACGGCCCGCGGGCCGGGGAGGGCTGCCGGGCACCTGCTGACCACACAGGAGGCCCTCACGCCAGCCGGGGCACCAGGGGGGCAGGGCCTCTCGGGAGGAGGCGTCCGTGTGAAGGTGAGTCAGAGACGGCCGGCAGAGGGACAGGAGGGCTGGGAAGACGATGACCTGCCAGAGACCACCGGGAAAGGGTGGGCGCCAGACAGAGAGCTGGACGGGGGGAGACCTGCCCGTGGCCGGGGGCCTCGGGGGCTCAGGGAGGTCTGGCGGGCTCTGCCGGGGGTGCTCAGGGGGAGCCTCCGAGGGCTCCGGCCCGGCTGCCAGGTGAACAGAGGCCTGGAGGGGCGCAGGGAAGATCCGAGAGGGTGGGAGGCCGAGCCCGTGGTCCCGAGGAGACGGAGGGGCAGAGGGAGAACCAAGCACAGCTGCGGGGGTCCCGCCACGCGGTCACCTGTGTGGATGCGGCTGTGGCGCTCCAGCTGGCTTGGTTTGGCAAAGGCCTTCTCACAAGTGTCACATTTGAACACCCTTGGCTTCTGAGAGCTCAAGGAAGGACCGGCTTGATGTGTCTGCATGTGCTCCTGGTAAAGACAAACACACACGTGAAGAATACTGAAGATCATAACAGAACTTTGCAGACTTGAAACGGGAGAGGAAAACCCAGGGCAGAAAGGCCCGTCAGCGGGAGGAGGACCACAGGCTCGCCTCCGACCAGGACCCTCGTGGGCGTTCCCGGAGCAGAGTCGGAGGTGGTACCCGGGGGATGGGAGGCCGGGCGTGCGGCTGGCCAGGGAGACCCAGGCTCCCCCCAAGCCCCCGGGCTGCATCTGGGCGGGGCGGTGTCTCGGCCTCCCTCCCTGTCGGCCACCGCGACAGTTGTTAGAGGACCGGCTGGATAGTCTGCAGGATGTCCCTCAACTGAGAGGTGTCTGATGTTTTCCTCATCACCAGACCAGGGCTGTGGGCTGTGGGCCGTGGGGAGTACCGTGCCATCTCCATCGCACAATATCATCACTGCTGGCACCGACTCTGATCACGCAGGTAGCGTCTGTCAGGTTTCTCCAGGGAAGGGTGGCCGTTTTTACCCCCTCCCATCACGTGCCCTTGCTGCCGCTCGCCCCTAAGGAGCGGGGCCACGCCCTCTCGGGGGCAGCGTCCACAGGGGCTACTCGGGATTCTTATGCATGGGAGACTAGCCTGTTTCCACCAGTAACGGCCATGGAGGTTTTGCACTGCGGGCTATAACCCAATTCTCCTTTGTGTTCTTGCCCGGCTGTTCCAGCTTTTTGGCCCCTAGGAACTCTTTCAGTTGCCCCCGTGTCCCCCTGATACGGTCCCGTCATATACTGCGTGTGGGTGGGATGGGTACTTCCTTATTTTCTGGCACAATGTAATTTTTTAGAAATTCCAGATTTCTGAAGGTCATCAAGAGAAAGTAACTTACAGGTATTAAAAGGCCAGATTTAGTATTTCAACCTGTACAACACACCACTTTAGATGTTTATGGAAGAGTTATGTCTTATATATAGTAACATACGATTTTAAACATCTTAAATTTTCTTTAACTAGTTTTATTCTCTTCCCTCTTCAAAAGGATTTATTCTCTATCTGGCTGTAACCTTAGTATAGTTATAATTTCTGTACTGTCTACTAAGAGCTAAGTGCAGGGCGTAAGTACTTTATATTCCTCAAAATAACCCTAAAATGGAAGCATTAACACCCTTATTTCATAAAGCAGGAAACTGAAGCTGCAGATGCTACGTGACCCGACCAGGAGCACAGAGGCTCTAAGTGGCGGAGGCAGAGGCACACGGAGGTCGGGCGGGGCTGGGGGCGGGGCGGGGCCCCTCAGGCATAAGGAGCACTCGACGACCTCCGCAGCCTCGGGCTGCGGCCTCTTCAAGAAGAGTTCGTTTGACAGTCAGGGTTTTGCTTTTAAAAACGAACATGGAGTCCTCTTTTCAGAACACATTAATACTGGGGCTTCTCATCTCAGAAAACAGTAGAAAAAGAGGTGAGAGGTGCCAGGCAGATGGAGGCCTGGAGAACAGAAACTCGGTTTACTGACTGCCTGCCTCCTCTGAAGGCCCTGAAAAAGGAGGTGTGGGATTCACTGTGCAGTCAGGCGCCACAGGATCCTCACGCTTTTGGTAACTGAGCAGCAGCAGAGGAGGGGCTCTGGCCCAGAAGTCACAGGCCGGGCACTCCCCCCGACCAGTGGTCCTGGAAGTCACATCACAGTACCCTTCCTCACTCTTTCCTCTACTGTGTGGACGTCCCAGACTGAGACCCTCAGGTTGTCTCCAATGACTGGCAGCTACGAACAACGCTGACCTAACCCTGAGCTCGGGTGGGCATATATGCCTTTGTGCCAACTCTCACGGTGGGAGCCGCTCTCGCATGGTTAGGTATCGCCTAATTCCCCTGCAGGACGCCAGACCAATTCTGCAGCCTGCCAGCCATCACGGAAGTTCCTGCTTCCCCAGAGCCCTGCTCGTAGGTGCCGACAGAGCTCTCATACGTGTCCCCGCGATGGGAGAAACGGCATCTCAAGGTGATCTGTAAATATGTTCACCTCCACGGGCCTTTCCTCGAAAAGAGATGGGAACCGTGTCGCTCCCTATGAAGAGTCCTGACCCCACTGAGTCCTAGGCCCGTGCAGCGCCTCTGACCTTAAGCGAAGAGCAGCGACGCTGGTGGGGGGGCGTACCTTGAGGTGCGTGGCGCGCTTGAAGGCCTTCCTGCACACGGGGCAGACGTGGATGCGCTCCCGGCCATGCATCTCCTTGCTGTGGTGCAGCAGCAGGGCGGCCGAGGCAAAGGTGCGGGCACACTCGAGGCACTGGTGCAGCCGGCCCTCCTTCTCGGGCTGCCCACCCTGGGCCAGGTTAGGAGACACGTCCGTCACCTGGAGCGGGTCAGAAATCCCGGCTTGACAGGACCGGCGCGAGGGGAACAGGCACCCCCGCACCAAACCCAGCCCCCGAGCTCGGCTGTCATCTGTGGGAGGTGGCCGGCTTCTCGGCCTCCCGGCCTCCCGTGGGAGCAGCTGCAACGAGTGGCCCAGGCGCGCCTCAAGCACGCTGACCGGGCAGGCTCTGGGGAGCGGAGTGAGGCGCCGGCTGGGACCCCGGCCGCAGACCCGGCCCCCAGGTCACTGTTGTGGCCGCTGCGGGCGAGGTCCTCACCCCTTGTCTTTACTTCTCTGCAAAACTCCAGGAGTTTTTAGGCCTTTATACGTGGAACTCTATCATTTACACTAAGTGTTTGTCCACCCTCATCCCCGCTGCCAAACTGCGTTTAAGAAAAAGGACTAGTCAGAGGACAAATAGGTCATGTACACACACGTGAATGTGTATGCTATGAAAAAGTATAGCAACACTTGAAAGGATCAGCAAAGGTATGACAGGAAATCCTACAAACAGAACAAAGGCAAGTAAACGGCCACGTGCAATCTGATCAGGGGGCAAATAAAGGAGATAATGATAAATTTAAAACTAGATTTCCGCATTATTGGAAAATCATGGAACAAACGAGACCCAGTGTTAACCCCCCACCCCCGGGTCCTCCCTGCTCAGCACCTGCTCGTCTCTCGGGAGACACACCCCCTCAGGCTGGCCCCGAGCCCGGCCATGCAGGACTCTCCAGGACCCTCCCCATCCCATCCCTTCTGAAGCTACGTTTTTTGAAAACTATGAGAGATTGTGGATAAAACATGTGCTGTACCTGATAGGCGATTTCTTCACAGGCTGCCGATGGCTGTGGAGTGGGGCTCACCAGGATGACCTGGGGCGAGCCTGCACCCCCAGGGCCGGAGAGAGCGGGGTCCGTGAGCAAGGCTGGGAACTGCTGACCCTGGCAGAGGTGATTACTGCTTTAGAAGTTGTAACATGATCAAATCCAGTCATACTTCAAAAGATCTCTTATGGTGCAGTAACTTCGGAAAACAAGCTGGCAGGCCCTCTAACCACAGAACCACCATATGACTCGGCAATTCCACTCAGAGAAACGAAAACCTACATCCACTTGAAACCTTGTACAGGAATGTGCACAGCAGCACTATTCACAACAGCCCAAACGGGCAGAGAACCCCGATATCCATGAACTGATGAGCCCACAGACAAAATGTGGTACAGCTATACAATGGAACAGCATTCATCAATAAAACAGGATGATGATGACACGGCTGCAAATGTGTGCAAGCCAGTGAAGGAGGCCGGTCACAAGGACCAGAGTCGTAGGATTCCATTTATGGGAAGTGCCCAGAATAGGCAAATCTACAGACCGAGAGTGGATCGGTGGGTGCCAGGGGCTGGGGGAGACCTGCAGGGGTGGGGTGGATCTGGGGTCGAGGGAGGGACCTGGGGAGTGACTGCTAACTGCTAATGGGACAAGGGTTCTTCTCAGGTGATGAAGTGTTCAAAAATTAGATATGGTGATGGTTGTAAAGCTCTGCCAATATACTAAAGAGCATTAAATCGCACACTTTAAATACATGGGTGAACTTTACGATACGTAAATTATATCTCAGTAACCTTGTAAAACAAATATATATATAAAGACCATCTGTTTAAAATTAGACATACGGTTTTGGTAAACCATACAAAACTACTTTGAGTCTTATTACCACGCCAGCACACCTTTATCAACTGACTGTGAATCTGAGACACAGAGAGAGAATGGAGGTGGTGAGGGTGATGTAGGGGGTGAGTGCAGAGACGAAGTTCAACCTAAAGGAGCCAACACTGCATTGCAAATGCTGGCTCCATACTAAGGATACAACTTGAACCGCTACAATTAAAACTGATTCTAAGCGTATTTCACACATCATCAAAACACTCACTCAAAACCATGAGTTTGAAGAATCCCCATCAATGCACAATGCTAAAGGGGTAAGGGGTCACACGACCATAAAGACCATGGCCCATGTCGTTGGAAGCCTGTAAGCTGAAGGTGAAGGCTGCTGCTTAATGTCCTCACGGGACTGACACAAGCTGAGCTCCAACAGGGAAGACAAAGAGCCGGGGAGCAGGCGGGGAGAGGAAACGCAGGGCAAGACGGCACTGTGAACGCTCCCTCCCTCCGAGGACTTCAGGCGCACTGCTTACTGGAAAGACACCACCCAGGGCAGATGGGGAAACAAAGGCAGCGGGGTAGAACAGGGGGTATATGGGGCAGAAAATAAATTCACAAAGTCATCTAGAGTCTAGAAAAAAGAGCGCTTAAATTAAGATTCTTTACTTTCCATCGGCAATGTTTTAAGAAGTGAAATAATATTTTAGGCATCTCCATCCATCAGTCCAATCTTCTTACACCACCGTGGGATGGATTGAACAGTCCCCATGTACCCTACTAAAGCATCACGTCCACGACCCCCTTGCAGAGGGAAGTCAGTTGAATACTGCTGCCTTCACATGGCAGTTACTGCGGCACTGTCACGTGTCTGTGGCTGGCTTTGGCCCCACCCGGATTAGACAGTTGGTACCCGGATTTGAAAAATCAATCATATTTGTCCATCAACATTAATAAATTCGCATCTCCTTACTTTATTAATCACGAACAAGGACAATTGCTGGCCAGCGATCCTGACCCACCTGAAGAAGTGCTGGCTCAATAAATTCACATATTCCCAACTAAAGCTAAGACAGGTGAGACTCTTAGCTCACACAGGTTTCTCAAGGGGAAATTACAACTCCTTTCTGTTTTGAAATGACAACACTGTAGAAGAGATCAGCAGTTGTCAGGGGGAAGGGGAAGCAGATGTGGCTAAAAGGGCAACCCGAGGGATCCTTGTGGGGATGGGCGTGTTCTGCGTCCTGACTGTGCCAATGACAACACCTGGAAGGTGCAGTGCCCTGGTTTTACAAGATGCTACCACTGGGGAAACTGGGTAGGGGGTCCACGGGATCTGTGTTATTTCTTACAATTGCCTGCGAATCCACAATGATCTCAAAATAAAAAAGCTTAATTAAAAAAAAATCCTGAATACGATGTGATTTACTAGCTTACGGTTGGTGTTTCAAAGGCTAATATTAAGTATTCTTAATGCAAATGCCCTGATTCAAAAATCAAGTGCCTAATAAAATAAATGCTCAACAATTAGCTATACTTACAGAAATGATGACCTGAATCCGCTAAAATGGCATCATCTAGAAGTCACTTATATTTGGTTTGTATCATTACTTGCAGTCTGTTTCTCTGCTATATTTCATTTACACTGAGGTGGAAATTGTAATAATTCTCATTCCCCAAGTGCACATGAATTCTGTAGACCGCTGAGCACTGGCTGAGGGGAGCAGCGCTCCCCCTCAACTGCTCAGGGGGCCCAGGCTGCAGAGTCAATATCACCTGGGAGGGAGCGTTCTGGTCGGCCGGGACAGAAGCCCCTCACGTGCAGTGTCCCACGTGTTCCCTGGGGAAAGGGCTGGGCGTGCTGGCAGGGGACCTCACAGGGCGTGAGCCCAGAGCGAGCAGAGGACACGTGACCATTCTACAAAGGGAAAGAGCGAGGACTTGCAAGAGCTAGCCCATCTTCCCGCAGTCAAAACAGCCAGCACGCACCTGTGGCAGGATCAGAAGAGAGCCTGCTCTGGATGCCACAGCCGTCAGCATTTCCCTGCACAATGAGAGCCCAGAGCGCAGACGAGGCTCCAGCCAGGAGAGCAGGTGACTGTCTACTCCGCTGCCCAGCCTGTCTCTTCACAGCCAGGCACACGCACAGCCGGGCACATGCACAGCCAGGCAAATGCACAGCCGGACACATGCACAGCCAGGCACACGCACAGACAGGGACCAGCAGACAGTTCCACTGTTGAAACTCCTACAGCGCTTTACTACAGGGATTCATTACTGTAATTAATCATCCCTTCTCATGAGTTTTCTAATTAAGCTGTGAAAGGTTTTTCGGCATCTTAAGCTCCATGCGTTATCTGAAACGTAACCCCTTCTATCCAGCACGTCTACTGCAGGGATTCGTCTAAGAACGTAAGTGATAAAGAGCACAAGACCTTCCGCCTACTACTAACAAGACCCTGGATGCAACGCAGTGCCCCTCGGTAAACTCATCTGTAAGACCAACGGTGGTGCAGTCATTACAGACATCTGCATGGCTAAAATCACTGGTGGGGAGATACTCACAATATAATTAATGAGGGGGGGGAAGTTTACACTACACGATATATACACAAGCTCATTTCTGTAAAAGTTAGAGAATACGCATCTGTACGTATGCATAGAAAGGTTTAGAAGGGTATACACACTCAAACATTAAGTGCAGTTCCGTTTGGGTAGTGGATTTTTTTAAATGCTTTTCTGTATTGTCTGGATTTTCTTGTACTCCCCACTTTGCATTTAACAAATTACTTTTTCAATTTAATCAGAAAAAAACACTTCAGCTTTGAAAGAGCGTATTCAGAACACACACTCAGGAAAGTGATAAGTTCCCCGGGACGACCCCGTGGGGAGGGGGGAACACAGGAACCCACCTGAGAAGCGATGTTGAGCGTGACCGTGTCCAGCCCCCCGGAGAGCAAACCCTGAGTGTCAGCCAGCGTCAGCGTGACGCTGGCCTCTCCCCCGACTCCCGATGAGGACATGACCAGGTTCTGGGCAGATGTGGCAGATGGGGACATGGGTGTTGTCAAAGGCAGGCTTCCAGCTGTGGCATTAAGTTCTACAGAAAAGGCAAAATGGGAAAGTAGGTAAGTCCAATGTTATTTGCACGGGAAGACAGTTTTCATAAAGGAACGAATCTGTCATAATCAGCATTTACATTGCCTAAGCTTGTGAAAGTGCATCAAGGAAATCACAGTATCTTTGATTCCAACGTTATGGCAAGGCTTTTGTAAATATCTACATGTCCTTACACGTAAATGTACTCTGCTTCTGAAGTGTAAACAGAGAAAAAAGCCGTAAAAGAGAGTGAAAAAGTGACCCTAAGGCCCAGTCACCGCTGCCAGTGCAGAAGGAGACTCAGACAAGAATTTCCAGGACACTGAACTCATCCAGGACCAGAGACCAGCCTGGAGAGAGGAATGAAACGGGACCCACTGAGCGACGACCAGCTCCACAGTGTAACATCTGACAACTCTGCTTACGTTCACCTATTCTGAAACACAGGCAGTCAAAATCAACCTCTTGCAATCCTTTAAATACTAATTTACCCTGCAGGACACCTTCATTTTCGTTGGAGAACAAAACAAAACACTATCATATTTTCCCCTTGTAGCTAATGATATAACAGAAAGGAAGACATCTGGGACAAATTGGGCAAGGAAAGGAAGGCCTTCTCTTCCACAAAACTGAAACTCATGCACCTACTGGCAAATGAAATGGACTTAGCATGGTATTATCAAAGTCCTGTGGCGGGCACCAACAAAACACAATTTTTTTAAGTTTTTACTTGTAAGCATAACACACATGCACATGCACGTGTACACACACACACACACACGCGCGCACAATTCTCACAAGCTGTCCTTCCATTCATCTAGCAAATGTGACTTATCACCCACTTGCGTCAGCCACCGTGCCAGGTGCTAGCGACCCCAAGATGACACCTAAAGCAGAAATTCCGAACACTAGTCCCTAATTACGTCTGAACACAAAACACCACGAGACTCCCGCGGTCCTCTGCTGAGACCTGGGTCTGCCCGGGTCGGGCACAGGGAACCAGGCTACTTACTTGTAACTGGCGTCCTCCACAGATCCACACTCCCGGAGTCCCACACTGTGCTGCACACACCTGGAACCTTCAAAAGCAGTACAACCATTAGGAGGCTGGGAGTCTCCGCTCTGAAGCAGCCACGCGGCTCCCGAGAACCTCGCCAGCCCCCCCTCGCTCGCGTCTGCACAGCGCGCGTGCCCGGCCGCCAGGACGGGAGGGGAGTGTGGATCTGCGGAGGTACCCGGGCCACCTCCTCACCGGGCATCCCCTCCACACACCCGAACTCTCGCAAACGCATGCAGGTGCGACTCTCTCGGGAGGGGTGAAGATGAACAAGAAGGGCCCTGCAGGACCTGGCGTGGAGCAGCTACGTGAGCTGCTGTTCACTCAGAACCCTAAGGAGAGGACGGGGTCGGCTGGCAGGGCACCGGGCTGGGAGAAGCACGGTGGTGAGAGGGCCACGTCGACAAAGACCACAACCACAGGCTGGCAGGGCTCATCCCGGAGTAGCCACCAGGACTCCAGACCTCACCACAACTCCTGCAACTAAGGAGCTGCAGATCTTCTCCCCTTCCAACCAGTGAACTACGTCCGACATTCTGAGGACGGTTAAGGTAGTGGAAGGTTCCAGAGCGTGCAGCACAAGGAATGCAAAGAGAAAACAGAAGCCTGTGGGTTCGTTAACTAAGGTGAACCCTGACACAAAGTTCAGAGAAAAGACTGAACAACTTCACGGAAGGCCAGAGCTCATATTTCAACTCAAACAGTGTGGTGAAGCAACCTTTAATAATGTTCTTAATTCAAGAGACTTCCCACAAGAAGGATGATCCTAGTTCAGGCAGAACTAGTCTCAATCTGGTTGAAAAGAACCTGTGTTTAAAGATTTTCTTACGCGTGCAATTAAATGATTAAAATAATTAACAGCTGTAATTATATTTGTTTAATATAGAGCTCTTAGCCATATGAAAGTATTTGCTTAAAGCTCTAGAAGCCATAATTTAAAATCCAAATTAAATACTCTTAACAGGAAAATTAAGATTCAATACTGAAGTAAAGACTGTAGACTCTTACTTTTAGTTCCCACTTATTTTTTCTTCTTTCTTCTATTCCCCAGGACACATCACAGCCATCTAAGCCCTACGTCACTTCATGACTCTAACTCAAAAAGAGTAACCTTTAAAGGGTTAACAAGCTCTGTACGTTCATCAAACCCACCCTGTTCTCAGTCTTCGTGGGGATAAGTCTTCACAGCCTCTAAGAAAACTTAATGATAATTCTGGAGGGTTTCATAACAAGTTGACAAGGTGCGACATCACTTTTTTCTTGAGATTAACAAAAAAGTGGTGAGAGGAGGGGGGGAGTCGGGAACGGGAAAGATGCCCTGACTGGCCTCACCCCCAGGAAGAGTGGGAAGAGCGTCTGATTTTAAAGTGCACCCACAGGTGGGGACCGTGAACATTTCTGAGCTGTTGGGAAATAAGTAACTGTACTTAAATCTAGGAGAAATGGAGGCCAAAATAACCTCACAAAGAACTAGTAAACAAAGAATTGATCCTTCTCTCACTGAAAGCAGAACTCAATTTATTCATCAAAATTATCTTAAAAAGGGACTCAGATGACAATGAAAACACGGCGACCCAAAACCTATGGGATGCAGCAAAACCAGTTCCAAGAGGGAAGTTTGTAGCGATACAATACTACCTCAAGAAACAAGAAACATCTCAAATAAACAACCTAACCTTACATCTAAAGGAATTAGAGAAAGAACAAAAAAAAAAACCCCCAAAGTTAGCAGAAGGAAAGAAATCATAAAGATCAGATCAGAAATAAACGAAAAAGAAATCAAGGAAACAATAGCAAAGATCAATAAATCTGGAAGCTGGTTCTTTGAGAAGATAAACAAAATTGATAAACCATTAGCCAGACTCATCAAGAAAAAAAGGGAGAAGACTCAAATCAATAGAATTAGAAATGGAAAAGGAGAAGTAACAACTGACATTGCAGAAATACAAAGGATCATGAGAGATTACTACAAGCAACTCTATGCCAATAAAATGGACAACCCGGAAGAAATGCACACATTCTTAGAAATGCACAACCTGCCAAGACTGAATCAGGAAGAAATAGAAAACATGAACAGACCAATCACAAGCACTGAAATTGAGACTGTGATAAAAAATCTTCCAACAAACAAAAGCCCAGGACCCGATGGCTTCACAGGCGAATTCTATCAAACATTTAGAGAAGAGCTAACACCTATCCTTCTCAAACTCTTCCAGAATATAGCAGAGGGAGGAACACTCCCAAACTCATTCTATGAGGCCACCATCACCCTGATACCAAAACCAGACAAAGATGTCACAAAGAAAGAAAACTACAGGCCAATATCACTGATGAACATAGATGCAAAAATCCTCAACAAAATACTAGCAAACAGAATCCAAAAGCACATTAAAAGGATCATACACCATGAGCAAGGGGGGTTTATTCCAGGAAAGCAAGGATTCTTCAATATATGCAAATCAATCAATGTGATACACCATATTAACAAATTGAAGGAGAAAAACCATATGATCATCTAAATAGATGCAGAAGAAGCTTTCAACAAAATTCAACACCCATTTATGATAAAACCTCTCCAGAAAGTAGGCATAGAGGGAACTTACCTCAACATAATAAAAGGCCATATATGACAAACCCACAGCCAATATCATTCTTAATGGTGAAAAACTGAAACCATCTCCACTGAGATCAGGAACAAGACAAGGTTGGCCACCCTCACCACTATTATTCAACATAGTTTTGGAAGTTTTAGCCACAGCCATCAGACATGAAAAAGAAATAAAAGGAATCCAAATCAGAAAAGAAGAAGTAAAACTGTCACTGTTTGCAGATGACATGATACTATACACAGAGAATCCTGAAGATGCTACCAGAAAACTACTAGAGCTAATCAATGAATTTGGTAAAGTAGCAGGATACAAAATTAATGCACAGAATCTCTTGCATTCCTACACACCAATGATGAAAAATCTGAAAGAGAAATTAAGGAAACACTCCCATTTACCACTGCCACAAAAAGAATAAAACACCTAGGAATAAACCTACCCAAGGAGACAAAAGACCTGTATGCAGAAAACTGTAAGACACTGATGAAAGAAATTTAAGATGATACAAACAGATGGAGAGATATACCATGTTCTTGGATGGGAAGAATCAACATTGTGAAAATGACTATACTACCCAAAGCAATCTACAGATTCACTGCAATCCCTATCAAACTACCGATGGCATTTTTCACAGAACTAGAACAAAAAAATGCACAATTTCTATGGAAACACAACAGAGCCCGAAGAGCCAAAGCAATCTTGAGAAAGAAACATGGAGCTGGAAGAATCAGGCTCCCTGCCTTCATAATATACTACAAAGCTACAGTAATCAAGACAGTATGGCACTGGCACAAAAACAGAAATACACATCAGTGGAACAGGATAGGAAGCCCAGAGATAAACCCACACACATATGGTCACCTTTTCTTTGATAAAGGAGGCAAGAATATACAATGGAGAAAAGACAGCCTCTTCAATAAGTGGTGCTGGGAAAACTGGACAGCTACATGTAAAAGAATGAAATTAGAACACTCCCTAACACCATACACAAAAATAAACTTAAAATGGATTAAAGACCTAAACGTAAGGCCAGACACTATAAAACTCTTAGGGGAAAACATAGGCAGAACACTCTATGACATAAATCACAGCAAGATCCTTTTTGACCCACCTCCTGGAGAAATGGAAATAAAAACAAAAACAAACAAATGGGACCTAATGAAACTTAAAAGCTTTTGCACAGCAAAGGAAACCATAAACAAGACAAAAAGACAACCGTCAGAATGGGAGAAAATATTTGCAAATGAAGCAACTGACAAAGGACTAATCTCCAAAATTTACAAGCAGCTCATGCAGCTCAATATCAAAAAAACAAACAACCCAATCCAAAAAATGAGCAGAAGACCTAAACAGACATTTCTTCAAAGATATACAGACTGCCAACAAACACATGAAAGAATGCTCAACATCATTAATCATTAGAGAAATGCAAATCAAAACTACAATGAAATATCACCTCACACCAGTCAGAATGGCCATCATGAAAAAATCTACAAACAGTATGGGGGTTCCTTAAAAAACTAAAAATAGAACTACCATACGACCCAGCAATCCCACTACCGGGCATATACCCTGAGAAAACCATAATTCAAAAGAAGTCATGTACCACAGTATTCACTGCAGCTCTATTTACAATAGCCAGGACATGGAAGCAACCTAAGTGTCCATCGAGAGATGAATGGATAAAGAAGATGTGGCACATATATACAATGGAATATTACTCAGCCATAAAAAATAAGTGAAATTGAGTTATTTGTAGTGAGGTGGATGGACCTAGAGTCTGTCATACAAAGTGAAGTAAGTCAGAACAAGAAAAACAAATACCATATGCTAACACATATATATGGAATCTAAAAAAAAAAAGGTTCTGATGAACCTAGGGGCAGGACAGGAATAAAGGCGCAGACGTAGAGAATGGAACTGAGGACACAGGGAGGGGGAAGGGTAAGCTGGGACGAAGTGAGAGAGTGGCGTGGACACATATACACTACCAAACGTAAAACAGACAGCTAGTGGGAAGCAGCGGCATAGCCCAGGGCGATCAACTCGGTGCTTTGTGACCACCTGGAGGGGTGGGAGAGGGAGGGTGGGAGGGAGACGCAAGAGGGAGGAGATACGGGGATATGTGTATATGTACAGCTGACTCACTCTGTTATACAGCAGAAACTAACACACCACTGTAAAGCAATTATACTCCGATAAAGATGTTTACAAATTAATTAATTAATTAATTAATTAAAGTATTCTAAAATCAAAGGAAAAAAAAAGGGACTCAGGTAAGAACAAACAGACAATGTTCAATTCCTTGAAAAGCTGTGCTAAATCTCAAGCCTCTACTAATAACTTCCTGCCTCTGTAAGGGTACTTATAGCATACCTGCCCGTTTTCTAGGAAAACCCTTCGTCATGGGTGTCACCTGGATCGGATCTGGAAATGGCCTTCAAACCCATATCACACATCTGAACAAAGGCACATGCTTTCGTTCTGGATGTGGAATTCTGACTCATCGGGGCACATCGATTTATTTGTAAATCCCTAAACGGTACCAGCCTAATTCCAACCACGGCGCAAAGAGCCCAAAAGCTGCCCTAGAAGCTGGCAGCCCACCACGTCCTGCTCACACAGAGCGCTAACGACGACAACCACGCGCACAGTCACCGTGCTCTGATCAAGGGCCTGCAACATGACTTTTACCAGGTGACACCGAAAGTTTGTATTTTGGTGCTCATCTAAGAAGAGGCATGTTTGATCTCACAGTCATTTCAACTTCAGTTATTATTGGTGTGGCCTGAAGCTCGGCCTAGGGCTGGCTGATTCTAAGATAAATGTTGTCCATTAAGATGCAATCTCTTGACAACAGGGTATAGATGAAATCAGCCACTCAATTATAACTAGCACTAGTGGAATACGCAAACCTCCCCAAAAACATCTGCTTAGAGTCAAGGATCAAGTGGCTCAGCGTATGAAGAATCGTTTCCTATATTCAGGATTATTCAAAGATGCCAAAGGTATTTGAGATCATAATACAGCTGAGCTGCTTATATAAAATTAATCCTGTATTTATAATAACTGATACTACATTATTAAAAAAATGTTCTTTAGTTATGAGCACATGTTTTATTTTCTAATATCATCAAACTCCTGAAAAAAATGTTTTTAATAAGATACCAAATTAAGCTAAAGTGGCGTCAAAAAGAAGAAAAGTTCTCAGCTGGCTCTAAAACAATAAGACTTAAGAGAAAAACAAAATTAAATCAGAAGAAAGGGGCATGCGTGTTGTCTTTAAAGAAACATCAGTGCGTGGCATACAGGAGCCCTGTACACAACTGACTGCTCTTCCCCTGCCCGTGAGACCATCACTCTGTATCTGTGGAGGCAGATGTACAAGGTGGAACACCTAATGTCTGACTCACAGAAGAGAGAGGTTTAAAGAAATACAGGTGGCCAGAACAGAGCCCTCTGCGTTCCTGGGCTCTCCCTCCATCCCCTTCTCCATTCTGATCAGAACATCACCAGCTTTAAGTAATCTGCTGTACTGGCAAACGTCCAGGGTCACCAAGTAGTGCAAAGCACCCCTCCATTTAAAGGGAAACACCGAAAACTCTCCTTGTCTTTCCATCGATTTGCCCAGGACTCACTACAGACATGAAGCAGGGCTTCCAAGGAAACCTAAGATTCCACCACCCACAGCCAGTTTACTCCTCAGGGAAGCAGGAGGCGGGGAGAGCCTGACATCTCAACATTCCAGGACAGAGACCCCCACCAGAGCGTGACACCACTCATTCCAGTCAAACACAAGAGACACATCTTCATGTTGCACCACGCACCGCGCACCACGCACCACGCACCACACAGGGTGGGAGAGCTGATCAGAACCCTAGAGGTGTAAGAAAGAACACAGTGTCTAGTCCTTTACAAAAAGACACAAACTAAGACTTTCAGGAAACAGCTGCAGAAACAAGTTTGCTATGTAACTTGAGTAGTACATGATATACTGTAGATGTCTTACCTATTACAGGCTAAATTATAACCTGACAGTACTAGCTTTCACAGCCAATTAGAATGTAAAACAAAATTCCCCTTAACAAAAAGACTCTCATCTCAAATTAATAAGTACAAGAATTCAGTTCTGGAATACAATTTTCTTAGAGCCCCAAAAGGAAACAAGCAAAGCGACGCAGCAGGGACAGAGTTAAGACCACAGTAGAGCCAGCCGGGAAGACACGGCGAGCAGTGGCACAGCGGACACCGGCATCGGCCAGAAGTCCAGGCTGTGGATCTGCCCAGACCCGCCAACGCGTGATTCCCACACGGCTCTTCACCAGCCGGGTGTCGGCTTGCCCGTTGGCCAAGGGGAGGCGTGGACAGAACGCCCCTCAGCGTCCTGAGTGGGGCCTCACTGCGCGCAGCTGCCTCGGCTCACCGCCCGCCGCGGCTCAGCAAGTCCCCACCCCGCAGCACCAGCAGCTCCATCAAGCCCTCGCTCACGGGACGGAAGTGCCCCCCACGGCCAGAGCTCCCGCCTCGGGGGGCCGCCCCCACCAGTCGAGCCCCCGCCCCGAGACGCGCTCCCTGGGCGCCCTTCTCCCCTTTATGTATCGCTACTGCCGTTAATCCTACGCTGATTTACGGGTTCTTCAATAAACGTCTGCTCTATTCACTTCCAGGATCCAAAACGCAAGGGGACCATAGTTGCCTTGCTCAACATGACACACCCAGATTTAGTATACTCCTTACCATACAGTACGCACCGCAACCTTTTGGTGAATAGAAGAATTACTGGCTAAGAAAGCATTTCAATTAAGCATGAAAAAAAGTCTAGCTGGGGGTACAAACATATCTAAAGATTAAACTTTTGTTTTCCCAAAAAATGATATACAGAGTTAGAAAATAAAGAGGCCTAAGAAAGTTATGAAATCTCTACAAGGTAAGGAAAACAGGTATGTCATCCTCGACTGTTAATGTTTACTTATGAAGCTGTGACTTACTTTATGGAGCTCTTTTACTTTTATTTTTTATTAAAGCCTATACTTCAAAACCTTAGTAAGATGTCTTCTTTTAATTCTGCCATCCTACGTTCAGCTGGTGCCCAAACATTCCCACCACAGGGCACAAAGTAACGAGTCAGAGGCACTTTCAGCCTGGCTGACACAGGGACAGCTTTGTGACTTGCAGACATACACACTGCCTTGCATATTTGAATAAGATTATTTACCTTTGTTCTTTAGAAGGTGGAAACCTTAAAAGGTTAATAACACTTGAGACAGTTCTGTGTCCTAGAATTATACATAAGCCACTAATCGTCACAGAATCACATCAAACGTATTAGAACATGCAGTCGACACACTCTTTACGCAAGAAGACAGGTGACTTCTCTCCGCTGACCAGGTGCAGAGCCCTATAACTATGAAACGTTATGAAGCCTCTCGTGGCTGGATCATTAGCTGCATACCTGAAGCGTTTAACGTTGCACTCTGTGAGAGAAGCTGATCATTGCTTATGGTCAAGGTGGCGCCCGTAGACGGATTACTGATCGCAGGCGCTGACAATCTTATGCTCCCGTTCAGCTCACCACTTCCATTAGAACCGTGCTGAATGAGATCTTGACCTAAACAGAAATCAACACTGTGGCATCTGAGAGTAACACGTTCATTCACATACGGGCAAGTATGTTAAACATAGAATAACATCCTTTTAAAAGTGAAAAAGCTATTTCATTTTTAATACTATTTAAAGAGGAAAAAAATGAAAATAAGACCATGAAATACATTTCCCGAAATGAAACTATTTATTCACACTTGTTAAGCTATAAAGTTTTTTTAAGTGCTTCTTAAGAGTTCTACTTTAACCCAGCATTTAGGCACTTAGAGCTACACACTTTGTTGAATAAAACTTAAACCGAATTGGAAATACTTCCAAACATGGTGGACTCCCAGCTGCAGCATCGAGGGGCACAAGGGAGGGTACCAAGGCCTCCCTTGCGGCAGCAGTGGCCGCTACAGGTCTCCTGCGGGAGGGTCACTGCCCCACGGCACTCTGGACACGCACAGCAGGCTCAAACACGCCGTGATGTACTCCCACCGAGAGACATGGGCTTCTGTCAGCTTCATTAGCTTGTAACCTTTACATTGCAGCATAATTGTATAATGTAATCAGATAGTATGGAAACTACTAGAAGAACATGAAAATTAAAAACCCAAGCTGTTTCAATGAAAACCAAAAGACAAAAGGATGCTGCACTCAGCTTCATAATCACCGACACCCTCACGCCACACTAGAGAAACAAAACTGTGGAATGAGTCTGTGCAACAGGGGTGGAAGTGTGGGCAAAATAAAACGTGCAGAACTCCTACCAGCAGAGCAGACCCATCTTCAAAGACCTGCCGATAAATGCTCAAAATCGTGTAGGCATCGTTTTTCTGACTCTCTGCTTGATGTGGCTTTTTATTAATAACTAGACTAAAGACATCAGGTAAGAGGACTTTTACTGTACAAGACAACTGGGGGAGACTGAGGACTCTCCTCGCCTTTTACCCAATGTTTAACTTTTCTCCCAAACAGCTTATGAACTGCTAAAGGTCTGTACACCTTAACTGAAGTAGTATTTGCATTCTAGCATTCATAAGCATTTATAATTCTGTGCATTCATGGAAAAAAGAACATTCTACAAAATAACCAAAAATTTCTATAGCACAGCTAGATGCTTTCCACAGGTGACCACAAATTAAAAGCTTTTCTAGACTTCTCAGAATGGGATAAGAAAATGTTGAGTTAGTAGTCCCCACAGCCAATTCTCATTACACACAATAATGAGAAGTAAGGGAATAAGAAATCTTAAGCCCAGAGTTTGGGCAACGCTTATTTCATCAACTGACAAAGATTTCTCCTAGGATAACCCTTTTAAGCTTTTTTTTTTTTTTTTTTCCATTTTTGCGGTACGCGGGCCTCTCACTGCTGTGGCCTCTCCCGTTGCGGAGCACAGGCTCCGGACGCGCAGGCTCAGCGGCCATGGCTCACGGGCCCAGCCGCTCCGCGGCATGTGGGATCTTCCCGGACCGGGGCACGAACCTGTGTCCCCTGCATTGGCAGGCAGACTCTCAACCACTGCGCCACCAGGGAAGCCCTAAGCTATTTTTTTTAATTGCAGTTATATTCACCTAATATACTAAAAATTAACAATAAAATAACTAAATGATCGATAATAGGAAAACATAGGAGAAACAGAAGTACAAGCCACAAACACAAAAACACATTTGCCGAACTATAAACAAGAATCCCACATTATGTGTTGTTTGTATAGGACTAGCACAACCCCTCAAATATTGAGATTACGCAAAAAAAGTTAATTCGATCAACAAAACAGCTTTCTGAAAATAACTCTTCCATGTTTCCAACATTAAAATTCAAATATATATATATATATATAAATACACATATATTAAATAAAAAAGAAGAAAGTTAGTGAATTAGATAAAATTCAAAGTTAATTTCTGCTGCCTGTTAGCATCTAAAAACCACTGCGTGTCATTGAGAAGCAAAGCTCCATCCAGGAATAGTTCCTCAAACTTCTCACATAAATTGAAAGGAATAAAGACACCCCTTAAGAAAGAATGCTTTTGGTTTTCTTCTCAATAACTACTCTTTCTTTTCCAATAATGATTTTTGCAGAAATCTCAGGCAACGGAGGTAATAACTACACTGACCGCTCACACAGCTATCGGCCCTGTGTTCCAGCCACTGCCATACCGTGTCTCCAGGGAGGTTATTCTGACCCCAGCAAAATGTTTTTCTTTTCTTTCTTTTTTTTTTTTTTTTTTAAAACAACAATCTCATAAGGTTGTTATGAGACTTAAATGAGTTAATATTTGTCAAAGTTACTAGAACAGGACCTGGTGCACTGTAAGGGTCAAAAAAATTGTTGCTAAATTTAAGAACCACTCAGTTAACATGAAGAGCTCATAGGTAAGAGTCATGTGGGCAAAGCGCACCTGTAAAATATGCTCCAAGCTAACTTAGATGAGAACATATTGTGAGAATTAATGCTCTCTAAGGGGAAGAACTGACCGTGAACATCACAGGCCTGGAACAGGGAACACATTAGCTGGTGACTCACATGGAGGATCAGGTTGCCAACCTCGGTGGCCTGGGCTGCCAAAGGGTGTCTTCCACCCACTTACCTAGTTCTACCATAATTTTCTACATAATCTGAGAAAAATTCTGAAAAGGTCGGGGGGTAGGTATCTGTAATCTCCTAGTGTAACCACTTATACCGATTCAACTCCTTTAGCTCAAAGGAGCATGGTAAGAATTATGAAGCCATGGTTTTCTGCTCTTGGCTAAACAAAATATATCTGACAAAGCTAACTGGCTCAAACTGGACGTGCCATGAGGGACCACCACGTTTAATCCCTGGTATCAGATGGGAACTGCAGGATGATCGTTCTCACTAAACTGGAGTTTCTCACATAAATTACAAACACTTCCTGAGGCACTGGATTTAGGCAAAGCTCAGTCTTGCAGGAAAAAGATACAAAAAAGAGTTACCTAAACTGCAGGTGAAAGGATTTAAAAAATTTTAAGACTAACCGGAGATGGTCAGGGTAATTTCCTGCGGCGACCCCGAGGACGATGCAGCAGTGGGCCCAGCAGCCTGCGCCAGCACCTGGCTCAGGCTCGAGTTGTTAATGGTCAGGGTGATCTCGTGGGGGCCGCTGGAGGTGGACACCAGGCCTTGTGATGTCATCACCTGAGAGAGGTCTTGTGTCCCTGGTCATCGTTATAAAACAGAACAAAGCTGGGCTTAAAAAAATAATCATTTCCTCCTTTTTCATATTAAAATATTTTAGTGCAACTGTTACTTTAAGAAGAGAAGGATTCAAAATACAGTATCAGTCATCTCTAATTCCTTCATCTGAAATGATTTAAAAACAAACAAAAAGCCTTATGAGGAAACAGGAAGCCGGTTCCATGAATGCAATCTCTGTGCATATACTGACTAAACATCATATATCATCAGAAAAGCTTCCTTTATTTTTAGGACATTTATTCGTTAAGCTTTATAAAGAGAAGAAAACAGCATCCCAGTGCCCCCAAACCAAATCTGTGACTGTCAGCAGCGAGCCGAAACTCCAGCTGTCACAATCAACCGAGGCGGCAGCTCTCACCACTGCTGCTGGTGGTCAGCACGGAATCCTGCTCCGAGAGCGGGCCTATGGTCAGGTTGGCAGACGTCACCGTGGGCTGCAAGGACAGGCCTGAGATGGGCTGGAGGACCACACTGGCCGGGACTGTACTGTCTGGTGTCTGAAGGGAGCTGTGCTGCGGGGCCAGGCCGGGCTCCGCGGTCGGCTGCGGAGCAAGCAGGTTACCCTGCTGTAGCGTCTGCTGCAGGACGCTTGGGTCAATCTGAAAGCACAGAGGTTGTTGTGATGGAAATTTCACACTGAGTGTGACTCAGACCATCTGAAAGCACAGAAAAGCCTGGTAGGCGTCGCACCTGTAGCGTGATATTATTAATGCTGGAAGCGTCGATCCCAGAGATTTGAACACTGGGTGCAACCAAGTTAGCAGCCAACTGTAACTGTATGCCCTCGAGGGTGGCCAGGCTTCCATCTGTCAAAGACACTGTCCAGTCGCCACCAGCTGCAGAGGAAGAACAGGAATGACTGCATACCAGACACTTTCTCAAACAGGAAAAACGCACTGGGTTTCTAAATACACAAGTTCTAAACACATACCGACATGACCTAGTTAACAAATACTAATATTTACTTCACACAGGCACATACATATCTAATTTAATCATCACAAAACAAACCTTGTGAAATAGAAAATAATATTATCCATTTTAAACACATCAGGAAACTAGGCTCAAAGAGATCACACTGATTAGCCCAAGATTTAAAACAACGCTATTATTTTGTCTTATTATGCTTTAATTGCGCCATGGGTCATGAAACTGAAAGAAAGCCACTTAAGATGTCCAGTAGCTATTAACAGTTGCTACGTCGTTTGTGAGTGTACAAAAAACCCAACTGACTAAAATGTAATGCTTTTCAAATACTGTGGGACCCAAGAGCAACTGGATAACTCTCGTATATGAAAAACAAGGTTCACGGGTAGCTATAAGTTACGTCTCGCTATTAAATTTGTGAGAATACTAAAAAAGAAACAGGTTTACGCCCATCAAACTAAACAAAGAGCCGAAGAGTGAAATGCATAAGTGACGGTTAGAAAGAACGGGAAACGGAAAGGCAGCTGCGTCTGGAAGTCAGGACTTCAACCCCCCACGGCCTCGCGGGAAACCCTCGGGAAGGGCATGTCCTGAGGCTGAAGGTCGCGCCCCCCGTCCCGGCGTCCACAGCCCTGGTGCCTGTCAGCCCTACTCACCCGACACGGAGGCGGGAAGGACGGCCTGGCCCAGCAGGCCCTGCTGCAGCAGACTCTGGTCCAGCTGCCCCGCCAGCACGGGGCTGTTCATGATGAACACGCTGGGGTCGGAGGAGGGCGGAGGGGGCGCGCTCACGGGCTGCGGCCCTTCCGGCGGCCCCCGGGGCCCGGGCTTCCTGGCTTTCTTGGGGTCCGGTTTGTAGTGAAACTGCATGTGAGTCTTCCTCCGCCCGGACGTGCGGAAACGCAGCTCACAGTGGGGACACTTGAACGGCTTTGCTCCAGTGTGCAAACGCATGTGGACCTTCAGGCTCCCCTTGGTGGAGAAGGCGTTGCTGCAGACGTGGCAGCTGAAGAGCTTCTGACCTGGGAGAAGGAGCCGAGCGTCAGCGGGCCGGCCGAGCGCTCGCCCCCGTCGGCCATCGGCCTGGCTGCCACCGCGCTGCGTCCACCAACCCCCGCGCTCCCCAGGGCCCCTCGCTCCGGAGGGCCGGTGGCTGGAAAACTTAAAAGTAAGCGAAGTTCACTGTCGAGGATCCGAATTCAGTCTTTCCACGACACGGAGGCACACCGAGCCCTGCTGGAAGCGGGGACCCGCCCTGCATCTCGGGCTCCGCTCCCTGATTTTACGAAGCGTGAGCTCACGCCTCACCGGTCTCCTCTGACAAAGGGGCGCCCGAGCCGCCGGCACAGGTGGAAGCCGCCCGGCAGACTGCGCTCCGGACGCACGTGCCCAGTTCCTGGAGCGCCAAGTCCTCTAACACAGGCGCGCTGCGGGGGAAAGGCCAGGCAGGCGTGGCTGGGCGTGGCGGCAGAGCCCCGACCCTGCCCTGGAGTCTCTGCAAGGAGCGCCCGCCCGTTCCTGTCTCCCTCCCCTGCTCTCGGAAACCAGCACAGACTGTGTCCAGGGGCGGGCGCCCGGCGACTCGCCCTGGGACTGGTGGCACCTGCTCCCCTCGCACTGCTTGGGCCTCAGAAGTCACCTGAGAGGGAGCCCTGGAAGGTGTCTTCCCAGAGACTTTCTTCCTAGTCCTGACACCAGGGAGCCGACACGGAGGCTTGGTGCACAGGAGGCATCCTGAGGGTCGCCGGCACCTGCCCCGTGAGCTACCATGCGAGACCCGGGACGCAAAGCCGCTAAGCGGGTCGCTCCCAACCCTTGGCAGCACCCAGGGCTGCAGGGGAGGGTCAAGCACAGATCCTAAGGAAACAACAGAAGAACTGTCCGTAGAATACGCAGCTGAAGGATTTCGTGTATCTGTTTACCTAATTCCACACATGAACCCATCAGAAAAGAATCACAGGACTTTACGCCTATGTGTGAAATTCCACTTGTACTCTCTTGGTCAATTCTGCTTACGGCCAAAACTTCAGAGTGTAAACTGGTTTGATAATCATAATCCTACACGTCCTCACAACGCTAACATTTACTCCGTGTTTACCAGGCGCTACTTTTACTTTTCTAGGCAATTTAAACCGGGTGGGGGGGTACTCGTGTTTGCCCCACTTTCTACATGAGGGGTGGGCGGGTCTGAGGACAGACTCCAACCGGGCAGAGGCCCAGGGCCCGCCTTCTAACCCACAGGGGCGCACCGTGCAGCATCAAGAAGCAAAGGTTGAGTACGTTTTACGTAGGATGATTAACCTTCAGTTCCTCACATTAGATGAAGAAAATGGCCATGAAATTTGGACGTTAATTGTTTTCCTTTATCAGATTTCCCCCCCACAGAAACAGAATTGCTACCTGATAAGTGTAATCAGATTTGTGAAATCCCCAGTTTTCACAAAATTTCAACAAACTGAATCTCTGGCCTGAATGAGACTAAAAGGTAATCTTTCTAACACAGGTATTTAACTCTGAGTGAGACAACTTACAACGCCACATCTGAGACCTAGATCCTTTCCTTTGGTGTCAGATACCACTTTCTCCATGTTGGGAATCACACATCTTCTATATTCGTTTCTTCGTGGTTCCTGACTTTTAAGCTTTGTTTCATCTTGAAAGTATGTGTGCAAAATACATAGGAACAAGTATAAAATGCTGTCGGAAGGCATCTACCAACAGTGTAGTGTTTGTTCTTACCTGTGTGAGTCTTCACGTGGCAGTCTAGGGTAGACTTAACAGTGAAACTCTTCCCACATTCATCGCATTTATATGGCTTTTCTCCAGTGTGGATTCGAACATGCCTAGCCAGAAAGCATTTGCAATTAAGTGTCTTTCTTTTTAACTTTATATGCATTCACAAAAACCTTCATGATTTAAAACTTATAGCTATCCATATAAATAAAAATTATGCATGACTATGTACTGAATAAATTCAGCAAAACAAAACTTTTAAGCTTCACTCTATATAAATAGTACCATAAACAAATCCACAAGACAACAAAGTAATCTGCAAGACCAATGAAAACAAGGCTAACTTTCTTGAAAACCAAAGAGAATCTTACAAATCAGCAGTAAGACAAGAAATATCACAGTAGAAAAACAGGCAACACACAGGCAGCGTAGAGAAGAAACACACGCACCCAAATGCCACATGAAAAGGTATTACCCAGCCTCAGAATTTAAAAGGAGCAAGTTAACATGATAAGCCATCCCTTTCCCATCAGTCTGATGGTGACCCACCATTGGCTGGGTGGCCTGGGAGCAGGTGTTCAGAGGCTGGGGGATATGAACGGCACAGCCCTCTGAGGCCAGTGGGTGTGTCCATCAGCACTGACCCCGGGCACCCACACAGGTGCACACAGAGCACAGGACAGTGGGGCTGGCCTAGTGATTCCACACTGAAAACTAGGCAGTCATCAACAGGGGTCTGGGATGCCCACACGACAGAACAAGACGTCGCCGTGAAGCATGAAAGAGGTGGGTGGGTACTGACAAAGCTGTCTGAGACCCCACGATATATGTAAAAATTAAACCGAGACCAGAACTGCAGAAGTTAATGCTGACGTATGTGTAGACATTTCTGAAAAAACGCACAGAAGAAACTGCTGATAGCGCTTGTCTCTGGGGAGGGGAAGGCTCTCCCTTCATAGCCTCCTCCGCTGTTTTCGGTCCTGGCTCGCTTCACCAGGACGCCTGTCCAGTACGCAGTGGGGGCAGCTGAGCCTCGCACGACTGTTAAATGAAGGATGGAGGAGAAGGCAGGCTGGCTGCCAGGCCGCAGCAGGCTTCCCGCTTCCAGGGGCATCTGCCGCCTCGCCTCCTCACGGGGGTGCAGGGTCGGCAGTCCCGCCTCCTGGGCGCACCTCCGGGCCGCTGGCTGCTCGTCAGCACCACCCTCCGGCCACGCGCGCTGCAGGCCTTCACAGCGGCGCGACGACGCCCACGGGGCTGCCCAGCATGATGTCCTCATCCACGATTCGCACCCCTGCCTCCCGCTGGGGCCCTGCCCTGCCCCAGAGCCAGCGTGTTGCTCCCTTGCGGCCACCGCCCGGTCCTCTCCGTAGCTGAGGGTTCCAGCGTCTCACTCCCGGCCTTGGAGTCACGCTGGCATCTTCTTAGCTCCTTCCTCCTCCCCACCCGCCGGGACACGACGCCATCTGGGCCCCGCGCCCAAGCTCGGACCGGCCTTGCCCACTGCCCCTCGCCCGTCTACCCGTCCCTGTCTCGCTGGCATACGCCCCTTCCCGCCCGGCAGGAATACAAGGGCAGGGGTTCGTGGCTGCGCTCAGGTGATGAGCACTTCCAGCCTAGCAGCTTCTCGGGCAGCCTGTCTGCCCTCCCGTCACGCGCAGGGCTCTGTGCAACAGAGAGGGACAGGAAGACGCCTCTCTGGTTTTCTGAAGCAGCCGGCTCTCTTATTACCCGTCTTGAAATCCCGACAGCTCCTCCCTCAATCACCCTCTACCTTTTACCCAGCAGTTCCACCTCCTGAAGCAAAAGACGAGCGCCCCCCCGGCCCCCCAGTAAACGAAAAACCTCTAACTGTTGTAAGAGAGCGCTGTGCTTCGGCCTGCCTTCCTGGAGCCCGCCTGTCGGCTGCCCTCCGCCACGCTGCCAGACCGCACGTCAATCACCGCCTCGCGGCTGACGCGGTCTGGACCCCCAGCGCTCGGGCCACCTCCCCGTGTGATGGAGCCTCGCGCCATACAGACCGCTGGCCCCGTGGGGTGGGCAGGAACCACGAGGCTGGGCTCAGCGCCGCGTCTCCCTCAGGAAATGAGGTTAATTCTCCTTTCCTGCTGCCGCCGTCACACAGACACACGCACACGCAGCCACAGAGCAAGCAGACGTCTAGCTAACGTGCTCAACGAGCCTCCAGGAAGCCGCAGAACGCACGCGGGCCTGAAACCGTGACTCAAGAAGGCAAGGAGCCACTCAGAAGGCACCAGGTTCAGACGCCACAGCGAGGGCTGCAGAGGAGCACACAGACCACACGGCCGCCCCCGGGGCATCAGGGCCTGCACCGCACCTGACCAGGTCGCTGGGCTTCTTGAAGCTCTTGGGGCAGTAGGAGCAGCAGTTGGCGTGCTTGGGCTCGGCCTCCAGCTCTGCCTGCCTGTCCTTCATCTCGCTGATGCGGTCCTTCTCAGCGGCCGACTGCACCAGCACCTGCTCTGAGACGGTGGCACTTTCCTGCGGCCGAATCTTGGCCAACTGCGCCGTCTCCTCCTCTGTGAAGGTGATGACCTCGGGACGAGCCTTTCTAGACACATTTCTTTCAGAACTGTCTTCTTCTTCCTCCAGACCCATCTCTAAACAAAACGCAGGAAAAAGGATCAAATCCTAATAAAAAACTAAGTTGTAACAAAACAATGAAAACTAAACATTTAACTTAAATATGTAAGGTTAAAATTAGCAACTCAATGAGGCTATATTTGCCATGGTAAAGGGTTTTTTCCCACCACTGTCTATTGAGAAGCTGGTCAGGGTGGAAAGGCCATGCCTCGGGGGAGGGGTCACTGACAAGGGCAGATGCCACGGCTGACGGTTTCCTGCCAGCCCTGCCAGCAGGCAGGCAGTGGGCTCTGAAAGGGTCAGTGTCCGCACGAGTCAACAGTACTCGTACACACATTCATTTATCAACACGGGCACAAAGTGAATTGGCGTAAGAAGATGAGCAGCCCGAAGGAGGAGACCAAACTGATAACTAGCGAACAGCCGCCCATTCAAAAGACTTACTGAAAGGAAAGAAAACACTTAAAAAATATGTATGTTTAAGTAATCTCTCAGTGAAATGTAAGGATATATTTACATCCATTAAAAAAAAAGAATAAGCTGCTGTTAAAATGTAACCGAGAAGGAAAAAAAAAAGGTTTGGCTGGGGACAGGGGACGGGGGACAGGGGGACTTTATTATTGCACAGATGGCTAAGAAAATTTTTTTAAAAAAACAGTAGAGGGCCTCCCTGGTGGCGCAGTGGTTGAGAGTCCGCCTGCCGATGCAGGGGATACGGGTTCGTGCCCCGGTCTGGGAGGATCCCATGTGCCGCGGAGCGGCTGGGCCCGTGAGCCATGGCCGCTGGGCCTGCGCGTCCGGAGCCTGTGCTCCGCAACGGGAGAGGCCACAGCAGTGAGAGGCCCGCATACCGCAAAAAGGAAAAAAAAAAAAAAAAAAAAAAAAAACAGTAGAAACACTAAATAGCAAAACGGACGGCGATCAGAGCCAAAACAGTGAAATAAAAACTGACGGATGGCCCTCTGAGTCGCGCCCCCATCTCAGCATGCTCACTCCGCCAGCATCAACGGTGTGAGGTGCACAGTGCTGGCTGCAGCACAGACAGGAGCCCAGGCCCCAGGACACCAGGTAAACTATCGACAGCATAACTCACACTGCGTATGGAACAAGGTCGTTTAAAAAATTTTAAACGCTGTGCACTGGCGCCATGTGTCAGAATACGCAAGCTGCACGCTCTGTCACCGTAATTTCACTCTGGAACTTGCTAAAAAGAAATCATCTCATAGGTACAAAAAGTATAAGCGGGCTTCCCTGGTGGCGCAGTTGTTGAGAGTCCGTCTGCCGATGCAGGGGACGCGGGTTCATGCCCCGGTCCGGGAGGATCCCACATGCCGCGGAGCGGCTGGGCCCGTGAGCCATGGCTGCTGAGCCTGCGCGTCCGGAGTCTGTGCTCCGCAACAGGAGAGGCCACAACAGTGAGAGGCCCGCATACCGCAAAGAAAAAAAAAAGTATAAGCACAAAATAATCCTCCTGGGATTACTATACTTGGTGTGGGAACTGGGCCCATCAGCTCGTCTATCGTTTAAGTTAGCTTCATGGTATCTCGTGTCGATCAGATGAGAATGTGCGTGGTGAATAAGCACAGCGTCGAGGGTTAAAGCCCCCTGACCGCCAGCTCTTCCTGTTACACTGCAGCACTGGGCAGCCACTGTGCATCCAGCAACAAGAAACTGTGTAATGAAACACAATGGAATTCCATGCAGTTGTTAGAACTGATGTACATCCGTGCTCACTAATATCAAATTCGCCTGTAATAAACACTCATGGACGACAACACTGCATTTAACGTGATCTCCTATTAGGGAATTCGGGTCCACCTACGCGTGCGTGCGTGCATACGTGCGTGCGAGGGCGACAGCCTGCCCTGTGCGGGGATGCTGGTATTTTGGTGTCTGGGGACCAGTGAGGTAAGAAGTTTTCCTCTTCGTGCCTTCCTGAATCTTTCTTTCAAAGAGCAGATTATGATTGCTTTCATAATCAGAAAATGAAATAAGTTAACATACTGGTACAAATCACCTCTGAAACGAGTTAATCACTAAGTTTCAGCATCGGCTGACGATAAACCTGAATCAACAAAGGGACCACACCTCCTCCTTCTGCCTCTCCCGGTGCTGACCCAGCCGAGGGGACTGTCTGGTGCCTCTTCATGTGCTTTTTACAATGAACTGTGGTTCGGAAGCCCTGCTCGCAAAACGGACACTTGTAGGGCTTCATGCTCATGTGCGTGGCCGTGTGCCTGGTGAGGCTGCCGTTGGTTGTGAAGGAAGCGTTGCAGACGCTGCAGCTGAACGCCTTTTCTCCTGCGACAGCAGAGACGGGGTCAGAACACGTTCGTTACCTGAAAACCGTACGCAATCAAAGCAAAGATGCGCTCAACAAGCTGCAAAACCGAAGAGCATGTACTTGCTGTGGTCTCCAAGTTTTAGGAATTGAGGGTCTTTCAAGAAGAGGTTATTTTAAGAAGACGGACGGTCATAATGAAGCAGACAGACCATACTAAGCCCTGACAAGATGTGAAATCATTGCTGGTGGACAAGGAAAATGGTGCGGCCACTCTGGAAAGGCCACTCTGGTTTGGTAAACCCCAAGGTTTAAACAGTTATCATATGACCAAGCAAGTCCACTCCTAAACAGAGAAGCGAAAACTTGCATCCACACAGAAACGCACGAAACGTTCACAGCAAGATTATTCCTGATAGCCAAAAAACGGCCACACCTCAGCTGTCCAACAGCTGATGAGTGGACAAGCAGAACGTGGTCTCTCCACACAGTGGACTACTGTTCGGCTATAAAAATAAGTGTGACACATGCTACAACGTGGCTGGACCTTGAACACGTGCTGAGTGAGGGAAGCCAGTGACAAAAGGCACCGGGTCGTATGGTTCCGTTTACAGGAAGAGCTCGGAACAGGCAAATCCACACAGATAGGAGACAAGTCTGTGGTTGCCTGGGGCTGGGGGCCCTGAGGGGTGTGATGAAAATGCGCTAGAATTCATATGCTCTAGAATCACGTATGGTTTTCCGCATGTTTACGTCCAGTGCGAGGCAGACAATGACCTGTGTGTGTCTTCTCGTGGGACTTGAGGACCCCAGAGGAAACGAAGCCACGTCCACAGAGCTTGCACTTGTAAGGCTTCTCCCCGGTGTGTGACCGCACGTGCTGCTTCAAGTGGCTGGACTTCTTAAAGCCTTTGTTGCAATAGTCACATCTATACACACAACACAGACCACGTTAATTCACAGCATGATCACAAACGCAACACCTGAGAAGGGAAGAAAAGCAAACACTCTTCACCAACAATCAGTAAACAATCAGGCATAACTGTTACAGAAACCAGGTATGCTCTCCAACACTTAAAACGCTGTGAAATACTAGCAAGAAAAACTTGTTAGATCAAATTCTGCTCAGACTGTGCCCTGAAACATATTTTATTATTTCAAAGGTAGTAAAACCTATAGCAATTCTCCAGGAGAAATAAAATTTGATTAACTACAAACTATTCCTTTAAACATAACGGGGAATTTATTATGTGCTATTTTCTTTACCAAGTCATAAGACGCTGCGAACCCTTCTGCTGCATTAGGGTCAGAATCACCTCTGAGTCTAGACACTTGGAAATGTCAGTTCGTATACTCTTTAGTTGAGAAAATACTTTACCAAACAGATGTTACTAGAGCTATTTTGAATAATATATAAATATGTAGTGCTATTTTCCTCTCAGTTGTTATGAAATATATTAAAATTAAGAATGAAACAATTATAAATTTCAAAATTCCTATTTACATATTATTAAAAAAATTTTTTTAATTCTGAAAGCTTATTCCATTTTATTTCCCTATTTTTTCCATTTCCAGGTTTTAATCTGTGATAGGAAGGTACACAGAGCACACAGCAGCAAGTTCTTAATAAATGTTGAATGAACAAATGGGGAATGAATGAATGGCCAGAAGTCCAGGAATGCCCAAGCAGGTGTCACAAAGGAATCACAAGAAAACATTACACTAATCTCACTTAAAAATACCCATGCAAAATCCCAAATTAAACATTAACAAACAAATACTTGTTGAATAAATGGAAGTGTGAGTTAAGTATCAGGAGGTTATATATAAAACACACAAAGAGCCGTGGACAAAAAGGCACGATATAAATTCAAGTTATTTCTGAAAACACAGTAACAGCGGCCTAGAGTGGGGACAGGAAGCTACAGCAGAGTAGTTTACAGGTACAGGCTGATGCATCCAAACCCTGCCCATGTCACTTATTAGCTGTAGAAGCTTTAGCAAGTGAGTCTCTTTTGTCTCAGATACTTTCTTTATAAAATGGGGGTGACGACAGACCCTGTTTCCCAGAGCTTTTGTGAAGCTGCAGGAACGGTGCAGGTGGGCACTGGGCGCAGCAGGACGGGCTGCAGTCTGAGCGCGCATACCCGGAGAAGTGCGCGTACCCGGAGGAGCGCGCGTACCGGTGGAAGCGCGCGTACTCGGAGGAGCGCGCATACCCGGAGGAGTGCGCGTACCGGTAGAAGCGCGCGTACCCGGAGGACCGCGCGTACCCGGAGGAGCGTGCGTACCGGTAGGAGCGCGCGTACCCGGAGGAGCGCGCGTACCCAGAGGAGTGCGCGTACCTGTAGGAGCGCCGGCTGTGCTCCTCGCTGTCCTCCAGGAATGGGGGACGTGGCGCCTGCAGCTCCAGCTCCTGCTGGGATGACTCCTGAATCAAACGACTTGTCTAAAACATAGCAGAAGCACAGAGCAGACTGCTTGAACATCTATGAATGAATACAAACACCTAACAACTAAGGATAAGAACACTCATAAATGTGGATTTAAAAGGGAGAAACCCCAACTGGGTCGTTGCAATCATTTGGGCCAAATTAATAACAAAAATCATCTATACCCATTTTAATGAAGAAATACTTATTTTCCATTAACTTGCTTTAACCTTTCCATATTTTTTATGTCTATTAAGAGACTACTCCTTCATCTCTGCTCTTACTGAGAGTGAACAAAACGCCCTGCTTTCTTCAAGTACTAAGTCCCCTCACTTGTCACACAATCACAGGGGAGAAAGCCTGTTCCCAGCCCAGGAGCAGGAGGCCTGGAGACAGCAGCCCCTTAACCTGACACCTTCCGGCCACAGGTGGTGCAGCCCAGGGACTGGGCACAGATCTGCAGGAAACACCCGTGTTCAGCAGACAGAGCGCAGGCTGACCTTCAGGACGTGGGGGACAGGCGCAGGAGAGGCCAGAACAGGGGAGAACCTGCCTGCGTGCACGTGTTTCCCCTGGCTTCCGGGACCCGCCCCGAAAAGCCACGAGTGAGCGGGTGTGCAGTCTTGCTCAGAGGGCCGAGTGAAGGCAAGCCACAGAGAGGCATGCCCCCCACCACCCAGATTCAGCGCCTACTGTCAATTACACAGCTTCGAACTGGGAAAACGGGCTCTGAAAATTTCACTGGAGGGTCCAGGTCCTCCACTTGGCAAAAGTTACCCACAGGGGCTTTTAAAGAGAGAAAACAAGGACTTCCCTGGTGGCGCAGTGGTTAAAAATTCTGCCTGCCAACGCTGGGGACACGGGTTTGAGCCTTGGTCCAGGAAGATCGCACATGCCGCGGAGCAACTAAGCCCTGTGCGCCACAACTACTGAGCCTGCGCCCTAGAGCCCGCGAGCCACAACTACTGAAGCCCGCGCGCCTAGAGCCCGTGCTCTGCAACAAGAGAAGCCACCGCCATGAGAAGCCCGCGCACCGCAACCAAGAGTAGCCCCCGCTCGCCGCAACCAGAGAAAGCCTGCGCGCAGCAACGAGGACCCAATGCAGCACCCCCAAAAATTAAAAAAGTAAATATTAAAAAAAGAGAGCCAGGGCTTCCCTGGTGGCGCAGTGGTTGAGAGTCCGCCTGCCGATACAGGGGACATGGGTTCATGCCCTGGTCCGGGAGGATCCCACATGCCGCGGAGCGGCTGGGCCCGTGAGCCATGGCCGCTGAGCCTACGCGTCTGGAGCCTGTGCTCCGCAGTGGAAGAGGCCACAACAGTGAGAGGCCTGCGTACCGCAAAAAAAAAAAGAGAGAAAACAATTGATTTGCCAATCATTTTCACCACTACCGAAAGATTTCCAAAAATGGCAAAATCAATACCAAAACAAAAACTTAAATGCCTCCAACTTGACTAAGAGATGAAAATTTTAAATGATGCATTTAAATATGTATCTTTAGTATGTCAGCCTTCATTATATTTTCATTCTATCATGTTTCTTTTAAGATTCCACATATTAAAATGCTTAGGTTTTCTCGCTAAAGCAAGGTGATATCCTTCAGATGTTACGGAAGTCAGTTACACTCTCCTGACTTTCCTGACTTTTAACCAAAAAGGTAAAGCCACATCATGGGAATGAAATCTTAAAACAAAAATGTTTTAAGGGAATAGAAGCCCTATATGATAAACATTGAGGTTTTCACAGGTGATGCAGCAATCTTAAAGCTGCAACAAGTTAGCATGCCCTCTTAAGTAAGCAAATTTTAAATAATTACAGTGAAGAATAAGATAGAATCTGCTCAATGATGAGACTTCTGCAATACTCACTACATTAATCGTATCAGAGCTAGGAACTGGAAGTAAGTTCTGCTGATGGAAGCTCGTGGACAGGGCTTGAGACTCCAGTGTGCTAGAATCTTGTAACTGTTGGACGGGTGGAAACTGAGTCTGTTGATTGTATGTATCAGTCACTGTAAAACCTGAAATAAATTAGAAGACATGAGTTCTACAAAAAATACTAAAGTTACACACACACATACAAAACCAAAAAAGGTTGGTTTTACAAATAAAGGTATTTAAAGGAACATGTCTACTTTCTGAACGGGAATCAGGATTATTAGTTTTTATCAGCAGGCTCTAAAGTGATCTGCTCACAGGCAAGAGGCTACGCTCAGCTCCCATCCTTGAAGGGCAGGCTGACACACCAGCCACAGATAAGTCCCAATTTCTACTCAATTACCTTTCCTTGGCTAGAAACCAGGTGTAGAATGGTCATTAAAGTTCCTTTCTGGAAAATCTGAACAGACTACAAAATACCGGGTGTGTGCATGTGTACACACACACACACACTACCCACACAAGAGGTTATCTGGTTCGGTAACTGGTCATAAATTTCAGAAGAGCACTAAAATAAACACTCAAGGTTGCTGTAAAGTTAACCCCAACCAGGCGCAGCTCACTGGAGAGCCCCGGGTAAGGCCCACCACTGACCCTGTGACAGACCCGCTGGCTCGAAGGGCTGCGGCGGGGGAGCCTGCTCCTCGTACTGGCCCACGTGCCCTTCCAGAGTGTGCTGCGGGACCACAAGCCTGTCTGAAGACAAGAAGCACAGACGGGGGCGGAAAATTCGTAAACCCGGAAGCTGCTTCACATCTACCAACCTGTCCAAAAGGATGCTTCGGTGAGTTTCCAAAAAGCAGCCTCCTTGTTTGGAAAAGACAGTAGGAACACAATTCATACAGAGGGTACAAACTTACACATGTTGGGTTAAAAAGTACAAAACCCTGCTCACAGACCAAATACTTCTTGGGACGCCCATAAAGTAAACAGCAAGCTGACCCGGCCAACCGTTTGTCAGGCCCGCAGGAGGCCGGAAGCCTGAGCCGACTCTGTCACTGAGCTCACCGTCTCCCCGGTGAGCCGGCATCTTTCTGCAGCGAGACCTCCCCACAAGAGGCAGCGCGCTGGCCAAGGGGCCTCAGCTCCCGCCGCCAGCAGCACCCAGTCCACAGCCTCACGCCGGGAAGTCCGGGAGCCACGCACCAGGACACGCGTGAGCACACAGATGGGCACTCAGTGGAAACCAAAGACTCTCTCGCGGTAGGCTCGGGGTGAAAGTGGGTGACAAGCAGCACGTATCAGAAGGTCCCATGTCTACCATTCTAAATGCACCGCAGACTCGCTCACGCTCAGACACGGCACAAACTGCGCTTTATTTAAAAGGTCAGAGACGAGAGGGCCAGCGGGGACTGGAGTACGAAGGGCTGCAAAACTCCTGAGAGTTAAAAGCCCTGAACGCCTCACCTTCATCTGCTTCCAAAGGTTGACCCGCCATCTGCTGGCTGAGCCCCGCCTCCACGCCGGTGGGCGGCCCCAGGTCCAGCACGGCCCCAGGGCTGTCGGCCACGGCCTCAGCGGTCGGCTGTAGCACGGCGTTCTCAATCTCCACCGGCACCTGGGCGGGCACGCGCATGCCCTGCTGGTCCACGGCGCCGTCATCTATCGGGCAGGCCTGCTGGTGCTGCCGGAGCTGCTGGGCCAGCTCAAATCTTCAAAAAATGGACAACAGTCCGCAGCGTCAGCACCGCGGGCACGCGAGGTGCGGTTTATTCAGTGACAGTTTGCACTTTAAACTGTTTCACTTTGAAGTCGCGGCGGCAATCCAGTTGAGAGTTAAACACTACAAATAATCTGAAAGAAAACCCACGTGCCCTCATCCCTAAGCACTTTCACAGACTATAGGGGCCTGAAGGCAACAAGGATTTTTCAAAGTCTGAACGGTACAAAAGACGCCACATTTCAAAGCTGAACTCTCCCAATTCAAATTCTGCGATGAGCTGAGGTGTTCAAAACAAGAACTGCATGAGATGAGGCAGCGCCTTGACAGACTGCTTTCAGTGTTGCACACACACGTGGGAGAGACCCGGAGGAGCGTGCGGGTCTCTGCCAGGCCGTGCGCGGCTCACTGACCAGCGGGCCACAGGCTGCAGAACCTGGACCACGAGGCATGTGGCCGCGATGGTTTTCTGCAAGATCATTATTCCTGTTAATAGTACTTTTACGTGTACAAAGCATACCTGGCATATTTTCATCAAGGCCAGCAATTTCTCTTTCAAAGAGAAAAATGGACAATGAATTCAGTGAATGAATCAAAAAAACTGGGGAAAAAACAAACAAACAAAAACCCAGGTCCGACAATGATCTGAGTAACAGGCTGTACAGTATCTCAGCCATGAAGGGGCTACTCCAGTCAGACTCACACGAGCTCTACCGGACGCTGGATGCCAGAATCCCGTGAATCTGCCGGTTCAGGATTCCATTCCGAGTTCCAAACAAAGCCTTTCCTCTCTATTTTCTGATATCAAAAACAGTCACTTCTCGACTACTCTTACTGAGCGGGGGGGGAACAAAAACGTACTGACAAGCAGCAAAGGAGAGAACACGCACTGTCACAACCTCCACCACAGGGTGACTGTACAGTGGTGCCATGGGTTCACGGGGTCCCCGCTGCCGCCCCGAAGGAGAGGAAGTGTGCCCTCTGTCGTGACTGGTGGAGCCTTGTTTTCTGTTTATTTGCCTGGGTGTTTTCACAACTCTTACTACAGCGACTTTTTATTTTTAATGTAAGTGTATATGGCATTTTAGGAATTCCCAAGACTTCAAACAAAGGGATCCAACGACTGGAGCTGCTGCCTGCTCGCAGGCAGGTTCACAGTACACGCCATCTATAAGATAAAACCCCAACTCTGCAATGACAGACCTACCCGTCCTTACGCTGCCACCTGAGAGTCACGCACACTCTCCCCTGGCGTAAGCGTGGCACGTGACCCTCAGCAGAACCCTGGACAAGCAGTGGCCAAAGCAACACTCCACTGACAGAAATGACCCGGCTACAAACAGCTGACCCTCTTCCCAGAGATTGCAGCACTGACCTCCGAGCCTGTAAACTGTACTCCCACCACCACCGCTGAAGCACACTGTGAAGGCCAGGCGTCTTGCGGAGAGGCGTCATTCACCGCGCTCTGGGCAAGCTGTGGCCACACCCCATTTCTCTTGGCAGGAGAGCAGCAGCGCACGCTCTGAGCATCTCCACCCCCATGAACTCCCCAGTTCCTGAATGCGTGTGAAGCACAGAGCTTCCTCCATAAAATGCAGCCAAGTATAACTGGATATATAATTGGCAAGAGTCCCCTAACTGACACCGCCAAGCTCATATTCCCTAGATGGTCTCGAGAAGCACTTAAACTCCTCGCTACACGATCAACAGCGCCAAAATCGAGGAGAGTCAATTCTGTCAAGTGTGCTTCGGCATCCAGAGGGATAAAACCAAAACACTATTTCTCAGAGTTACCTTATTCTAACAGTTGGGAGTTTTGTTTGGTAGGCAAGACCTGGACAGAGACATCTAGGTTAAAATACGGCTCAAAGGTAAACATTCTAGGGCAGAAGGCTAATACTCTTTCCTGGTAAGCCTGGTAACTCTTGTTCTCAAAGTCTCCTAGGAGGTGGTCGTGGTCACCTTGTCCAGGCTTTCCGTTACAATACAGAATTCTGTGGCTTCACAGAAGCACCACTGAATAAGCTCCAGAAACAGTCAGAAATGAGTCTCTGTAAGGGCTCTTTGGGTCACCTCCATTTACAGATGAGGCAGCCCTCTAAGCAAGCAAAAATCTAAGTTAGGGCTTCCCTGGTGGCGCAGTGGTTGAGAGTCCGCCTGCCGATGCAGGGGACACGGGTTCATGCCCCAGTCTGGGAGGATCCCACATGCCGCGGAGCGGCTGGGCCCGTGAGCCATGGCCGCTGAGCCTGCGCATCCAGAGCCTGTGCTCCGCAACGGGAGAGGCCACAACAGTAAGAGGCCCACATACCGAAAAAAAAAAAAAAAAAAATCTAAGTTAGCTTTAATGATGGATTTATGTGTTAGCTAAAACATATTTTCTTTCTGTCAACAACCTACAATAATTACCATTCAGATAACACTAATGATATGCCTAGAGGTCACAGAGTTGACCAAGATTTTTTTTGAAACCTTCATTACCTCATTATAGTAGACACTGTCTATCTAGCATTTTATCTACCACTGATTATCAGTTTTAAGAGAGTTTAGAAAGCATTTAGGCCAACACTGACTACTTCAACACTACATTAAAAATAAAAATGATGTGCTTTAGTCTATGGTTCTCAATAGGTCATTAAACACTGATACAGAAGTTTCTTTAGCTCATACACCTCCCGCTAGAAGTAATAATAAAGGAAACAAAGACAACTATTTTCTTCAAAACGCTCCCCACCATCATCTGGGAATTATAAGGATTGTTAAAAAGTGACCATCAGAATTATACCTACCTATGGGTTTTCATGTGCTTTTTGCAATTTAGTGAGGTCTTAAATGTTTTCTGGCAATAGGGACACATATAGGGACGAAGGTCGTTATGGATGCCCATATGTCGCCGTAAGCTACCTCCAGTAGTGAAAGCTCCATTACATATCAGACACTTGAAAGATTTAAGTCCAGTGTGCGTTCGGACGTGTGCTTTGAGCACTCCTGCGGAAACAAAGCCTCTTCCACACTGAGAACATTTAAAAGGCTTTTCACCTGTATGTGATCTAAAAAGAATAAAAACGGTAATGAATAAGCGTCTTACGCTTTCACACTGCTTTCTAATTTAGAACGCACCCTGGTAACTATCTCACTTGGCCACCCCTTTTCTGAGCTCAGCAGCAGAGAGACTCGGCTCTCACGTCCCCACAACGGGACCTGAGACTCAGCGCCCAGGCGGCGCATCTGAAGTCCCGGGGCTCGCACACAGCCGACACAAAACCAGACCCCGCACCCGCTTCTACGTTCTGTGCTCTTCCCGTGACCCCTCATGGCCTCGTGTGAGCAGGTTTCTATCGATACTTCCTTCTCACTGTTGCTAGCACCAAGAATTAACCTGATGAATACACCCGAGGAACTGTGAAAGAGCATAATCCTAATGTAACAAATACTTCTCTGACATGTCCCAGAGATCGCAAATACTGAGATATAATAGGAGCGTAAATAAAATTCAGTGGCGGTTTGTGGGTAAAACATTTTGGTCAAGACACTGAAGAATGAAAACATCAATTATCAGTAAATATTCTGGGGTCAAAAGTGACATTTTAAATAACAAAAGCTAACACTACCATTCTTAGTATTTCCACGAGTCACCAGATCACTAAATCACTGTAACTGTAAAGTTCCATCTCTGAATCTACATTACCTTACCTGATGTGTTGTTTAAGATGGCAAGATTTTTTATAGGCACGATGACAGTAAAAACACTTGTACGGTCTATCTGCTTCATTTACAAAATTATTATTAAAATAACTTTGAAAAAGCTGGTTTCTTGGAATGGGCTGGATAAGACCTAGAAACCAAAAGAAAATCAGAAATAATTCACTGTCAGTGCTACTAAGAAATGTCAAAAGGCATCTGCTTTACCCAGAAGATAAAAATCCTGAGGAGCTAGATTCCAGTGTTGCGACTAATGGCTATTTTAGTTGTGTTAGGAACTCGCTATTTAAAGAACACCTATCAGGAAACACTTACAGAGTTAAAGTTAACGTAAGATAGATATTCTTTCGACATAAGGAACATTTATATCGTCACAACTACTTCTCCTTGTTCTAGAGCCAATTTTTCATGGATTTCTACATTTAACTTTCTATATGAGCATCTGTTGGCATGCAATTTATATAACTACATCAACGTTTAGGTTAATCAGAGTTTTTAAGTCCCTTATTTGTTCAGTATGAAGACTGTACCCTAGGTACTATAACAAACTCAAGACAGAAATGATTCCAACATGATCTTTTGTTCTAAGAAAGTCAGGGTTTTCATAGAAATTTTATTAAAAGAAAATCTGTAAACAGCAAAATTACAACCTTAAATATTTCAGGTTTTACATACTTTCAGTGAATAAAGAATGCCCTTAGGTTGACCGTGTAATAAGTAAGTCTTGATCAAGCAATTGAATTATTTATGAAATTCAGGACAAACATATATTTGAACACTCTGAATTACTTAACGTTTACCTGGAACAACAAGAGGAAGACGTACGCTATCAGTTCTACCTGGGCATTCTACGATGCAGCTGTCAGCCAAGACTCTGGACTGGCCACACTCCCTGCTCCCTCAGCTGTGCCATGCACTTCCATGCAATGATTACCAACAGGCACCTCCTAACACACTGCTGTCTAGACTGTCCCTAACAGTGCGGGTTACAGCTCAATCCTGTCCCCTAAAACCTGCTTGTTCCTCCCAACTCTCCTAGTTGTACGTAAGGAACCCCATCCACCTAGTCACGCGGGGGCCAGGGATTTCAGACTCCTGGAGCCGCTCGTTAAGTGTGCCATTTGCCAGTCCTGGAGATCCCACTTTCCAGTGTTCTTAAACTTGTTTCCTCGTTTCTATTTCCACTGCCGTTTCCACTGCTATTTCTATTTTGCTTCGCTCGTATGTGAGACGTAACTGAACGGACCCGCACTTCCCGATGCTGCATGAGAGCTCATTTATTTTGCAAAGAGAATTCAGAACCTCCCTTGTGGGACTTCCCTGGCGGTCCAGTGGTTAAGACTCTGCCCTCCCTAGGCAGGGGGCACAGGTTTGATCCCGGTTGGGGAGCTAAGATCCCACATGCTGTGTGACACGGCCAAAAAATAATTTAAAAAAATAACAGAACCTCCCTTGTGATTGATGTGTGTACAATCCACAGGGCACACACTCGAAGAGCTGCCAAACCTTCTCCCATTTCACAAGGATTCAGGACTGGGGAGCTGCGTGGGGACCACACAAAGCCCTGCCCTCCGGGCAGCTCCAGCATCGCTCTATCCTTCACGGCCTCGCCCTTTTTCCCAACAACTCCTCTCTGGCGCTCAAGAAGAGAAAACTTCAGTCCTTCAGTCCACCCCACCACCTTCCCCAGGACACATGCGCTAAGTCTGCTGCAGACAGGCTGACACGCCTGGCGCTCGGAGGCAAGCTGGCCGTACAAGGGACGATTCCCGAACCCAGATGCACGTTCACTCTTCTGCGTGGCTGTGTGTCAGACACGCACCTAGACCAGCCTCCTGAACGTTCTGCTCTGCCTTCTCGTGTCACCAGCAGAAGAATGTCCCTGGCACGGTGCGCCGGGACCCGAATGGCAATTTGCTCAGCCACCTCCCGTGGTCTGCCACCGAGAACGGGGCCACCGCGACCACCTGGCTCGGCCTCCTGGCACCAGTCCCTACCTCCCTCCACACCCACCGCCAGCTCCTACCCAGGCAGCTGCGTGCTGTGATTCTTAACGAGCCTCACTTTCCCACCTTCACACGCTGACTCATTTCTGTCCCAGCACTTGTCACTGCTGGTTCTCTTTTCTCTTTCCCCACTCCCTGGGCTAAGCTTCTGGAGCCTGGGGCTGCCCCATGGTCATAGATGTAGCCCTGAGCCGAAGAGCACCGGCCAAGTAGGACACGTAGATACGATCGAATACATTAATGATCCTGTTCTCAGTGTTTACAAAATCAGAGAAAGAAAGGAAGGAAAGAAGCATGCACAAATTCCAACCAAGATTGTTGATTCACAGTCTGACGGTCAACCTTTACTGGACATCTACTTTCATGGAATCATGTTAGATTCTATGAAGAGAACAGAAAACTCAAGTGAGTATTTTCCAAACTGGCAGCCAAAAAGGGTGGCTCCTCTGGTCACTGCGAAGCTTGTGAAACTGTGAACCTCAAATGCTCTGCAAGGAAGGTCCACAGGCAACACATAATAGCAACTGTTAGGCACAGTTCCCCGGTATCTTATGCAAACAGGTTCAGTAACTATTAGCATAAAGTACCACCTAATTAAAACTATAAGCGCCAAGTAATATCAGATAAGCCATTTTCTTGTTCATTGCTGAACTTAACGGAATGAGTGATTTCTAAGAAAAACACCAATAAAAAAATTTAAAACTGTCCTCCCACAATTAAAATGGACTGTACAAATATACAAACGTGAGACATTAATTTTATAGACTTCATCAGACAAGATATACATTAAAAAGCAACACAGGAAAGTGAAATAATTTTAAGCAATTAGTTATATAAATTATTTATATAAATTGTATAAATTCGTGAAAGTAGGTAAAGTAAATAAAATTCACAAGGTAATTTTTAAAAAGTAAAAAGCCCTCCTATAGTTGTCTTCTATCTGTCTCATAGGGAAAAAAATAAGATATTCACAAATAAGGAAACAAAGTATTGCTTTTGCCATTTCCCACATCAAAAAAAAAAAAAAAAAAAAAGCCGTACTGGGTGCTGGGGGCAGGGCTGTGCAGGGGTTCACTGCCTCCCAGTCAGACCTGAGGTCAGTTAGCAAAGCAGGGCTCCAGGTGAGCGCCTCCCTAGCCTGCAGTGCAGACACAAAGCTCGTCAGACGGCAGAGCCGGGCTGCGCCCCTAAGGCTCCAGGCTGCACCCGATTCAGCACCTTCAGAGAGCTCGCCACCCGTCTCCTGCGGCAGGCCCTGACTTCCAGACTGCACTGAAGCAGCCTGACGCCAGAATCTACCGGGAGACTTCAGACTGGCTGTCTGCGCCAGGCCTTGAAGCTGTGAGCCCTGTAAGGCCCACGGACGTCCCTCCTCTCCAAGTCACCCCCATTCTGGTGCAGGGTCCCCCCTCCAGCCCCACTGTTCTCCCAGCTCTTTCTCCTGTGGCTTCTGGAACCTACGTTCCACAGCAAACAAGTTCTCCATCATCAACAGGTCCCATGAACAGAATGTTCAGTTGCTCCTTTCTTTTCCACAACAGTAGGTCTGTGGCCGAGCAGCTGGCCTGGATGCTCTGGCCCCTGAGGCCCCCTCCGAGCCTGAGGACCTCGAGGCTCCTGTCCCGGCCCAGCTCTACCTCCCAGCCTGTCTTCGCGTCCTCCCCAGCCCCACCTGCCCTCCACGCACCGAATCCCTTTACCCAGTCCCTTCCAATATGCTCTTGTGCAAGTCCTCTGGCCCTTTCTCAAATAATTCACAAGATCATAAAAACAAAAGCAAAAGAACGTGCCCAGTAACACCCGTCAGAGACCACCACAATGAACAGTTTAGTATCCACTCTAGCAGAAGAGTTTGTAATGCAAAAACGTAAGTGGGATCAACCATACACACCGTTCTGGAACGACCTGTTCATACTTCATACATATACTTAACTCTCCAAGTCACTACATATGACATCATCCCCATCACCCTTTGGATGCTGGCAAGGAATTCCACTGTGCCAGTGTACCCAGTTCCCTTAATGCACTTCTGGCGGACATTCTGCCTGTTTCTAACTGTACACTACTGCAGGGCTGCAATAAACAATCCAGTATATACAACTGTTACCTTAGTTTCTCCCCGCTAGACACAGAATTACAGTCTCTGGGCAGCATCCAGGCATATTTATTTTTAAACAGAACCCCAGATAATTCTGAGATCTTTGGGGAGGAGGGGAGGGGTCCCACCTTGAGCTCCTCAGAAAGTGAAATAACAGGCTTCATTTTTCCGATGCTTTATTTTTCACGTCTAATAATTTTACAAAGTTCTGTTAAAAAGCTAGGCTAAGGGGCTTCCCTGATGGCACAGTGGTTGAGAGTCCACCTGCTGATGCAGGGGACACGGGTTCATGCCCCAGTCCGGGAAGATCCCACATGCCGCGGAGCGGCTGGGCCCGTGAGCCATGGCCGCTGAGCCTGCGCGTCCGGAGCCTGTGCTCCGCAAGGGGAGATGCTACAGCAGTGAGAGGCTCGCGTACCAAAAAAAAAAATAAAAAAAAAAAAAAAAAAAGCTAGGCTAATTATATGGTCTTAATCTTTGAAGAAAAAAATTAAAGGTGAATTAAACATACATAACACTCTGGAGGTCTTGGCTACATTATGTCATTTCTACTAGACCATCAGTCCCTTTATATATATATATGTATTTTATTTTAAGGAAACTACTAATCTTAAAGAAAGGCATGGATAAATTTCAGCTAATACGCCTCAAAAACAAACTAGAAATGTCCTTAAAACTTCCTAAAATTCCTTCTATACTAACAGAAGAAAAAGCTTTATGTTGTTATGGTGCTTGGGGGAAACTACAACTTAGTCTTACAAGAGCTACCACAAATCACAGAAGAACAGAATGATGACAAGCATAACACGTGTATCACACACAACATTTAAAATAAATCTGGTATACTAGGTTAGACAAATATGTGAAAGAAAAAGCAAGATAAATGCACTGATATCAATGTGATTAAAACATGAGTATAAACTTGGAAGATCAATCATTACAGTGCTGAGGTTTAAAATAATAGATAACTAGGGGCTTCCCTGGTGGTGCAGTGGTCAAGGCTCTGCGCTCCCAACGCAGTGGGCCCGGGCTTCGATCCCTGCTCAGGGAACTAGATCCTGCATGCCGCAACTAAGAGTTAGCATGCCGCAACTAAGGAGCTGGCGAGCTGCAACTAAGGAGCCCATGAGCCACAGCTAAGGAGCCCACCTGCTGCAACTAAGACCCGGTGCAACCAAATAAGTAAGTAAATAATTAACTAATTAATTAATTAATTAAAAACAAAACAAAAGCCCACTTTTAATTTAAAATAAATAAATTTAAAAGATAATAGGTAACCAAAGCCTGGCTCACTTCGAAGAAAATATTTTTCAAACATCTATGCTCCACAAAAATGGTGGGAGCATACACCATTACACACACTCACACATACGCACAGTCATATATAGAAAACACAGTGATTTCTTTTTAAAAAAATAGATATGTCATGTACACATGTGATTTGAAAATCCAGAAGCAGCTACAGATCAAAATATTACAATCACCCTGACTCCAATACTTCCCCAGTCTGCACACTGTTTTATTTAAACTTAGTTCTTGAATTTAGAAGAGAAAGCATTTAGAGTACAGTACACCGCATGTCTAGTGAAAACAGCCCCAAGTGCAATGAACTACGCGGTATCTGTGTTCAGTAAAGACAACTGGTGCTCGATGCCAAGATCCAGTGGCTATCTGGGCCCCTGGCGGCTCCTCCACACTCCTGCGCTGGGGGTGCAAGGCGACGGGTGTGGGAGGAAGTAAGCTTTACTGACCACACCCTGATCCAGAAGTCTGAAGACCCAGGTTCTAGTTTTACCATGAGCTCTAGTTGTAGAACCTAAAAGCAATGTTAGAACCCTCTCTAGGGCCCACTTTTTACATCTGTGAAAATGAAGAGTGAGGAATGTAGGCAAGTTTGGGAAAGACTATTTTTAAGTTCCCACGCACCTCTGGAAGTTTTTAGAATTACACAACTATACGGGACTATTCCATCCAACAATGCTCCCTTAATATGCAGAGATTAAGTTACTTGCTGTAGTAATTTTTGATGCATTCTAATACTTTCCTAAGTGACAGTAATTAGTGTAAAAGGTATTGAGCTTCAAGTAACTAGACTGGACTGGAGCATCTCATCTCCCAGTTAAGTCACATAATTGTAACTCATCTATGCTAAACCCTCTCTGTCGTGTTTTTATCAAGATCTGTCCCCCAAACATAATTACAGTCACACTGTTTCGACATAGCCCCCAAGGAGCTCAGCTTCTGAGAGAAGAGACAGACACAAATACAAATAACGACGAAGTGTAAAATAAATATTGAAATATTTTACATTTACAATGTGAAGCCAGCTCTATGAATCACTTCCCCCATGTGTCCCACTCAGCCTAGAACAAAGGAGAATCCTGCTTCCACTAATTTAGTCTAAGATACAGGTGTCTGTGAAGCTAAAAGCACAATGTTCTCCATTTTAACCTTGGAAAAAGTTTGGAGAATCAGGGCTCCAGTTCAACTCAACTGAGGATTTGTAAACTTAACGGCAAGAAACCCACAGGTGTGTAACCTGAGTCATGGCAACCTGAAAAAACTGGTAATCTGAGGGTTACCCTCAAGCATGAAGGATAATTCTAGGGCTGCTAAGTAAGTTTTTAGTCTGTCCTGACTTTCAGAGATTTTTTTGCATTTCAAGAATAACACAAATCACTGAGAACCTAGAGACTACGGTGAAGATTAAATACACATTAAGTGAAATTGGTCTGTTGTTTTGTGAGCTGCCACAACTGCACAAGGACATCAGAGTGTTCTAACCTACCATGGGAGTTCCGATCAGTGTCTATACCCTAAACAATTAAACACCCTAAGAATTACAGTTCCTAGGAAGCTTAGTAGAAATCATACGTAAAATCATTGCAGGCTGGTATTTGGGGAGTATGCTCTTAAACTTGTTGTCTTTCGGGGGTTTTCCATTTCTTCTAGAGTCAGTTCTGATAAGCACGTTATTCTAGAAAAAATCCATTTCATCTAAATTTTCAAGTGTATTAGCAAAATGTTGTAGAGCATCTGCAAACAATTTTTATCTCATCTGTACCTGTGCTTATAGCTTGACTCTCCTTCCTAATATTCCAGATATTTTCTTGGTCTTTAGTTTACTAGAGACGTGTCAAGGTATCTATTCTACTGTTAACTTTTTAAAAATTGTAAAATTATGTTCACTAGAATTTTGTCTTCTATCTTAAATTATTATACTTATTACTTTTTGCTACTTGCTTTTTTATTTTTCTACCTTTTTGAGTTATATATTTTATTTATTTTTGTTCTTATTTTTTAGTAAGAAATACTTCTTAAAAGCTGTTATCAGTCTTTTCTGATAATAGTTTTGGTCCATCAAACTGTTTATAAAAATGTTCCAATTTCGGGCTTCCCTGGTGGCGCAGTGGTTGAGAGTCCGCCTGCCGATGCAGGGGACGCGAGTTCGTGCCCCGGTCCGGGAAGATCCCACATGCCACGGAGCGGCTGGGCCCGTGAGCCATGGCCGCTGGGCCTGCGCGTCCGGAGCCTGTGCTCCGCAACGGGAGAGGCCACAACAGTGAGAGGCCTGCGTACCACAAAAAAAAAAAAAAAAGTTCCCATTTCTAGGATGTAATTGCAGTTTTGAGTCTTACTTTTCCATATAATGAAACTTTAGATAGCTACTTTCTATTAATTTATGTTTTCATTGAACAGTAATCAAAGACTGTATCCTTCACAGTACCTATTTTTGAAAACCTGAAATTTCTCTATACCCTAGAATGTGATCAACTTCTATTTCATGCATATTTAAAAGAGTGTGTACTTTGGAGTACAAGGCTTTAAAGCCATTCACTCACCCTTTTTATATGTGTGCTTCAAATCCTCCTCAGTCTCACTGTGTTTACACCAGTCTAATTGAGGGTCTCTCACTATGGTTCAGAATTTGAATATTTCTCCTTTCTTTTGTTTCTGGTTTGTATGTTTTGATGCTATGCTCCTAGATACATAAAAGCTCATGACTATTGATCACCTTATTAGTGGACTATAGCTGACATGTCTACAGTATCTCTCTTTTTTTACCATTTAAGCTTTATTTATATTAAATTATGTTTTGTTTGATATTAATTTTGTTCACAGACTAGATTATCTTGCCTAAGACGATGAAATACAGAAGAACTGCATAAAAATGTAAATTCTTGCACAGAACTTAATGAGTTTCCTTTAATCTTGTTTTAGGACCTACAAAAATCATTTTTCTGAAGATTCTCATAAACAGTGGGTTTTTTTTAGTTCTAACAAAATCATAATTTACCTTGATCATAACAACACCAAGCCTAAAAAGAGCTTAAAAGCTGGCAGATTTACCTTTTAATCCAAAGGTTAAAGCAGCCCAGATAATGATCTGTTACACAGCATGCAGGGCTTCTAAGACGTAAATGACACAGCATATTGTGTGCCCCACTCAGGACACCCATCCACCCCACATGTCCACTGAGGTACAGTCTTCCTTAGTGAGGACTCACATATAAGTATCTTCAGTTACACAGCACTTCCCTCTTACCGAGAACATAATCTGAGTAGCAGTTGAGCCAGAACTAGGATCTTAATTTCATTGTGAAACCTGCTGGCCCATAAAGCAAAACAGTGCTTAACCACAACTCCACTGGTACCACACAGACAACTCTCTAACTACGCAGACCATGATGCTCATACGCCCTTTGCAAAGTACCAAGGGAGGACAATCTTACCTACGTCTGTTATGAGGATCGGCTCCTGCAAAGGAACATCGGGGACTGGAGCGTTCGCCTTGCCAACACGAACTTTTGCAGGTTTACGTTGGTGCCTCATCTTTCTGAGCTCCGTGTGTTTAAAGTGAGAAGCAATGTGAGTCTTCCTGTGGCCTGAGGTTCGAAATTTCTTGTCACAGTGAGGACAAGCAAAAGGTCTGACTCCTGGTAAAAAATAAAACAGACTGTAGAATTATTCCAAAGAAATACATCTCAGTTAATGCCAACATAAAATTCTAGTATTTTAATACTGATTTGAATTCTCAATTTGTTGTTTCACGCCATACGTTTATAATTTCATGGACATTATAAATTGACAGTTATTCTCCCTTGTTTGCATACAGTGCACGTTACAGATGTTTAGGCATGTAATAAGAGCATTTTAAGTAAAAAAAAAAAAAAGGGGGCATTTACTATTTTCAGGAGAAAGCCTAAAATTGTAAAACGGATGTTCAAACAACTAGTAGTCCTTAAGACGCTAACGTGAGTAAGGCTGCTCTCCTCTCTCACATCATCCTGTCTGTAACTGGAATAACGACGGGGCCCCAGGCTTGCTGCGGGGATTCTATACACTTGTGTTTGAATAGCACTTAGCAATGCCCAGCATTTGGTAAACGAGCAGTAAATGGTGGTGGTTTGATTATAAATAATAATGTCACTGCTGATGATGATGACAGTAATAACATCCTCTTAACAATCCTCTGCTATGACTTCCCTTTTCTGAAGGAAACTTCCTTTTCTTACAATTTTATTGGCAAATGAAAATGCAGATTCCAAAGAAAGGCATATATCAAAACAGTCTCATTTCAGCTTTTTCAAATACTCATTCACATGCTCAGCTCAGCCCAGGAACCTCAAAGGGTTAGGAGAAGTTACTGCTAATGGGTACAGGGTTTCTTTTGGGGGTGATAAAAATGTTCGAAAATTAGATAGTGGCATCGGTTGCACAACTCTGAACTGCACACTTTAAAAGAGTGAATTTTATGATTTGTGAATTATATTTCAATAAAACTGCTATGAACAGAACTGGAGCCTGAATATGAAAGTTCTTGTGTCTTAATACTGATGACAAAATATCTGAAAGGCAGAGTGGGTACTGATATTAAGGTCTCAGCACAGACACTCCCAGCCTGAAGTGTGCCAGCTAAAACCCAGAGGCCCCACGGGGGCGATGCCAGCCTCCTCCTCGGGAAGGCCCTCCTGGGCTGCATCTGAATCCCGTCCCCCACAGCAGTCTCCCCTCCTCACTCCCTGCACTCCTGCCCCCACTCGTTCGTGGTACAGTTTAATGCGCCCTCTTTAGGCCATCGGCTCCATGAGGACCAAGGCCACGTGGACTTTGTTGAACAGCATGCACCGTGTGCCCAGCCCACAGAAGGTCACTGTCACACTCATTAAAATAAAGAGCAACCAGTGCTCCACACACTCAGCCACCACCACAGACCCCGCTGTGAACCCCCTGCGGCGGGGGGGCCCCCGTACCTGTGTGCAGGCGAATGTGCACCTTGAGGCTTCCCGAGGTGGAGAAGCTCTTCATGCAGCACTGGCACTTGAACGCCTTGATGCCCGTGTGCGTTTTGACATGGGCCGTCAGTGTGCTCTTCACGGCAAAGGCCCGGAAGCACTGCGGGCACTTGAAGGGCTTCTCGTGGGTGTGGATGCGGATGTGGCGCACCAGGTCACTGGGCTTGCGGAACTCCTTGGTGCAGTAGGGACACACGTGCCATCGCACACCGTTCTCCTCGCGGATCGACCCTGGAGGAAGATTACAAGAAGAATGGTCCAGCTTGGCCTCGAAACCGCATTACACCAATTATTAATGTCCTTCTAGGCTTAGATTTAGACAGCACACCATACCTATAAAAAGCTATACACCTTTTTCCACAGCAGAGGATATATGATCAACTGTGGGAAAAGATGAAATTTCCGTAATAACTGAAATGACTGAGGACTATGATTGAATCTTGCAGAAAATCCTAACAGCCCCATACGAACACAAATCATAGCCTAAGAGAGATAAGAACGCTAACTAGACAGGTACTATGACATAAATCAAGAATTAGCAGGGCAGACTTAGTCTGCTCTAAGTGTAAGTAACAGTAGGTGTGATCAAATGACTCCAAACTTAACTCAGAGAACGTGAAAAGAAGGAATGAAGTTACAGTAAGTACTGTCTGAGCTGATCTGTTATCACTAATAAAAAAATGCAAGGGCTTCCCTGGTGGCGCAGTGGTTGAGAGTTTGCCTGACAATGCAGGGGACACGGGTTCGTGCCCCGGTCCGGGAAGATCCCACATGCTGCGGAGCGGCTGGGCCCGTGAGCCATGGCCGCTGAGCCTGCGCGTCCAGAGCCTGTGCTCCACAAAGGGAGAGGCCACGACAGTGAGAGGCCCGCATACCGCAAAAAAAAAAAAAAAAAAAAAAAAAAATGCAAATAAAAATAATGAGGAAATGGTAAATTCTTATGCTATAGAAAGGAACTGATAAATAGTTAAAACAAAGAAACAGCATATTTGATCATGAATGAGTTCAGGATTTATGATCAAATATAGAAGATTCTTTTGCAACGCTAAATATTGCGTTTGGCCAAAAAGTGCCTTTGGTTTTTAAGTAAAAATAAAAGATGCATTTTTCATTTTCACCAAGAACTTTATTGAACAATGTATTCACCCTTTTGTTCCACTACCTTCTGCCATTTTTCAGGTAACTTCATAATTCCATCTTCCCAAAACTTCTTATCGTTTTGAGCAAAGAACTGTTGCAGGTGCCTTTTACAATCTTCCAGGGAATTAAAAATTATTCCATTAAGAGAATTTTGTAAAGACCAAAATAAATGGAAACCTGAAGGTGCAAGGTCTGGTGAATATGGCAGATGAATCAGAACTTCCCAGCCAAGTTGTGACAGTTTTTGCCTGGTCATCAAAGGAACATGCGGTCTTGCGTTATCCTGATGGAAGATTATGCGTTCTCTGTTGACTAGTTCTGGATGCTTTTCGTCGAGTGCTGCTTTCAGTTGGTCTAAATGGGAGCAGTACTTGTTGGAACTGTTTGGTTTTCCGGAAGGAGCTCATAATAGAGGCCTCCCTTCCAATCCCACCATATACACATCACCTTCCTTGGATGAAGACCGGCCTTTGGTGTGGTTGGTGGTGGTTCATTTTGCTTGCCCCGCGATCTCTTCCGTTCCACATTATCGTACAGTATCCACTTTTCATCGCCCGTCACAATTTGTTTTAAAAACGGAACGCTTTCTCTTCATTACGTTTAACTAGAGAATTGCACGTGGAAGTACGGTCAAGGTTTTTTTTCGCTTAACTCATGTAGAACCCAAACATCAAAGCGATTAACATAGCCAAGCTGGTGCAAATGATTTTCAGCGCTTGATTTGGGTATCTGGAGTGTGTTGGCTATCTCCAGCGTGGTATAACGTTGACTGCTCTCAATTAATGTCTCGATTTGATCACTATCAACTTCAAGTGGTCTACCCGACCGTGGAGCATCATCCAGCGAGAAATCTCCAGCATGAACCTTCACAGACCACTTTTCACACGTTTGATCAGCCACAGCACCTTGTCCATACACTGCACAAATCTTTTTTTGCGTTTCGGTTGCGTTTTTACCTTTCTTGAAATAATAAAGCGTAACATGCTGAAAATGTTGCTTTTTTTTCTTCTCTTCAATATTAAAATGGCTACACAAAAATTCACCAGTTTTGGTTAAGTCTTTTTTTAAATGCATGCTGATAGGACAGCCGTCATACAATCTAACAAAATTGTTTTGAATGAAGTTAAAAACAACTAAGTACTACTAGAGCCATCATACAGAAAAAACCAAACGGGGCTTCCCTGGTGGCACGGTGGTTGAGAGTCTGCCTGCCGATGCAGGGGACACGGGTTTGTGCCCCGGTCCGGGAGGATCCCACATGCCGCAGAGTGGCTAGGCCCGTGAGCCGTGGCCGCTGAGCCTGCGTGTTCGGAGCCTGTGCTCCACAACAGGAAAGGCCACGGCGGTGGGAGGCCCACGTACCGCAAAAACAAAAACAAAAACAAAAACAAAAAAAACAAATCTTTTGGCCAACCCCATACTGTTATTCAACCTTGATCCAGGTTTGAAGCTATTCCTCTCAGAAGAAAAATTGCAAGTGGAATTTACGGAAATATAATTAGTAAAATAATACCTAAATTGGCAAATTTCTAATTTGGCAGAATCAGCTTTTTAAACTTCAATTAGATGTATTAGCCAGAAATTAAACAGACACCTACAATAAGGAATCCACTTGAAATCAAAGAGATTTGGGCCATGCTGATGAAATTCATCAGAAAAATTTTCACTCTTTATTTAACTGTGTCTTTACAGACATAGTTTTATTAGGGAAAAGAAAAGCTCTTTGTTTCCTTCTCTTTGTTATCAGTAAATACAAGGACTTCTCCTTATGTGCCAGTGAATCTGTAAGGAGAGAAAATGTATTTTCCTGAATATAACACTCTTTATGGGACTAATTAACATAGAGAAAGAGGTTAGGTAAAAGAATGAAAAGTAATATTTTTCTAATAACGAGAACAAAGAGAAGAACATACACACACCACGGCAGGTGGGGGGCAAAGAGTAGAAAACAAAGGAATTGGTTTTTAAAGTGAGAGAAAGATATTTATTTTAGGTGATATTGCTTATACTAAGGAAGTCTAAAACTTAAGATTGCTTAAAACGAATAGGTATTAGAAGAAGTGCAATAATTACCTAAAGGTCTTATCATGACAAATCAGAAAAACAACGTACAAAAAGATAAGACAGAAGCGTAATATGTCAGCTAAAATCTGGAAATCATCTCCCCAAATCAGACTTTTTTTCCAAACAAAAATGAAAATATGTCTTTAATTACATAAGATGACATAAAACTGTCACCAGGTTCTAATTATTTCTGGGAATGAACTGGAAGAGAGATACAAACTGGCAGCTGAAGCTGAAGCTGAAGCTTCAAACCTGAAGCTGTCTCCAAATCTGGCCTGTATATATTTTGTTTGGCCCAGGCAGTGTTAGAAACAGAAAACTGAATCCAGATTTCTGACCCTTTGACAAACTGAATGATCTGGAAAACCAGTTCTGCATTCCCACGTGGCAATCTTTCTTGGTGCTGGGCAATAGCTTTTCTCTTCAAACACATTAATAAATTTTGAAAGAAAAAACATGCATAGTCATCTTCAAGACGAAAAGGCATTTACTAAAATTCAACGTCTACTTTTAAGTTTTAAAAAACTACCTAAAAACAGGAGGAGGTGAATAAAACATATCAATACAACATTTGACTTGACAGGAAAATACTAAAAGCAATCCTATTAAGGTGAGGAAAGAGTCCACTATCACACTGCCATTAATTTATCATGTTTGAGAGATACTAGCCAACGTAACTAGTTAAGATAAAGAAATGCACAGTAATAACTATAAAGGAAAAGGTAAAATCATTGTTTACAAATGATATGATTATACACCTAAAAAACTAAAACTCAGAAAGAGGCCCACATTTTAATACGTGAAAATCAACATCCTTCATACCTACCAACAAAATCCAGAAGAAGATTTTAAAATAGTACTAAAATATGGAAAAAAAAAAAGATCTGAGAAAATGGAAATGCATACCCTATTCTTTTTTCTTAAGTTATTTTTTTTATTGAATGAAAGATTCCTTAAGTTCTATAGTGCTTTACAATTTTCAAAAGTTTCACACACATGATTTCATATAATCTCCTATTAACCCTATTCTTTGGTATAAGGACAAAAATTTATAAAGGCATCAATTCTCTCTGATTAAATCACTTATATACAAATACCAATAGGAATTCTTTTAGAACTAGTTTTGGAAGTTTAGCAGTCGCTTTTAAAGTACATATGAAAAAATAAATATGTGAAAACAGTAAAAAATACACTTTAAAGAAAAGTGTAGTGAGAGAGGACTAGGTATCCTAGTTATAAAACACACGATAAAGCTAAAGCCATTTGGTATCACAACACATGAATAAAAAGACAGATTACTGGAATCAAGTCCAGAAAAGACCCATACAGTTTTGAGAGTGTAATATATGATAAAGACAGCATTGCTTTCCAGTGGGGAAAATGTGACTTATTCAAAAATGGTGTCTAGGCAGCTGGGTGCCCATCTGGAAACAAAAAATAAAACTGAGTCAAAGATTTGGTTTAAAATATGAGAGTAAACAGATAGTAACTGTACATATCATGGTGATCATTTTGTAATGATGTATAAAAAAACGGAAGTATAAGTGTTAGATAAAAGAGGCACTTTTTCCATAATGTCAGTGTTGAATTCTAAGTATTACACGAGTCCAGAAGTCATAAAACACTGACAAATTTGGCTACATAAAAACATTTCTCCCCCTTCTGCTATACAAAAAGAAAATACCTCTCCCCTTTAACTCAAAAGCCAAACAAATTAGAAAAGAATACATGCCATAGATACAGCTCAAAAAATACTACTAGGTAAAGGGAAAACGAATGCAGCAGAACATTTAGCACTTGGGAGGATCTAGATGAAGGCAAAAGGCAATTCTCTGTATTTACTGTTCCTGCAATATTTCTGGTAAGCCTGCAATTATTTCAAAATCAGTACTTTAAAACAATCTTTACAGAACTTACCCTCTGAAAGCTCTGACACTTCCAGAAATGTACCCTACAGCTATACACGTATCCATGACAGTATTATTGGTACTGGCAAATACCTAAATATTATTTACCCATAAAAGGGAATACTATTCAGGCATCTTGTAAAAGAAGCTATCAGGTGGGAAAAAGTGAACCAGAAAATAATACATACAGTATGCCATACATCCTGCTAAAAAACAGTAATATATAATATATAATAATATGCCTAAGCTTGTTTAAAAGACACAGAGGACTCCAGTGACGGCAGCTGCCTGAGGGAGGGGCGCGTGAAGGACCAAGATGAGCAGGGAGGGGACTCCCCGCTTTCCACTGTATCCCATCGTGTACCTTTTGAATTGTGGGGCATGAGCAAGTTTCACCTGCTTTTAAAATAACTTAAGGGCTTCCCTGGTGGCGCAGTGGTTGAGAGTTTGCCTGCCGATGCAGGGGACACAGGTTCGTGCCCCGGTCCGGGAAGATCCCACATGCCGCGGAGCGGCTGGGCCTGTGAGCCATGGCCGCTGAGCCTGCGCGTCCGGAGCCTGTGCTCCGCAACGGGAGAGGCCACAACAGTGAGAGGTCCGCGTACCACAAAAAAATAAAATAAAAATAAAAAATAACTTTAAAATGTACGTATTCATTACGCACTTGGTATGTGTCAGGCGCTATTCAGTTCTCTTCCATTTATTCTATCCCTTTTATCTACCCCTGTTACAGATAAGGAAGCTGACATTTTAAAGGTTAACTGACTTTATTAAAGCTTCATAATGATTTATACGTCACAAGTTTTATGATAAATATAACAGCATTTGTTAAACGTTTAACTGATACACAAAATACCTCTTAAAATAACAAAGCAAATTCTACTAAAAATATTCACTCTCACAAAACTGAATAAATCAAATAGTGATAGCTACAGATGGCAGAGTTCAATTTGGAAATGTAATTAAGGCTAATTTTAAGCTGTTAAGAAAATGTTACGACTTACGAGACAAGAATAGTTTGCTCAGGGTCTTCTTAGGGTATCAGATGGTGTCAACTACCCCTGAAGAGGTATTTTCAGAAACAATCGTTACATTAAACGTATACTGGTCCCTATAAAGTTTTAATCAAGAGGAATATCTTTATACAGAAACATGTCCCCATAATAATTTTCTCATCACAATATCAGAGAGATGGTTAAAACAAAAAAAGCTGGCTCCAACCTGTAGTAAGGATCACATTTAATCTAAAATTTACTAGAACTCTATAAAGTTGCTAAGTGCTCTAAGTACTTCATTTATTCAAGTATTTCAAAAATTAATCTGGGGGCCTCCCTGGTGGCGCAGTGGTTGAGAGTCCGCCTGCCGATGCAGGGGATACGGGTTCGTGCCCCGGTCTGGGAGGATCCCATATGCCGCGGAGCGGCTGGGCCCGTGAGCCATGGCCGCTGGGCCTGCGCATCCGGAGCCTGTGCTCCGCAACGGGAGAGGCCACAACAGTGAGAGGCCCGCATACCGCAAAAAGAAAGGAAAAAAAAAAAAAAAAAAAAAAAAATTAATCTGCATAATCTTTACAAACTCGATGAACACAACACTCCACATTAAAACAATGTACAATAAGGTTAACTGCAGTTCCATTTTGAAATCTCCATCTAATAATGCTCAGTGCAAAAGAGAAAGCTGTTTCTAACACCTGAAGATATGGGACGGCCCAGGATGAAGTCTCCCTTCCTCGTTACTTTCAGGAAGCCAGGTCTGGCCTTTCACTTGAAGAGGTGTATGTTGCCTGCAGCCACATCAGAGCATGTTCATAGGCTCAGCATGACGACTAGCAGTTAACTCATACAAAATGTTTCGCAAGGACCATGGGTTTCCATCAGTTTATCAGGGGCACATAAAGGAGACGCTCAAGAATGCACAGCTAAACGTGTAACCTACAAGGCTGTCATATAGCTATTAAAAATATGTGGCAATGGCCTTTTATTTCCTTCTTGCCTCTCTAGATCCCAGGAAAACCCAGACAATAAACTGCTTAGATTCCATTGTCCTATTTTTCACTCGGGGAGGAGGGGCCAGATCAAAAGAAAAAGGAGAGTAGGGCCACAATGTTTTGTGGGTTGAGAAACGAGAATCTCACAATCGCACGTTAACAATGAGAAAATACATTCTCAGAAAGAAGTGTTAATAGAGATGACAGGGTTACTCCATGCTCTCCAGAAAGAAAGCACTTGCTCCCAAGACACCTGGGAGGGGCAGAGTAGTTACATTCACTGAGAAAATATTCTCAAAGGAATGCTTTTCCCAGAAGGCAGGAATCTATTTTTTTCAAGAAAGATGCATTAATGCGTGCTCCCGTGCAATGAGCCATACTGAGCACCGTGGGGTATTCGGAAATGAAGGGAATGTATTCTAGCTGTCCACAAGTGACGTGAGGGACCGCGGGGGTCCCAAACGTTCTAGTCTGCAGGACTGAGAGGGGGGAGACCTGTGCTCCTACAACGAGGCGCCATGATCTGGCCTCAAATGACCACCAGAGTCTGCACAGAGAACAGGAGAGGAGAAGGAGGAAGAAGACATTCATGATGCAGAAAAGCCTGGGGAAACCCGTGCCATTCAGAAGACGTGAGAATGTTGAGAGAACTGCAGGAATCCAAGTTTACCATAACGGAAGCTTGCATCCAGGTGACCCGGGAGGGAAGACAGACATGCACGCTGGGGCAGGCTGCGGAGGGCTTGTGGGCCGAGAAACGGAGCAGGTGCCGGAGCAGGTGCGGCAGGAAAGGGCCGAGGGTTTCGAGCAGAGGGGCTTTAGAAGCATCAGGCGGCGGCACTGGGGGACAAAGGGGCAGAGACTGGCGGGAAGGTCTGGAGGGAAGGAGGGGCCTGACAGCAGTGGAGGGACGAGTCAGGAGGGGCCCTAATCACAGGGACGTGGGTAAGTTTAACGAAGTTTACGATAAACAAATGCTATTAGGTAGACACTATCAGAGCCTTCAACAAACATACCACCTTCAGTAAGAAAAAGGAGGGCGTGTTTCTTAAAAAGCAGCAATAGGCCACCCAAAGTGTCTAAATCTTAAAGCATACTAAAATTACCAGGTAGGAATGGCGATTTCTTCTTTATAATCTTCTTTTCTTTTTTATCCAACTTCTCTGGGCTCTCCTGTTCTTCTTCTCCCTCTGCGGCCGTAGGGTCAGCTGGCTCCCTTGAAACGCTGGGAGCGTCTGGAGTCTGGCCCTGAGTGGCCGCGGCCTTGGCGTGGCTGGGGTCGCTGGGATGCGCTGCAACTGGAATTGAAGACAGCCCACTGTTTTCTAAGGCTTGCTGAGACAGAACAGAACTAGGAGGTTAGGAGGCACGATGCCCACACCTGCCCACCAAAGTCAATTACAAAGACGCGACCAAGTTTGACCTACGGAACTCTGACTCCATCCCACTGGGCGTTAAGAGCTACACTGCCAAGCAGTCATCTCTGAGCGAAACGCCCAGCCCTTGGAGGCTGAAACATCCCTCCTGATATAACATCTCACCTCCACCCAAAATCTGGTGTGGCAAGCATTTACAGTTCTAAATTCAAGGGCACTGAAATTAATTCACTTGCCTTTTAGAAATTTTCTCTCAGACAACTCTAGCTCTCTGTAACACGTTTAGGAATCACTGGCTGAAACTACAGCGGGGTCACCCTCACAACGTCAGCCGTCATGACAACCTGAGATTCTTCACACCCCGGCCAACTTGTCACCACAAAGGTAGAGGGGAGAGGTTAGTGTTCACGTCAGCAAGTAAACAGAGGGAGAGGAGAGAGAAGGCTGTCTCTGCCTGGGAATGAAGGCGGTGGCTATGGAGCTGGGCTGGGAAGACTCAGAAGAGCCCTCTGCCCTCGGCGCGCTCCAGTGCCACACGAGCAGGGACGCTCATACACTGTCAAGACAGGCAGTGCTATCTCCAAGGAGCGCGGCGGGAAAGGATGAAATATTCCTTACCCTCTGTCAACCAGGATAGATAAAAGGAAGTTCTGAAAAGCCTACACTTTTCAAGAAAATTCACTTACAGAGAAAAAATGATCGAGTTTTAAACTTTTTATTTATCGAGTAATAAATCATTTCAAATACTGCACTGTCCATAAGTAATCAAACAAGCATATTTTGTTTCAATATATTTTTTTCAATTACGACACATTTTGAATGAAGATCCCTTTCCTTTGACAAGACCTGAATATTTCGTTTTCAGTGATGATACCCAGTCCCTGACAAACACAGACAGGAGCAGGTAAGTGTGTCTCACCTGCAGGATGTCCTGGCTGACCCCCACCGTGATGCTCAGCTGCTGGCCAGCCTGAGGTGGCTGGCTGGACCCCGCCGGCCCCGGCTCTGACAGCTCCAGCAGCTGCTGGATGACATCGGCCACTGCCTGGGAACTCTGCTGACTTGGAGCAGATGTGACCTGGGCTTCCTCCTGCTGAAGAGGTAAAGTCTGAAACAGCGTGGCCTGAAACACAGCAACATTTCGTTAAAAATATAAACGATTACGTTAATTTGTACACCCATTTTTTTAAAAAAGGAAATAAACAGGCATATCTCCCTTATGAGCATTAAAATCCCAAAATTAGTGCCCCAAACATGAATTTTTTAACAGCTTTATTGGAGTATAATTGCTTTACAACGGTGTGTTAGTTTCTGCTTTATAACAAAGTGAGTCAGCTATACATATCCAAACATAAATTTTAAATAAAATGCCTCACTGACTTTTAAGTTAGACACAAAATTGGCCCTTAAAAAAATATATTCAATGAATTTTTTCTACTACAATTCAAGTCTTGTAAGTGGTGGTAAAGACTATTGCTTCAAGATGGGGGATGAAGCACACAAACCTCATCTCCCTCTTAGTCCATTAAAATGAAGGAGTAAAAGAGTTACAAAATATAGAAAATAAGCAAGAAATCACTGTGGTTTAAATTTTTTTTTTAATTCCCGAAAAATAGGGGCACTGGAGGAATAAATGCTCTGTAAAGCTACAGCCAAGAACATGTGAAGAGAGAGCTGATCTGATTCCTCAGAAACCCAGGAATGTGAAACGCATACACAGAAGAGGGTAGGGGCAGAGAACTACCCTGTGCGATGCTGTAATGGTGGATAACAGGGCACGATACACTGGCCCAAACCGACGAACATGCTCCACCGAGAGTGAACCCTAACATAAACTGTGGGCTTTAGTTAACAACAATACACCAGTACTCATCCATCGATTGTAACAAATGCACCACACCAGTGCAAGGTGTAACAATGGGGGTAGTAACTCATGTGAGCTGCTGCAGAGCAGAGTCTACAGGAGCGTTCTGTACTTTCCGCTCACTTTTACTGTTAACCTAAAACTGCTCCAAAAAATAAAGTCTATTAATTAAAATACTTAACACTGACAATGAATCCCCTGTCTTCCTCCATAGAACGGATGGCAATTAGGCACTTACCTTCAGGCAAAAAAATGGGGGACTGCCTCCAAAAGAGATAAAAATGAAAAAACTATTTGGGGAGAGCTAGGGCACCTTTTGTGGCCCTTAGTTCCCTGGATTAAACAAAAAATCTTTTACATTCTGCCACCAGGGACCCCAATTTTAAGAGCTGGCTCCCTGGCCAATTATAAGTAACCCTGGAGTTCAACCAGCTCTGTTGATGCATAAGAAGTTCAGAGGCAGGTTTCCTGATGCCCCCCTTCTTAAATACAGGCAACCAAGAACTATAAGACATCGGAAAGAAGGAGGAGTGGGGAGATGCACAAGAGAGACAATTCAATGACCAGAAGAGAACTTTTAAAAGAAAATGCTGATTAGATTCCAAAGGAAAGTACCTCAAACCAGAAAAGAGTATCTTGAAAAAGAAACGATCAGATCACAAGGAAAGATCTGAGAAATTAAAAACCTCACTAGCTTAAAACAAATTCAAGGAAAGAATTATAAGATAAAGTTGAGGGCTTCCCTGGTGGCGCAGTGGTTGGGGGTCCACCTGCCGATGGAGGGGGCGCGGGTTCATGCCCCGGTCCAGGGGGATCCCGTGTGCCGTGGGGTGGCTGGGCCCGTGAGCCGTGGCCGCTGGGCCTGCGCGTCCGGAGCCTGTGCTCCGCAGCGGGAGAGGCCACAGCAGTGACAGGCCCGCATACCACCAAAAAATAAATAAATAAATAAATAGATATATTAAAAAAATTAAAAACAAAAAAAGATAAAGTTGCAAAAAACCCTCCAAGGTAAAGCAAAAAGGTCAAGATTCAGAAAATGGGAGAGGCAAAATAACAGACAGTGTTCAGGAGGCTGAACACAGATCCCTAGACAGTCCTGAAAAACAGTACGTATAACCTGACACAGAGCACTCTTACACACGCAGATGAGGGTAAAAGGTGGCGTGGATCCCAGGTTTCCAAACCCCTATACTACATTTTCAGTTTTTTGCTGAGACTATAAATTTTAAAAATGATTTGCATTATCATTCCAGGTAATTCACTACATCTACATATTTGATTTGCATACTGCCAAAGGAAATGAATATTTGCTTGATTTATACACTGAAAATTTTATTTAAAAAATACTCAGTCCAAAATAGAATTTAAGACATAATTTATTAGACTCTAATTATTCTCCAGTTTTAGACCTTCTTTACAACGTCCTCCCTGATCAAGAGTAAGTTGAGGAATCATCCTAAGCTGCAAATATTGCGAGAAAAGAAAAGAAAAAGTAAACACTAAATGTGAACCTCATGTTTGGGAGCTAAATACAAACTAGGCCTATTTTCTCGTTTGGTAGGAGGCAGCTGCTGACTTAACACAGACTATCGGCTGAAGGCACTCATGAGCTACTTCAACACTCCCGAGACTTGTCCGTCCAAAGCCTCTGCTGTTGGTCAGGACACCAAACTCTATGCTTAGATGCTGCCACTTAGGATCAATTGGGAGCGCAGTAGAAGTGGCAGATCGAGGCTGAAAGGAGTAAAAGGGGGTGTGTTTGGGGGTCATACAATTTTAAATACATGCACTGAAAAATACAGTTGAGTTTCCCAAAAGCCCAAGGTCTCAGGAAAAAGGATCACTGTCACATTAGACCTGGAGAAATATTACTTTAAAGAGAGAAGTGATTCTTAAAATATAACATAAGGATAAAGAATATTCAATAATAATCATCAATAACACTGACCATAGGAATTACAAGTTCATAAATTAATGATTACACGATTACATTTTGTCTTATTTCTAACCAGTTCAGATGACAGTCCATAAATCAGAATCATGTAATATTATTCTAAAGTTTTTAAAAATTTGATTTCCTTCCACTCATTAAACAAATAAAAGTAGCACCATACTTCCATATAGGAAACTTTTATAGCACCTTTACGGTACTAAATACTATTAATAATATTCAATTTTCAAGGTCATAATAAAGATGATAGATTTGGTAAAAGAATACCTTCTATCAACCAGCTTACTAAGCTTACCGTTAAAACGTGAGCAGTCTCTGCAGCGCTTGTTGAATTCTGTGGCCCACCCATATGCATCTTGCTGATATGAGTGTTCAAGCTACCTAAACTTTTAAATACACAACTACATTCTGTACAATTATAGGTAGGGCCATTCTTGACCTTAAAAAAGAAAAAAGAAAAAAGAAGTTTTTACAATTGTTAGATTAAAATATTTAAATTATGGCAAATCATAATTTATCATTCAATTAAAATGACATAAATAATCTAGCCCTTTATCATACCTTTTCTTATAAGTTAGATAGGTCTAGAATCAATGACCCAACTCTTTAATCAATATTGGCAGTATGAGATTAATTGAAATTTCAGTCTTTTCTATAAATCAGAACTGGCAGAACTGGTTCAAGTGAAAAATCATAGTTTTCAGTTATTGTGCTCTGGTAAAAAAAAATGTCTGACATGTTCTCAACTTCTTCAACGGTTAAGCAGTGTTCAATAACGAAGGCCAGACAGTTAGATATAATTTTACTCTGAGCCTTGAACATACAAGTTAGGATGGATGGCCACGCAGTGTATACATTTTCCATTACCAAGTCCAATAGTCCACGGCAGTGACTACTTTTTGTTTAATAGTGACTACTTTTTAACACTATGACAGAGCCAAGAGTGGACTACAGAGCAGTAACACGGACAGGGCCACCCAGGCACAGAGGAAGCACCTACAGTATCCTCTCTGCACCACTCAACAAGCCCAGCCAGCTCTGAACTTGGCTAAGACCTCCATTCCACCTAGCACCTTGCTAAGAATGAACTTTACGGCTTTAGACTCATCACAGGATTAGATAATGTTACAAACAATCTTTAGAGGTTGCTCCTGTCCCACCGCAGGTCCCAGGATGTCCCCAGGCTGGGGGCAGGCGAGTCCCCGGCCTTCCCTGAAAGGGTTTCCTAAAGCCGGGAGCACCAACGAGCACGCCCTGGGACTGTTCTAAGGTGCCATTTTCCAGTTGCTGTGCATTTAAACACACTGTTATTCCTCAGCAATCACCTTTACACAGAGGGAGCTCCACCAGAGTCACTTACACAGCCCACACGTGTTCTCCTCAGATCGGAAGGTGACCTCACGCATACGTACACGCTCTTCCTAGTGTCTCTGGGTCTTAGATAATAAAGCTTAGTCTTTAAAAGCGACTTCACTGCATATGAAATTCTCAGTCTCTTTACAAACTATATGAAGTATGTAGGGTTTTCTTCATTTTAGTGTTAGATATACATATGCTTTTAGGAATGTGATACTTGTCATCCTCCAAAGTATTGTAGTTATATAAAATAAATGATCCATGATAGGAGTATTTGTGTTGCTTAAATATTTCTTCATAATCTACAATTAGACTAAATAAGACACCAAATCATGACAATTAACAAGAGCAAAGGTGGGGACTTCCCTGGTGGTCCTGTGGCTAAGAATCCGCCTTCCAATGCACGGGACACGGGTTCGATCCCTCGTCAGGGAACTAAGATCCCACATGCCGCAGGGCTACTGAGCCCGCACGCCACACCCAGAGAGAGGCCCACAGGCCACCAGAGAGAAGCCTGCATGCCACAACAAAGAGCCCGACGCAGCCAAAAATAAATAAATAAACAAATATTTAAAAAAATAATAATAAGAGCATAGCTGAACCAGTTTAAGAGAAATACTTCCAGAGTTTGCAAATCAGTATTACCTGGAGACAACAAAAAAATTAGGAACATCAGTTTGGCTGAAATAGTTAGCTAACATGCAGCATGGAGGGAAATACACCGAGCAGGGCTCTGATGGAAAATGTGAATGGGCCCATATGCAAGGTCAGCAATACCAGCACCAGAAAGATACTTTCTCCTCAATTTCATTTCTTGTCTTTCAATTTCTTACACTTGGAAGTGTCTGTTTCAGGTTCACTAAAGGGATGACATAGGTTAGCATTCAGATTGATGGACCACAACTAAGAATGGTATTATGATTATTTCCAAACATTTATTCATCAAAGGTATAATACTGTTGACAGAAAACAGTATTTTATATTTCTCCCATGTATAAGCCAGAAAGGTTCAAATGTGTGTATATATATGTGTGTCTGCGTATATGTGTATGTATGTGTGTATATCTGTGTGTGTATATTTGTGTATGTCTTGTATGTGTATACGTGTGGGTCTGCATGTATGTGTGTATGTCTGTGTGCATTATGTGTACATATACATATATGTATTTTTTTAAACAGGGTCTGCTCTGCACAAACTTTGTCTACACTGAAAATGAAGAATTTCTCAGGTTCACTCTTAACTCAAGAGCCATCCGTGCAGCCTGTGACGTACTGCACACCTGTGAGGACCACACCCCCAAGTGTGACGCTTACCTCTGAGTGAACTCTCTGCACGTGTGACTGGAGGTTCCCTTTCTGAGAAAAAGCGGCAGGACAAAAGGCACAGGCGTGGGGTTTTTCACCTGTATGCTTAATCATGTGAGTTTGCAGCGCCCCCTTCTGGTTGAAAGCTTTTCCACATTCGCTACATTTAAATGGTCTTTCACCTAGAGAGGGAGAAAAATGATCAAAACATCATTCCATACTGTGCGAGCATCTGATGGATTAAAAGAAAATACTTAAGTTACCCTCACTCAAGACCCCGAACCTACCCCTCCAGGCAGAACGTTCCCCTGTGGCCGCAGACTCACACGTCTCACTACCTACTCAAAATCTCACAAGTAATACCAAGGTTATCAGCAAACTATGGAAAAGGCAAGATTAAATTTCAGGTCTAGCTGGCTCTAAAGCACCTTTTCTTCCCTTAAGGTCCCACGGGAAATCACCCAAAAGTAAATGCATCTCGTACCTGTGTGTATCCTAATATGCCGAGTTAACTGACTTGGCTTTTGGAACGTCTTTCCACAGTGTGGGCATGAATACGTGAATCCGCTCCTGTCGATGTTCCGATTATAAGACCTTGTACTTGACACCCTAGTATAAATAGAGGGAAAATACTCAGTAAGTCGAATCCCTTGTGCCACCACTTCTAAATCAAAATCCTATGGGAAAGGTTAGCCGACTGGCCATCAGAAACTGCTTTAATGAGAAATCAATCACATGTAAGTGTGTAGGACACACACACACACACACATACATGTATTAGTCTTGTGTATCAATATCATAAAACTCATCTTTTTGGTTGGGGAGGAGGAGAGTCGGAATGTCTCTTCTAGATAAAGCTTTCCCTGTGATGACCAAACACAAAGACCTGTGCAGTGTGGTTTCTATGTCGACACGAGTGTGTGCTGCCTGCTCCAGGCTCCTCCTAGACGCTGACGATCTCCAACAACGCGGACCCCCCCCTGCGCAGCAGCCCTGGGCACCTAACTCTCTACCTGACACCCCCTGAAGGCTCCCGGGCACCTCAAACCTAGCAAGTCCCAAATGAAGCCCTGTTAATTCTCAGCCTGCTCCTTTCCACAACAGGAGACGGCAGCTCCCAGCTGTGAAGTTTAAACCTTAGAAGTTACACTGGATTCTTCCTTCTCCCTCACCCCTGACTTCAAGTCCATCTCCAGAAGCTGCTGGTCTCACCCCAAAACACCTCCAAAGAAGCTCCCATCTCTCCACCCTGCAGCCACCAGCATGGCCTGAGAGCAGCGCCGCCATTCTGTGGCCCTGATCCACGGGTCTCCCTGCTTCAACCTCACCCACAGAGCAGCCAGGCTGCGGCCTGAAGGCTGGGCAGCTGGATCCATGGGCCAAACCCTCCCAGGTTTTCCCGCAGCCCTTGGGTAACACCCACGTTCCCGGGTGGGCTCAGCACCCTCCAGCTCCGAGACCCTGCCGCCTTGCACTCAGCCCCAGGAGCGCCACTCCACCCCGCAGCCGGCTCCCATCACACCGGCCTCCCCCTGCGGCTCAGACGGTGGCAACTGCTCCCCTCCCCGCCCACCAGGCCCGGAACACCGCCCCCCCCAGACCTGCAGGGCCGCCTCCCCCTGCTCCTCACCTGGGTCCCACCTCAAGCGGCCCTCCTAAGAAAGGCCTACACCAGACAGGTGCCTCAGCAACTGCCCCATCCCTGGAGCATCACCCCAGGTGAATCCAATCCTACTTCCTTCTCAGCACGCCCACTGCCTGAAACCTGCACCAGCTAATCCGATTGCTTGGCCGCTGTCTGTCTCCCCTGCTAAACGGCAGCTCCGTGAGATGGAAGCAGTCTGCCTGGCCCCCGGGAGGCCCGGGGGCCGGCACTCTAGTGCGCGGTGACCACGTACGTGCCTTCAGTCGCCTCTCCAAGACCTCTGGGGACAATCAAAAGAGCCTGTGCTAGAAGGGCATCACAATAAAAATCTAGTGTGACAGACACACGCGTCATGTTTTGGGAGTTTAAAAATCGTCGAAATAACAAAGCATCAGGTGGGAACCACATTAGTCAACAACCAGCAATATGAAGGGAGGGGGAAAGACAGGAGAACTTTGATCATATGGAGATGTTCAGTCCACGCTTCCAAAACACAGTGCCGAAGAGAATACATAAATACTACAAAGCACTCAGGCACTTTACAAACTTTATTAACTGGTGTGGGACCTTTTGCTGTCGTGGTGCTGGTTGTTAAACAGCTCCTAAATATTGGAGCTTGGAAGGGTGGCAAGTTAAACTGATGATACTGTCATTAAAAAGTTAATCAATACGGGCGTTTATAGTTTGTTGTAGAGATCAGCTCAACGAGTGTGACCACTGATCATCAGCATTAGCTAACTTAGCACAAAGGGCCAGGAACAACTCTGCATTTCATATCATTGAGAAGGAAATATCAGTAAATATATATATATATAATCAGGAATAGGCCAAATACAAAATTTCGAAGCCATGTTAAGTTTTACTAGGAATAAATGTATATATGTACGTAAATATAGGCGTGGTTGCTAATATTATGAGCATTAAGCCAGACTATTAGGGTTTAAATCCCTAACACTTGACTTATGGCTGTAAAACCTTGGGAAAGTTACTTGGTCTCTCTAGCCTACCTTTTCTCATCAGCAAAATGGGGACATAAAAGTATCAGGCCTGAAGGGTTGTTTGTAATGATTAAATGAAGTTTTATTATATATTTAAATACACACTAAGCACAGTAACTATTTAAACATGTAAGTTCTAAATAGGTAGTATAAATAAACCGATTCAGTAAACAGGGTGCTAATGTGGCCTTTGTGAATCCACTCTACACACCTTGTTACCTGCCCATAAAAATGTATTGCCAATAATACTTTGTTCTGCACCTTTTAACATTATAATATAGCTAACAACATCTACCCACCAGTCTGACATTTAAATTTTCGACCTTTCCTGTCCTACTGTAGACACGACACATAACACATGCTATGAAAGACATCCCGACACCACATGAGATGAGTTGCCCAGTTCTTGTTTCTAAAGCAGCCAAGATGCGTAACCCATCATAGCAAAGCATGCCCATTTTTAATGTACTGTATAATTTTTTTAGCCCAAGAAAAGGCTCACACCTAATTTTATAATGAGTCTTCATGTGCTCCCTCAGCTGTGATGACGTCTCGAACTCCTTCCTGCAGGCCTTGCAGGTGTGAGTCCGGTTCGCAGCCAGCTCCTGGCGGTGCTCCTCCATGTGTATGGCCAGCTGGCTCTGCAGGGTGAACTCATCCCCACACTCAGAGCAGATGAGGTTCTGCAAAGGCAAAGACCGCCCATGAACAGAGCAAACACTTCAGAGCCATCACCTCGTGAAAGAACTCATACTGTAAATGGCTGATACACAAAGTATGCTTTCCTCTGGAACAAACACTATTTCACCTCTCAACAAATATATCATCATGTCCAAATATGAACATATAAAAATGATTTCTTTCCTGATAGAAACATAGGGAAAAGGATGAGAGAACAATACAATTTCTGAGCAAAGCGAATTGTTTCAAATTGGCTGCTGGGTAAACGGCATTTTGTCCATCTGTGCTGTGAAAACTTTAAGGAGAAGCAGAATGACTTCAGTACCACAAAAGGGTCAGGAAAGAATTTCAATTAAGATGACAGTTTAATAGGCTACCTTAAAAGAAAATGACAGCTGGTAAATTTTTAAATGGAAACACCTATCATTCTTTCAATCTGGTTTATGGGTAGTCGATTACGAGAAGTCCGCGACTCTGTCCAGAAGTGCCTGGCTGAGCACCCGAACAGAGCTGTGGAGTAAGTATAAAATACACACAGGATTTCAAAGACTTACTGAAAAAAAAAAGGTAGCTCAACTTTTAACATTTGAATTAGAATATTTTGGATATATTTTCATAAATATATTAAAATAAAATATATTTCATCTGTTTTCTTTGTAACTTTTGGAAATATAGCCACTATAAATTTTAAATTACTCAAATTTCAATTAGGATAGCACTGGTCCAGATGTTCTGGAGTTGGGCCTTGGTTCACATGAAGGCTGCCAGTCACCAGCTGTGTGTATCTGGGGGTGCTGACCGCTCAAAGTCTGTGAAGCAGTGGAGACAGCAACGCCTGCCCTCACAGGGTTGTTATAAAGTTAAGGACAACAGCGCATGTAAGATGCTGAACGGTGCCTGGCACAGAGGAAGTACCCGGTAATGAACTGCTGACTCAGTACAAAGTTCAATGAGTTTACTCATGTGACCTTCTATAATACAATTATTTATTTAAGTGATCCAAACATGGCAAAGAATGAGTGTAACCTGTCAATGAGCATAAACTATTATTTCCAAACAACAAAATATATAGCTGTCTTCCCATCAGACTTTCTTCTAATGACTGCACCTGACAGTCTCGTAAGTGCATAGAAACAGCATTAACATGAGGTTGTTCATTGATACTACTCAGAGCATCCTTTGCAGAAAAGACAAGGATGAATGGAATACTTTGAGCAATCCAACAATGACGTCAATTTAAGTAACTTTAGTGTTACTATATAATAATTTAAGGAAATAATGGACTATCTTGTTAGTATCTTGCTGATAATAAAGACATTTCTTCTTGGGAACTGTCAAAAATTTAAAAGCCACCTAACAAAATTTGCTGCCTATCTTGAGTGTGGCACTGGGGGCATCTGCCACACCCTGAATCTGTACAGCAAAGTATTCTCCTTTCACTGACAACTTACAATCACAAGATAAACCCTGACTTGTTACCCTCCCACCCGCACCGTGATTCTTTCATTGCTTTGGCTCAGACCCATCCTCTTTTCAGGTACTTTTTCACCAAATGAGCAGATTAGTATATTTCAGGAGACATCTACATGATATTACTCAGAAACTGATCAGAATTTTCTGAGTGGAAACTCTGGTTTATGTACAATTTGCTCATACGGCGAAAGCAGGATCAAGTACATGCTGGGCCACAACCGAAACAGGCCTCATGATGGAAGGTTTCGTGCTGCCGCTGTGTTACACCCAGCCAGACCCAGGAGCCAGGATGGGCCTCCCTCCCTGCCCAGGACCTGGCACCTCGAGCAAGTCTCAGTGGGGAGTGCGAGGCCTGTGGGCAGCTGGCGGACGTCCACTTTACTGCGCTCCCCGCAGTCGGAGCTCCCGGCAGGCCCTCTAGGCAGAGGCAGTGGCTAGTGCCTGCCCCAGAAGCAGGTGGTCCTGGGGGAATTCCAGTGATCGCTAAGTGGCCAGCAGATCATCCAGGGAAACATACAGCACTCTTATCAGCCCCCATCTGGCTGAAGATATAATAATTTTTTAAAGTAAAACACAGTATAAAATACGATAAGTACTAAGCGCCTTTAGGCCACTCACCCCGTAACACTGGCCCTTGCTGCCTCCCCCACCGGGGCTGCCCACGACCTTCCTTCTCTCGAGCCCCCAGGCTCCAATGCCCAAGTGCTGTCCTTGCTCCTGCCTGGGCTTTCTCAGCAGCCACTCTTCCTTTCCTACAGGAGTCTGCCTCAAAACGGCGCTCAGTGCAGGAGAGCATCCCTAGCCCACCCCACAGGACACCGCCCTCCTCTGAGCCCCGGCAGCACTGGTCCCCATCACAGGCCACTGGGCTCATCTCTTGGCAGGTGTCACCCTGTTCAGAGGCAGGGCCAGCTGGGGACTGGAGGGCCACCTCTCAGGGCCCCTCTGCCCTGGGCCCTGGGTGGGGGGCGGGAAGCAGCGTGCAGACCGGTCCATCCCGCATCACCTGGCTGAGTCTCAGTGCTGCCGGCGGAGAGACTACACAGGCGGGGAATCAGAGCACGGCCTGCTTCTGCCCGGCAGAGGACGGAAGGCCGGCTTCCAGCCGGGCTCTCTAACACCATCGGAGGGGGCGGATCTGGGTGCCACTTCCTTCCGCCAGGAGACGGATGCAAGATTAGCTCCCTACTGAAGCCCGGGGGTCAGGGGAGCTGAGGGCCACCTGCTTCCAGGGGACAGGGAGCAGGACGGTGCAGGCGATCGCTCTCCTCTCAGCCCCGCCGAGCTCTTCAGTGGGTATTTGGCTGGAACAGGGTTGGCAGTGTCAACAAGATTTTCTCTTGTGAGACCACCCTCTTCCCAGTTTGGGCTGTTGGCAACCAATCTTCTGGCATGCTTTCATCTACGCCTGCTGGCAGAAGGCTACAGGCTCTTCCAGCACCCGGTCCAGATGTACAGCAGGCAAAAAAGCAGCTCGGGGGCTCACTGCCACATGGTCCTCAAGTCCTGAAGGCCCTCAGCTGCCTGCCGCCTTCTTCCCACCCTCAGGAGCCTCTAGATCGCTTGGCTGTGTGATCTCTAGGTATTTTCAGTTGTAAGAGGGGCACAAAGGGTCTACTTCATCTTAGCTGGATTCTTATCGGTTAATTTTAAGTGCAACTAAAGGGAAGGAATTATTCCTATAGTCGATACTGATATACCACATTCAAATCAATTAACTAAGAAATAAAAACACACAAAATAGGCAAAGGTAGCTAAAGTGCATTATTTAACATACATGGAAAAGACTGATAATTGTGTTCCAGTATCTATTCTTCTTCTATACAGTGGGTTTCTTAGCTGAGCACATGGCTGCGTGCCGACCTTCCTAACACTAACCACCCCGTGTAGCGACCGTGCCCCTTCCACTTGACGGGATGGCAGCAGGCTGATGCTCCGCCTCTGGATCTGGCCTTCCCACAGCAGACGCGCCACCTCCCTCCCTCCCTCCGCCGTCAGCCACGTGGTACAGAAACCCTCAAAGAGAGCAGAGTATGTGGGGTCCCGGACTGCCTCGGCCACCCCACCAGCTCTGTACTGCACGGCACCAGACTGTGCGGAGAGAGAGGAAAACTCTGAACCTGTACCCGAACACAGCCCTTTTTTAAAAAAAAGAGCACCCTAGTTTTTACATATTGCCAACACATTTTCACGTCAGAAGTAAGCACTGCAAACCCTTTTTGTTGTTGTTCTGCTCATGTGAAACCGCTAGTCCTGAATTCCTGTTCAGCATGGGGTTACTAAGGTCAAGTTACTGAATATCACTTCTCAACTTCCAGAGCCTTCTCCCTGGCAGCACAGTGGCGCAAGGGCAAGAAGATAAAGCATTTTCAGTTCCCATTCCCAGCTTCAAACCAGTTACACAAAAGCCTCTCTTCTGACTATTCCAACCCTTTTCCTCTCCTGTGATTATCTATTGATCTAAGAGAGAATCTGTTATATTCCAAGAGAGAAAATAGAAGACAGGTTAGTAGTAATAGAAATGAAAGTCAACTGATTTCAGAAAATACACGCTTCTCAAAGGCCTTTTGGGAAAAAAAAAAAAATCTGGAGTCAGAAACTATGAACTGTTTACGGTCCTACAACAGTGAAAGACAAAGACAGCTGGAGCTTCACCAACGCAACAAGGATTCAGATGAGACCAGGCTGCACAAGCTGCCGTCACAGCTGCTGCGCATGACGGGGCTGCCACTTCAGGAGACGACGTCACAGCAACGAGAAACCGACACAAGCAAACGGCGTAAAAGCAGACATCAGAGACTGTGAGCTCCACTTGGGGGACAGTCTGGAAAAGAATCTGGACAAAGGGTGTGGAAGACAGAATAAAGGGAAGGTTTTGAAAATAATGTATAAAAACCTCAGAGTGTCTGGAAATGATGAATTACCGTTATTTCTCTTTCCAGTCATGGAGAAGGTAGAGAAAAATGTTAAAGGTGTATCTGAAGAAGCATTAGGATGGAGCACAGCAGTTTCACTGGCCTGCGTCGGCGGTGCGCGGCTGGGAGAGCTGCGGGGCCCTGGCTCGGGGGCACACCTGCCCTACGCCATCACCCCCAGCGCTGGGGCCACCCGGGGCGCCAGGACAGGTGAAACCGCTTCAATCATCTCCCCCCACCCCACCCGCTGCCGTGAGCCCCCTAGAGGATTGACACACACAGGCACATGCGCGCGCGCGCGCGCACACACACACACACACACACACACACACAGAGGCTTCACCCCCTTGCTGATGCGGCCTAGACCGCAGGTTACATCATTTCAACCCTCTGCCAACACCTGACTCACTCGCTATCCCGTCACACACGCTTCGTCAACCGGAACCTTGATGCGAACAACCATCTGACCTCCTACCCGGCTGAAGGGCGCTGTGAAGAAGCCACATGCTCCCCTCCCACCCAACACACAGATGCGTTCGCAGCCACGACCCCTGTATTACGTGTAACACAACCCACGTGTCTGTCCCCGGTCAGGCTCTGCTCCCGCTTCCCACAAGCAGGCTTCCCACACCCATGCGCCTCTCCACCACCTCATTCTTCTGTGAAGACAAGGCAACGCCTCCATTTCACAGAGAAAAATGAGGCTCTGCAGCCCCAATCCAGGCTGAGAGGGAGGCGGCAGTGACCATGACAGACTCGCAGGGGCCCTCAAGGGAAGACACACGACCCTCGACAACCGTCCCACGTCACACGGATGACTGGCTCAATACCATTCAGTTTCAATGACATCGTAATGTTGTGAAGCTGGCTTTCAGTAGTTGCTGTGGTTAAATGAGTGAAAATGAGTGAAATTCAATGTGAAACAGGAAAATTGCAGGGTTTAAAAAGCTACGCAGGGCTTCCCTGGTGGCGCAGTGGTTGAGAGTCCGCCTGCCGATGCAGGGGGCACGGGTTCGTGCCCCGGTCCGGGAAGATCCCACATGCCGCGGAGCGGCTGGGCCCGTGAGCCATGGCCGCTGAGCCTGTGCTTCCGGAGCCTGTGCTCCGCAATGGGAGAGGCCACAACAGTGAGAGGCCCGCGTGCCGCAAAAAAAAAAAAAAAAGCTACACAGTACCTAATTTACATACGGTAGTTTTTCAAATGGCTACTAAGTTACTTAAGACATAAATACTTATTGGACCTCTTAGATTTAACTACTTCAGAAAAAGAACTCTTAGTGTTTGGCTCAGTGGAAAACTTGCTGAGACACAGAGACTAAGGAAGCTGCAAACCAAGAAAGGGAAAGCTGCCCTAAGCCAGCAGGAAGGGCCTGGACTCCCACTGTCACACCTGCGTCCCCTGTCCACCGGAACCTGTCCTCACGCTTCTCTTCTAGGGTCAGAGGCAGAGGTATCGCTTCTGCTCACAACTCCCTTCTCCACCTACTCTCATCGGAAGTCAGTCCTTGCCCCTCCCGATGGAGACGTCTGAAGATGGATGATTAGAGCAATGTTAAATTCTTGAGTGTGGTAACTGTTTTGTGATACTGAGGAAAAGTGTCTTTGTTTTTAGGGGATACAGCTGAAGTACTTAGAGGCGCAGTAGTAACATGATGCCTGCAACTATTTCAAACTTGTTCGAAACTTCGAGGGGTGAGATCGGGTTTACTTTAAAACCCCCCATGTACTAGGTGAAAACAAAACAAAACCAAAAATCTCATCACCTAATTATTACTTGTAGATGAGGCTGTACACCTGAAAACTCAGAGAATCTGGTAGAACAGCAGGCTACAAAACTAATATACAAAAAAGCACTGCTTTCCTATAGACAGATAACAAATAATACATCTTTGAAAGAGCCATTAAATGATATTTTAAAAAAATGTTAAAACATTTAAGAACAAATTTAAATAATGTGAACCCATCTGAACAAAACATACTGAATGTTTTGACAATAAAGATTCAATATTTTAAACATGTTCAATTCTCCCCTTTAACAATCTAAAAATTTTATGCAATCAAAATTAAAATACCAATTAATTTTTAATTAGGCAAAATTCTAAAGTCCACATTAATAATAAACCAGAAAAGTAAAATAAGAAACATACAAACATTTGTTTATCATTGCAAAGAGAAATACAGCAAAGTCAAACTGAAAACCAAGAACCTGGTCCCAGGAATGCGGCGGGGTTACAGAAAGGAGCCAGTCTCCTGAGTGCCCCTTGTTTTTATCTTTTTGACGGCTACTACTTACTACCCTAATGTTCAAAGACTAACTTCCCAGCCCTCAATCCCTACTCTGCCTGCATGGGGCTGTCTGTCTCTGGTCTTACGAGCCCCACCCTAGTGGAGGGCAGTAAACTGAGGCCCACAGATCGTGAGAATGGGAAGGGGGCCTAAAAGAGAAAGCAAACGAATGCAACAACCCTGTACTGACCTCAACTCTGAAACGCGCTTCATGTACAGCGGTTTGGGCCAAGCAACTGTGAAACAACTTCCAGTGTTAACACAGGACCGCCGAGCACACGAGGGGAGGGGCGTGTGCACTGCTGGGAGCCCCGCCCCGCCGTGGAGGAAGGGACACACAACCAGGAACTGGGGGGCAGGTGGGCGCCCTGTGCAGAGGGGCTGGGGTTGGAGGGATGAGCGTGAACTCAGGATTTCTGAAATACAGGTGCGCCCTACACCCTGTGGACCTGCATTAGAAGACACGGTGGGATTTTAAAAAATAGTGATTGTACACTTGGGAAGCATTTCTAAGCAAATCGTAAGACCCAGAACCTGTCAATGAATAGACTGCTCACTGCAGCTACACACAAAGGGCAGAAACAACCTACACAGAAACCTGTTGATTATGACACAGGTGTACACAAAGCATACAATGTAACACCATGCGGCTGCTGCAACAATACCTAAGATAGAGTCAACTGAAGAAAAAGCACAGAATACTGCTACTGGGTGGTATCAGTGGGGATGCAGAGATGTGTACGCGCACTGAAAGCCCCTGGGAGGATGCAGAAGAGACTGCTGTGCAGGCAGCTCCTGGGAGGAGGACTGAAAGTCGGGCCCGATGGAGACTTAAGTCTCACTCTCTAACCCTTTCTCTGCTGTCTGAGTCTCACTGTGTGAACTTATTCCAAAATTAAACACTTTCTGCCTTTTAAAATGAAAACAATGGCCATTTCTGGACAGCGCTACAGCTGAGTGAGACAGGCAGGCCTGCAGTCTGCAGGAGAAGGTATAAAGCAGCATGCGCTCTCGAAAACATAACGTGGCATTCTATAAAGAACTTGAAAAAGCCTTGTTAATTCAGTAAATCCAACTCTAGCAATCTATCCTAATGAAACAATTAAAGATACATGCAAAGATGTATTATTTATAATACTGAAAAAATATAAACAACTTAAAGGTTAAATAATAAAGGAAATGGTAAAAATATCATGATGCTATATCCAGATGCTGAAGACTTTAATAAAGCAATTTAAAATAGTGACATGGGGAAAACACTCATGATTCAGTAAGTGAAAGAGGAAAAGACGTATTCACAATGTATTAAAGGAAAAGAGTGGGTTACAAAACAGTATGTATTTGCACTAAAAAAACTATCCTTAAGTATATAAACTATTATGGAAAAGTATATGTATAGCCAAAAAAAAAAAAAAGCCTGAAAGACTACACAGCTGACCCTTGAACAACACAAGGGTCTAGAGCGCCGACCCCGCGCAGCTGAAAATCCGAGCATAACTTCAGGGTGGCCCTTCACGTCCACGGTTCCCCATCCTTGGAGTCAGCCAACTTAGCACAATGTAGTACTGTCATACATACTGACTGAAAAACTCCACGTTTAAGTGGACCTGCACAGTTCAGACCCGCGTTGTTCAAAGGTCAACTGCATATGCGTTCTCTCCCACTGGTGTGATTATTGGTTCTTTTATGTTACTTTTGTTAATCTTTAGTTTCTAACTTTTTCCAAAATAAACATGTATTACTTATACAATAAGATTTTAAAAGATAAAAATTATTTTATATAACAAATTAAAGACATAAAAAGAGGACACAAAGCGATATACGAAGTATAATAAACTCAATTTTCAGGATGCAAATTTTATATATGCAATTTAAACGCTGTATGTTTTTCTGTCTCTGGAGGAAGCTATACCAAATAGTTACCTGTACTTGTCCCTGGGTGACTGCTTTTTATATTTGCATTTCCCTAGCTTTCTATGGTAACAATGGGGGGTGATACTTTAAGCAACAGCCGTGCATACGGCACAGGGAGCCCGCCTGTCCCCAGCGCAAGCAGGCCTCTCTGGTGCACACCAGTGGCACGGCCCTGTCACCCTTCACTCTGTCCCAAGACTAGGCCTGTGGCCCTTTCAGGACTGTTCACTGTGGTGCATAAACTGCTTTGGGTCATCATGAATTTCCTCTCTTCTCCCAAATTCCCACGTGTCAGGGGATCCAGGAGCCAAGCAAGGAGATTCTACCATCTTCGGAGGCAGAAAATTTACTTTTGGCACTCAGAATCCTAAAAAAGTTAATTTTTATTAAGAAAAAAAGAGTGGGGGGCACCTCTGCCAGCCACTGTGGACATACTTTGATCCCCCAAATATACTACACACTAAAATGTCTCTGCCCCAAGGTGCTGACATGACCCCGAAACAAACACTTTACCAGTGACCTGGAGACTAGCCAAGGCAAATTTAATGATAACTGACTCCTTGAAACCTATACGAAAGGCTTTTTAAAACTAGTTTAACCCTAACATCCTCCTGATGCATTTTAAAAATCCTCAGATGCATTTTAAAACTCAGTGAACAAAGTATAGGCTGAAATAATTACCTCTTCCTTTTCATGCAGCATAACATGTGCTTTGAGACTAGCCACTCTGGAGAATTTCTTGTTACACACGGGACAGGTAGGATCCTCCCCATTGTGGGTACATTTGTGAAGTGTCAAGTTGAACTCAACATTAAAGGTTTGGGGGCACTGGTCACATCGATGTGGCTAGGTGGAGAAAAAAGTCGAGAAGCCACTGAAACACAATCTTTCCACAATAAATGTCATTCAAATATTAACAAGCAGCATAATCCACAGATAAGCTTCCTAAGGAACTTCTGAAGTCCTTCTGGACCTGAAGTCAATAAATCCAAAACGGACACAGTAAAGCTCCTTACAGAATTTCTCAAAGGAGTATAAGGAGACACCACATCTATATAGAAAATATTTCTAATAAGAAATGCTGCCTATAAACGTATCAGAATGTAGCCGCTATGAAAATAAAAGTGAGACACTTCAACTCACTGGGTGGGGTTTTCTCCCCTCTTTCATGACACCTCCACTGCTGTGAACAAAATCACAAGTAAACTAAGTAACTGTGAAAACTTTCACTAGATTTTAACAGAGTTGCTTATCCCCATCTAAAATTTCCCCCAAATGGAAGGTATTCTGCCCCCTACTAGTAGAAAGCTAAAGTAATCACTGGTATTTCTCTTGTAAATATCAAGACCCTAATGGGTCAGTATTTTCAGATTCTTCAGCTTGGGAGAGTAAGGCCAGTGGGTACTGGTGTCCGTACCGCATTACCATAGTCACAGCAGCATTCATGCCGAAAGTAAGGCTGGAGTTGGTCAGATCCCGTCCTCCAGGAAAGAGATCCCTGGTGTTTTTCTGGTCTCAGATGGCTCACTAGCTTACAGCCTCCTAACCTGGAGAAAAGTCGGCAATCACTCTTTTCACTGTAGTTTTAGCTGCCACTTTCCAACTATCAGGCAGCTCGTTCCATTAGGACACTAACACGCTTGACATATCCCACAGGGGGCACTGCAAGAGAGTTCAAATCCCTATTTAAGAGAGTGCTGCTCCCTGCGGAAGTAAGATCTAAAACATCTCAAATACCTTCTTAAAATGCAAGACCACTTAAAGGTAACACTCCCTGCTGGAGAAAAACACATCAAGATAAGGGAGATTGAAACTACTGAAGAAAGTCGTATTTTAAGATTATTTCTTTGTCTACCCATAAATAACTTCATTAGATTCACCAGACTAGCTCTCACTTTCTCTCATTATCTAATGATGGGTAGAAACACAACTACAACTAAAAAAACATCAAAATATTTATTTACAGAATATGGAATGTTCCACAATTTAGGAATAAGAAAAATGTTTACATGTTGATTTTCACAATTCCTCCAGTTTCAACGCTCACATTTCTGACATCCCTTTTTAAAATACATACCTTGTCATTTCGCTCGTGATCCCTCATGTGGCGTTGAAACTGGGACTCTTTTGGAAAAGATAGCAGACAGATTTCACATTTATGGAAGTTTGGAACTTGATAGGCATAATTAGTGTTCTCCGCATTCAATGTTAAAACTCCATCTATAAAATTGCATAAGTATAAACAATAAATACCAGTTGTTATTCTCAGCACATAAATGAAACTAAATTATTTGGTTATTGTTTCGAAACCAAATTATGTCAGATTTATGAGAGATTTCAGAAATGAATGGTACCTTAAATTTTTTTAATGGACACGTTTTTAAGTTAGAAATGAGAAACGTTGAGATGACTGAGACATGGACTACAGGATTCTAACACCTGTGAACAGGATTGTCAGAAACCTGAAACTAAACTCCTGAGGCTTAATATCCACTCAGCGACACACAAAAGCCATCGTGTTTCTTAACCTTGCCTGCCTGCTCAATACTATTTCTAAGTCACAACAAATCACAGAGGCACTTCTCCTCTAAGTCACTTTGAGCGTTCATCAATAACCCAGTTTCTTAAATCACTCAGTAAACAAAACTCTAGTAGAAGTATAAAAGCTGATTCACTAATTCAATCTACCTCTGAAAACTGCTGCAAAGCAAGATAAAGTCAAAAAGGCAAAAACTTTTGTTCTCTCACATAGTTATGGTTTTAGGAAGGTAAAGAATTGCAGTGCTTTGAACAATCCTCAGGTTTTACAGTATGCTTTCAGTGTACAGTGTGCTTACATTTAGGTAAATGGCTATAAACTTAAAAGTATTTTCAAACAAGAATATGCAATAATCACAAAAATTTACCAAGAACGTCATAAAATAAAGATGTCCTAAACGTCTTCAATTCTTGAAAATAATACTCTAAGTCTTATAATTTTGGCACAAATACACAATCCATATTAACTAGACAAAGACAGAGATATGTCACGTACAACTCTTTGTATCCAACTTGACCCCCAAAATATTAGAAATTTGGAAGTTGGGTGAGGGGTTAATTTTAAGACTCAATAAAGCTCAGGAATGTCTTCTATTTCTCAAACGTCCATGTGGTGAACACAGCATTCCAGCATTTTCTCTAGACCTTTACATGCCTGTTCTGAGCAAATGGCCTGCAGTCCCCTGTTTGGCCAACAGTCCTCCTGGTCTACAGCAGAATCTGCTTAAAAGCAAGAGCTGTGAACTTCCAACGATGGGAGGTGGGGTGGAACCATGCTGGAGACAGAGTAGAAGCGGATGGAGAAAGCCGGCAAGAGCTCCAAAACATCCTCCCGGCAGATCCTCCAGTAAAGCGATTCCAGTTTTGAGAAACACTGATGCAATTCAAAAGAGTGTAACTTCATTCAGAAACAAAGTGGATCTACTAAGAGAAAGATACACATAATTTTTATTCTATTTATCCTTAACTCTATCCACATTCAAAGCCCATACATTCAAAATCTCTACACCAAACTGATAACAAAATGTTGTATGACTCCCCAGGCCCAAATAAAATGATTGCTGGGACCACATTAATTGATATATTATTCCCTTTTGAAAAGTGTGTACTATGGGAAGAAACACTAAAGGCACAAGTAAAATATCTGTTGACAACTGTGTTTTAAGAACTCAGTAGTAAGTGTTTTAACCTAAAGCCTGAATACAATAAGAAAAGAGCCCCTCAACTTAATTTCTAAAACGCAAAATTAAAATGCTATTTCAGGATGTAGAATGAGACAATTTTCATAGTCTCTATGCTGAAACTACTTAATATGTTACCTAAAAAGGAGAATTAATTTCATTTAATTAACTGCAATTGATAGATAAATCCCTGAGATAAAAAATCGTACATTTAAAACTGAAAAATGATGTCATTTTGCTTATGAATTAAGACTTTTCTAGAAAATAGTTTTATCCTAAGCAGCAAGACTTCGCTCTTTAACAAAGCTCCAAATGTAATAAAATGACTTTTTCAGTAGGTCCCTTCCCGCTGTTGATAACATAGTATTAATCTGGTTCAAAGACAAACTTAAAACAACAATTCAAATTACAGTGTAACTGGGAAGGAAAAAAACAAAACAAAACATGTTTTAGTTTCCACGTTGGGTCTAATTTTAAAGTCCACAGCATCTCTAGACTTTCACTTTGCTTCGCGGCTGTCCCTCTGGGCACTGAGAGAGCAAAGCCTTTCTCCAGGGCTGGGGGGTGCTAACCCCACACTCGGCTTTCTTTCTGCTCAGAGCTGGCCCTTTCTGGGAGAGTCCTAGGCCTCAAAACAACCCCAATTAGGCACCAGCTCTTCAAGTTCATTCACATGTCTGGTCCCCAGAGTACTTGCTCAGAAAGAGGTCTATGAAATTCACGTATCCTTAGGATGGGCTTCAGGAGATCCACCAACTCCGAGAAAACTACACGCCAACATACACGTGTGTGCACATGTCCACTGTTGGGGGTGGGCGGTCTCTGCAGCCACAGGGCCCCCGGATTTCTAAGGGGCTAGGGATGTAGGTTAAGGTGTGACCAATTCACATCAGTCCTGCTGAGTATGGCTGCATTTTTAAGAGGCAGCTAGAACCTCACGTGAGACGTTGGGCCGCACATATTCCTACTGCTTCCCCAGACGGAATGGGAATGAGCACAGAGCCATCTGCATTTGGCAGTGCTCAAACCTAAGAGCTCATCCAGAACAGTACTTTTCACCTATGTGCTTCTGCCCTCTGAGAGGACGGGGAGGAATCGTCATGAGATCTCAGTGGTGCAAGGAAGCTTCCAGACGTAGGACCCCAGGCAGGACCCAGACTGTCCCCACATACACGTCCCCTCACACACAGACAGGCCCACCGCTCTCCTCAACTGCTCACCCTTCCTGCCACCAAGAGCTCCACTTCACCATCAAAATTAAACAAAACCCGGTTTACGAAGATCAGAAATTGAGCACCTTTGCTTCCTTGAGGAAAACTTGAAGACCAGTTTCAAAATCAGTTTAACTCTTTATGTAGAGATTCTAAACAGTATATAATAATAGTTGTGTCTCCATCACCCCAAAATGATAAAGCCTATCACAGAGTTGTGCAGGTGAAACAAGATGATGCTTCCTGGTGCTATGGGGACAAGAGCCTATCAACCGTGTCGGAGCACGGCCACCTCTTCAATGCTCATCCTTGCTACTCTACACCCTACCCATCACTCCAGACCACGCTCTCCCACGGTACCTACCCACAGGCAGGCCTGGCATGTGACAGCGGGGACAAGACGAGCCGGCTTTCAAACTGCTCTTCCCAGAACGGGCCCGGCACATCAGACCAGCCAGCTTATCCGCATGGCAAAGGTCGTCCACAGCCCCAGTTGGAAGAACCGAGGTGGATCTCTTCTATGCAAAAGACCTACGATGTGACACCAAGTTCCAGCAAAACCTACTGCGTTTATAGCATTCAGGGATTTAACTCAAATTCGCATCTCTCGACTTAAACTCTTAAGCACTGTGCATTTAAGATCTCAGCTACCCGTAAATCCTGATGAGGCATTTTCAATGTCTAAAGTAACTGAACCCCCAGCTTTTAACCTGTTTTTATTTAGTTCTGAAGAAAAATCTTTCCAAACTAGAGCTGCTCTCCCCCTCCTCCGCCCTCAACAGGCACCAGCCTCACTTCCCTCTTTCCGTCGTTCCCCACGTTCCTCCCAGAGCCCAGCTCTTCAACCAGCAGCCGCCTGCGCTCCCTCTGTCACCCTCTGACACCACAGTGCTCTCTGAAGTCACCAAGCAGGCCTCTGGGAGTTCTGACAGGCATCCCCCCCCCCCCACTTCAGATCGGTACCACCTTGCCTAATCTCCACCATTCCTTCCCCTCATTTCTACTTTTTTTAAAATTCCTTTCTACTTTCTTTTCTCCCATTTTCTACTGCTCCTCCCACATTTGTCAGCATTCAGGTTTTAGCACAGCTGAGCTTTTTTAGGTAAAACTCTGAAGTGAAATGGGCAAAACTAATCCAGGCTGTGAGATATCAGGACAGTGGTTAGTCTTACGAGGGTACTGATCGGATGGAGCATCGTGGGGATTTCTAGGGTGCTGGTAACATCCCATTTCTTAATCTAAGAAATTATATAAATAATTATATGAATTATTAATATAACCCATATAATCTGGGTGCTGATTATAGGAGAAAGTTCTTGTTCTGAAAATTCACTGAACTGAACATAATTTCTATTCTTCTCTGTACGTTATATATCAATAGAAGGTTTACCCCAAAGTAAAGTGCTCTAATATGCAACTTCCCTTTTTATTCCTGTTTTCTCTTCCAGATTGGGGTCAACTAACTAGGGTCTAGCCTCTCCGGTAAGCAGAGTTTCATGGACCACAGCCACGCTCACTGGTTTACGTATTACTGTGGTGGTTTTGGGTCTGCGACAGCAATTCAAAGTTACAGCAGAAACCTTAACACCCACAAAGTCTAAAGCATTTACCATCTGGCGCTACAGAAGAAGCCTGCTGCCCCTGTCCCAGAGGGTAAACCGGGGTTCCACACCGGCCAGCCAGCACTACCGCAATCCCTGCAATGTCTGTTACCCTCCAAGCTCCGTGGCACCCCAGGGACGCCCCAGAGTGATAAAGGCATAAAGGGCTGACATATACCATGCTTTACCTTCTACAGTAAATAGCCTTAACATTTACTTAGGCATAATCTCCTTAAAACTAAGACCTTTGTCTTAGTCATGGGAGAGAAAGACTGGACATTCCCCTAAATAATAGTTTTCAGAAAATCAGCACAATGAAGGCAGCTCTCTCTGTATCTCACCATTCTGCCCGATACCTACGTGCTTCACTCCACGTCTTCTTACCCCACCCGCTAAAGGCTTTCCGCCAAGCATTTTCAATAAATGCAACAATGAGCATCAGGGCCTTGGTTTGCTACACAATGATTAGCAACTACATATTTCCTAAAAATGTGCAGAGATAGTGTTTTCTAAGTGTGACAAGCGTACCACCAGCCGTCTGTGAGGGGATTTTAGGCAGCACAAGAAGAACTCACAATTTTACTGGCTGTGTATTTATTTTAAAATGTCTTAGTATAAAGTATACTTGAAATTTAGTATGAGGTACGAGCACATGGACAGACATACAGACCAATGGAATAGAACTGAGAGTCCAGAAACAAACCCATACTTCCATCGCGAACTGATTTTTCAACAAGGGGGCCAAGACCATTCACTGAAAGAACAGTCTCTTCAACGAATGGTCCTGGGACAAACGGATATCCACAGGCAAAAGAATGAAGGTGGACCCTCACTCCACACCACACACAAAAAATAGCTCAAAATGGATCAAAGACATCAATTTAAGAACTAAAGCTATAAAACTCTCAGAAGACGACAAAAGGAAAAAGCTTAATGACTGTGGAGGGGTGATGGTTTCTTAAATATGACACGAAAGAAAAAGTAGATAAACTGGTCTTCATCAAAATTTAAAACTTTTGTGCATCAAAGGATGCTATCAAGAAAGTAAAAAGACAAGCTACAGAATGGGATAAAGTATCTGTAAGTCATATATCTGATAAGGGCCTAGTAACCAGAACATATAAAGAATTCTTACAAAAGCCACAAAAAACAAACAACCCAATTAAAAAATGAACAGAGGGTTTGAATAGACATTTCTCCAAAGATATACAAATGGCCAACAAGTAGATGAAAAGATGCTCAGTGTCATTAATCATTACGGAACTGACAAGGTGATTCTAAAATCTAGATGAGGGACTTCCCAGGTGGTCCAGTGGGTAAGACTCTGCGCTCCCAACGCAGGGGGCCCTTGTTCGATTGCTGCTCGGGGAACTAGATCCCACATGCATGCTGCAACTAAGAGTTCACATGCCACAACTAAGAAGCCTGCGTGCTGCAGTTAAAAGATCCCGCATGCGGGCCTCCCTGGTGGCGCAGTGGTTGAGAATCCGCCTGCCGATGCAGGGGATACGGGTTCGTGCCCCGGTCTGGGAGGATCCCATATGCCGCGGAGCGGCTGGGCCCGTGAGCCATGGCCGCTGGGCCTGCGCATCCAGAGCCTGTGCTCCGCAACGGGAGAGGCCACAACAGTGAGAGGCCCGCGTACCGCAAAAAAAAAAAAAAAAAAAAAAAAAAAAAAGATCCCGCATGCCGCAGCTAAGACCCGGCACAGCCTAAATGAATAAATATTTTTTAAAACCTCTCAAATCACATTAAAAAAATTTTAAAAATAAAATCTAGATGAAACTGAGAAGTACCAAAAATTATCAGGATAACCATGAAAATGAAAACCAAAGTAGAGGACTTACATTTATACTAGATACCAAAACTTGGACTAAAAGTAATTAAGACAATAAGAAATTGAATAGGCAGAAACAAACGCACACTGGAAGAGAACTGAGTGCAAACACAATTCTTCAGCTCCAGAGTCACCGGATTGACAACAAAGGTGATGCTGCGGTGCGACGAAGGCTGATCTCTCCAATAAATAGTGCAGATCAATTAGACCCACGTGTACAAAGCCTCGACCTTTCCACCAAAAACAAAAATCGATTTGGGTTGGTGTATCAAGCTAAGGGCGAGAAGTAAAATAATACAGCTTCCAGATGAAAACACAGGAAAATGTCTTCATGATTACAATTGTCAAAAATTACTTAAACAGGTCCCAAAAGTACCACACATAAAGGAAAGGACTGATAAATGGGACAACATTAAGGTTAAACACTTCTTTCACGGGCTTCCCTGGTGGCGCAGTGGTTGAGAGTCCGCCTGCCGATGCAGGGGACACGGGATCGTGTCCCGGTCCGGGAGGATCCCACATGCCGCGGAGAGGCTGGGCCCGTGAGCCATGGCCGCTGAGCCTGCGTGTCCGGAGCCTGTGCTCCGCAACGGGAGAGGCCACAACAGTGAGAGGCCCGCGTACAGCAAAAAAAATAAAATAAAAAAAACTTCTTTCAGGAAAAGATTATCCTTGAGAGAGTGAACACGAAAGTACAAAGAACTCATATGCAGTATACATAAAAAACTCCTATGGATCAATAATAAAAATACATGTTAACTCTTCACCAAAAATATATAGATGACAAGCATATGAAAAGATGCTCAACATCATAAGTCATAAGGGAAATGCAAATTAAAACAATGAGATACCCAATAACACACACCTATTAGAAGGGCTAAAAATCCAAAATAATCAATAATACCAAATGCTGACAAGGATGTAGAACAACAGGAACTCCCATTCATTGCTTGTGAGAACACAAAATGGTGCAGCCACTGTGGAGAAGTATTAGCTGTGGCAATCATTAAATGGAGCAAAGTAGGAGCCGGCCCCTGTAGAAAAAACAGGAACTCCAATTCTCCGAAACCCCAGAGCCAGCTATTAACTGCTAACACCTACTACCTTTAACTGCCTCGCTAGTATGCATTAGTGTCTGACCCACAGACAACTGAGGTTTTGAATTCAGTTAAAGAATTGAGGTATTAAGAGAGCACAGTCTGTTCCTGCAGTTTATTAGATTACATACATTTTTCATTTTAACCCAGAAAAGCAACAGGTTTCACGTTCGCTGAGAGAAATGCTAGAGGAAGGCACCTCGGAGCCCCAGCTCCCTCCCTCCCTCCTTCCCAGCAGAGTGACCTCAGCCTTGACCACACAGTGGAATCTCCTGTGAGCTTTAAAAGCCATGATGCCTGGGTCCCACCATAGGCTCGGATGTCACTGGATGAGGCCGGGTCATCAAGAGCTTTAAAAGCTCCCCACATGACTCCATAATGCGCTCCAAGGGTGAACACCACCACCCGAGGTCTTGCTGCGATATTTCACGTGAGAGAGTTCTACCACAAAAAAGAAGTGTGAAAAATATTGCTAATTCCTTGAGCACTGTCTTTGCGTATGGAGACAATGTAAAAACGCTGATATACATTAAGCATTTTAAAACTGCAGAATTGACTCTATCTAATGAAGAATTCGGTTTACTATGGTTTTCCCAGGCTAGGTTTGTGTCAAAGACCAAGATTTTGAACCCATGTTAACTCACGACTTGATTCCAGGGTCATAAAATCTTCAGATTTTGTGTCTTATCTAATCACACTTTCTTCAAAATACTAAATACTCCAAGTTTCTGTCTACCTAAAAAGTTCGATTATGGAGAGGACAGGTTGCTCCTTTCTGAAGAAATCTTTTCATCCTTCAATACCTGATACTGATAGAGAGTAATTATTTTAAGCAGGATCTATCTCCCCTTAACTGTTACCCACCAACGACACCTAGTCTTGCCAGGGAAGCAGAGTCCCCTTAGAGCCTCAGAGCACTTCCCCTGCTGCCCTGTAAGAAGTTCAAGCTCTACCTCTGTTAGCTACGCTAGCAGTCTCCTCCCCCTGAAGGAAGGATACAGAGTTACTGAATTCATCAGAGAAAATCTAAAATGGCCTGAATTGGTAATCTGAGCAAGAAAGGAATTGCTTATTCGTTTGGCTCAAGGTCTGCCTGTCTCAGCTCTCTGGAAATGAAGTATTAACAAATATCCCTTCAACAGAAAACAGAAACTTAGCAGGAGGCCAACTACAGGTTCAAGCTAGGGAGAAAAGGTTTGCACCATTCTATTGGAAAAACAGAAGCCATACAAGATCCCAAAATGTAGTTTCCATCCAGATCACATTACGGCTTATTAAGAGTAAACTAAAATAACAATGATAAAAAAAATCCTATCTCACTCATCTTTATATTCCCAGGACAGTGCCAGGCACAAAGGCAAGTGCTCAACAAACACTCCCCCATCAATTTATGTAATAGATGAGGCTTACTTCTTTACTTATGTCCTAAAGCTAATTATTACTTTAAGACACGTTTTTATGCTACTGACAAGGGATTAATCTCCAAAATATACAAACAGCTCATACAGCTTAATATCAAAAAAACATACAACCCAATCAAAAAATGGTCAGAAGACCTAAACAGACATTTCTCCAAAGAAGACATAGAGATAGCCAACAGGCACATGAAAAGATGCTCAGGGCTTCCCTGGTGGCGCAGTGGTTGAGAGTCCGCCTGCCGATGCAGGGGACACGGGTTCGTGCCCCGGTCTGGGAGGATCCCACATGCCGCGGAGCGGCTGGGCCCGTGAGCCATGGCCGCTGAGCTTGCGCGTCCGGAGCCTGTGCTCCGCAACGGGAGAGGCCACAACAGTGAGAGGCCCACATACCGGAAAAAAAAAAAAAAAAAAAAAAAGATGCTCAGTATCGCTAATGATTAGAGAAATGCAAATCGAAACTACAATGAGGTATCACCTCACACCAGTCAGAACGGCCATCATCAAGAAGTCTACAAATAACAAATGCTGGAGAGGGTGTGGAGAAAAGGGAACCCTCCTACACTGCTGCTGGGAATGTAAACTGATACAGCCACTATGGAGAACAGTATGGACGTTACTTAGAAAACTAAAAATAGAGTTGCTGTATGATCCTGCAATTCCACTTCTGGGCATGTATCCGGAGAAACTCTAATTCGAAAAGATACATTCACCCCAATGTTCACAGCAGTTCTATTTACAATAGCCAGGACATGGAAGCAACCTAAATGTCCATCAACAAAGGAATGGATAAAGAAGATGTGGTACATATATACAACAGAATAGTATGCAGCCACAAAAAAAAAGAATGAAAGAATGTCATCTGCAGCAACGTGGACGGACCAAGAGATTATCATACTAAGTGAAGTAAGTTAGAGAAAGACAAATATCACATGATATCATTTATATGTAGAATCTAAAAAAAAATGATACAAATGAACTCATTTACAAAACAGAAATAGACTCACATACATAGAAAACAAACTTATGGTTACCAAAGGGGACTGGGGTGAGGGGGAGGGATAAACTAGGAGTTTGAGATTAACATATTCACAGGACTATATATAAAACAGATAAACAACAAGGACCTACTGTATAGCACAGGGAACTCCACTCGTTATCTTATAATAACCTATAATGGAAAAGAATCTCGAAAAGAATATATGTATATGTATAATAATCACTTTGCTAAGTTGCATTAAAAAAAAAAAGGAAATGTTTTTGAGCAGGCCTCCCCTTCTCATTTCTGGAGGTTTCAGTTTTGACATCATTTTCCTTGGGAAGCCTAGACCACCAGTGACTGTTATCTGTTGCCATAAACAGTGTTCCCGCCGTCAGAGGACACACACTGTCCTGAGACCCAAGGCAGAGACCTCGTCTCTCTTCTTAAACCCTGCACCCTCAGCCCCTAGCACAGTGCCCAGCTACGACAAGAAGTGCTTCAAAATGCTTGCTGAATAAATGAATTAACCCACGTGTAGGGCTTTATAGTTATGAGGGCAGAGCAACGCAATGGACCCTTTGGACTCAAAGGCAGATTCACATCCAACTCTGACACTTACTAGCTGGGTAGACCTTCCATGTCACTTAAGCTCTCTGAGCCTCATTTCCCCTATAAAAATATAGAGGAAATATAGGTGTTGTGTAAAAATCCCCACCTCCTACCTTCCATGTTTTTCTTAGAATAAAATTCATGAGTGACACAGAAAGACAAGCAAAATAATTTCAGATTATGAGAAACATTAAAATCGTAATTAAAATCGTACACTGTTAGAGCAACAGTCCCCAAACCTTTTGGTTTCAGAACCCCTTTATATTCTTAAACATCACTGAGGACCCCAAAGACCTTAACTTTCTATAGGTTATACCTATTGACAACTGCCCTATTAGAAATTAAAACTGAGCAACTTTCAAAACACTTATTCACTGAAAAATAAATCTATTACGTGTTAACAAATACATATTTTTGTGTAAAACATACTCTCCAAAAAAATAGTTAAGAGGAGTCTTCACTTTTGTACATCTTTTTCAAGGTCTCCTTTAGCAGAAGACAGGTGGATGCTCATATCTGCTTCTGCTTTCTCTCTGTTGCAATATGTTGTTTTGAGTGAAATACATGAATGTAGCGTAGCCTCACAGGACTGGGTGTCGCCACCATGGCTCCTGCTAAAGAGTCAGCAGTTTCACCCCTAACGGCCTGTGTATGATTAGTGCAATTGTTAACCAAGTGAAAAAGCCCAATGGACTTAGTATCACTCCAAGAATATTTACCTTGCAGATGCCTGAAACTGTCTCCAGAACTCCCAGGGGCCCATGAACCAACTCTGAGAACCACTGTGTTAGTGAATGACTGGTGTAAGGCAGGGAAAGCAACTTTCAGAAAGGTCTGAGGAAGGAGGCCTCTCTCAGGAAGCTGAAGCCCAGAATGAGCAAGGGATGGATTCTCAGAATAGGGAACAGCAAAGGCCCTGAGGCAGAAACAAACGTGGCCTCGTCCAGGAGCTAAGGACTGAGGGCAAGGAAAGGGAAAGGAGAGTCAGACGAAGGCCAGATCAAGCAGAGCCTGCAAGGAGTGGGACTGTAAGTTAAAGGGATGAAGGATCCTTTGGATAGTTCTAACCACGGTGTGACCATCTTATTTACATTTGAAAGAGATGCCTCAGGCGGACAGGTGATGGAGACCAGCAGAGACCAGTCAGAAGGCTCCCACGGAGGCCCGCCTCGCAGTCACACTGGAGAGGGAGGGAGTACTGCCGACTGGAAACACGCCTCTGCGGGAGAAGCTACAAAATTATGCAATGCCTTGGGGAGTAAGGGACAGAAGTAGTTTTCCGTTTAGGACCTGAAAAAGCAGGTGAACGTGATGCCATTGGCCCAGACGGGAAAGACTGGGGGAAGAAGAGGTCCCAGCCGTATTCCAGTGTAAGGTTCACATTCTTCCTCTACCCTAAGCCTTTTCCAAGTGACTAAGGACTGGGGACACTGCACTTTACGTTATTTTTTGCATAAATCATATTAACGAAAAAAAAATTAACACTGACCAAAATAAGGCCCGATCAGGGAGCAAGGCCTTTAAGACCTCCTTCCAGACACTTCAGCCACTAACGAGAACTCTGAGCAGCCACTAGCCAACTACAAACGTGCACACCTGGACTGTTCTCCAGCGACACCTCTCCCGACAACGCCGCTAAGCTTACACCTAGTCTCTCCCCCTCTCTTCCCAAACGCCGCAGAGGCAAAATGGAACGGACGCAACGGCCTTCCTTTCCAGACACGACCTCTTTCTCTTCCGAAAACCGGAGCGAGCGAGCGCCCGCCCGCCTGGGTCCCGAGCCTCAGGGGAGGGTGACGCTGGGCCACCGAGCCCGGGGCCGGAAGACGGTGCACCTGGACACGAGCCCCGCACGGTCTCGGCCCACGTGTCACCGCGGGGGGACCGGCTCCCGAGCCCCCCGCGGGCGCCCCCCCGGGGCCGCGGCAGCTCGCGGTCGGACCGGGCCCGCCACCCCCGGGAACGCACACCGGGCCGGCGCCTTCTCGTCAGAAAGGCCTCCCACGACCTGCGGCAGCCGGGCCGGGAGGGCGGCGGGCGGGGGAGCGGGAGGAAGGTGGCGGGCGGGGAAGCGAGAGAAAGGTGGCGGGCGGGGGAGCGGGAGGAAGACGCCGAGGACGGGGGAGGAGTACGGGGTGTGGAGGGGGGAGGAGGAGCGGGGGGGAGGGAAAGAGAGAGGAGAGAGAGGAGAGGAGGGCGGCGGCGCGCGCCTCGCCCCCGGCCCCGCCGCCCGCCCGCGCGGCCCAGGAAAGTAGGCCCAGCCCGGCGGAGGGGCCGGCCGCGCCGCGCCGGTATCATTCCGCCCGCACCCTGCGACCCGGCAGTCGGGCGGCGGCGGCAGTGGCGACGGTGGTGGTGGCGGCGGCGGGGCACCCACCCCGGCCCGGGCCCGGCCCCCGGCCCCAGACCCCAGCCCGCTCCGCCGCCCCTGTCCCGGCCCGCTCCCGGCGCCCTCTGCGCCGCATCGGGGGACTATATTCGCGCGGAGCGGCACAGCGCGGCCGGGCCGGGTCCGCTTACCGGTGTCGCCGCGCGCCTTGCTCTCCTTGGGCTTCGGGGGGCGGCCCCGCGGCATCGTCGGCGGCGGCGGCGGCGGCGGCGGCCCACCCCTCGGCTGCACACACACTCACACACATACACTCGGCGGAGCGCGCACGCGCGGGGACCGGGCGCGGGTGCGCGGCGCGCACCCGGCCGAGCGGCGGAGGCGGGCGGAGCGGCTCGAGCGGCCGCCGAGCCCCGGCCGAGCGCCCGCGGGCCTCACGGGGGGAAGACGCCCAAGCGAGCGAACGGGAGAGGTCGAACCGCGCCAACTTCGGCGGGTTCCATGGCCCGGCGGGCCGTGTTAGGGGCGTTGGGCGCGGGCGCGCGGTGGGGGCGGGGAGCGGCGCCGTGCGCATGCGCGGTCGGCCGTTCGGGCCTGGGCGGACGGAGGGCGAGGGGCCGCGGTCACCTAGCGGCGGGGCCTCCTGAGGTGTTGGGCAGCCGAAGTCAACGCAGCCGGTAAGGCCGCCGGGAAAGTAAGTAGGAAAGGTGTCCTTGTAACGGGCAGAGGTGGTGAGAAGGAGCTTTCCAGGTGGAGGCAGGTAAAAGAAACAACCCAGCCACGGGTCCTTCCTGTGCCTCGTGCGTAGTCTGCGTCCTGTGTGTGTATATGCTCGTGTAATTCCAGGAAAACTGAGCGCTCCATCTCCCCGGGTTGCTTCCGGAAGGCCTTTGAGAGCATCCCTGGAAAACCACAGGGGCAAAACGACTGGGAGCCTAAATTGACCCAAAACATCGACCTTGGACTGAGGAGGACCCACCCAGAAGTCACTTATGTTCCCATCCTCTGATGTAATGCATTAAAGTTTACAATTTCAGATGTGTCCATCTGGTTTTTGTTGTTGTTGCCCATACTGACTTAACCCAAAACCCGAACAGGAGCATGACGGCAGAGTGTTAGGTGAGGTCAAGCAAAGCCGAAAGAAAGTAGTCTAACATCGTCTTAGTATCCTCAGAAAAATTAATGCAAAGCCATAAATAATGACCACCAACTACACGCAGGGTATTATGAGGAAATACAAAGCTTAACAAGACAATCTGTCCCCCCGAAAACCTTGGAACCATGGGGCAAGAAACAAAACTAGTCAAGAATCCACAGAGAACCTTGAGAAGCACAAGGTTAATTATAGTTAGAAAAATAAATACAAAAGACCCCTGTCTTAACTGAAACTTAGTAAGTGGTTGGGTGCTAACAGATGGTAAAGGGTTTTCTACGTGGAAGCAACAGGGTAAAGAAGGAAAACCTAAAATGAAGAGTCTTATCTGTTACGGGCTTTGTATACATCCAATTCCTGAAAAAACTAAACACGCTCAGGTTATTCAACCTCCCAACATCAGGCAGCCAGTGAATGGCAAATGGGATTTAGCAATTGACATTTCCTGTTCTTAGTATGTTTTAGTGCCTTACGTAAAATACTTCTAATCCATACAACATTCCTTCAAGGTACTCTTTTACGAATGAGATTCAGAGAGGTTAAGTAATTTGCTTAAGGCTACATAGCCTGTAAGCAAATCCAAGACCCAAACCAAATCTGCTTACCTGTTAATCCCATGATCCTAGTTGCATCAAAGCAGAAGTCTACATTAAGTTTAGACAAAATATGACAGTACTACCATATGCATGTTAGGGCTGGAGTACCTTGTAAGGCTGAGAAAATAGATCGGAGGCAGATAATAAGAATCCTTGGTCATTTATAAATCAATTTGGATGATGGTGATGTGTTTGTGAGTGCATATCCTATTTTGTTCTGAAAAGGATTTGAAGCAATTTATATCGGGAAAAACAGGAGGAAATCAGGACAATGGAAAAAACAGAAAAAGTGAGTAAGCACCCAAACTAATAAAATCCTTATAAAAGGCAAATAGAAGATCAAACTCCAGGTTTCTTAGCCCAAGCAGAAAAGTAAACATGATTAGTTACAAGATTCTCACTTTATCCATGAAAGAGGGCTGCACCTCTATCACTGTGCCCCCCATGTAGTTTCACAGGTTTCTTTCTTCACCATACATGCATACCTACACATATCTGCGAGACATCTTTACTTCTTCCCTTCTGATTTGGACGACTTTTATTTCTTTTTCTTGCCTGATTGTTCTGGCTAGGACTTTCCAGTGCAATGCTGAATAGAAGTGGTGAGAGTGGGCACCCTTGTCTTGCACCTAGTCATAGTGGGAAAGCTTTGAACATTTCACCATGAGTAAGATGTTAGCTGTGGTTTTGTCATATATGGCCTTTATTTTGTTGAGGTACATTCTTTCTCTACACAATTTGTTGAGAGTTTCTATCACGAAAGGATGTTGAATCTTGTGAAGTGCATTTTGTGCATCTATGGAAATGAACAGATGATTTCTATCTATTAATGTGGTATATCACGTTTATTGTTTTTCATTGCTTCCCAGGAATAATTCTACTTGATCATGGTGTATGAGCCTCTTAATGTGCTGTTGAAATCAGTTTGCTGATATTTTGTTGAAAATGTTTGCATCCATGTTTTTGAGAGGTATTGGCCTATAGTTTTCTTTTTTTGCTGTGTCTATCTGGCTTCGGTATCAGGATAATTCTGACCTTGTAAAATGAGTTTGGGAGTGTTCCTCACTTCAGTTTTTGAAAGGGTTTGAGAAGGATTGGTGTTAATTCTTCTTTAAATGTTTGGTGGAATTTACTGGTGAAACCATCTAATCTTGGGCTTTTCTTTGGTGGGAGGTTTTTGATTACTGTTTCAATCTCCTTACTCATTATCGGCTTATCTAAATTTTCTCTTTCTTCATGATTCAGCCTTGGTAGGTTGTATATAGGTTGGTTTTCTATACTCACCCTCCTGGGTGTGTCAGAGGGTTCCATGGAGGACTGCTTTTCCTCCTTTTCATTTTGAAGTTGATAACTATATCAGACTTTAAAAAGGGGGCATAAAACATATCCTCCCAAGAATCACCACACAGGGCACAGCTAGAAAACAGGACCAACACCGCAGAAGCTCCACATGGGATCCTGACTGAAAATGTCCTCCCCCTAGAGATACCTGCTCTCCTGATACTATAATAATCATCCCCTTGCCTTTATGGTTGTACAGTCTATTTAGATGTCTTTAAATAAATGAAGTATTCGTCAGTTGGCCCAGCTTTGGAACTTTTTCTTAACGTTCTTCCAAATTCTGCTTCTTGCTTCTTTGCTCAATATTGAGTTCCCTGTGCTATACAGCAGGTTCTTATTAGTTATCTATTTTATATATAGTCGTGTGTATATGTCAGTCCCAATCTCCCAATTTATCCCTCCCCCCCGTCCCCTGGTAACCATAAGTTTGTTCTCTACATCTGTGACTCTACTTCTGCTTTGTAAATAAGTTCATTTGTGCCTTTTAGATTCCACATGTAACTGATATGATATTTGTCTTTCTGTGTCTGACTTCCTTCACTCAGTATGATAATCTCTAGGTCCATCCATGTTGCTGCAAATGGCATTATTTTGCTCTTTCTTATGGCTGAGTAATATTCCATTGTATATATATATATATACCACATCTTCTTTATCCATTCCTCGGTCGATGGACATTTAGGTTGCTTCCATGACCTGGCTATTGTAAATAGTGCTGCAGTGAACATTGGGGTGCATGTGTCTTTGAATTATGGTTTTCTCCAGGTATATGCCCAGGAGTGGCATTGCTGAGTCCTATGGTTTTGTTTTTCAATGAACATGCGGCTATGAGTAGTCTTGTACTTGCCTTCTGGTGTTGATTTTTTAAACACGGTATGAAAAATATTTGTGCCTATTATTTTTTTTTTTGCTTTCAATTTGTTCCGTCATCTAAGTTTACTTTTCTCTACTTTCTTGCCTTCTTTTGGATTGACATTTTTTTCTCACTCTACTTTTTCTCCTTTCTGATTTGAAAGTTATATGCTGTATTCTGTAAGGGAACCCTAGAAACTTCAAGATGATACTTACAAAAGTTGAATGTTAATAAATATCTTTACCCTTCTCCTAATTTATATACCACGTAGTTCTGTGTTTTAATTCTACTTTTAAGCTTTAGAAGATATTATTATATTATTTTATTTAGTCTAATTTATCTAAATATACCTCCATGTTCCACTTTTTTTGTCCATCACATTCCTTGCACCTCTGACCTTCATCTGTTCTTTCCCTCTGTCTCATGCACGTACTGCACAGCTTCGCTTAGTAAGCATGACCAGTGCCAAACACTCTCATTTTTTGTTCACCTGAAAATTACTTTATTTTGCCCTCATTCTTAAAAGTACTTTTTATGGTTAAATAATTCTAGGTTGACAATCATTTTCTTTCAGTCCACTCACTGAAAGTTCCATTTTTTAGCTTGGCTTCTGTCATGGGCGATGAAGAGTCTTATCAGTCTTTGTTCTTTGGAGGTTATCATCTTCACTGGAAGTTTTTAAGGCCTCTCTCAGCCATTCGTGTCATGCAGATTCATCATGGTATGCCTAAGTATGGATTCTTTTTATTTACACTTTCAAGAATTCATTGAAAAGTGTAAGTGAAATTTCTCTTTCTCCTGGAATCCCAACCAGATTTATCATAGGCCTTCTCATTTTATTTGCCATGTTTCTTAACTTTTCTTTCATATTTTCTGCCTCTTTTTCTCTCTGTAGTGCATTATGGATACTTTTTTAAGATGTATTTTGCAGTTCACTGATTTTATCTTCTGCCATGTCTAGAGTTAAACCTATTCATTGAGTTTGATAATTCAATTATTTTCTGTTGTATCTCTTGTAATTTGGTTCTTTTTCAAATGCATTTGGTAAATTTTTCCAACTTTTTAATGATAAAATTATCAAACAAACCTTTCAAAAAGTTGAAAGAATAGTCAAATGAACACCTGTATACTGACACCTAGATTCAAGCGTCTTACTATTTTTGCCATATTTGCTTTATCTATTTATTTTTTTCTTTCTTTTTTTTTCCAAACTATTTTAAATAAGTTGTAGACATCCCATTTTACCCCTAAATAGTTCAGCATGTATCTCCTAAGAACACTGGAATTTTCTTACATATCCACAATACATTATACCTACAAAAATTACCAATAATCTCCTAAAATGGTTAATACCTAGTCCATATTCAGATGCTCCTAATTGTCCCTGAAATTTGTTTTCCCAATCAGGACCCAATAAGGATTAATGTCTTTAAGTTTTTATTGTGCCTCATTTTATTTTTTACAGCTTTATTGAGATGTAATTTACATAGAATAAACTGCACATACTAAAGAGTGAAGTTTAATAAGTTTGACACATACAGATGTGAAACCATCAGCACAATCAAGGTGTGAATATATCCTATCACCCTTGAAACTTCCTTATTCCCCTTTGTATTCCTTCCTACCCCCTACTTCCTACTTATTTCCCTGGCACCCACTGATCTTCTTTTTGTTACTATAGATTAATTGAATTTTCTAAAATTTTGTATAAATGGAATTCATACAATATGTATGCTTTTTGTCTAACTTCTTTCACTCAGAATAATTGTTTTGAAATTTATCCGTGTTGTTGCATGAATCAATAATTGATTACTTTTTATTGCTGAATATTATTTCTTTTTGTTTTGAGATATGATTGACATATAACATTGTATTAGTTTCAGGTGTACGACATAATGATTTGATAATTGTAAATATTGTGAAATGATCACAATAAGTCTAGTTAACATCCATCACCACACACAGTTACAGTTTTTTCCTCATGCTGAGAACTTTTAAGATCTATTAGCAACTTTCAGATATACAATACGGTATTACTAACTATAGTTACCATTAGTAACTATGGTTACATTATATTTCTAGGACTTATTTATTTTATAAAAATACGGAATGCTTCACAAAATTGCAGTCGTCCCCGTGTAGGGACTATGCTCATCTTCTCTGTATTGTCCCATTTTTCGCGCTGTTGAAATAAGCACGGAATAGTGTTTCGGTGTGTGGAGGGACCACGGCTTCTCTAACCACCCACCTTAGATGGAGGTTTAGATTGTTTGCAGGTTTTGACTGTTATAAACAGGATCCGGACTAGGGTGAGAGAAGCAGGGCACCTTGTGTGCAAACTTAAGGAGGTGCTCACTGTCAGGTTTGTGCAAATGTCCCACTTGCCTTGCCCTCATACCAGCCCTGATTGCAGATAAAACTGCTATGAACATTTGTGTCAAGTCTCGGCATGGACATATACTTTTCATTTCTCTTGGGTAGATACCTAGGAGTGGCATGGCAGGGTGATATGGTAGTCGTATCTTTTTCTAGAAGCTACTAAACTGTTTTCCAAAGTGGTTGTACTGTCTTACATTTCCACCCACAATGCATGATCTTCCAGTTGGTTCACTTCCTCACCCGCACTTGGAATGGTCAGCCTTTTGAATTTTAGTCTTTCTAGTGGGTGTGTAATGGTATCTCATTGTGGTTTTAATTTGCCTTTCTTTAATAACTAATTATGTTGAGCATCTTTTCATCTGCTTCTTTGCTGTCCGTGTATTGTCCTTGATGTATTGTCTGTTCAAATCTTTTGCCCATTTTTAATTGGATTGTCACCTTATTATTAAATTGTAGAGTTTTTTAAATATTCCGAATATAATTTATTTGTCAGATATATGTTTTGCAATATTTTCTCCTAGTATGTGGCTTGCCTTTTTATTTCCATAAGTGTTTTTTGAATAGCATAAGTTTTTATTTTTTTGAAGTCTAAACTACCAGTTGTTCCATGACTTTTATCATTTTTAAGAAACTCTGCCAAAGTCACTAAGATTTTCTATGTTTTCTTTTGGAAGTTTTAGCTCTTATTTTTAGGTCTTTCTCCATCTTGAGTTAATTTTTGTATATGGTATGAAGTAAGGGCTGAGTTTTATTTTTTTCAATATACTATCCAGTTGTTCCAGCACCTTTTATTTAAAAGATTATTATTTCTCCATTGAAGTGCCATGCCAACACTGTTTAAAATTAAATGATCATATATGTATTGGTCTATTTTAAACTCTATTCTGTTCTATTACTTTTTTGCTTATGTTTTCTCCAGTGCTACACTGTCTTTAATACTGTAGCTTTATAATAAGTCTTGAAACCAAGTAGTGTTAAGTTGTCTAAATTTGTTCTTTTGCAAAGTTGTTTTGCCTATTCTAAGTCATTTTGACATTTCCTGAATTTTAAAATCAGCTTGTCAATTTCTTTAAAAAAATCTGAGTTTTTGAGTAGAATTACTTTGAATCCTTAGATTAATTTGGAGTAAATTCACACCTTAACAATATTAAGTCCTCCAGTCTATGACCACAGTATCTTTATTTATTCAAGTCTTCTTTAATTTCTCTTTGCTACAATTTGTAGTTTTCAGTGATCAAGTCTTGCTCATCTTTTGTCAAATGTATTCCTCCCATTTCGTATTTTTGAGGTTTTATTAAATATATTGTTTATCTAGCATCAACTTGATTGTTCAATTGATTTTTCAATATTGTCTCTTTATCCAGAAACCTTGTTAAACTTATTTATAAGTCAGTCTAGCTTTTTCTGTAGATTCCCAAGGGTTTTTAAAATTAATGATTATGATTTCTACAAATTAAGTATTTTACTTATTTGTCAATATGGAGCCATTTTTTCTTTTTCTTGCTTTGTTGCACTGGCTAGAACCTCTAATAATAGTTCTAGTACTAATGGACAGTCATGATAACAGCAAATTTTTTTTCCTCTTTCATATTAGAAAGAATTCAGTCTTTCCCCATTAATTATATTTTTGCTATAGGTTTTTTATAGTTGAGGACATTCCCTTCTTTCCCTAGATGGTGAGAGTTCCTATCATGAATGAATGTTTGATTTGCTAAAATTTTGTTAAGAACTTTCACATCTGTGTTCATGAGAGTTATTAGTCTGTAGTTTTCCTGGTAATGTGTTTTTCTGGTCTTACTATCAGAGTAATACTGGTCTCATAGATTGAAATGTGAGGTATTCCTTCCTCTTGCATTTTATGGAAGAGTTTAGCATTAGCACAGTTTTCAAGTCATAGAAATAATGTTTAGGTTTTTTGATTTGTTGTTGTTTGTTTCTCATCTGTCAAGAATTAAATACCAGCAGCCAGTTTTCAAGTTAAAATGAAGATGCAAGCAAAACCATTGGGTATTAATTTGCCACCAGGCACATTTACACATTTAATCTCTTTCAGTTGTCCCAGGAATAGAAGTGTAGACTCCCATTTTACAAAAGTCTCTCAAAGAGTTTAAATAACTTGCCTGAGGTCACACAGTAGGTCTTGGAGTTCATATTGGAAAGCAGGTCCCTATGTATCCAGAGCCCTGTGCTCTTTCCCATACCAGATGAGCAAATTAAAGTACATACCTCGCCGTTTGAGAAGCTGAGATCTGGGAGTGGGAATCCGAGTTCACTCCAGAGTTGCTTGAATTCACAGATTCCAAACTGAACTAGACTCTGAAATCTGCCTGAAGCTGAAACTGCCTGGAGTACTTTCAGAAGTAAACCGACTTAGTTTGGCACCTAAGAAAATTGAAATAATATGATAATAGAAATAATAACTTATGATAAGTAAATAAAATGGTTACTAGGTGTATAGTTTGGCAGCTAAGAAAATTGAAATAACATGATAATAGAAATAATAACTTATGATAAGTAGATAAATAAAATGGTTACTAGGTATAAGCTAGAACTGTAACACCAATCAGCCTGTCTCACGACTTTCTCAAGAAGCACTCAGTAGCCCAAGAAAACAGGCACAGGCCCACACGGATGGGATGGTGTGAGCACAAGCAAGAAAGTGACTGGGGGGGGCAGTTAGGGGTAAACTACGGAGCTACCAAGAGCATGATTTCAAAAAGCACAGTCAGCTGATGTGCAGTAAGGAATGACGTCATTCAAACACCACTCAAGTAAGGAAGCAAACGATGTGTGCAGGGGGAGAGTGTCTTGGATAATAAGGAAAGCAGATGTGGATCCTGATCAGCAGTGATGGGGTGGAACTGCGGGAAAAATCAGGTTTGCCATCAGTGAGGAGACTCTAAGACACCAACAATTGCTTTACAACTTCCAACACATTTTCTCCCATAGATTCCTCAGAGTTGCTGACAGAAAACAGAGGTGTCAGGCTGTGTGAGCCCAGGAAAATCGCCTTACCTTTCCAGGTCTCAGACCGTAAAATGAGAAAGCTGAATTAGTGTCTCTCTGACATCCCGAGCAGTTTTAACTCTGTGACTGCTCTATGCTTCAACCAAAAACCATCAAACACTATTTTTTTTCCCCCAGGGAGAGTCTGTTGGATAACAGTTAAAAGTCAGTGGCCCTCGAGCAGGACACTTCCAGGGATCAGGGGTCGGGGTGTCCTGCTTGCCCACTGATCACAGGTGTGAGCGTTACTCTGGGCTGTAAGAAAAATGAAAATGTACTCATGATTCACTAGCAAACTCAAGAGCCCAGCTTCACGATGTGGCTCAGTAGCAGCCCCTCCCTGGGAGGCCGGGCCCACAGAACCAGCCACGTTTAAAGGGAGGGCACATCCCACCCCATTTGCCCTGAATCCTAAACACACCCAGCCCCAGTGCCTGTGAATGTATGTATCTTTATGCAGCTATTTTCTCTTTCTATATTGTGATGAGATATGTATCTTGTTCATTTTCACTGCTGTAAACAGTTCTGTTATGTAACTATATTAAATTTTCTTATCTATTCTGTTGGTGAAATTTAGGCTATTTCTCTTTTTTTTATTATTACAAATAAAATTGCTCTGAACATTCTTATACATGTGGACATAAGTATGCTGGGTTGTAGGAGTGGAGTTACTGAGATTTAAAATGATTTTCCAGTGTGATTGTAATAATCTACATTCTTACCAGCAGTGTCTGAAAACACCCTCATCACCGTCTGGTATGACCAGACTTCTTAATTTTTGTCAACCTGTGGGGTCTTATTTGAGTTTTCCTAATTTCTAGTGAGGTTGAACTTTTCTTCCCTTGTTTTTCCTCTTCACTGATTTGCCTGTTTTTATTTTTGCCTATTTTAAGCATTAGGTTTATGTTTTTTACTATAAGATCTATAGTAATTCTTTACATATTCTGAATACTAATCTTTTATCAGATAAATGTGTTATAAACGTCTTTCCATTCTGTGGCCCATTTTGGTTTGTCATTTGAGAAATGCAAGTTTTAATTGTAACAATTTCGTGGACCAGCCTTTTTCCCTGTCGCAAGAAGAATCCAAGTTGTTCATCGTGATCCTTTCTAATTCCCCCGGAGACCCCTCCCCAGCCCCGAGCCTGTGTCCCCAGCGCTGCGGTGACCTGACCTGGGCATCCCCGCTCTGGGCCCGCTGGTTGCCCTCCCTCTGTCGCATCCAGCGCGTCGTCCCCACCCCGCCCCCAGCCACACAGTCACACAATCACTTTGATGCTGTCCGGTCTCTTAGCGCAGGGTCGGTCGGTCTCCTCCGCTAGGTTTTGGATTGTCGAATCCGCTTCCCCAGGCGGGGAGATCTGTAGGGGAGGCAAGGCCCGTGAGGCTGGGGACCAGCCCGGGGTGGTCCGGGTGTGAACGCCCTACCCCGGGCTGGGGAGCCGGGGGCGAGGCCGGGTCTCAGCGGGTGAGCTGCAGGGTCTGGAGATTCATCACACAGGCAGAGGCGGGGTGGGAGGAACAGGGAAAGGGACCCGGGCCCGGGACTGATGCAGGTGGAGCAGACTCGCGCGCTCACCCAGCGCCCTGGCCGGTCACCATCACTTCCCACCCGCGCCGGGACCCAGAGGCTGCGACGTGCCGCCCGGGGCACCGGAGCTCCCCGCGCCCCCCCCCCGCCCCCGCCAAGGTGGAGGCCGCCCTCGTGGAAACGGCGGGTCTGGGTTCCCTCCCCAGGTGACTAGATCCAGGGATGACAGTGTACACACGGAAGGGAAAGAAGGAAAAGACAGGAGCAGAATGGAGAAAAAGAAGAAGAAATGAGAGAGACAGAGTCGGGGAGGAGGAGCGCCACCTGGTGGCAGATCGCGCCGCCTGCACTCTCCCCGCCGCAGCGCAGACCCGGGGCCATTTAAGATACAGGCCTGACCTCCAGCGCTGAAGCGGTGATTGGCACACAGTGGACGCTTATAATAACAATATTCATTGAGCAACAACTCTGAGGAGGTTTTTGTTTTTGTTTTTTTTAATATGGAACGCTTCAGGAATGTGTGTGTCATCCTTACTCAGGGGCCATGCTAATCTTCTCCGTATCGTTCCAATTTTAGTCTATGTGCTGCCGAGGAGAGCGCCTGAGGGTTTTTTAAATTAATAGTTGATTTTTGAACAGTTTTACATTTTCAGAAAAATTGAGCGTCTAGTACAGGGAGTTCCCACATACCCTCCCCCCCATATACACACTTTCTCCTATTAATAAGACCTTACATTAGTATGTTACATTGGATGCAGTTAATGAACCAATATTGACACGAGTATTAACCAAATTTCATAATTTAAGGTTCATTTCTGTACAGTTCTATGGGTCTTAACAAATGTGTGTTATGTATCCACCATTACAGTATCACAGAGAATAGTTTCACTGCCCTCACATTTCTGTGTTCTACCTAATCACCCTCTCCCCACCCGCCCTGAACCCCTGGCCGACACTGCTCTTTTTACTATCTCTATATTGCCTTTTCCAGAATGTCATATAGTCAGCATCATGCGGTATGTATCCTGTTCAGACTGGCTTCTTTCTGTTAGCCATGTGCATTTAAGATTCCCCCGTGTCTTTTCTGTGGCTTGATGGCTCATTTCTTTTTAGTGCTGAGTAACATTCCATTGTCTGGATGAACCACAGTTTATGTATCCATTCACCTACTGAAGGACATCTTGTTTGTTTCCAAGTTTTCACGACTATGAATAAAGCTGCTATGAACATCCATGCAGATTTTTGTGTGAACGTAAGTCTTCACCTCCTTTGGGTAAATACCAAGGAGTGTGCTTTCTGGATCACGTGATGAGACTATATTTAGTTTGATAAGGAACCGCCAAACTGTCTTCCAAAGGGGCGGCACCACTGTGCATCCCCACCAGCAGTGAATGGAGTTCCTGTTGCTCCACATCCTCGCCAGCATTTGGTGCTGTCAGCGTTCCGGATTGGTGTGTCCTGGTATCTCACTGCTGTTTTGATTTGCAATTCTCTAATGACATATGATTCAAAGCATCTTTTCATATGCTTACTTGCTATCTGCATATCTTCCTTCATGAGGTAACTATTCAGATCTTTGCCCATTTTTAAAATTGAGCTGTTTGTTTTCTTGGTGTTGAGTTTTAACTTTATTTTGGGTACCAGTTTTTTAATCAACATGTGTTGTGCAATACATTTTAATACATATGAAATACAGAGATATTTAAATAAAACATTTGTTGGGGTGTTGCCTAAAATTATTTCCCATACCATCTGTTGTATGCATACAACATTTTGGGGTATATTATTTAAATCTCCCAATTAAAGTAAAAGAGCAGCAATAACATAGAATCATTTCTGTGGACATATGATTAAAGCTAAACAACCCTCATAGTATCCACGGATGCTCATATCTCATGGGCTGCAGCCTCGGTTAGATGTCTCTACTTTCAAACAGATGGACTATTATGACCCATGGTGCAGGAGGCTTAACACACACCAACATTCTTTCAGCACTGTCTGCCTGGGGAACTCAACATGCAGACTGAAATTATATTTATTTCCTAGTTTTTTTCATACCTCAGTCCATTCAGGCTGCTATAACAAAGTACCATAGGCTGCATGTCTCATAAACAGCAGACATTTATTTCTCATGGTTCCAGAGGCTGAAAGCCTGAGATCAGGTGAGACCATGGTCGGGCTCTGGGGAGGCTCTCCTCTGAGTTGCAGATGGCCATCCTCTTGCTGTGTCCTCACGTGACAGAAGGGGCGAGGGAGCTCTCTGGGGCCTCATTTACAAGGGCACTAATCCCACCATGAGGGCTCCGCCTTCACGACCTAATGTCCTCCAACAGGCCTCACCTCCTAACACCATCACACGGGGGGGGTTCAACACACGAATTTTGGAGGGACACACATGTTCAGTCCATAACAATACCTTAACATACATAACATACACAATGTAAACAAAGAAGAGCAGAGAGCTTTGTGCAGTTCTGCAAGGGCTGACCCACTACAGCTGCTGACCAACAGTATCCTCTGCCTCAGACGGGGGGAATGATGGTACCAGGGTGCTCTGTGCTTGGACAAGCAGGCCCCTTAGACAGGCAAAAGGGTACTTTAGCAAGAATTTCAATGAACTCAGACTCTTGCATCTTTCCGTACATAGAAAAGCACTAAAATCATTAACTTGAGATGTCTGTTCTTTGTGACTAGCAACAAGTAGTGTTTTACCAAGATGGATACTTGATGCCTGAGCCCAAGCACTGGACCCTCCCCCAGCCTCTTCAGAGCAGCTTACTCAGAGCTCCTGAGAGGCTGTCTCCCAGGCTGCAGTCCTCAGTAAGACCCTGAATAAAACTTAAACTCACAGCTCTTCTGCTGTGAGTTTTTTCTTTCAGTTGACAGTAACAATACCTACTGCTCCCAGAGGTAGGTCTTGTGAATAGCATGACTGTAGACATGCTGACTATACCAAAGGTGAGTTTTAAGTTCCAATGATGTGTAGCAAAGACGATGCAACTTTCTATTGCATACCAGATCTTTCCAAGAAATGTTCTGTATAGTGACACCAATGAGTGGGAGACAGGAGGCCAGAGTTCTTATGGTGACATATTTACTCATGGTGTAAGGCACTTAACGTCTTTGAGATTCAGTTTATTAACATAAAGCAAGTGGTTGCTAATGTTCTCGCTAGTTCTAACACTTTTATGATTCAAATATTTTTTAAACTTACCTTTTTTATATAAAGTTTTTTTTTTTAATTTTTGGCTGTGTTGGGTCTTCGTTGCTGTGCGCAGGCTTTCTCTAGTTGCGGCGAGCGGGGGCTACTCTTCGTTGTGCTGCGTGGGCTTCTCATTGTGGTGGCTTCTCTTGTTGTGGAGCACGGGCTCTAGGCGTGCGGGCTTCAGTAGTTGTGGCACGTGGGCTCAGTAGTTGTGGCTCACGGGCTTAGCTGCTCCACAGCACGTGGGATCTTCCTGGACCAGGGCGCAAACCCGTGTCCCCTGCATTGGCAGGCGGATTCTTAACCACCGTGCCACCAGGGAAGCCCTGAAACTTACCTTTAAGACACAGGAAATGGCTACCTTAAGAAGTCCACAAAAGTTGAGGGATATGTCTGACATTTCACTACAAGAGGAAGGAAATTGAAGCTTTCGCTTTATCCTCAGCTAAGGTCTGAAACAGACAGCAAAGGTGTAGGTAGAAAATCACAAGCCCATCCGAGGCGACTGTGACAAGCTTGCACTTTGTGTGTTGTTGTTGGGCTGAACACGTTTAGGAACAGAAGTGCATACGAATAAAACGCGATGAAAAAGCTCAGTGAAAAGTCCAGTCTAGAATGAGACAATCGCCGTCACCTTAGACAGTTAATGTCAACAGCCCAAGGCTGACCTGAGAGCCCAGCCCCCGGAGCTGGACCGCCGAGCTCTGCGTGCTCGAAAAGCCCACTGCGCAGGCGCCGGTGGCTGACGGGAGGCGGCGTCACAATCCCCGAGACTCTGAGCGTCCCCACGGCCGTCCGCAGCCCCTCACCACATTACACCCGGTGCTCTGCTGTGCTTCGTTTCCTCGTTTGTTTGTTTTTGCAGGACAAACGGTTTGAACAGAGATGTGAGGGGACACGTCGCCTGCATCCCGTCTTCGGCGGGGACCCTGACCTTGGGCAGCCCTTCCAGGCACGCGGCTGTGCTCCAGAGTCACTGAGTTGGGGGCTGAAAGGAAACTGGGTCCGTTTGGGGGACGTCTACTCGGCCCCTCCTACCAGAAATGGCTCTTGTTCCTTAGGACAAGCAGCCAATATGAGGATGTGCCAGTCACTTAGAGCACGGACACCACTCGTACCGATGGACTCGATCAAGAAGCCCGGCGTCTGGCCTCTGACACCCGCACTGCTGGGTTGTGACCGTGGGAGGGTGTGTGGTTCGCCCCCGAGGCAGGATGTCCTCCGACTGCAGCTGGGCAGAGCACGACGGAGCCCACGTGGGGCCCGGCAGCGGAGTGCAGTGGGGCAGGGAGGATGCCGGGGAGGAGGGCAGAGGAGCCTGCACGAGAGGGGCTCAAGCTTCAGGGGCGTCGGCGCCACAGAGAGACACCAGATGTGCCTGTCAGCGCCGGGTACGGGGTGACACCCAACAACAGACCGGAGACGGGGAGCAGAAGAGAGAGCGTGTGGAGGTGGCGCCGTTGGCCTGGAGTACGGCTCGGGGACGGGCCCGCTCCGGCGCCCGGGGACCGGACTGCAGTCGGAGGCCATAAGTTAGAGAGAGGCACACGGAGGACACCAGCTGGACTCAGACCCCAGGGGACGGGACAGCAGGGGACAGTCAGGGTAAGTGGTGGCAAACGTACTGGAACCAGGAAGGAATAGCCCCAAACGGGCAAAGCAGAGAAGTCAAGAGGGAACCCAGGCTTCCCTGGTGGCGCAGCAGTTAAGAATCCGCCTGCCAATGCAGGGGACACGAGTTCAAGCCCTGGTCCGGGAAGATCCCACATGCCGCAGAGCAGCTAAGCCCGTGCGCCACAACTACTGAGCCTGCGCTCTAGAGCCCGCGAGCCACAACTGCTGAGCCCACGAGCCACAACTACTGAGCCTGCATGCCACAACTACTGAAGCCTGCGCACCTAGAGCCCATGCTCCGCAACAAGAGAAGCCACCACAGTGAGAAGCCCACGTGTCACAATGAAGAGTAGCCCCCGCTCACTGCAACTAGAGAAAGCCCGCACGCAGCAACAAAGACCCAACACAGCCAAAAATAAAGAAATAATTTTTTTAAAAAAAGAAGAGGGAACCCAGGAAGCCTCAGATGGATGAGATGCTGGATTTTGCCTGAACACCTTTAGCCAGAAGTTTCACATATGAACTGTGCTGTGGCAAAAATAAAAGTTAGGGGGCTTCCCTGGTGGTGCAGTGGTTGAGAGTCCACCTGACGATGCAGGGGACACGGGTTTGTGCCCCGGTCTGGGAAGATCCCACATGCCGCGGAGCGGCTGGGCCCGTGAGCCATGGCCGCTGATCCTGTGCATCCGGAGCCTATGCTCCGCAACGGGAAAGGCCACAACAGTGAGAGGCCCGCGTACCCCCCCCAAAAAATAAAATGAAATAAAAATAAAAGTTAGGGCTTGTTGGCCTGGGGCTGTGACAGAGGTCAGAAGTGCTGAAAGGTGAAGACGGAAGGTGAATCCTGTAGCCAGTGAACAGTGTTTTATTTTAACCGAGTAAAGCCTGGCATAAACCGAGCACTGTGGATATAGCATGACTATTTCTGTCGACCGCCATCATGTGAAACGGGACCTCAAACATGGAAATAAAAACACAAAACTCCCGACAGCAGCAAAAGCAGGGCCTCTGGGCATCTAGCAGTTGTCACCCTGGAGGGCAGGCTTTTCACTCTATGAGAGACCCAGCTTCCTTCACCTCGCAGCCACACAGGGGAAGAGAAGTAGCAGGACAGACGGACAAGCAGCGCTGGCTGCGGAGAGAGGAGCTGGGCTGGCTGGAGGGGGAGCTGGCGGCTGCTTCAGGGGCCACGGGGGCATCACCGATCCAGCAGCAGCAGCACTGGCAAGGCGACTCAGCTCCCAGGACCATGATTTGCTACTGTGCCTGGGCTCAGCCACGTCTTAGCTCTGCAGGGTGTGGGGCAGGTGGGATGGCCCCTCTAAGACTACTACTTCAACTGTGACGCCGAGGTTTGGTATCTGGGCTCGTGCAGTCGAGCCGGCTGACGTGACCTGTGGGAAACGCTCCCGTGGCCGGATGCGGACGGTAGACGGTGAGTGCGCTCCGCCTCCGTCCGATGGAGCGTGTCCCCCAGGCTCGTATCCTGGTCCCGAGCCTGAGCCACCTGGGCTGCGATCAGGCCAGGCTGGAGAACCCCTGCCCTCTGCCCCGCGGGGGCCTCCAAGCCTAGGCGTCCTCCCTCCTCCAGCTCAGGGCTTCCCCTGCCGGGTGTCTGGACACTGAGAGGGGCTGCAGGTTTCCCCCGAACTGTATTCTACAAACACGGGGCGGGTTTAGGATGGTGGTGGGGCAGGTCAAGCTCTCCGGGAGACTCCGGACCTGAGTGACCAACACCAACCGGGGCCTCGCTTCAGGTGTCTCTCCTCCCCCTGCATTTCCTCCTCACGCCCCACTGGTGTAACACGTGCGAAACCGACAGGAAAGAAGGAAGTCATAGCTGCTTATGTGCACCAGAAGGAGATACTCTTGCAAATAAAATGAAGTTTATATCCATTTATGACTGCATTGGAAACACCAGTTGGAGGGCTTGTCCCCAGACTGGGTGGGTGCCTTTGCTCTACGGCGTGTACTTGAACTTGGGCAGTGCCAGGGTGGTTCTCATCTAGATGGGCGGCTGTCCTCCTGGGCGGTTCTCATCTAGATGGGCAGCTGTCCTCCTGGGCGGCTGAACCTGAGCAGCAGTGCCAGGCATGTCCTTGCTACTCTGAAGAGAAATGCCGCACACACGAAGCTGCTGGGGACAGAGAAACACAAGCCGCGCTATTGATCTGAGGCCCTAATTAAAAGTCAGGGGGGCAGGCACTCCACCCACTAAGCATGGATTTGCTCTTCCAGCTCCTGGTTTAATGACGAGCAGCTCCGAGCAGCAGCAGCCCCCGGGGGAGGGGCAACAGATTTGCTTATATATTTATTTGTTTACTTACTTGGTATTTATGGCAAACAATTCTTCCAAAAAGACGTAAACAAACATAGGGGGAAATAAATTCCCTTTTAAATCCTAAACGGTAACATTTTGCAAAAGGCTAGCACCACAATCACAACCAGAACATGCCATGCAGCCATCTTGCTCAGATGCCCCAGTTTTACTTACATTCATTTCCGCGTGTACTGAGTTCCATATGATTTTATCACATCATAGTCTGTATATCCGCCAACCCCACACTGAACAGACCCAGTACCACAAGGATCCCTTTTCTAACCCACCTACCTTCCCCTCCCCCACCTCTAACCCCTGACAACCACTAATCTGTTCTCCATTTCTAAAACGTTGTCACCTAAAAAATGTTAAGTACATGGAATCACAGATTGCCAGGAACCCCCAGAAGCTGGGAGAGACAGGGAAGGATCCCTCCTCCCATCGGGCCTGGCCTGGCCAACACCTTGACTTCAGGCTTCTGACCTCTGGACAGTGAGATAATAAATTTCTGTTGCTTTACGCAGTTTGTGGTACTTTGTTATGACAGCCCCAGGAAACTAACACAACAGAGGAAAACCGCAAAGGCACACCAGCAGCAGATGTATACGGGGATGCTGCGTCTGCCCTCAGCAGCATCCCAGAAACCTGGGAACATTTCACGTACTCATCAATGGGAACATGGACTCACAAATTATGGTGTAATAAGAAAACAGAAACAGTGAAAAGGAAGACATTACAGCAACATGCAACACCATGGATGAATCTCAACAGTAAATATTCAGTGAGTAAAGTAAGTTTCCAAGACATCATGAGCATGGTACATTTTCTGCAAAGTTAGAAATCTATTTTCTGGAATATTATATACATCCGTATATAGTATAATGTGATGTAATATAATGTAAAAAGGAGCACAAGGGAAGAAGAACGGGGGGTCTGGCCAGCCAGGAGCAGGGAGGGACTCACACAGACGCAGTTATTGCCGAGTTCAAGCGTTCATGTGCAGTGGTGGGCTGCTAGGCGTATATTACATTATCACAAAGGCACAAGTTTGTAAAAGCGCCAGGCATGGGCTAACCAGGACCATGTTTCATGAAGCCGGGATAATGATTAATTCCGTTCGGTGCACAGGAATCCAGAAAGAAAAAGGTAACTACAAGCATCACCACATCCCATTCCCGTGGTCGGAAGGGAGACGAGACAGAACCACCCGCAGTGTCTGGGAGTCCTGCCCTCCAGCACCGAGGTGACTTCTGAGTTTCCACCTCCTGGAAAGCGTGGTGATGGAGAAATGCCATGTCACACTTACGCACGAGTCCTCCTAAGGGTGAGCGGTGACACGGACGTGACCCCACTGGAGCCGAGCCTCTGTCTGTACAGATGAGGGCGAATCACGCTCCAGAAAGCACAGCCCACTCGTGTTCCCACCAGCAGCACATCCGTGTGCCTACTTCCGGAATCTTCAGGAACACAAAGCGTTACCATTTAGGGGAGAAAAGTCCTTACCATCTTGTGCAGCCACAAGGTGCACGTTACCATGTTCTTATTTCGCCTTTCTTTAGCAATTTGTGAGGCTGGACCTCTTATATTTGTTCATTGTCCTTCCCAGTTTTTCTTTTGTGAATACTTGCTTGGATCTTTGACCCTTTTTTTGTTGTTGGGGTGGAGACATTGGGCTGCCTTCTCATTGATCTGTAAGGGTATTTTATACTTGAATCATGAGCACATCGCTATGGTGACTAATCAGTAACTGAACCAAAGCACTCCATGGTCTCCGACTGTGAGCTTGGTAGAACGTCTCTGACCCCTGGAGGATGCTGGGCCCGGCGCCCTGGCTCTGGAACCTGCTCTGTGGCGGCATGTGTGCCCGGCAAGCTCCGGGTGCCGCAGGGCAAACACGCGGGCAGAAGGGGCTCTGAACAGACGCCCCCTCTCACTGCCCCCTGCTCCAACTGCCTCTTCCTCAGCGCACAAAGAGCGTGAAGATGCTCATGCGCGTTAACAAGCCACACATTATGCTTCCAGAATTATTTGACATTTGGATTTGCCCTGAAGTGTGAAAGGCTCCCATTGTGTCCAGACTCACATGCGCCACGAGCTCTCATGGTGTCCTGGTTAGGAGGCTGCTTCTCGTTTCCATCCTTACATTACAAGCACTTTCCTCTTGGAGTCTGAGGACAATGTTTCAGTTATACAACCAGAAAAGAGCAACTTGTGCACGGGCGTCAAGTCAATGAATCATGAATCCTCCTACACCATACTTGGAGCCTATGTGGAGATGCCGAAAGGCTTTTTTCCCCACACATGGGTTAACTGGAGGCTCCGCTTGTTAGCAGTGAAAAGGAGGCCTCATGTCAAGAGGATGGACGGACAGATGGAGCACAGAGCAGAGCAGGAGAGAGAGGAAAGGATAGAAGCACAGGGAAATGTCCTGCCCTCCTTGGAGGTCAACGTTTGACCCCTCTTAAAAGAGAAAGCCATAAATTTTCATTTCTACCCAAGTCATTTTATAACGTCCTATTAAAGAGGTATTTGGTTAAATCACTTGTTGTTTTTCAAGGTCTGTTTATAAATAGAGGAGAGATTCCACACTGTCGCTACAATGGAGACGTGACCTCATCCTTGAAACGTGCTTCCTGTGGGCACCTGTCGGCCGCCAGGGATATAACTAGTCTCCTGCAGGTAGTTCCTTCTCCCCTTGTGTCGAAGTACCTTCTCCGTTTTACTCCCTGTACTGATTCACTGAGCAAAACAGGAAAGCAGTTTTCTCCTATATGCTAACCAGCCCTGGGTGAAAGGACCTCTCCGGGGAAGACACCTGAAGGGTGGACGGGACTGAGGACGCTAGGGAAGAAGACGGTGGGCGGGGTGGGGGGACTCCAGGTGTGGGTGCAGGACCTGGGGGGGCAGCAGAGAGGCAGTCCCCACCCCGGCCCCGGCACCCCGGCATGACTGGAGCACGAGGCGTAGCTGGCAAGGGTACACCGATGGGTGTTTGCTTACCCAGGCCCACAGCTGAGCGTGACGCAAGATTCTAAGCAACCCCGCTCCCCTCCGACAGGTGCGTCGCACCTGTGCCGACCCTGCACCTCGAGCAGTGCTCGACTCTCTGCGGCCACTGCCAAAATCGGGTCCAGCTGGCACCCACGTGCTTCGGCATCTTCCTGGCTCCAGATGCATTTGCATATCTGTACGCTTTACCGTATCTTCCAAGCAAGAGTAAACAAGAGCAGAGAGAATCAGAGATCGCCGTTCGCCCGGCTCCCTCTCGCTGGCCTGCGTGGCTCCCAAAGGCGCCCGGGGCATGTTCTTGTTTCTTCCTCCTTTTATGAGACGCCTCATTTTAGAGGCAGCTTCTGTTCTGGGGCTCAGAACAGACACCCGCTTCTTCACTCTTGTGCTCGCCCAGCATCTGGCCTCTGCTTTGCGCTCACGGTAAGCTGTTGAGATCTTCTGCTCTGTGAGCAGACCTGGGCCTGGGTTCACAGCCCCTAAATCGTCAGTCTCGGCCACCCTGCGCACACTCAGGCCCCGTTACCAGCCCCTCTGGTGGCCTGTCTTCTTAATGCCCGCACACTACATGACAGGCCACCTGCTGGACTAGGGGTCAGGTCTGGGATGCTCTGTGTCAGTGCCGGTGAAAAGTCAGCAAGTGAGGGGAGAAATACCACTGCGAGTGGGTGTTTCATATGAACATCAGGCGGGCGGAGAACGGCGTGAACCACTGACCCTGCTGATGCCACACTGTCACTTGGAGGACAGAGGTTACAGCCTCTTGATTCAAAGAGCTCCTCTTCCCATAGGGATTCTAGACTAGATTAAGGAGAAAACACATTTTTCACTTCATTTGGCTTTCAGCAGCATCAATAGACTGATGGATAAAACACAATTTACAACAAAATGGAAGGAAATGTAAATGTAACAACAGGTGCCTTTCGTGAATTCTTAGCAACCATGGCAATCAATTCCACCTACTTTCTCACAGCTGATGCTTGAAGGTTAATCCATTTCATAAGTTCAGAGCTGTAAGAGAGGACAAGGCTTGTCTGCAGAGCGTCTGCGTGTCGGGGGCACGAGATCACCCTGCCGTCACTTCTGGTTACAAGAGAATAACTTTCCCCCTCTGCTCCCTGGCAAACGTGCTCTGTTCACCCAGCCGATTTTCACTGGTTCATCCATTCATTCGTCATTACAGGTATTTGTTAAGAGTCTACTAGGTGCCGGCACAATTCCGGATGCTGGGATAAAGCATCGAACAAACAGGCATGATGACCCTGCTATCAAGTAGCTTGCATTCCAGTGGACAAAGACGGAGCAGAAGCAACCAAAAATACAAGTAAATAAGGAAAGCACTGTGCAGTGGTAGGTACCATACGAGAGTTAAAACAGAAGGAGGCAGTTAAGTGCTGAAATCTGAGTAAAAAGGAGAAGCAGCCTTGTGAAAATCAGGGGGACTGGAAGACTTGACATGGTTAAGACACTGTTCTGATGTTAGCATCAGCAGAGTGATGTAAGATGCAGTGCATTCCCTATCAATGTCCCGGTGGATTCTTAGCTATGAAACCAAAAGCTTGAGCAACAAAAGAAAAAATAGATAAACTGGACTTGATCGAAATCAAAACATCTGTGCATCCGAGGACAGTACTGAGAAAATGAAAAGCCAACCTACAGAATGGAAGAAAATATTTGCAAATCACATATCTGATAAGGATCTAACATTTAGTATATACAAAGAACTCTTACAACTTAAAAACGAAAAGACAAACAACCCAACTAAAAAACAGGTAAAGGATTAAAATGGACATTTCTCCAAAGAAGATATACAAACTGCCAATAAGCACATGAACAAAATGCTTAATATCATCAGTCAATAAGGAAATGTATATCAAAACTTCAATGAGGGCTTCCCTGGTGGCGCAGTGGTTGAGAGTCCACCTACTGATGGAGGGGACACGGGTTCGTGCCCCGGTCCGGGAAGATCCCACATGCCGCAGAGCGGCTGGGCCCGTGAGCCATGGCCCCTGAGCCTGCACGTCTGGCGCCTGTGCTCCGCAACAGGAGAGGCCATAACAGTGAGAGGCCCGCATACTGCAAAAAAAAAAAAAAAAAAAAGTGCTGCTGGTGTTTAGAGCCAAGGGAGCCATCACGTTGATGACGAGGCGACGACCCACCCTTTTAAGGACGGTTTCATTTCTAAAAGGGTGTCCAGGGCCGGAGGACGCACCACCGACAGGCCTGTGTCTCGGGGGGACGGGTTCCTGTCCACGTGGACTGGCTGCTCTTGGGCTGCTTGAACATCACCACACGAGCAGCCCCTCCCCCTAAGCAAGTCTTATGTCCCCCAAATATTTTCAATCTTCCTTTCGAATTTGAAAAGTGGAGTGACCTTATTTTATCATTTCTGAGGTCGTCATTTATGTTCATAGCGACCTGGAGAAAAAAACCTAATTTATTCAAAAGATCACAATCACTCATGGTTCTGTTGGACTCTCTCCTCCCTCACCTAATTAATTCTGCCCAGCCCTCCTGGGTAGTAAAGTCACAGGCTCATCAGGAGAAGCTGTCAATTAAATTAAGCAATTTTAAGTTACCACAGTCCTTGATGTTGCCACACTAGTGGGTCATTACTCATCGCTTTGCCTGGAAATGGGCGGGACTGGAACCACGCCATGAGTACAGCTTGAAGCAAACCACTGCAGGTCTGTACTGGGAAACGGGGCTTTAAATGTATTGAAGAAAGTGGATCTGACATCTGAAGGCTGTTGTATCAGTAATAACTCACCACTAAAGAGGGTTCCAGGCAGGTAGCTCAATGAGATGGAGAACTACCTGCTATCCAGGTGGCTTCTAGCTGGTAGGACCACTAGCATCTACTGGTGTAGGTCTCCCCCTGTGGGTGGAACTAATTCAGCTGTACACGTACACGTGCAGTATTTTGTATTTGTTTAAGGCTTGGTTTTCACATGAAGTTAAACCTTTTTCCAAATACGAGAGATGAATGACTATTTACAGAATTTTTTAAACTTACAACAAAATATATAGTATCTTGAAATAAACCAGGTTAGCAAACATTTCTAGTGTGTGTATTGTCCATAACGTTTTCAAATGGAGAAGAAATCACACCTATGAAGATGTGAGTGAACTTAACGCAGAGCATTATCCTACAGGTGTGGTCCTCGGAGGGCATGACATAGATGTCACCATGTGTCTGTGACCACAGCGTGACCCCCACGGGGAGTGCTGCCCCAGGTAGCTGCCCCTCCACCTGCACTGGGACCAGGATCTCAGTGGAGAAAACTCATTGCCAGGACCAGGACCCCTTTCAGGCCTGTGTGTTACCTCTAGGGAGTTAAAATCCCTCATGAACGTTGGGCTCTGACAAGCTGAGCCCCACAGACCCCGGGAGATTGTCTCACGGGCGGCACGGCGCAGCTTCCACGCACCACCGCCGGGCTGGGCGAAGCCGCGCAGCTGGGTTGCGGGCCCGGGGACGGCTGGCTGGGTGAGGTCAGAGCCAGGAGGATCCAGGACTCCCTTTGGTACCAGCGAGAGCAGCTCCACTCCCACCCACCGCACCTGTGCAAACGCGTTTGTAAAGCGGCGGGAGCGCCTGAGTGCCACGGAGCTCCACGAGGGTGAGACGTAGGGGCGAGAAGTGCTGCCAAGGGGCCGTGCCTCTCCACATGGACGGCTGCCGGGCCCAGGGAGGGAAGGGCTCCCACAGAGGAGGGAGGATCGGGGCTGGGGCCTCCCGGAGGCCCAGGGATGGGGTCCACGTTTATAATTCTGAGGTCAGCTCTGAAACATCCCCCTCAGTTTTCATGGTGAAACAGCAGCACTGGTTATGGCGTTACCAGAAACCTTACTTTGAACGGCAAGGGTTCTGCCAGCCGGGCCTCCCCGAGCCAAGCACCGCATGGCTGAGGCTCCCTCGGGACCAGGTCCCTGAGGAGCATTTCCAGAACCGGGGTTTCCGCGGATGCCCGCCACAGTGGACCTCCTTCCCGGGTCCAGGAGCAGCCGTTTCTATGTTTATGTGCACAATTTTCCATTTTACACGAATTCTTTCCTAATGCTGAGCTCGCTGAAATATAAATACTTCACGGTTCTATAAACAATTTAAGCTTCTTTTTGATCTTTTAGAAGATTGTAAGTTTTTCCTTATTACAAATGAATACATCTCATCGAAGAAAATTCACATGAGCAAAAAGAAGAAATAAATAAGCCCTGTGATCTCACCAGCCATAAACGGCTGAGCATATGGGGACAATTTTTTTTTTAATTCAGGACTTACTATGTACAGTGTTACCGTGTACTTTTCCACTTACTACTTCATTATGAATATTTGGGTAGGTTTTCCCACCCTTTTCTAAACTATCCAAAATATTTTTTAAATAAATAAATGAATCATCATTACCCTTAGCCGCTTGAAAGATGTTCCAGAGGAAAGCGCCAAGAGTTCTGATCTTCCCTGGACCATTAAAGCTGGTGCCGGTTAGCCTAGACACAGGCAGAAGGGAACAGTCAGCTAGTAAACGACAGCCCTGGGGCTCGTGGTTCCCTACGCAGAGGGAAGCACGTTTTAAGGCCTCAGAACGGCAGGCTCCCCCTTTCTCATCCTCCGGCGCCTCCCGATGGCCACGCTCAGTAAGTACTTCCTGCACCGTGCTTGCATTTTGTTGGTCTGTTTATGTGTTGTACTAGGCAGGCCCGCTGCATCTAACGTGCTAACCGTGTCCTCTTTCCAACTGATATACCTGCTGCTCCTCCTCGTTTTGAGGGCTTTTCCGTGGAAACTCTCCATGAACGTTGCACCCACTCACTGCTTTCTGGCAGCCTCTTCTCATGACCACCGCAGGCCAAAGACGAGAGTGGTTGTGCAGATCTCCACCGACTCTGCCCTCGGTGGGCAAGGCGACGTGGTGCTTGGATGACTGTGTTTTCAACAGGAGAGCTTCCACAGCAGCCCCGGCCCTCTACCCAGGCCCTAGGTGTATGCGGGGGGGAGCACCTGTGAACTGCAGGAAGGAAAGGACACGATGGGCGTCACTGGTGCTAAGAGGTCCTAGCACACAAAACGTAGTTTTTAATCTACTTAAAAAAAAATGTTGCTTTTTAACACTTTTCCTTTTAATCCAATCATTTAAATTTATACCTTCATTTTGGGTTGAGGAAATGGAGCTACATTTAAGACCGATCATGATTATGTGTGTATTGGCCAGGGTAGAGAAACAGAACCAACAGAACGTGTGTATCGAGAGAGATTTATTTTAAGGAACTGGCTCACATGATCATGGGGGCCCGGAAGGTCCAAAAATCTACAATGTAGGACGGTGGGCTGGGGACCCAGGGGAGCTGTCAGGTGGCAGAATATCTTCCTCTCAGAAGGGCAGTCTTTTTCTATTAAGGCCTTCAACTGATTGGATGAGACCCACCACATGATGGAGGGTCATCTGCTTTAAATGTTAAATGTTAAAAAATTTAATTTAAAAATTAAATGTTAAATGATTTAAATGTAAATCCCATCCAAAAAACACCCTCACAGAACACCCAGAATAAAGTCTGACACCCTCACCCAGCCAGGTTGATACATACAACTAGCCATCACAACGTGCTAGAGATCTTCTTCAATCATAACTTGTAAGACTTTCGAAAAGTGGCCTCGGGATTTCCCTGGTGGTCCAGTGGTTAAGATTCTGAGCTTCCACTCTGGGGGCATGGGTTCAATCCCTAGTCAGGGAACCAAGATCCCACATGCCATGCTGCATGGCCCAAAAAAAGAAAAAGAAAAAAAAGGCCTCAAAACACATAGCTGGGACTTCCCTGGTGGCTCAGTGATTAAGAATCTGCCTGCCAATGCGAGGGACACAAGTTCGATCCCTGGTCCTGGAAGATCCCACACGCCGCGGAGCAACTAAGCCCACAAGTCACAACTACTGAGCCCGCATGCTGCAACTACTGAAGCCCGTGCTCCCAGAGCCCATGCTCCGCAACGAGAAGCCACCGCAGTGAGAAGCCTGCACACCACAACGAAGAGTAGCCCCCACTTGCCACAATTAGAGAAAGCCAAAAAAACCCACAGAACTTCCAGGGACATTAAACCAAGTTGTAAAACAGCTGGAGCACCTCTGCCCGAGCAAGCCCACGACACAACACCCCTTCTCCAGAGGACTGGGGAGCAGCGTGAGCTGGGAGCCCACTGGGACCACTGCAGCCTGTCTCTCATCTCCTCCCGGGCCCCTCCAGGCCTACGTGGTGAGTTATCAATCTGGTTCCACCCCAGTGACCCGTCTACAGCTTGTACTCATGTGTCCCTTCTACTCTGTACTTCAAGACTGTTCCACCAGCCCTTCCTGGGGACCCTTGGAAACCTAATCTCTGGACCACCCACTTTCCCCACCTTTGGTCCTGACCTCAGAGAGACCACAACATACACTTTTTCATTACTTTAATATCTCCATGTAGTCATCTGATGGGTTACCATGCTGTATCAATTCCCTTTTAAAATCTCTGAAAATGTGTCCCTTCTCTTTCTATTCCTACTGTAGCAGCCCATGTCTGGACCTCCAGCACCTGGGGTCCATCCTGTTAAGTATGCTGCCCCCTGCTCCAGCGTAATCTGCCCAGGACAGGGCTATTCTCTAAAACGTAGACGCAATCATGTCATTCTTCTGCTTAAAAGCTTTCGCTGGTTTCCAGAGCCTTCACTACAGACGCTAAACTCCTCAGCATTGTATATGAAGCCGTAACTCCAGTCTTTTCTTGCACATTCCAAACTCTTCTTAAATTCCTATTATGAGTTTAATTGTGTCCCCCAGAAAGAAACGTTGTCATCCTAACTCCCAGGACCTCAGAACCTTATTTGGAGACAGGGTCTTTAGAGAGGTAATCAAGTTTAAATGGGGTCATCAGGGTGGGCTCTAATCCAATAGTACTGGTGTCCTTCCCAAATAGGGAAATTTGGACACAGAGACAGATACACACAGAGGGAATACGATGTGAAGAAGAAGGCAGAGATCAGGGTGATACGTCTATAAGCCAAGGATCATCAGAGATTGTCAGGAAACCAGCAGAAGCTAAGAGAGAGGCATGAAACAGATTCTCTTTCACAGCCCTCAGAAGGAAGCAACCCTTCTGACACCTTGATCTTGAACTTCCAGCCTCCAGAACTGTGACAGAATAGATTTGTTGTTTAAGCCCCCAACCCGTGGCTCTTTGTTATGGCAGCCGTAGCAAGTGAAAACAATTAGTGTTATTTTGGCCACTTTTCATTTCTCAAATGCCCACACAGCATCATGGCTCCAAGATGGTATGCATGTCACTTCTTGGGCTTGGATGTCCTTTTCTTCCTTGACCCTTTAGCAAACTCCTACTCCTTCATCCTCCATTTCCTACCAACCACCAATTTCGTGTCGACTGCCGCCAACCACAGAGGAGGCAGGCTGCTCACCTGGTTGGTCAGGACTCCACGATGCTGCGTTTTCTATATAGAAGCCAGGTTACAGGACACCAAGAAGCAGAGCCCTGCACCGCCTCTCCCTCTCTCCAAGTGGACAAGTCGGCGGACTTGGGACCCCGGCCAGCTTCTTCTCTCCATGTGTGCCTAAAGCTGCCAGCGAGTGCCTGCAGACTCGAGCCATGTTAATAACTGGACTTTGGCAAGACTTCAAGATGTGGATGTAGATGCTGGGGGAAAGGTGACTCCTCAGCTTCATCAGATGGGGCAGCTAAGAACACAGATCACTGGTAACTCTCCCAGAAGACCAAACGTGAATGGATGAAAAGAACAAAACAGAGTATCTGAAATTATGACTGTCCCAGAAAATAGGAGCCATCTAGTCATAGCACCCAGGAGAAAATTCCGCCTGGGATCTTGGCCTCAGGAACATCCTACCCTAAGCAGCAAAAAGGAGCGAGTTGGTGATGACTCACTTTCCTTCTTGCCTTGTTTCTTCTGTAGCAGTAGGAACGGTCCCGAATCACTGCCATCGCAATAGTAGCAAGACAAGCCATAGTAATAGTTATTGTTTGCATTTATGTTTTAACCGTTTGCAAGTTGCATCAACCATAAGATCATAATCACTTGATTGTTAATATGAGGAAAAAATCCCAAAGCAAAGAAATATAAACGACACTGTCATTGTATTGAAAGGAAAGGGATCCTTGTCGCAACAGATTATTGTACATTCCCACTGTTTAAGTACTGCCCTGTCACTTCAACTTGAAATGTCACAGGTGGTAAGTGCTGCCAGCAGTGTGGATCCGATGCCTCTGAGGAGAACGCCTTTGAGGACAGACTTTAAGCAGCAGGAAGGAGACGCAGGTGGTGAGTCAGTGGCGAGTAATTCTGTGCAGCTCCTTGCACTGCCTCATCAGCAACAGTGAAGTTGCTGTTTCCGTCTTGCTTCTTTTTTCCTAAGTGACCTCAGCATGAATCGTGGTGGACACTCTGTATTCAAATAGAAAGCTCTTGACCCGAATGAACACAACTTCTCAGACCCTCTCAGAACACAACTTCTAAAGACCCTTCTTTAAAGGGTCTTCTCAGAAGACCCTTTAAAATGCCTGGCAGGCAGTTAATCTGGGTGTTTGTTGGTCCCGGATCCACAACCCGGAAGGGACCAGGGAACAGCTGAGAGGCAGCGACCGGAAGGGTGCATGTGGAGCCCAGCAGTGCACTCTGGCTTCCCCGTCTAAGGGTCTCCGAGGGTCCATCTCATGCCCTCGGCCGGTCACCTGCTGGAGTCTCAACCCAGAGAGAAGCAAACCCGGCCTGGATGCTCCTCCCTGACTTGGTCCAGGCCACGCTGCCACACCCTCCACGGCTGCCTCTTCCCGGCCCACACAGACCCCTACTTCTGGGACGTCGCCCCCGCCCTCCCCCGGCCCCCTCTTTGGTGCCATCTCTACACTGAAGGGGAATGAGAAGCACCTGAGCACCACAGGGGTGCTGGGTGTCTCTGTCTTTGCCCTTGATGGGGTCAAGAGTGCAGACTCTCAGGCTCACCCCAGACCTCTTGAGACAAGATCTGCATTCTGGCCAGATGCACAGGTCATTCTGGGGGCACATGGATGTCTGAGAAGGGCTGGGCTGGGTGACTCTCCCTACCCTTGAGTTGCCAGTGGAACTAATACATGTCAATGACTGCACCACTGTGGGAAGGCCTAAGTGTAACTCTGGAAAAAAAGGCAAATTGAAGAAGAACAGAACTGAGAGAAAATGGAGAAAGAAGGAAGGAAGAATGGAAGGAAGGAAGAGTTATGGGAAGGGAGAAAGAAAAGAGAGCTGGAGAGAGAAATTTATATGAATATAATTTATAGGAATTTGATTCACTTAAATGAATATGATTCTGAGTGGCCAAGGCCTGTGGACAGTGGATAGGACTTCAGGTCTGATCTAAAGATACAACTGGCATTAACCTGTTTTCTGGTATTCAATCTAATACGGAGCTAAGAAGCTCAACAACTGGAAGAGTTCTTACTGACGTGAATTTCCTTTCTGCCTCTGCAAGAATCTGGGTTGTTACCCAAACAACAGGCCATCACCCTAGGATTTTTATTGCTATTTTCAGAGACTATTTTTTCCTAATATAACTTCAGGTTTGTAACCCTATCTTTCTTTTTTATTTGATTGAAAACAAAGGGCATGGTATCTCAAAATATTGTAGTGTATTTAGAAATATGGCTCCCCCATCACCTCACTCCAAAGGTTTGAGACAAAAGAACCAATTAGAAATTCACTCTACTTCAGCCTTTCATTCTCACAGCTGCTATTTCAATGGGCCCAGTATTTCCAAAGAAATATATTTTGTATCCTCAAATATATGAATTGATATTTTTTAAAAATTATTATTTTAGGGCATTTGTGTGTGTGGGTGTGTGGCCATGGGCGACCAAACCACAAATGTCAGTAACTGAGAGAGCTGTCAAAGAACATCTCTCATCACTGGTTTTCCTGTTACCATTGAATGCAGTTCATTAGGGGAAATGCTGAAAACCCACTGAGGCCAAGGGCTGTATTTCATGCACTGCTGTACCCTCTGTACTTTGCCAAGCAAAATGGCAGGCACACAGGAAGCTTTTGATAAACGTTTACAGAATGACTCTGTACAATATTAGCACCAGAAATTGTTCCGCACCTCAACCAAGGACAGGAAGGCAAGTCCTTTCCACCACTGCACTTGCTGCACGGGGCACCCTACAGCTGGAGGGGCAGAGCCTGCCACCGCCGTCCCCCCTCTGCCCGGGAGCCGGGTGTGCTCCAAATGCACAACACCCAGAACCTCAGGACGCGACCTTATTTGGAAATAGGGTCTCTAAAGATACAGTCAAGTGAAGACCAGGTCCCACTGGATTAGGATGAGCCTTAATCCAAAGACTGGTGTCCTCATGAGAAGAGGGAAGTTTGGACACAGACGCAGAGAGGAGAAGGCCACGAGAAGACACAGACACGCAGGGAGAGGTCCACGGGAAGGCACAGACTTCACGGGGAAGAAGGAGGCAGAGACCACAGTGATGCGGCCACGAGACAAGGGACACCGCGGACGGCCAGCAACCACCAGAGGCTGGAAGACGCCGGGATGGATCCTCCCGAGAGCCTCTGTGGGGAGCGTGGCCCCGCTGGTGCCTTGTTTTTGAGCTCTGGCCACCAGAACTGGGAGAGAATAAACTTCGGCTCTTTTACATCAACAAGTTTGTGTAATCTGATGCAGCAGCCATAGGGAATGAATCTACATTGCAACCTTTGTTTCGGAGGCCTCCAGGCCACTGGGTCTTTGTAGGAGGCCTGTGGAGCAGGGACTTGATTGTGGGGCTGGCCCACTGCAGCCCTGGGAGCCTCTGCGGGCCTGGCAGCAGGGGGCACCTCAGCCACAAGCGGCGGCCACACAGCTTCTCGCTCGTGGGCGGACGGACAGGTAATAACACAGGACAGCAGGGCCCTACTTCAGCAGGAGTTCAAAGGACGTCCAAAAAGGTTGTTTGCTTCCTTTTAAAAGATTGGTAGGATTTCTGTCTTTTTTCCCCGAGGGTTGGAGAGGGAGGGAGGAAGTAAACTTTATCAGATCTTCTCAACTGCTGCAGGGTAACTGGACTCAGTAAATTAAAAAATATTAAAGTCCCGGGTGGCACCATCTGTCCCAAGTGAGGCCAGGCACCCAGGGCTGCAAATATGTCAGTTCAGGAGTATTCTGGGAGAATACACACTGACTCTGAGCCCTTTTTCGGCTCCACTGGATGAGCTTACATCAAACATAAACGGTCCAAATATACCAGTTAAAGGCAAGACCAAGAGAGTGGATTAAATAAATGTGACCCAACCATACACAGAGGACATTATGCTGATTAAAAAACGACGTCAAAAATTCACATAATAGGGCTTCCCTGGTGGCGCAGTGGTTGAGAGTCCGCCTGCCGATGAAGGGGACACGGGTTCGTGCCCCGGTCTGGGAAGATCCCACATGCCGCGGAGTGGCTGGGCCCGTGAGACATGGACGCTGAGCCTGCACGTCCGGAGCCTGTGCTCCGCGACAGGAGAGGCCACAGCAGCGAGAGGCCCATGTACCGCAAAAAAAAAAAAAAAAAAATTCACATAATAGGATCCCATTTACATAACAATCTTGAAGTAACAACAGTTCAGCGATGGAGAACAGATTACCGTCTGCCGGGGGTTGGGAATGGTGCGAGCAGGCTCGCAGGTGGGACTCTATAGCAACAGCCCGAGGGGCCTCTGCAATGGACCAGCTCTGCGTGTTGACTGTGCAGGTGGTGACATGGAAACACACATGTGAGAAGGTGGGTTAGAACTACACACATGTTGTACAAGTGTTACTTTCCTGGCCTTGACACTGTACCATAGTTAGGTATGACGTAAGCACTGGGGGAACTGAGTGGTGAGTGCAGCTCTCTGTACTATGTTTACAACTTCCCAAGAGTCTCCCATTATTTCAAAATAAAAATCTTAAAAACACTACAGAATTTTATGTATGGCATGAGCTCCATCACCCAAACAACTGTTTTGGACAGAATGAGATATAAGAAATAAACGCATATTTAAAAGTTTTTTTACACAAAAAGTGAATGAATGACATAGCTTTCTGCTGAGGCATCAACATCAGGGTATTACGACTTTCACGGGCGTCACTATTCAGCATAGATGGAACCTGTTTCCTTGTCTGGTTCATAAGAGAATAACCTGGCGAGAAAATGCGAGTGATCAGTAAGTAGTGAAGTTACAGGAGATGCTCATGCTCTGTTTTGGTGAACTGCTTTTGTCTTCCTCTTCATAAACCGAGCACTCACCCTTATTTTAAAGCACGTCCTGGAATCGCCACTGGACGAGTACAGAAACACGCGTCGTGTCTGGTGCAGATCGTGTCCTGAAGAAGTGGTGTTGCAGTCAGGTACAGAGTAGGTCAGCGTCACCCATGAGGTCACAACTCCACAGGGTCAAGAAAGACTCCAGTCAGGTTTGTTTCTTACGGGGAAAAGTATTACAAGTACATCTTGGGGGATGATGAAATTTCAGGTTTTCCAAGAGAAGTAGTTTTTTTCCCTTGCACCACAAACAGTTATTTTCTGGAGCGTATGACCAGTAAGGATGACATGTGTTACAGCTGACAACGTGAATTCAGCCTAATTCTCAGGCCAGTGTCTTAAAGCATTGCTCTAATGCACTGTCGGTTTATCCACATTGTGTTTTTTACTAATTGGAAATTCAATGTATTTAGACACATAACCCGTATAAAAGTCCTCTTTTCTTAAAATATTACCTTGAAGTTTAGCACTTTGTTTTGAAGGTTGAGATTTTCGACACATCATGAAGTCAGCCACCTTGCAGAGTCCCTGCTTGCTGCTCCCAGGAGGTGATTTAACATAGAACAAGAACATTCCATTTGGTGATCTTCATTGGTTGGTTTTTCTTCATCCATTGTTCAGTGTTTATCAGGTCTTCACCTTACTCCGGGCACTAGCCCAGGTGTCTCCAGGTTTTTTTTTTTTAATGATAAATATTAGTTGAGCACTTACTTTGTCTACAGTGAGAAGTTTACACAGGTGAACTAGATAGGGTCCTGTTCTTCCATGAACTGAGTGCGAGGGACGCGAGGACCTAGGAGAAAGCCACCTGTTCCCAGCGCTCTCTGGGTAGTAAGTAATTCGCTAGGTACCAAGTATCCAAGCGTATCTACGACGCTGTTCAGGCCCCAGTGGTATCCCGGCTTAGTTCAGGGTCAAGAGGAAACAGGTACCAGGTGCAAGTGCTGCACACACAGAGAAATGGGGAAGGACTCTGCAAGCAGAGATGAAAGCACAGGAAAGAAGTGGAGGTGTGAGGGCTGTGCCTCTCCCGGGAAACCACTGGAGGCTTGGTGTGATGGGGAAGCAGGTGAGAGTGAGAACTGATATGGAGAGGTGAGAACCCAGAGAGGCCGTGAGTGCTGAGCGAAGGGGTCAGGCAGCAGCAAACAGGTCATCAGACATCTCAGTCATCAGAGCTGAGGTGTCCAAGGAAGGTCCAGGCAATGGCCAGCGGTCACAAGGAGATACTGGGCTTGAGCAAGACATCTCAGTCATCAGAGCTGAGGTGTCCAAGGAAGGTCCAGGCAATGGCCAGCGGTCACAAGGAGATACTGGGCTTGAGCACCTGAAATTCTCTTTTCAAACATGACTTATTAAACCAATTGTCTGCTTCTTTTGTCCTATTCACTCTATTTCTCTAACACACATGCACGCTGCATAGTCACACACACATGTATGCTGCATAGTCTTGCAGATTTACCTGCTGGTTCAAATATGGCCCTTGTCCATTCCTTTAAATAGTTTTATGGAAACCCAAGATAAGTAAAATAATACAATTCTCTCTAAACGTATTATCTGTACAATGCTAGACAGTAGTGAGACTACATTCTCCAGCCACACAAAACTGTTCCATTATTTTATAACCACCTCCGTCTACCTCAGAAGAGAGTAATTAGGACCCAGACAAGGGAACTAACCTAAGGGGTCTGTGATCCAAAATCTGCACGACAACTCCTCCCGTGCCAGCAAAGATGCTTGCGAGGGCTTTTGTTTGTTTCTTAATAATATAATTATTAAGGTAATTATATAAAATATAATTATATATTATTTATATTATAAATATATTTGTATTATTTATATAAAATATAATTATACATATTATATAAAATATAACTATAATTATATAATATATAAAATAATTGTTATCATTATTATTTTTTACTTGCAAGTTTTAATTACAGTTCTGCATGGAGGTCTGACTACAGCTGTTACGTATTTCCAGCAGCATGAGCAAACAACCTCATTATTTTATTGACAAATAAACTCCCAATGCACTGAGCATCTAATCCTTGGTCAACAGCTGTTCTTCTGGCAAAACTTGTCCAGTGCATCCAATGCTTGGTCCACAGGTATCTCAACTACAGCAGGGTTCCAAGGCTAGACCCAATCCTGCCCTGCAAATAAACCCTTTGAAATGCTACATTTTGAATGTTATAAAATCTCACAATAATGCAGACACTTCTTTGTTGGATCACCTTCTGGAAGGCTCCAGCCATTTACTTGAAAGAGCTTTCCATTTAAATAAAATACTCGTGACTGATGGTGTTCCGCCTTGGATCCCTGGATCCAGGAAACAGGACGCTGGTTCAGTCTTGTCCTGTCTCTTGTGGTGCCTGAAGCCTTCCTCCCCCTTGTGCTCTTTTAGCTCCTGTCACAACAAAGAACACCGCCTTCCCGGCTGCAGGCACTGCCCTCAACACAGCACCTCATTTAACGCTCGCTAAGTCTCAATGGGGTTAGCGCTGTTTTTACCTCTGACCCCCGACCCTTTCATGAAGAAAGCGAGGTTTAGAAGGGTTCAATCATTTTCTCAGAAGCATACAGCTATTAAGTGGATTTAAATCTCAGGAGATCAGATTTAAATCCTGTTGGGCATCTCGGTGATTAACGGCCAGTTTCAGCCAATTAGCACCTTCTGAAGGCCCCAGTGGTGCTGAGCTGACCCTTTCCTCCCCTCCCCTCTTTCCTCCCCTCTCCCCTCCCCTCCCCCCTCCCCTCCCCCTCCCAACAGGTCTTCACTCCATAGAAATGGAAGGGCTTTCAGAAACACACAGGACAGAAGAGGACCCAGGTACTGCTTCCATTTTCCTTGACTCTGCAGCCCAGGGCTCAGTTCTTCGCATGCCATGTGGCACTGGTGGTGAAGACCCTGTGCTATTTTAACAGCTGCCTCGCCAGCTCTCCCGTCAGTCTCCCCCCGTAAACAGCCTGAAGACTCCCCTCCCTCAAGCTGGGTCTTTACTTTGTCTTTGCCCCTCAAGGACGTAAAGAGGCAGGAGAGCTGCACGAAAGGCACCGGCTTGGGAGACAGGCAGGTCTGGCGTCACCACGTGCCCTCATTTCTCTTTGCGGAGGCTTGGGTTTTTTTTTTTTTTCTTTGTTCATAAAGTGGGATAATGAGAACCACCCCACAGTGCTGCTATTTTGGCAAATCGGGTGTCAACCACCGCCCCCTTGCCCCTGCCAGCTCTCCTCTCTCTGGACTGTGTTAAGGAACTTTCTCTCAAGCCCCTCTGAGCGGTGCCTTGGAGCCTGCTTCCCCGGGAGGGCTCTCCTACGCCCACGCCCCAGCTGGCTGGACCCCACTCGCTTTGCGGTGACTTCTGGCCTGGGAGCCCTGGACCCTTGTCAGGCTGTGGCCCTCTCTCTTCAGGCATCAGGACAGAAGCTGTAAAAGTGGTCCTCAAGCAGCAGCACCACCACCTGGTCTTTTCCGTGCCCTGGCGTCCCTGCCTTCTCTCTGTCTTAAGGCCTGGCTTTCAAACTCATTGTGCCACACAAAATCCGTCTAAATTAACGTGAAAAGTGAGCAGTGACGGGGTTCTGTGGGCACCCATCTCCTCCTGAAGCTCTAAAACCAGCACAGCAAGGTTTAGAAGGCATGGAAATACTCCTGACAATTGTTTCAGAGTTCTGATGGTTCCTCTCCTTACAGCAAACCCCTCCCGACCCTCTCCTCCAACTCCAGCTTTACAACTGTGCCTTTCAGCCCATCAAGGATAAGAAGGCAGTCTCAGCCACTTCCTCTCAATGGTTTCTTCCTTTGGCTCTCCAGTGCTTGGAAATAAGTGCTCGGAAGCGCTCAGTTAGTTCTTGGCCAAGATCTTGGGCCCGGTTACTGTTTGTGAGGAGGGAAGTAGGTGAGTTCCATTCTCCGGTGTTTGTGAAGAAACCGCTGGCATACGGTACCTGCTCAGTGAGTGAAGCAGTCATCACTACTCTCCCCAGTGAAACTCCGCCCGCCGCCTTCTCGTGCAGAGTCACCATCGAACTACTGCCCGTCTGGACTGCCGACACTCTACCGGTTTCCTTAGGTGTAAAATTGAGATTATAATTCTATGACCTCATAGAATTACTTCAATAACTACACAGGTAATATATGTAAATCACATTATGCAGCTCCTATTACGGATTGTTTTAAAAAGTACTTATTGCTATCAGCCAATAGTTTTAAAAAGTGTTTGAAGCAAAATTCACAACAACATAAAATCATCCATTTTAAAGTAAACAATTCAGTGGCATTTAGGACAATTCAGGACATTCGCAGTGTTGTGCGACCACCAGCTCTATCTAGTTCCACAACACGCTCATCTCTTCAAAATAAAACCCACACCCATTATGCAGTCAATCCCCCTTCCCCCTCCCCCAGCCCGACAACCATCAGTCTGCGACCTGTCTCTAGGGATTTACCTATTCTAGATATTTCAATACATGGAATCATATCAATACGATATGCAGCCTTCTGTGAGCCGCTCTTTTCACTTAGTACAACGTTTCTGAGGTTTATCTGCGTTGTAGAATGAATCCATACTTATTTCTTTTTTGGCTGAATGTTATTCTATAGTATGTAGGCAATCCGATTTCTTTACCCATTCTCAGCCGATGGATTATTGGGCTGTTCCCGCCTTCCTGACTACTGCGGCCAGTGTCGCTACGAGCATGCATGTACATATATTTGTTTGAGCTCCTGTTTTCAATTCCTTTGGTTATATACCCAGGAGAGTAATTGCTGTTCATATGGTAATTCTGTGTTTAACTTGTGTATTTTTTTACCGAGGTAACATATACATAAATAAAATGTACCACGTAAGCCATGTTTAAGCCCGCAGCCCAGTGGCATTCAGTACATTCACACTGCTGTGGAACCATCACCACCACCCCTTTCTAGAAGCTATTCATCTTCCCAACTGAAGCTGTGTGCCTAATAAGCAATGACTCCCCCAGCCACAGCCTTGGTAGTCGCCCTCCTATTCCCTGTCTCTGTGCATCTTGACTGCTGCAGGTACCTCATACAACCGGGAGCATAAAAGATTTGTCCTTTGGTGACTGGCGTACCTCACGCAGCATGTCCTCAAGGTTCACCCATGTTGCAGCGTCAGAATTGCAGTCCTTTTTAAGGGTGAATATTCCATCGTACGGATGGACCCTATTGTCTATATCCATTCATCAGCTGATGAACATTTGGGTTGTTTCCACCTTGTAGCTATCGTGAATAATACTGTTATGAACATGGGTGTACAAATACCTGTGTGAGCCCCTGCTTTTGATGACTTTGCACATATACTCAGAACCGGAATTGCTGGATCCTATGGTAATTCTATTGTTAACTTTTGGAGGATCTTCTATACTGTTTCTCCCAGTGGCTGTACTAATTTACATTCCAACCAGCAATATACGTGGATTCCAACCTACATCCTCACTGACACTTGTTATTTTTATTATTATTAGGGCCATCCTGATGGGCATGAAGTGGTATCTCATTGTGCTTTTGAGTTTCATTTCCTGGATGATTAATGATTTTGAGCTTTTCATGTGCTTGTTGGCCATTTGTATATTTTCTTTGGAAAAATGTCTATTCAAGTCCTTTGCCCATTTTTAAAACCAGGTTGTTTGACTTGCTGTTGGGTTGAAGGAGCTTTTTTTAAAATTTATTCTGGATATTAATCCCTTATCAGGTATATGATTTTCAAATATTTTCTCCCATTGTAGGTTTTCTTTTCACTTTCATAGAAATGGCCTTTGTTGTACAAATTTTAAATTTTGATCACGTCTAATTTATCTGTTTTCTTTTATTGCTCATGCTTTTGTGTCACATCTAAGAATCAATTGCCAGATCCAAGGTAATGAATTTTTTTTTTTAATTTTTTGGCTGTGTTGGGTCTTCGTTGCTGTGCACAGGCTTTCTCTAGGTGTGGCGAGTGGGGGCCACTCTTCATTGCTGTGCGTGGGCTTCTCACTGCGGTGGCTTCTCTTGTCGCGAAGCACGAGCTCTAGGCATGTGGGCTTCAGTAGTCGCAGCACACCGGCTCAGTAGTTGCAGTGCATGGGCTCTAGGGCGCGCGGGCTTCAGTAGTTGTTGCTCGCGGGCTCTAGAGTGCAGGCTCAGTAGTTGTGGCACACAGGCTTAGCTGCTCCATGGCATGTGGGATCTTCCTGGGCCAGGGATCGAACTCATGTCCCCTGCATTGGCAGGCGGATTCTTAACCACTGGGCCACCATGGAAGTCCAAGGTTATGAATATTAATCCCTGCATTTTCTTCTAAGAGTTTTATGGTTTAGCCCTTATATTTAGATCACTGATTTACTTTGGGTAAATTCTTGTATATAGTGGGAGGTAAGGGTCCAAATTCACTCTTTTGCACGTGGATGTCCAGTTGTCCCAGCACCATTTGTTGAAGAGACCATTTTTTCTCCACTGAATGATCTTGGTGCCCTTGTTGAAAATCACTTGGTCATTTCTGGATTCCTAGGCCCGTTCTGTTGATCCATATGTCTATCCTTATGCCAATACCACACTGGTTTTGATTACGGTAGCTTTGTACTAGGTTTTGAAATCATACAATGGGAGTCCTCCAACTCTGTTCTTTTTTAAGATTGCTTTGGCCCTTCAGATTCCTTTACAATGCTATTCAAATGTTATTAGGGATTTCACTTGAATTTGTAGATCGCTTTCTCATCTTAACAATACTGAGCCTTTCAATCCATGATATACAATCTATTTCAATTTATTGAGGTCTTCCTAAATTTCTTTCAGCAATGTTTTGTAGTTTTCAGTGTACAAGTCTGTCACCTCCTTGATTAAATTTATTCCTAAGTTTTGTATTCTTTTTGATGCTATTGTAAATGGAATTTTTTTCTCAAATTCCTTTTTGAATTGCTCATTGGTGGTGTACAGAAATACAGCTGGTTTCTGTGTGTTGTACCCTGCAACTCTGTTGAATTTATTATCTGTATTATGATTTGTGTGTGTGTGTGTGTGTATTCTTTAGGATTTTGTGTATAGGATCACGTAATCTGCAGTAGAAATAGTTGTACTTCTTCCTTTCCAATTTGGATGTCTTTTATTTCATTTTTTCTTGTTGAATTGCTCTGGCTAGAATATCTACTACTATGTTGAATAGCAGAGGTGAAAGCAGGCATCCTTGACTTGTTCCTTATCCTAGGGGCAAAGCTTTCAGTCTTTTTAGCTATGTTTTTTAAAAAACTTTATTCTTCCTTTTCTAATTACATACAAGATTCATGCAAGCTTTGAAACCAGTTCCACACAGCTTTAATCATCCCTGTACTAGCTTTTTACTTACCAAGGACAAAGGTTTTGATTTTAAAATAGCCTCGTCTTCCTCTTATTCTGGTTTATAAATATTTATCAACAATGTTCATAACTGTCCCATCTCTACTTCCTGAGCCTTGCAGTACATAACATGGCATGCCTCACACAGCTCCTGCTCATCACATGTTATGAACTTGCCCTGACAGAGACCAAAGCAGCAAGTTGGCCCCAGTTCATATTCTAAATAACTAAGTACTGATCAGTGTCACAGTTAAGAGTTCTACCCATGTGAATACCATCTAATTATTTTCCACCCAAATTCTCATTTCTCAGATCCATGACATCTTCCAAACACAGATATTTCCGTGAAAAGTTGAGCCATAAATTTAGTCAGTTGTTTCAGTTATCCATGCCTTCCAAATTTTCTTTGACACAAATTGCCGAAATTGCAGTGTTTAGAACATGCTGGGATCTTTTACTGCCTGGCTCTTATCACAAATGTCTGCCCAAAAACATGCATATGAAGGGCATTCCCAAGCAACAAACTAACGTTACTCTAGCCCTCCCCAGATTTGGTACATCTGTTTTGGATTCCATTATAATTTTTAAATGTTAGGGTAGGCAACATTCTGGTGCAGTGAAATTGCCAGGGGACTCCACACAGCCCTGAAGACTGCCAGACAGTTTGAAATAACGTCAGTGAGTTTGGAAAGACCTACTTTTAGAATACAAACGGAGTGAAAGACACTTCATTCACTGAGTCAGGTCCAACAAATGAGGTAAAAGATAACCACCAAAGACTATGAGGGCAACACGACATTAGAGCGTTTATAGTCAATCTACCCCCAAGCACTGTCGTTATTACAATGGGAAGCCTTATGTTTACTGCACACCCACTCTGTGCCATGTGGTGTGCTAGGAGCTTTGCATACATTATCACAACTCTGAGAGGCAGATACTGTTAACCCCTTTTTACTAATGAAGAAACGGGCTCAAGATATAGTTTGTGTAAGGTTATGGATCTGTGTGTGGCAGGACAGGGATTAGGTCTGGTGTCTTATGGCGACATTTCTCCTCCTTCCCCTACCCCAGGGGTCAGCAAACAGGGCCTGAAGGCCAAATCTGGCCCAGCATCGCTTTCTGCAATTAAAGTTTTACTGGAACACAGCCAGGCCTACTCATTCAGTCATGGTGTGTGAGACTTCTATGCCATGGGGAAGCTGAGTAGTTGAAACAGGCTAAGTCCACAAAGCCTAAAATGTTTACTACCTGGCCCTTTTCAGAAAAAGAAAAAAAAAACTGCAGGCCCTGTCCTGCACAGTGAAACCTACTCTTACTTCCGAGGGTCTCCTCCATTTACCTCACCCCCATCCAACAGGAAGCCTAGAACCGTCTGCCACCTGTGCTAAGACAGAGGCTCTCCCAGCCCCAGAGCCGACAGACACAGGCTCTGTTTCTGCCTCGCACACAACCAGTCTCCAGCTCCCGAGGGCGCTGCCCAGCGACTGGAACCTCATCACAGCCACCCTCCGAGGACCTGTTGTTAGGGACACCTGCACTGTGGAAGCATCCAGACCAAGGGCAGGCCCACAGCACTAGGCAGTTCTGTCCCACCAGACCTCCCTTTTCACCAAGGTCTCCATGATCAGCAAGTGTGGCCCTCTGCCTCGGATGCCCAGGGCCATTGCTGCATCGGGGTGGACAGTGGACTTGAACAGCTGAGGCCTAAACGTGTGCCTTATTTAAGGGTCACTTGCTCCTTGGCTTTGTTCTGGCAGCAAACTCGCCGCTGGTGTGCAGGACCGTTTATGTGTGAGTTTGGAGGCCAGCAGTCTGGAGATTTATGGCCCTTAGTAGTTAGAAGAGGAAGCTGTGAAGTGCCTGACAGAGCAGCTCTAAAAATTAAGACTTCTGCTGCCTGAATGCACAGGCTGAAAATCCTTAAATCCTACCACCTGGCTTAGCTTGCCTCCTCCTGAACCAAGCTTATTCATGCATAATACAGGGAAAAAAGAACAGAATGAATTTAATACAATCTTGTCTGAGAACGTTCCTCACTCTCAGTTCCTGAGATGAAGTAGACTATTTCAGTTTCCCAGGAAGTTTATCAAGAACCCATTTGAGGGCTTCCCTGGTGGCGCAGTGGTTGAGAGTCCACCTGCCAATGCAGGGGACACGGGTTCGTGCCCCGGTCCGGGAAGATCCCACATGCTGCAGAGCGGCTGGGCCCGTGAGCCGTGGCCGCTGAGCCTGCGCGTCTGGAGCCTGTGCTCCTCAACGGGAGAGGCCACAGCGGTGAGAGGCTCGCGTACCGCAAAAAAAAAAAAAAAAAAAAAACCCATTTGAGAGGAAGCAGGCTTGCAGGGAGGATGTCTGGACAGCAGCCCAGCATCTCAACAGGTTGGGGCCATGCTTTGTACGAGCCTGTTCTCTTCTTTCAGAGAGATCTAAGGTCACATTTGTCCTGGCCATGTACTTGCTATTAACTTGGGCCACATATAAATTCTCTCCATCTTGGTTTTTCACTTCAGAGAATTTAATGGAAGAACTTTTATAAATCAAAGAGCATTAGGCCAAACCTCCAACAGACACAGTTCCTTTTCTTTCTTCACCTTTGTCCTTCTCTTCCCCTAAACTGGCTTAGCAAAGGGTAAGGCCAAAGGCCTTGAGAAATCTGAAGTTATAAAGTATAAACGGTGGAGTGCAAAACTCTGAAGAGCAAAAGGACATTTATTTAGAGACATCACTGGCTCTTCAGCTTCATTAATCATTGTCTAACCTGGTTTTCTGAAGCACAGATGACACTGGTGTGGAGGACTGTTATTTTCCAGAGTCAAAGGAAATATTACATTCTTTGCTGGGTTATTTCTGCTGAGCTGGGCTCCCTCCAGATTTTTTCTGAGTTCAAGGGTGGACGTGTGGAATCAGGTCATCGTCATCTGCACTTTATTTTATTTATTTATTATTTTTGGCCGCGCCATGCAGGATCTTAGTTCCCTGACCAGGGACGGAACCCGTGCCCCCTGCAGTGGAAGCTCCGAGTCTTAACCACTGGACTGCCAGAGAAGTCCCTCATCTGCAGTTTAGACTGAATAAACGGGCTCACTGAAAGCAACCTGACATCTGAATGGATAGAACGAATAAAACAGACAACCCCAAATGTATATAATACAAATGGAAATCTTGACTTTGGTGTACCTTGGGGTGCTTTCATTTTGAGCGCACCTGATACTGTGGGAATTCCAAACATTTCAAAGAAGTGACTGCCACTCCTTTGAAGCCCACAGTCAGGAAGCCCTAGAAACGGTCCAACTTCCCCATCCTGACCCGACACTCACGGCTTCCTCTCTCCGCCCATGGGTTCTGATGCTTCGGAACTGAAGCTTCCCATCTTCAACTTCAGCGGCGATTTCCTTCAGCCTTCCAAAAAAAACAGAACCAGAAGAATAAACCCTGGAGTTAGAACTCGGGTGTGTGTCCACCAGGTGGCAGTGCTGCTTAATTCACAGGCTCCTGGCTCCTTGACTAAATCCGACGGTGGGTAGGGCCCCCCCACCTGGAGTTTACGCATTGTGGTACAGATGTCACCATGCTTTTATGAGGAAGCTGAGACTCCGGAGTGTAAGCCATGTGTTCAGAGTCACGTGGATCGGGATGCAGACCGGCCCGTCGCTGCGGAGGCTCGGGCTACCGAGGTCCAGCCTGTCTCCGCACGACTCCGGCCCGAATGCCGAGTTCTCACTTTAGATTGGATCGTTACACGTGTGGTGCATCCCGAAACTGCCGACTTTTTCTTCCCTCTGCCCATGGGACCGGGTCTCCCGCCCGCCCTTTCTATTCAGTAACAGGATGGTCAGCGGACGCCCGGTGACCGCGGGTTTCGGACACAAGAAAGGACCAAGTCAGAGGCAAAAGCTCATGTTATCTGCACGAAGTACTCGTATTACTATTAGCTCTAGAGACACTAATTTTCCTGGAGCTCGTCGCATACGCACATTCTAGCAGAAGGCTTCATCCACCAGCTCCTGTTCCACTCGGCACCTCTGTCCACCCTGGGCTGATCCTAAGAAATAACCCTGTTACTTACTTCCCCGCCCCGGTGCTCCCTACACGTCGGCGGGGAGTGGGGAAGACACAGTTTCTCCGCCGGCTCGCGAGTCCCCCCCACCGGGCCGGGTCTACATACGCCACAACCACTCGGGGCCGGTCGGGCCAGGCGAGATCCTCCCCGCATCACCTCCCGAGCTCGCGGCAGTGAAGAAGCTGCGTGGCCGCGGGCTAGCCCGCCTCGCGCCTCTGCTGGGCCCTCCCCATGCAGCTCTCTGATTGGAGGACGTGAACTCTCACGTGATCAATGTCAACCAGTCACTCAGCAGCGTTGGTCAGTCACGTGGCTGCACGTCCACCAGTCACGTGGCCGCCCAGAGCACAATGGTACGTAAACGTGGCTCCTGCTTGCAGCCGTTTCGGAGTGGCGAGTCACCTGTTAGCTTTTGTTTCAAAGAATTTTCCCACCAGTTTCTCCCCAGGCAGCCTCGAATGGAGTCGGGGTGAACCGGGTGATGCTGCCCAGCAGGTTCGAATGAACAAAGGAGCATATTAGTGCAGTGTGTTATAAATAAAGCGTGTTTGTGCAGTAAAGAGAAATGGCAGACGAACACATGAGAGAAGAATGATGTGGGGGCCAGCACTCCTGCCTGATGCACAGGTGGAGGAAGGGGATGGGGGAAGGAATGGATCTGTAACATTTTAAAAATAAAATCCCTTTTGGGCATTCCCCTTTAGACCACGTTTAAGTCGACACTTAAGCTTTTTATTAACTCTTTCTTCGAGTACATCCCCCTACCTCCTTCCTGCATTTCAGTGTTCTCAGAGCCATAAATGTCCTCTATTATCCGAAGCCTTTTCTTGGGTTTTCCGTTGCCATCTTACATTGAAAACAGTGCCTTAAAAGGGAGCCAGCCGAGATTTCTGTGAAGACCAGTTTCATCTCAAATTTCTTGCCCGCAAGGAATAAGGGGATATGGGCCCCCCTTAATAGGCAGAAGCTGACAGTGTGACTTACTTTAGTTTGTCCAGACTGTTCTTTACCGAAAAGCTATACATCCTCCTCCTCAAGCCCTGAACACAACTGTACTGAGACCACAGCGCTTAGTTTGAGGAGGGAAGAGAAAAGAAGACAGCCAGGGTGAATGGCTGTGATGTTATCTAAACATTTCATCTCCGGTCCTTATCAGCTCCGGACCTCCGAGTTCAGTGCGCTGCAGAGATGGCTCTTTAAACGCTTTAGCACAGAAAGCAGAATTTTCTAAAAGTAAAAGGCCCATCGAAGAGGACTCAAGCAGGGAAGGAAATTTAAATTCCAGTCCACTGAGCAGCCTTTTGCAAAGAAGCCCTCTTTCCGAAGCCTGCTCGTTTCCAGGAGCAGCCCAAGCCTAATGAAGTGCGACTCCCAACTCTTTGCTGGAGGTGCTGGGTCCCTGGCGCCGTTCTCATCCACCGCCCTGGGAGGGCCCTAGCCTTGTGTTCGTAAGGTCACAGAGTTTGTAAAAGTTGCAAAACTAAGGTTTGTGTTTTATTTTGTTGGTGTTCTTTTACTTAGAGTCTCTTCTCCGTATAAATTGGAACAGTCCCAAGTTCCACAAAATCTGGATCTGAGCTTGCTTGAGTTTTACATGATGCATACAGGTCAGGGAATGCACCCCCAAGATAATAAACTGGGGTACAGGAAGAAACCATTATAACTTCTTTACCTTTTCTTTTTGTAATCAAATAAAAAGATTAAACTTTACTAACATTGGTCAGACTGATCCCTTCCCCTCTGCCTCTCTCTGTGCTCTGACAGGCATGGACACCCCTGGAGAGAGAGTGAGCACCTAGAGTGAAGCGTGAAGGCAGGAGGTGCTCACTGGCTTTTTCATCTCAGCATTTGGTGGATGTATGTAGTTTACATATGAGAAGCATATTCATTCTCACTACTTGCACTCAAAAGACAAGGTGGAGTGAGAACAAAAAGATAGGTTTTTAAAGTTACGATAAAGTAGTTTAAAATATTTTCGCACCGTGTATGCTTATAGTAAATAAAGCATGTCAGTGCAGTGATTGTACACATCTATGTGGAATTAATAAATTATTTGAGCAGGTGCTCATTTTTTTAAAAAAAATCTGGCAGAGGTGCACTATCAAAAGTTTGGAAATTATAGCTTTAAAGTATTGTATTAACAATACCATCTCCACGCAGAAGAACGGGAACTGGGGCAGAAGAGGTATGCTATCAACTTGTCCGTAGATGGGCCTCAATGAGGAATGTAACTCTGATCCTTAAATACTTTTGGATTCACCAGCCACTCCTAGAATGCAGAGTTGCCTGGGAGATGGATCACGAGCTGAGTCAGCAGTGGACCATTCACACCTTAGTATGAAGGATTCCGGTTACTTCCTTGTCTGCTAGCACAATGGGAAATGGAAGATGGGAAGAATGAAAGGAAAGGAATCAGAAGTTATCGCTTGTAGAGAAAGCCAGCTGTACCAGGGACCTGGTGAGCCCAGCGGCAGGCAGTGGACTCTCACCTCTGCATCTGGCTCGAGCTCACAGGGCCCCCTGCCTTCCAAGTGAGAGTGCTGGAGTCCAGCCTCCAGAGCTGACTCAACTTCTTCTGAAATAGACAGTCACAGCTTTAAAATATGGCTCAAGTCCTAGTCGTTTGTTACAACAGTGTGGTATTTGTTTAGGTGTGACTTTTTTTTTGGAATTTTGTAATCTGACTTAAAACAACTTTAGCAGTACAGATAAGTGTCATTCATGTTACATTTGGTTGTGTATTCTGCCAGATATTATTTTTAAACATACAATACACTTCTTTTTTTCCTTCTTATTTGAGACCACCTGGATTTTTTTTCACTAAAATGTGTCATGTCTTCAAGGAGCCTTGGTCCCTTTCGTTGGAGACTGGCATTGGAAACCAAGACCTGGGCACTGGGTGTGCTCATTCATTGCTACCAGAGTCTCATTATTACTTTAATATGCCTTTCCTTGAGCAGAGAATTCAAAATTGCTTATATATTTGTTGACTCTTTTTTCTTCTTCCTCTATATATTGTTTCTTATGTTTTTTTGCGTGTTTTTCTATGAGCATGTTTAATCACTCTTGATTCAAAAGGAATCCTTAAAATTTAATAGACATAATTTTAGTACATATTTATCCTATTTAATCATTGGCTTTTAAATTTTACTTATGTATTTTTCTGGCATATAGAAGTTTTTTTAATAATTAATTTACTTTTATTGTTTATTTATTTATTTGTGGCTGCGTTGGATCTTCGTTGCTGCATGCCGGCTTTCTCTAGTTGCGGCGAGCAGGGGCTACTCTTCGTTGCGGTGCGCAGGCTTCTCATTGCGGTGGCTCCTCTTGTTGCAGAGCATGGGCTCTAGGCGCACGGGCTTCAGTAGTTGTGGCGTGCAAGCTCAGTAGTTGTGGCTCGTGGGCTCTAGAGAACAGGCTCAATCGTTGTGGTGCAGGGGCTTAGTTGCTCCGCAGCATGTGGGATCTTCCCAGACCAGGGCTCGAACCTGTGTCCCCTGCATTGGCAGGCGGATTCTTAATGACTGTGCCACCAGGGAAGTCCCTGGCATATAGGAGTTTAAAGTTTTTAGGAGTCAATACCTTTACCTTTTACTGTATATTTTTCTTTTACTATTATGCCAAACACAGAGGTATATTCATCTATATATTTACTTCCTTGTCTTATAGCTCTTCCTTTTTTCGTTCCTTTTCATCTCTAAGTATTCTTGGATTTGCTTTGTGAAGTAGTGCTCTAAATTTGTTTGACTTTATTTGCAAAGTATTAACAATTGTGCCACTGATTTAAAATGTTATTTTTATCTTTAATTCTTATAAAAACTCTGGGCTTCTATTGTGTCCATTAATATGTCTGCCTATTGCTGTGCAGCTCAATGCAGCAGACATTCTTTTTTATATCTTAAAGTACATCTTTTTATATTTTTAATCATAGTAGTGCAGACAGAGGGTTAGGTAAAAGTTTGGGGCTTATATGAAAAACAGCAGCCTCTGTTTCACCCTTCCCCCACCCCATTCTTATCCATCAGAAGAAGTATTTTAAATGATTTTAGTGGATTTTTTTCCTGCCAATTTTCTTGGCTGTTCTTATTATTTCTCCAAATAAACTTTAGAATTGTTTTGATTTAAAAATTCCTTTTTAAATTTTATTGAAATTTGTTAAATTAAACTTGAGATCATTTATTTATAATACTGATGCTTTCTTTCCTGAAGTGCCTTCCCATTCATTTAAATCTTCCATGCCCCTTGGTGCATCTATGAAATCCTCCCACCTCATCCAGGTCATCTTTGATAATTCTTCTTCCATGTATCCCTATGTATTGTGTGTGTGTGTATTATTCAAATAGCAAAGATACACACATCAACATACCTTTGCTATTTTAATAATATGTTTTTCGATGTGTTTTTTTTTTTTTTTTTTTCTTTTTGCGGTATGCGGGCCTCTCACTGTTGTGGCCTCTCCCGTTGCGGAGCACAGGCTCCGGATGCGCAGGCCCAGCGGCCATGGCTCACGGGCCCAGCCGCTCCGCGGCATATGGGATCCTCCCAGACCGGGGCACGAACCCGTATCCCCTGCATCGGCAGGCGGACTCTCAACCACTGCGCCACCAGGGAGGCCCTCGATGTGTTTTTGATAATTAAGAATAAATTTGTTTCTTCTATTCGTTTCATAGCCACTCACCTTAGCTGATATACAGTAAAAACTGATAATAATGCAGTGTTGAGGTTGACTTTGTTTCCAGGCCACCACCTTGTCAGAGCAATACTCAAGTGTCCTTGGCACCAACTGCAAAGAAATAAGGCATTGGTATTGGCATCCAAAATATAGAACTTTGAGCAATACTTTATTTTTAATGTATCAAAATCTTAACAGACATGTGATTCCTTCAAAGCACTGTGGTCCAGTAATTCAGTATTTAGTATGCTATATTTATGAGACAACCAGAAACGTGGGCAGAGTTAGGCACGTAGGTTTTCATAATGGGGTGATGATTTGTATTCACTCCAGCCTGGCTCAGGTCTTGTTCCCGATGCCAGCGGACATGCCCGACGCCAACAACACAGATGTGTCCACCCACGGGTCTCTCTCTCTCTCTCTCTCTCTCTCTCACACACACACACACACACACACACACACACCCCTTCAATTAGCCATCTCTGTTCATCCTTGACTCCAGCCTGAATCTCTCTCCTCCTGGTGGAAGTCTTCCCTAATGCATGTGACTATTTTCCTACCTCCCTGTGATAACTGTTTTATCTTTGGCTTATTCTTTACAGTACAAATCACACTGGTAATCATGTAATCATTTGTACAGTTTTTGTTTTTTGGTTAATGTTCTGTGAAGGATACAATCTCGTCTCTGTTACTATGGCACTTTTATTGTTGTTCTTTTTTTTTTTTGGCACTTTCTACACCTAATATGAGCACAGAACAGGTGCTCCTGAACATTTGTTAAATGGAATACAGTGAAATACTGGAAGTACCTAAATGCCTAACAATTGGAGCCCAGGAAGGAATGTGTTTCAATCATTAAAAGTTTGTTTTCGAAGAATTTTAAGGGCGAGGGAGATTGCTTCTTTTAGGTTTGTGTAAATCAAAAGTAATATAAAAGTACAGGAAAATTGCTGGAAAGAAATACACCAAATGTTCACAGTGGTTATTGCTGGAGTGGAGAACTATACTTTTGTGTGTTTACTTGAAAATGGGCATGAATTAGTTTTATAGTCAGAAAAAAAATAGTTTTTTTTAAGTTGATTTAGAATATTTATGGCTAAGTTACTGGAGCAAGTGCTTCTGAGGAATAGGGAAACAAAACTAGGTTTAAAAACAGAGATTTCAATAAAATAACATTTTAAATATTTGTTTAGAGAGAATCTTGATCAGGAGAATGGATAGTAAATGAAATGTGATATTTCTACCCAGTGGACCACATCCAACAGAGAAATGAATGAAAGAAACACGTATTCACATGGATAAAACCTGCAGGGAAATGTTGAGGTAACAATATATACCATTTATAAAATAAAGTCAATATATAATATTAATTCTATAAATATTTAAAACACATGAAATATATATACAAATGAACTGCACTGGCTTACGACTTTCCAATAACCTGAACTGTGTCTGCTAGATCCCTCCTGTGTAAAAGCGGCAGAATGCCATCCTCAGAGAGTGGCCCTGCTGTGGGGACACTCCAGAGACAGCACAGCGCAGGCCCTTCCCTCTGGAGCATCACACGGGGGGGCGGGGGCAGGGCTACTCGCCGGGGACCAAGCATCTCCATTCTCTCTGCGAAGCGCTCTCCCATAACAGCCTGTCATTTCTACTAACGCTGAGTCTAATGTTGTCTCTTATGTTAGAAGAAAATAGTAATTGCTTAAATATAGAGAAAATGCATTTATTTGACAAACATTGGTGCTGGAGAAACAGGAAATACAGGAGTCTTGACCTAGTGCGGGAGTGAAGCCAGTCACTTAAGCTCCTTACTTGTACGTGGATCCACTGATAATCTTCTCACCTAATTTTAGCCAAAAGGTTCAGCTTCTGCCCCCGTCCCCCCCACCCCATCTTACTCAAGAAATCACTTCTCCCGTCAACATACCTGTGAAGAGACCAAATAGAAGCAAAATTGCTGAAAGGCAGGTGGAGCCAGGGGCGAATGACCCTGGTCATCTGCTACCTGGGGGGTCCAGACCCAGATAACTGAGGGGCGGGTGAAGAGCCATCCCCGTAGCAATCTCTGTGCCACGGAACCCTTCCTGCTGAAGGCCCACTTCCCCCCCGCATCTCCCTCCTGGAGAGCATTCGGACACACTCACACCCTGCACACTCCCACGTTCACACACATCCACATCCATACAGTCTCACACCCATGCACACGTGTAAGCACGCTCTCACTCTTGCACACGCAGCCCTCCCGTGCTCTGCCCCGTGAGTCTGGAGCAAATGATAAGACTTGATTTCCATGTCCCGTGGCTGAGAACTGACCCACTTAAGCTGTGTTTACAAAGGTTAGTCACTGAGGCAAAGAAATGGTCCAGATGTAGAAAACCTACCATAGGGAACAAGATCCTCCTGCCCCAGATTCCTGACGGCCAGCCTCCACGGAGGGGAGGGGCCCAGCAGTAGATTCTTTCTCCGTTTCACCCTAATGGGGCTGATCGGGATATCTTGGCTGTCTTGAAAACTGATATTGATCACTTTAGAAGACACCATCAGGCAGTGATTCAACTTGGTGGTTAAAATGGCCAAAATGATTGGATTGGGCTCCCCCGTGTACAGCTGCATTCCACACTCTGGGTCTGATCTTGCTCTTGGATTTAAAGGTCAAATTAAAACTGGTCATCCAGGAGTCAGCTTAAGTGCCCACATTTATAACCCAAACTCTTGTCATGTCACTGCAGAGATCACCAACAGCAAATAAGCATCCTGTAGTTTGGGGGTAAAGCAAGAACTAATATTACTAAAGACTAGAATTAAATTGCAAATGCCCGGGACATGATTCCTATTATATGTAAAACCCATGTTATACTTAAACCCATAAACTGGTGTGGTATGAATTTGGATTATTTTAATTTTATTGTTTTTTAAAAAGTCTCATTTGCAGGTGGCAAAAGATAATCATTGTGAAAGATAACTTGGTCTTCTTGTTTATATTCAAGAACCAACTTCGATTAAAGTGTTCTTTTAAAAGGGCTTGAATAGGAGAATAAATCAGTATTGGTGTCAGTTTGTCTTATTTCAATAATAGTCACTATGGAAACAAATCACTGACCTATTTCTTTTCATACCTCCAAGTAAACAATAGGGTCTCCACTTTTCTGTGTATCCTGTTCCCTTTGGACAGGAGTTTCTGGTACAGAATGTCTCTAAAGCACTTTTTAGTGAAACCTATAGTTCCTCCCTCCATGTTTATTTTAGTCATTACAAACATTCTCAGCCTCATTGTGGATTTCTGCCACAGAAGGCGCCCAGGACACTCAGCTCCATCCTTTAGAATCCTGGGCACTCTTGGCAGATGTTCCCTCACCCTTGCTCAGAGGTGGGGATCCGCTGATGCAGGGATGCAGATGCTGGGCCAGCATGCACGCACACACGTCACGAGACACCCGGTGTAATAAGTCAGCAGAGATCCACTTTAGCGTCTTTTCTTGCCACACCGATCTGTAATTAAAGACAAATAAGAAGGTCACAGAAGGTCACTTTCCACACTAAGCTGCTGATTCAGGGAAGAACAAACGAAATATTAACATGTGTGTGTTCCCTTCCTTGTCCTCAACCCACATCCTAAATCCATTTTATATTTGGCTGAAGCCAGAAGTTTCTAAATATAGAACTGGCTCTCTCCCCAGCACTCACGAGTCCCCCGCGGGGCTGTCTGTGCAGCCACATGCCATGTTCGCCTGAGCCCCGTTAAACCAGCAAAGGGTGGCGAGTCGGCCCCGGTACCACATCCCACCCCTCATCTCCAAGGACACTCTCTTGTTGAATTATCAGGAGGAAGTACACTGTGTTTAACTTTATGGATGGCCTGCTATTTTTATGACCTGTAAATCCCTCCTCCTCACTTGTTTATTGTGTGAGATGGAAAATTACAGAGACATAATAAAAGGGGGAAAAAGGCACATATACAAAAACAAGTTTAAAAAAAAGACAGAAAAGACACCCCCCCCAAACAGTGCTCTACAGAGCTGCAGCACTCTCCAAGACAGCAATAAAGAAATAAAGAAGAGATAAATCTCCAACCCTCTGTATAACGTATTATGAATAACGAGAGTAAAGTGGTCATAGTGAGGAACTTTTCTTATCGGACAAATTTATTTTTTTTAATGGGAAAAGTTCTGACCTAATGTGGTAGTGCTCCAAATGTGCCCCAGGTATCTTGGGAGAACTTTTTGTGATTTCACTATAAACATTACTTTCTTTATGCTCTAGCAGAGCCATGATATTAAAACAACCATGTCAAGATGATACCAAAGCAATTGTTTGGAAAGGGGGAAAATCTTCACCTGAAAACGTGGTGGATTGCTTGCAAACATGACTCCCATTCTCCACGTTTTCCTTGTCCTTGCCCTTTGCAATGTGACTCTGAAGCTTCTCCCATTAAGACATAGAGTCTGTTTCATTGCCCTTCAAATTGGGGCTGGCTCTGTGACTCTTTTTGACCTTCAAGTATGGTAGAAGTGATGATCTGCTAGCTCTGAGCCTAAGCCTCACGAGGTTTTACACACTTTCACTCTCTTAGGGCCACTGCTGTGAAAACAAGCCTGGGATATTGTACTGCATGGTGAGAGCACAGGAGGAGAACTGAGGCACCCCAGCTGACCCATAGCTGACTGCAGAGATGTGAAGATCATCCTAGCAGAGCCCAAACTAAATTGCTAACCCATAGAATCATAACTATCTACATGGCTCTTGTTTTAAACTACTAAGTTTGGGGCTACTTTGTTACACGGCAATAGCTATCTGGTACACTTTTTCTGTTTCACTTTACCAAATCCTCCATCCCCCAGTAGAGGCTTACTCTTTTTTTTTTTTTTTTTTTTTTCTGCGGTACGCGGGCCTCTCATTGTTGTGGCCTCTCCCGTTGCGGAGCACGGGCTCCAGACGCGCAGGCTCAGCGGCCATGCCTCATGGGCCCAGCCGCTCCGCGGCATGTGGGATGTTCCCAGACCGGGGCACGAACCCGTGTTCCCTGCATCAGCAGGCGGACTCTCAACCACTGCGCCACCAGGGAAGCCCCTAGAGGCTTACTCTTATGCAAAAAGTCCTGGTCAAAGAATCAGGAGACCTAGATCCCAGTCCTGACTCTCAGACATTTAGCTGTATGACTTTGAACAAGTCCCATTACTCTTCTGAGCATCAGTTTCCTTGTCTGTATGACGGCATACAAGATACTTCTAGCTGGAACATCTATATGAAAGAAACTGATAAAGCAGCTTAAATTCTTATACACATTGGTGTGAATGCTTTTAAGAGGCATGTCTAACAAATCTAGTCACGTTACACATATGCCACTTGACTCAGCAATCCCACTTCTTTGCCCTTATGCTATGGAAGTAAACACACGAATATACTAGCAGTTATGTTCAAGGTTGTCTAGTGCAGGATTATTTGTATGGAAAAAATCAAGAAATAACCTGAACACCTATCCAGGAAAATGGTTGGACAAATAATGGTATATTCATACATAGCATATTATGCAGCTATTTAAAGAATTCTCTGGAAGAACTTTCATGATGTGTTTTCTTAAGTGAGCAAAGTGAGTTTCATGATGTATTTTTTTAAGTGAGCAAAGAAACAAAACAAAACAAAACAAAACACCTTTGTATGAATATGCAGTTTCTACATAATTGTTTGGCCACCAAGAATGGTTCAGAAGGATACAGACCAGGCCAATGGCCTGGGTTGCAGGCAGCAGTTTATAACAGCAAAAATGTTGAAACAACCTCAGTGTTTACATTTAAGAGTTTAATTTAATTATGGCACATTCATATAGAGGCAGACTTTGGAGATACTGTGGGTTCAGTTCTAGACACCCCAATAAACTGAATATCACAACGAAGCAAGTCACGTGAATTTTTTGATTTCCCAGTGCATATAAAACTTATGTTTACATTATACTGTAGTCCGTGAAGTGTGCAATAGCATTATGTCTAAAAAACAATGTACATACTTAATTTAAAAAATACTTTATTGCTAAAAAATTGTAACCATCATCTCAGCCTTTCGTGAGTTGTAAACCTCCGCTGAAGCTGGACTCAGAACAGGCCTCTAGGGGGAGCTCTCACCCCCACCATCACCATCAGTTACTCCAAATAGGAAGAGACTTAGGCTGGCATCTTGGACAGGAAGGCGCCTCCACTTCCCATCCAGCAGGAGGAAGACGCCATCGCTCCAGTGGACGATGACCCAGCCAATCAGAGGCCGCAGCGGCCCAACCGACGGGAAGCTTCATGCTTTGGACTCCCAGGTTCTCCAATGAACTCTTTGGTCGTCCCATCTCTTCCTAATTCTCTCCTTTTCCCTATAAAAGCAAGTTTCCCTTCACATATCCCGAATTGCCATTCCTCTGGCTGTTCCCAAAGAAACTCACTTTAGCTGAGAAAAATAACTGGCTATTATATTACTGAAGTTGACAGGCCGGTTCCTTAGTCTTTGGCAGATTTAAAGGCTTGTGCGTGAATCACATGCATCCTACAGTCCAACTGAATGCATTGCTCTCATTTTTTTTTCCTCTCGGAAAAGAAAATCATTGTTTCTTCTACTTAGACCCATCGCAAGCCTTAGCACGTTGAAAACATTCCAACTACAAAACGTGTCGTTTCCGGGCATGAAGCCGTCGGGTCAAGTTCGGCGGACACTTGTTTCCTCCCTTAGCGTCTGGACGACTGAGTAGTGACCGGGTCTGTACGTGTCTCTGTGGGTGCCCACTGTTGTATGGATTCATTCCTCAGCAGCCATCGGTGTGTGTGTAATTGCCTCGAAATGAAAGACAGACGTCTAAACGGGCCTTTCTTCCCCCTAATGTTGAAACTTGCCGCTCTGTCACGTCACTCTTGCTTATTCAAGCCTCAATCCCGGCTCCCTTGTTTTAATGGTTTTTTGTTTGTTTGTTTGTTTGTTTTTTTGCGGTACGCAGGCCTCTCACTGTTGTGGCCTCTCCCGTTGCGGAGCACAGGCTCCAGACGCGCAGGCTCAGCGGCCATGGCTCACGGGCCCAGCCGCTCCGCGGCACATGGGATCTTCCCGGACCGGGGCACGAACCCGCGTCCCCTGCATCGGCAGGCAGACTCTCAACCACTGCGCCACCAGGGAAGCCCTTAATGTTTTATACATAGATTTTATCAATGTGACTGGTAGGGCACCACACAATTGCCATAGGAATGAATCGCTGCTGTGAGAACAAAGCCTCCGAAATCGCTCTTTAAAACTGTACTTAAAAAGAGTTATTGTTTGGGGGATGGTTTGTGGCCAGAATTAGCACTTTTTCCCCCCAGAAATTACATTCCAAAAACAATGAAAACAATCCCGGAGTTGAGAAGTGTTGCGTTTATACAACATCAAGTCTGTACTCACAATGCTCCAACCGGGAATGTTCCCTGTTTCTGCGTGTGAAAGATCTGGGTCAGTGGAAAAGTCGGTTCTGGATTTCATCTGGAGAGGACATTTGTTATTAGAAGGCACAGCTTCCCTGCCAGGAGGCGAGTCTGAGAACTGGCAGGTCTGGGGGCTGCCAGCATTCTAACCTGTAAAACGCAGGTTTCAGCTTTAAAAAATCCCCCTTATGAAACAGGCTGTGTGTATTTTGATATTAGCAGCGTGAGTAAAAGTACGCTTTTTAAGAAGTCAAACTCTTAGCGCAGATGAGAAAATTACCCTCGACATCATTCACTGGAAACTCCGTGCCCAGCGGCTGGGACAGCTGATTGAATGCAGCTGCCCACGGGGCTGCGGTTGACCCACCCTCTGAGTCAGATCCACGAAGCCTAGGGTCAGGTTAGACGCAAATGACAGAGTCTATTTTGAGGGTCAACTACTGAAAGGAACTTGCTGACCGAATGCTTCAATTTGAGAAACAGAATCCCGTCATTCAGGGCTCAGGAGCCAGACTGGCAAGACACAGTGTTTCCTGACTATGTGGTTTGTGCAAGGCGTCTCTGGGCCCTTCACCCAGGGACCGTCTCTGCAGGCCGTCCACGTGTTTGTGTGTCGTGTAGACCGGTAGTGAGGAGAGAACAGAAAACCCTCAGCTCCTGGAGTCTGGCGACCGGAGGAGGAGGACTGACTACCAGTGCAGAGTCCTGCAAATCACGCTCGTTGGGATTTGTGCTGGGTGCCGTGCAAGAAAAGTAAAGGATCCTGTGAAAGAGTGTGATGGGTGGGCCTGAGTCCCACGGGGGGAGGGGCACCGCCAAGGCCCTCTGTCAGTGACATGTGAGCTGGGAAGCCCTTGGCTCCCCTTGGAACCCCACACGGCTGCGCTCAGCCTGCCCACCCTTTCTGGTTGCAGGTGACATGTGGCTCGTTTGATGGTTGTCATCCAATGGTTTCCCGTGGAGTAATACCTGCGTGCCAGAGCACCTGCCCAGGTGTAATTCGAGAGTAGGCAGCTAATGATTAAAGACGGATATGAGAGCTAAGATATCCCATGTGCAGTTTTCATGTGTCACCAGGCCTTGTGGAGGGCACTGCTGGCACGGAGAGGAAACTCATCCAGGCTGCGTCTGACTTGCTCTGCACAGGAATTCATTTAGAAACAGAAGCACCCACTGCAGGCCACCTGACGTGGAGGACTCACGTGGGGTCGAGCCCTGCATAACCGCGGATGGCCGAGGCACTTCTGAGGGAGCTCGTGCTGGTCTTGAACAGAAACCGAGCTTGGAGCATCCTCTCTCCATCCTTACTTTACTCCAACCTGTGTTTCCATCAAGCTTCTGATTAGCAGCTGTATTCTAGGTAGTGGCAGCAGGTGGCGCTTCAGGTGAGTGAGCAACTTATCCAGCGTCTGTATCCGGTGCTGGGACACTCGGCGTCTGAGGATCTGGAGCCCGGACTGACCCGTCCCTTCACAAACCTCACACTGGCGTGCTGGTGGGGTAACGCCAGCCTCTACCCTGGAAACTCCTGCTTGTCAGCCAGTGTTTGAAGAAGATTTGAGAGTAATTTTAACACACCCTTTCAAAATAGTCCACTTTAAACGTGGATTTTTTTTTCCACTATAAATGAATCAGCACTTTTGCAGCATCATCGGATCAAGTATGACCTACATGAGAAATACAGGAGTTAGACCCCGAGGTTTAGTTTTATAACTAAACATGTTCTCCTCACATTATGTGTGAGCCCCACTGTCTTTTTTTGTTTTGAAGTATAGTTGATTTACAATGTTGTGTTAATTTCTGCTGTACAGCAAAGTGACTCAGTTATACATATATATACATTCTTTTTTATATTCTTTTCCATTATTGAATATTGAATATAGTTTCCTGTGCTGTACAGTAGGACCTTGTTGTTTATCCATCCTATATATAACAGTTTGCATCTACCAACCCCAAACTCCCAATCCTTCCTGCCCTACCCCCCCCCCCCGTCCCCTTGGCAACCACAGGTCGGTTCTCTATGTCTGTGAGTCTGTTTCTGTTTTGTAGATAAATTCATTTGTGTCATATTTTAGATGCCACATATAAGTGATATCATATGGTATTTATCTTTCTCTGTCTGACTTACTTAGTATGATCATCTCTAGCTGCATCCACGTAGCGGCAAATGGCATTATTTCATTCTTTATTATGGCTGTGTAATATTCCATTGTATATAAATACCACATCTTCTTTATCCATTCATCTGTCAATGGATATTTCAGATGTTTCCATGTCTTGGCTATTGTAATCATGAATATAGGGGTGCATGTATCTTTTTGAATTGTAGTTTTGTCTGGATATATACCCAGAAGTGGGATTGCTTGAGCCCCACTGTCTTTTGCCACTTCTTCATGGGTGCCCATATTTAATCAAGATTTCTTTTCAGTTGGTATCAATACGTTGCTAGAAGCCCCTCCGGTGACAACACACATATCAATGAAGTAACAAAGTAATTCCTAGATTACACATTTCTTTTTCACATTTGCTACTGTGAAGTGTGCTTTTGGTGAGAGGTATTTGGAATCCAATTCATCTCGTTAGTATAATATGCAGCCGTGTTCATTTTGTCGATTAGGTCTTCGTGAGCAAGGATGCAGATGACGTGCATCTGAGAATCTCCAAGTAGGAGCGGAAGCCCTCACCGGAGGGAGGGGCTGGGGAGTGGCGCTCCCTGGAGAGGGAGGGGGGAAAGCCTTTTCCAGTTGTTTCCACGGTGGGGCCTGACCTCCACGTTGGGAGAATTTTGAGGTGGGAGGTTGGGGGTCAGGGAGCTAGGGGCTACTTGTTACGTGTGCACACACACATGCATGGACACACACACCCAGGGAAGGGAATTCGGGGCTCAAGGCTGCCCCCCAGCCCATCAGCGCCTGGGTGGACACACCAGCTTGGGGTCCTGACAGTGTCCACTCACACAGGCTTGGATTTGGAGCAGGAAGAACGGAAGCGGATGGGGATGGGAACCTCAGAGTTAGAGACGCTCCTCGAGATTTACCTGATGTCTAGAGATTTCTACCAGCCTCCAGCACCCACTGTGCCACGGCCTACAACCCTGCAAAGTCCCAGACACTGACGCCAGGCCACCACCCTCTCTCCGAACGTGCTCCCCGCCGCCCCGCAGGCCTGGCAGAAGGTGCCTATCTGTGTGAGATGGGGGCTTCCAGCCTGCCGCTCCCACCCCTCCAGACTCTCCCGTCCATGTCCAGCCCCAACTCCCTAGTGGAGGTGCACCCGGAGGGGACATGGGGGTCTGTGCAGCGCGGGTCCGGGCTGGATGCGCCGGAGCCCCCGCTTCTCCAGTGCTGGCCCCGTGCCGCCCGCTGCTGGCCGCAGAGGAGAAGTGGACAGCTGGAGGGTCACGTCCAGCTCTGGGGTGGGGGGACACAGGGAGCAGACAGACACTTCCTCTAGTGAGTTGTCTGTGAAGACCCCAAACTCTTCCCACACATCCGGCTCAGACCGCTGGGAATTCAGAAAGGAGAAACTGGCCTCAGTGACAGCCTATAAAAGAAAGGGCTTCCCTCGGTCCTCCTGCGGCCCCGAAGGCCCTCCGTGTGTCCAGCACCTTCAGCCTGAGAAAAGCGCTTTAGAATCGGGGTCACTCCTGGTTCCCACCAGCGCCTCCCTCGCGCGCCTGCCAACCCCAGTTCAGGGCAGTGCCCCTCAGAACGCTCTTCCTGGGCGTGCTGTTTGCCCGAGAGCCCTTTGCGGGAAGTTTGCATCTGGCATCTAACAGTCAGAAAGTCAGGAGCCACAGAGTCCCTGGAGCTGGGTCCCCAGACAAGGATGCATTCTGCCCTTGGAGGAGACCTGCTCTGGATGAATTGCAAAGGCTGTGGTCCAACACGGGGACCCTCACGTCACCTGCTGAGCTGCTCTGGTGGTGCCGTTGCTGCTGCTTACTCGTGTGTGTGTGTGTGTGTGTGTGTGTGTGTGTGTGTGTGAGACACCCACCATATTTTCTGGTCAGAGCTCTGAGCAGACATGGTATCAGTGGCCATAAAACAGGGCCTCTCACGGGAAGCCCAGGAAAGCAGCACAAAGAACCACCAGCGACGCACCATAACAGATGAGAGCTAATGAAAAAGGACTTATTAAACTCCGCATCTCATTCTCTGGAACTCTTGAATGGGACCACGGACCCCTCCCCGCTTTGCCCTTTCTGGTCACCTGTACAAATCCACACGCCGAGGTCCTCCTTTTGCCTTTAAGCCTGAGGTGTTTAGAAAGACGACGGATTGTGCAATTTCATCTCAAAGACTTATTCTCGGAAAAATGACTCATATTTACAAAGGCTCTATTCACGTGAGAAAGGAATCACTCCTACCTGCTCGGTCTCCCTTTCCAGTGCACGCTCACTGGTGTTGGGGGAGGAAGGGGTCAGAGGTTAGTGAGAGAACAGAGTGTCTGCTGTCCGCAGCTGCCACGCACACCGGTACCTGCACAGAAAACTGGATGTTAATGGATTTGACCGACCTTCAGTTTTCAAAAGTATCTTTTCCTGGACTTCTTGGCGTTTTCATGTTTTTAGGACAATCCAATCACAGTTGCAACTCCGAAGTTTGAGTTTATAAGCAACGTTGACACAATCTGTAGCTCATGAAACTTGCATCCCGGCAACACAAAAACTTATCATGGCGAAGATCTGTTGACGTCAATGCCTTTTATAACTTATTTGTTGGCAAAAGGAGAGACATACTCTGCGTTATTGTTTTGCAAGTGTGGGATCTGGGTCAGTGAGACCGACAAATTGATAGGTGGCCCTGGAATTACCCGTGTGTTCTGAAGAGGAAGAAACAAAACACACGGTTACTAAGGCCTTGCTTGGTTCCGAGGTCGGGCAGTTTCGCAGGCTCCCAGGAGATGGCATCTGCTTTTTGGACAATAATTTTCAAGATATTCTTGTTTCCCTCTCCCGAGGCACACGGAGAGGGGAGTTTGCAAACCCTGGGGGCAGCTGTGGGAAAGTAGGAAGCTGGAAATGCTCGGGTTAACCCCCGTCTTGTCCTAAAAGCAGGCTGACCCAACCACCCCAGGAGCAGGAATAGCAGGCATGTCTCATAACAGGCAGCCACACAGTACAAGGTCTGACCAGAAAATACTATGTGATTTTACTTTATTTTTCAGATTTGGTTTATTATTTTTTAATTTTTATTTTATACTGGAGTATAAGTTGTGGTAGTAGTGTGTGATTTTAAAAAGTGGTCTTACAGGGCTTCCCTGGTGGCGCGGTGGTTGAGAGTCCGCCTACCGATGCAGGGGACACGGGTTCGCGCCCCGGTCCGGGAAGATCCCACATGCCGCGGAGCGGCTGGGCCCGTGAGCCATGGCCGCTGACCCTGTGCGTCTGGAGCCTGTGCTCCACAACGGGAGAGGCCACAGCAGTGAGAGCCCCGCGTACCACGAGAAAAAAAACAAAAAAAAGTGGTCTTATGTACAAGTAGTGATCATCGTATCCTTTTTCAAGCATTTTGGGGATCACTCAGGCTCTAAACACAATATTTAACCCTCTTTTGCCACCTCAAGAGCAAAACAAAAGCCAGCAACCCAGATTTCAAAAACAAAAACTAAAAGGCAATGGCTCGGGGTGTCTGGGTGACTGACACATCTGGGAGGCATGACTGGCCTCGAGATCTTGGGAGGGCGGAGGTCATATTCCTGAGCTCGTGACGGACCAGGCGGTCCGCCGAGTTCAAATCCATTCATGTCAGATAACCCAGAGGGGCTGTTATCCTGTTTCCTGGGTAAAGAGACCAAGTCGCACCAAGTCAGTGCCAGCAAGTGTCAGGCAACAGCCGGGAGCTGGGCATCAATGCCACCGCCTGGGTGCCAGGTGAGGTCCCGGCACACAGGGTCCCCAGTTAGGGCCCCAAGACCCATGTTATCCGCATGTCTCTCCGTGAAGCGCTGGTGAATGTTCTCACCCAGAGGGGCCCAGGGCCTCCAACCTGCTGCTCTGTTTTCTCAACACCAAATTTTTGGAAAATTAGCAAAACCATCTGGAGTTTGCAATCTCAGTCTCTCCAGTTTTATTTCAAATACAGAAAACGGTCTAATGTTGAATGTCGAAGTTGGCACTGGTTGTAGGTTCCAGGACCGTTGCCTGGTCTAACCCCAGAAATCCAGAAGTGCGATTCTCTCTCGGAGTCTTGTGGTCACGCCCCCTCCAGGGAGCATCCCAGGAGCAGGAAGACACACAGTGGTGGAAGGGCGTGGAGAGGCCATGGGGGGACCCAGTGGCAGGAGGGTCTCCAACGTGAGGCCAGATGGGTGGGGACAGGACAACTCGGCTGATATTCCTTTATCAGGAGTGTTGGGACTGTCCTGGGAAAACACACAGATTTTCTCATTCTCCAAGAAAAGACTGCCAGTTTCACACGCTTCCATAATTTACTCCTGTGAAAATTATTTTTAAAAGTACACCCTCAGAAGGAACGACTACTCTGTAAATCACAGTCGAGTTGACAGAGAGCAAGTGCTTTCTCTCGATGTAAGTGACTCAGCAAAATGCCGTGGCTGCCCTTATGGCATCAAGAACTAGTAAATGGAGGCTTCGTATCAGTTAGTGAGCGGAGCTGCATTCTTCCCCCTTTCCATCTCAGGCCTCTGGGAAACAATGGCCTGGCGGGGACACAGAGAAGGGGCGCGTGGCGGACCCGTGGCGGGCCCTGCTGAGCCGCCAGGCACTGGCTTCACTGGAAACACATCTCGACATCTCGCTGGCCTCGTGGGGTGCTGGGAAGGTGCATGTTAAACCCTGGAAATCTCCTGTGTTTGTGGGGGGAAAGCAGAGATTTGCGCATCCCAGAGCTCAAAGGAACTGCGGAGATCATGCCATTTCATCAATCACTCAATCATTAGTGTTTATGAGACGTGTGGTTTCCCGGGAGTCCACCTTGATGTCGATCTCCTGCCCTGAATGGAGCAGGGGCGTCTGGGGAAAACTGCAGAGGCAGAGGGTGATGGGAAGGCTGTCGAGTGTCACCAAATGAAGGTGACAGGAGGGGAAGGGCCCTCCTGCCTGCCCTGCCCGCTTAGCCCTGGGCGCCCCCTGCACCCTGACGGTCCCCCATCGGGAGAGCATAGTGTCTGCTGCAGGGTCGGAGGGGAGGGGGTGTGGGAGGGGTGTGTGGGGGGGTGAAGATCCCCCCTCCGGGTCTCAGTAAATAATACAGCCCTCAGGCCCCGTGGGTCTAGGGGTTCCCGTTCCCACAGGGCCCTCAGGCCACTCGCAGCGAGGCTCCTGGCGGGCCCACGGCATCACCCTCAGACACACCTGGCCAGGTCTGAGCTGCCAGGACAGCAGAGCTTGGGCCGGGAGAGGCGTCTGCACAGGCCCTCCACCGAGAGCCCCAAAGGGCCCCATCCGTGGCAGTACATTCTAGGATTCTCTGCGGGAAAGCTACACAACTGACCTGTGATGAGAAGTCACCGAAGGTAACCCTCTCCTGCCTCAGGTTCTCAAAGTCGGGAACGTAACTGTGGATCCTGGGAAAGGATAGCAGACGGGAATGGGGTGAGGACTGGAGCAGAAGCGGGCCCCGCGCTGGGATGCTCGTTGCCTGCAGGGCAGGTGGACGCGCGGGAGGGACCCAGTCGGGCCTTCCCGTGGGCGGCCGTGGACGGCTGTGGACAGCAGCTGCAGACGAAGGCTCCTCACAGGACCACAGAGGTTTAGAGCAAGAACGTCTGAGAGACCACCCTTCTCTCCTTGGCTGGTCAGGAGGAGACTCCAGACTCTGGCTGTCCCCCTCCTCGAGCCCAAGGCCGTCCCAGCAGAGAGCGGCCTCGTGGCCTCGACAGGGTCCTTGGAGGCTCTCCTTACTCTTCCCTGATTCTTTGAAAGAGCCGGGAGGCATCAGAGAAGAGAAACGGTGAGGCAGCTTAGCGCTGGGCTAAAGGAGTTATGGGCGCAGAGATAAACAGTCATTCAGAGACCCTTCTGTTCCTCCGGGTCTTGATAGTTCATATCCACAAAGTGTGGAACCAGTAAGCTCTAATCCTGGGGCCGTGCTTAATCTCTGTCTGGGACGGTAACGTAAGAAGGACACTATTTGTCTGCAGGTAACACGAGTGAGCCACTTTAAGATCCTGATTTAAAAAAATGTCAGTTGTATGTATCGTCAGAGCCAAGGCTGTGATGCGGGTTCCCAGCCGCTGATGTTACTGGCCGGCCTGCGTCCTGGACGTCGGGTGTGAAAGGACCCCTGGGCAGCTCTCGTGGGCAGCCCAGCCGGGGACCCCTGTGAGATGGAAAAATAAAGCTTGAGGAGTGTAGATCTGCATTTCCTTGCATTTTTGATTTATTGTATATATAATTATAGAGATAGTTATCTTCTTTATGGGAAGTATATTAAAGTAGAAAAAAGTAGAAAAATAGTTAAGCACAATCTTATTACCCAGATATACCCACGGTTGATACTTTGCCATGTCTCCTCTGGGGTCTTTATTATTGTTTTTTTAAGCATAGTTGAAATCATACAGTATCTATAATTCTGGGAACTTTAAAAAATTTAACATAGCAGAAATATTTCCTCATGCATTAAACAATTTTGTAAACACAAAATGTAAACACAATTTTTTTTTTTTTTTTTTTTTTGCGGTATGCGGGCCTCTCACTGCTGTGGCCTCTCCCGTTGCGGAGCACAAGCTCCAGACGCGCAGGCTCAGCGGCCATGGCTCACGGGCCCAGCCGCTCTGCGGCATGTGGGATCTTCCCGGACCGGGGCACGAACCCGTGTCCCCTGCATCGGCAGGCGGACTCTCAACCACTGCACCACCAGGGAAGCCCCAAAACACAATTTTTAATGGTTGCGTAAAACTGAAAATTCTTTCCCTCTTAAATTAAGATTTTAATCATATTAATCTTGACTCCTGCTCGCTGAGCCCTTACTATTTGTAGACACAGTGTTTAGTGCCATCTATAGATTATCGGTTTTTAATTCTCAGATCCATCCTATGGAGTGAATACGATTATTTTCCCAATATTACAGATGAAGAAACCAGAATCCGATAGGGGCTAATGGTCCTAATCAAGGTGCCAGGGCAGGTGACCCAGCTGAGCATATTCACACCTCCATCTGAGCGGCCCTGTAGCCTGCGTTCCAGCACGCACTCCTGGGGCCCCTCCCCCATGCCAGCTAAAGACGCCCAGAACTCAGACTGGGGGCAGGACAGAGAGCTGGGTCTGCTGTCCAGGGTCTCACTGGCCTGCAGGGCACACAGGCAGACGCTGACCCCCTGTTTCACTTTGGGGAACTTTCTAATGTGCCTCCTCTTTTAACCAGTAGGGACACTAGGACCTGTTGTGAGCATCACAAGGGATAGAGAGGATTAAAACGAGTGGGCTGTGCTGGGCGCCGGCAGCTCCTTCCAGGTGGGGAGGAGGGTTTGGAGGAACAGGAGGTGTGGGTGAGGGCGTGCCCTGACCTGCATCTCAGAGCTGGTGTGGGCAGCAGCTACCTTGCACCAGTGGTTTGCAAACTTTGGTGTCTAAGGACCACCTGGACCACAGGATATTATCCTACCTTAGAAAGGAAGGAGATTCTGACACAGGCTACAACCTGGATTGATCTTGAGGTCATTATGCTGCATGAAATAAGCCAAGCAAATACTGTATAATCCACTCATAGGAGGCACGTAGAGTCGTCAGAGGCATAGAGACAGAAAGCAGATGGTGGGGACCAGGGGCTGGGGCAGCGGGGTGAAGAGTTAGTGTCTAATGGGTACAGTTTCAGTTTTACAAGATGAAAAAAATGCAGGAGATGATTACTTGAATGCGAATGTTGTGTGTTTTGTCACACACACACACACACACACACACACACACAAACAAGCACCAGAGCTCTTCTCTATTGAACTGGGCTGTGGAATCACCTTTGAAGAGCTGGAAGCACAGCCTTGGTGCTGATTTATCACAGGTGTGCCAAGACCCAGGGTCACAAAAAAGGAAAGAAAGAAAAGAATCACCTGGGCAGTGACATGAACCGTCTCAGAGGACATGCTTTGCCACCTCTCGTGTGTCTTGCAAAGTCTGGGCTGAGCCCCAGGGTCCCCCGGCACTGCTGGAGGTGTTCTGGGGCTGTATCGCCCTCTCCTTGAACCAGAGCCTCTGGGACCTGCATCCCGCCCCCCCCCACCAATCATGCTCCGTCCTCGAGTTTCATTTCAACACTGGATTCCAGAAATTTACGACCACTGAAAACCACCAACCCAAAGGAGTGAAGAGAATTCCAGGCAGGCCCCCGTGAGAGGTTTGGAGGTGGAGTCCGCAGACCTCTCTCTCTCTCTCGGGGGAAGGATGGACTAGAGAAAAGGGCCCATGGCTCGCAGCACGGTGGTGAACAATGTGGAGAGGCGGAATGCCAGGAGGGTCTGTTTCTGAGGCTGGCGTTGCTGTAATGGCCCAGGAAGGCGGTGACAGCCTCTTAACCAGGGCTAACTCACTGGCAACCACATTCAGCAGGGCCAGGATCCAGGCTCAGGAAGCAATTGCCTCGAGACCTCTGAGCAGACAGATTAAATGTTACAAAGTCCCTGCGGTAAATCTTGTGCTTTTTGCTGATAATAGAGCCCTTGGGCTGTCATAACCGTCTCACTCTTACAGACAATTCACCCAAGTCTGGTTACTTGATTTTCCAGCTCACGGTATATTAGAAATGAAAAATTCGGAGGAGGAACTGAGGGGGCTGCCTGAGACAGGTGAAGACAGCGCCATGACCCTGACAGCAAAGGAGGGACGAAGCATTACATGGGAGTAAAATAATTAACAGCTTTGTCGTCCAGGTCATTTACTGCAGCAAAAAATCTCATGCAACGTTACTGGGGATCCAAGAGAAAATCAGAAATGGTGGCCCCAAAATGGAACGAAGTTTTCCTTCTCGTTGGAACTATTGTGACAGAGATTAAGGACGTTTGCCCCCCGGAGGGTGTGCCCACTTAGCTGTGCCTTTTTCTGGACGACAGGCTGAAGGCTACGGACAGAAGAGCAACAGCTTCCAGCCCCTGCTCTGTTGCCCATGTGTGCTGGGGGGTGGAAATTGCTGCTTCCTCACAGCTGGACTTTCCTTGGGGCTCCTAGAAGGAGTACCTCCACCGGATGGCTGAAAACAACAGGAATCTATTCTCTCACAGTTCTGGAGGCCAGAAGTCCAGAATCAAGGTGTGGGCAGGGCCGCACTCCCTCTGAAGGCTCCAGGGGACGGTCTGTCCTTCTTGGTGGTTCCCAGCATCCCTTGGCTTGTGGACGCATCACTCCAATCCCTGCCTCTCTCTGTCCAGAATTCCCACCTCTTACAAGGATACCAGACACTGGCCTACCCTACTCCAAATGGCCTCCTCTTAACTAAGTACATCTGCCAAGATCCTATTTCCAAATAAGGTCGCATTCGGAAGTTCTGGGCAGGCGTGAATTTGGGGGACCCTATAGGGTCCAGTGCACCCATCCTTTACCCGTTCCTCTTCTTCTCCTTCCTACCAGCTCCCAGGTTTTCCTTTGGAGGAACGCCCGCCTCCACCGTTCTCCTGCTTCTGAGATGTGTTCAGCCAAATAGCATAGCCAGTGAGGGAGGAAACATCCCCCCTGACCTTGGGTCAGACGAGGAATTGCCAGGTGCTAGAGCCACCATTTCACAGATAACGTGGAGTCAGCCTGGGGTGAGGTCCCTGGGCTCCCAGACACCCCGTCAGAGCTGTCTCCCAAAGGCACCCCCTGCCTGGAGTGCTGCTGTGCTTGACGTGGCCAGTCCACCCTCCCCTGGTGTAGGGCTCCACTTGGGTCCCTTTTATCACCCAGAGTGTCGTAAGCCTGCCTTCATGGGCCCACAGAGGAGAAGTGGGCCCCTCTGTCTTCAAACATGAGGCAAAAGGAACTTTTCTGCTTTGGGAAAAAGTGAGTAAAAAGGCACTTGGTTGCATGACCAAGCCCTCTGTCATTTGCCTTTCACCCAAGGGTGCAGGGCAGTTAACCACGGCACCCAGGGCCTTTGGGGCGATTGAAGACTCCTACCTCTGGACAGAGGATGAAAGCAGTGTCTGTAAAGAATGAATTGGGCTGGGAACACAGGACATGTGAGACCCCTTGACAGGCCCCAGGCCCTGGGAGTCCTGATACAGCCTCCGAAGTGAAAAGAACTCAAGTGAGGTCTGATCTGGGGAGTAGAGAACGCCCTGAACTGGGCAGATCCCAAGCAAGCCGTCAGCAGGTCTTGTGCTACGAATGCGTGCAAGTAATATGATCAATAATTGCTAGTGTTCGTAACAACAAATCATTGGGGGCAATAAGCCTCTAAAAGATAAGCATCTGTTTATTATTTTCATGAAAAAATGGTAAAAACTTTAAAAGGTGAGGACTTGAGTTATTTGAAAAATTTATTAGAACCTTCTTGAGAACATCAGATAAATTAAAAGTTGCTTAAAAGCATCTCTTTAAGTGTATGCATGTGTCTGCAAGCAAAGAAGAGCCCATTTGTGCTTTTTCAAATGGAGAACAAATGTTAACTGAAATCTTCATTCAATACATAAATGCCTGTTTATTTTTTCCAGTTCTCCTACAAAGAAACAAGAACTATATGAAGACTGAAATGCTGCTTATTGCTAATACACAAGTTTGCAAGAGTAACTAGATGAAGATTTCTCTCTCTAATTATAATTCTTTACTCTTAGGTATGTAGCTAAGAGAAACGAAAACATGTCCCCACAAAGACACAAATGTTCACTAAAACATTAGTCATAATCGTGAGAAAGTACAAACGACCCAAATGTCTGTCAAGGGATGAATGGAGAAACAAACGGTGGTACATTCACACAAGGGAATATTATCAGGCTAACAAAAGGAATAAAGTGTGATACATGTTAAAAGATGAACCTGGCCATTGTTAATGCTGAGTGAAAGAAGCCGGTCACAAAAGGCCATGGGTTGCCTGTTTCCTTCTGTGGGAAAGATCCAGAACAGGCAAATCCATGGAGACAGAACGTGCTTTGGTGGAGACTGGGTTTGGGGTGAGAGAGTGGGGTGTGCCTGCTGATAAGTAAGGGTTTCTTTTAGGAGAGACAGAATGTTCTAAAAATTAGAGGGTGGTGATGGTTGCACAGCCCTGTGAATGTATTTTTAAAAGCACTGAATTGTCCACTTTCAGTGGGTGAAGTCAATGGCACACGAATGCCATGATGTATCTCAGTGAAGTTAAGCACCCCCAGGTCCTACCTGCAAAGAGCTCAGAATCACTACATTGAAGGATCTTTTCTGGGCTTCCCTGGTGGCACAGTGGTTGAGAGTCCGCCTGCCGATGCAGGGGACGCGGGTTCGTGCCCTGGTCCGGGAGGATCCCACATGCCGCGGAGCGGCTGGGCCCGTGAGCCATGGCTGCTGAGCCTGCGCGTCCGGAGCCTGTGCTCCGCAACGGGAGAGGCCACAACAGTGAGAGGCCCGCGTACCACCAAAAAAAAAAAAAAAAAAAAGAATCTTTTCCTTTAAGATATTTCCATGTTTTTTTTTCTTTCTGATAATTATCCAAATAATTGGGTCCGGGACTCTGACAATTTAGGATTTTTTTTCTTTTTTTGCAAAGGCAGACAGCTTCTGCTAGAGTTAAAATGAAAAAGTATCCCACGTTTCAGTAACAGTCTTCCTGAGATAAGAACCTTAACTGACAGCTGCTTTCACGACCTTCACTTTTCTCTCCTACGTCTCATCCGTACCCACAGTTATAAAAATGCTACTGTACTGACAACTCTTTTTAGAATTCTGCTAAATTAGGAAACATTATTTGTGACACAGTGGGAGTATGATATTGACATTGGTAAATGGATATCGATGGGTAGGTGGATTCAGTAATTGCGAACATTTTAGATGTCAGGTTAGCAGGATCCCTTGCTTTTAAGCTTCATGAAAGCAAAATTTGCCTTCACTGAGCAATTTGGACACTACATGTAAAAAAGCAGGGGAGGAAAATGTCTATATTATGTTGAAAGTAACATTACCACATCTTGACAATTGGGTCTTTGAACTATTTATGGTAAAAAGAACATCTTGTGGCATACAACTCCGAGATGAGCTGCCCAAAAAGACAAATTAGAGGAGCCCCAGTTGCAACCACAAAACTGTAGGGCACGGAAATATAATGCCTGTTTCAAAGCAGTCCTCTCAGATCCATCAGCATCCCCGCTACCACCCGCAGGAGAACAGTGGCTTACCTTGTGCGAGCTGGTTCAGAATTAAATGAGCTAGTTTACGCAAGTTGCTTGGGACAGTGTCTGGGATACAAAAAGCACTTGATACGCGTCGACTGTCATTATTATGGTTATTATTACTATTATAATTTTTACCTGCTCACCAAATAGCTCTTATAAGTGTCCTGGAACTGAGCCTCCTGACTGTCCCTGGCTTGTCTGGGTTTTGTGTCTACCCTCGAGGTGGTCCCGTCCCTGGGTGGGAAGTGAGTTGCCAGCCTTCATTGCCACCCAAAGCACAAGGAGTGAGAAGGGGGAAGGAAGAACCCCCCCGAGTGGACTGGGGCCATTATCAGTGGTAGGCAATGAAGCTGGGTGGCCTGAAACAGCAAATGTCCACCCTGGGGGGCTGGACCAGGGGTAGGTAGGCTGGTGAACGCCGGGACGCGTTTCATCCCGGGAGACCAGTGCGTGCTGACTTGTGTTTGACACGAGAACCGTAACAGTGGAAGTGCCGAGAGGCGGGCGGGCGCGAGACCAACTGCCGGCTCCTCCGTGAAGTCGTGTATCTGAGCCCGTCCTAGTCGCTGGAGAGGCAGTGCTGGGCTGGGAGGGAGTCCTGCTACCATTAGGGGACGTTCTGGTGGAAGCAGACGGACAATAAACAGGGAAGCACTGGAGTCTTCTACGGAGAGGGCGGGGAGGGGGCGGGAGGCCTCAGGAGGGGGCCCATTTGGGCTCAGTCCTGAAGGATGACGGGGGCGACGTCCACGGGAAAGAACTGCAGGCGTGGGATCCTGAGGCAGGAACAGGCGTGCCTGGCTGGAGCCCTAGGACACTAACAGTGTGTCTCCAGGTCATCACGGTGAGAATGTAAAATAGGCGTCGGCACAAGGATTGGAAGATAAAACACAGAAAGTCTCCTATCCTTGTAGGATTATGAATGCTTTTAAACTTTTAAAAGTAAATGTTTATACACCACCATAAATCATATTTAAAAGGAAAAGCAGTTACTAACCAGCAAGCACCCACCCAGGACTGCACAGCAGGGCTGGACGACGACGCGGGGCAGGGGAGACGCTGGGCTGGGGCTTCTGGACGAGGGGGCTGCATCTCTGAATAAAGTGGGACAGAATCTGACATGATAAGTTGCTTAATAAGAAAAGAGCCACCTTCTGAGGATTTGAACCAAGAGGGAACAGCCTGGAGGGCTTGGCCTCGGGAGACAGGGTCTCTGGGTCCCTCAGTGTGGCCCTGGGCAGTGGGGTCTTCATCTGAGCCGCAGGACGACTGACCACGGCTCTCCATCCTCCGGGGACCATCAGGATGAGGAAAGGAAACAGAACGTGGAGGTTCTTTGGAGACTGGAGAAGACAACTCAAAACTCACATGTCATTGACAGCATGGACCGAAACGTACTTACCTTCAAGTGGTAAAAACAAAGAAGAGTGCTTTTAAGAATTCATGTTCCCTGAGCAAGCAAAGAAACACATCCTCACCAGGTTAATCAATCGTTAAATCAGCTCTGTTTAAAACCTACAGACTCTCCAAGTATGGGTATATCCTACTCATGGTTGCATTTTCCCTGATGATGGCATTAAACTGTAAATTTAAATAGAAATCGAGAATTTGAAGATGGGGGTTCACTTTTGGACGAATCACCCCATAGTAGATATGGTTTGAATGTAGCCATCTGCAGGATGATGGCTTTTCTTTCAGCTTGGATTCCCTGGATATTTTTCAAACACTTAAGTAGCATATGTTTTCAAAGTTAATAAAAAGATTTTTACATTGCAGTTGAGAGCCGAGCAATAAGAAAGTCAGTTCCAGCTCATTGGAAGCTCAGGGAGATGTCCCGGCCCCTTCCTCGGGGGATGGGGTAGGTAGGAAACTGTGGAAACCCCATTTTGGTTCCAGAACCACTCCGAGTAATGGGGAGAGGCCACCGCATCCAAGGGGATTTTGGCAAAACCAGTGGGAAACGATCCTTTGAAGACACAGTGTTTCTGAAGAGGGTGGTCCCTTCCCTGTTCCCACCCAACTCTGCTTTTAGCTTTAACATGTTCGTACTTGGAAATTCTGATGGTGAACAAAATTTATAATGATGTTCAAAGGCTAAAGAAGCCGAAAACTCGAAGTCTTGAGGAGATAAATATTAATGCCTATCGTGTTCCTAATTATGTTTCGTTAAAGCTTGGAGAAGAGGGCGGCTGAGAAAACATCAGAGAAGATTGTTTTGTCTGGAGAGGAGAGGGCAGGGGAGATGACAGCTCCTTTCTAGAACATGAAGAGGTGTTCTTAGGGCAGAAGCTGCCTGTCATTCCCTCCTGGGTCCCAAGGAGAGCAGTGAATTGAGGGGGTAGTTCTGGGCCCCTGGTCCTCAGGCCCCCCTCACCCTGTCTACTGATTCCTTGGTGCCTGGGGGGGCACACTGGGGAGAAGGAGACCCTGGGCTCCCCTCAGGGCAGCTCCCTGCTGGAGACAGGAGGTCACAGGTATGCTCCACGGCAGCCTGGAGCCAAGAGGGTGCCCCAGTGGACACCTTCCTCCCTGTGTACCCCCAGTTTGGGGGCTGCTTCTCGCTCCAGACCCTTCTGTTTCCTCTGTGACACTCTCAGCTCACCCTGCTAATTCAGTCAGCAGAATAGGAAAGGGAAACAGTAAACAGTAGGGAAATGGGAACACCAAAGGTTAGACTCTAGGGAGACCTAAATCGACAGAAAAGGGCTTCCCTGGTGGCGCAGTGGTTGAGAGTCCACCTGCTGATGCAGGGGACACGGGTTCATGCCCCGGTCCGGGAAGATCCCACATGCTGCGGAATGGCTGGGCCCATGAGCCATGGCTGCTGAGCCTGGGCCTCTGGAGCCTGTACTCCGCAACGGGAGAGGCCACAACAGTGAGAGGCCCGCATACCACAAAAAAATAAATAAGTAAATCGACAGAAAACCCTTTGGACGACCTCACTGGGCTGAACTCAGATTCCCGACACCCTCACGTTTCCAGCCTTTCCGGACACGACTGCATCTGTGTCAGATATTTTTAGTTTATATAGTAGACTCTCTGCGGTGCTTATTATGTGACAGGCACTGTTCTCAGGGCTTTGCAGATATTCGCTTGTTTTCTGCTCTTAGGATAAAGGGAAGCACCCTTACCAACCCTACTTTACAGATGAAGAAACAGGCACAGCCTGGAAAAGTAGCTCACCCAGACCACGTAGCTGGGAAGTGGGAGACATGGATGGCAAACCTACCCGCTCTGCGGCTGTTGATGTAAAGGGTCATCAAGCCTATCTGCATAGATGCAAGAAAAAACCAAAATGACCCCCGTGTCCAGGTGTGAGTACGTGGCGGTCATGTGCATCCACGCGGTAAGCAAGGATGTACTGTGGAGTCACCTCAACTGAGCCTAAATCTAACCCCAGCTCTGTTTGTGGGGGTGCTGTATTACCTGCCTTGATAAATTCATGTTCCTCTGAACCGCACCAGCTTTGACTGCTTCAGACAAAGCTGGTTCAGTTAGAGGCCCCACTTCCCCACTTGCTCTTTCCCTATCTGCAGCTCACCGTCACCAGGGCTGAGTGGACAGCACCCTTTTCTCGGGTTGGTAAGAAGGCTGGGCTGTTGACTAGGAAGTTGGCTTGAAACCTCGGGTGAGCATCTTACTTGAATCAGGGCCCCTGCTCAGTTGAGCAACATCTGCCCACCTTCCAGCAAGGAGATGAAGAAGTGAAAGCACATTTGTGGTTGGGGAAAAATGAAGGAGCCCACGATTAAACAGACATGCACAATTTCCCAACCTTTTTGGTCCTGCCAACTTCTTCTACAATAATATCTAATCTCGAGAGCCCTGGGAGAATTTTTTTAATCATATGATTATTTTTGCATGGTACATAATGAAGAAGCAGTAAGTTAAAAAAGCATTTGTTGATTGGTATGTCACTAAAGGTTTCATTATAACGTTCATTTTAACACAAATGTTGATCACTTTGATTATACATAAAGACTCATTTCAACTGTCCCTATGGCAACAGTGATATTCTCCATTTAATTTATTTTAAAATAATTACGTGGTAAAAGCATGATTTGTTGACAAATGTGTTTGTGTGTGTGTGTGTGTGTGTGTGTGTTACGCAGGCCTCTCACTGTTGTGGCCTCTCCTGTTGTGGAGCACAGGCTCCGGATGCGCAGGCTCAGCGGCCATGGCTTGCAGCCCCAGCTGCTCTGCGGCATGTGGGATCCTCCCGGACCGGGGCACAAACCCGTGTCCTCTACATCGGCAGGTGGACTCTCAACCACTGCGCCACCAGGGAAGCCCAACAAATGCATTTTCAAATAAGATATTATATCCTGTTTGGTTTTAGCTCATTACATATCCTAAAATGTAGATGGACATATATCTTCATGTCATAATATCAAAAACAGCAAAAAGCACAGTCATAGTCTATTTGGAATTCTTGCATTTTGTTATTTAAAGCCAACTGATATGTTTCCATAATATTTATATTTTTATATGTCCACTATCACATGCACTTAGTTAATATGCTTTTAGATACATGATAGAAAATTATTCTATCTTAAATGGAAAATTTTTATATCATTATTTAATTCTTTGATATAAAAAATGTTTTTACCATTTAGCAATAGGAAGCCCTGCAAGGGGATCGGAGTTGGAGTATGATGTTCCTGGCATGCAGTTTTGGGGTTTATACTGCTGGGGGTTCACTCTGTTTCTTGGATTTGTAGGTGTTTGTCTTCTGCTACATTTGGGAACTTTTCACCCACATTTCTTGGAATGCCTTTTTGGGCCCACTTCTTTCTCCTCCTCCTGGGACTCTGATGACAGGATGTTCGCTCTTTTGTTCTAGGTGCACAGCTCCCTGAGGCTCTGCCCACGTGTTTTTTTCCAGTCTGTTTTCTCTCTGCTCCTCAGACGGGGAAATTGCTGCTGTTCATCCTGAAGTTCGCTGGTGCTTTCCTCTGTCCTCTCCCGTCTGCTTTTCAGCCCATCCACTGAGGTTTCCATTTCACTGATTGTATTTTTCAGTTATAAAATTTCCATTTGGTTCTTCTCTGTGTCTTTTCTTTCTTTGCTGAGAGTTTCTATTTCGGTTGTTGTTGTTGTTTGTTTCAAGTGTGTTTGTCGTGGTTTGTTTGAGCAGTTTATTTTGAGGGTGCTTTAAACCTTGTCAAATAACCAACATCCGGGTCATCTTGGTGTTGGCATCTGCTGAGCCTCTCTTCTCGCTCCGACTGAGATTCTCCTGGTGCTTGGTCTGATGAGTAAGCTTTTTATTGTAACCTGGATATTTGGATTATTCTGCTATGACAACCTCTGCTCCGGAAGGCTTCCTCTGATACCACCCTAACAGGGCGCGGGGCGCTGCTCTCGCTGCCAGGTCAGGGGACGACCAGTCTCCCTGAGGAAAGGGTGCAAGGGTGGTACCCAGCCTTGCTCTGGGCCTCTCCGACGACCTGGCTGTGCTGGTGTCAGCCTTCTTCCCACTAGATGGTAGTAACCGTTCTGGCCCTAGGGCCCCCCTCAGCCTTTGCTGGGGTCGGGGGTGGCAGTGAGGGTCGTGGATTTCTCCATGGAGTTCGGAAGGTGGAGGGCAGTAACTGAGTCACAATTCTCCGTCCTGCTAGGCTGCCCCTCCGGCCAGAGAGAGCAGAGAGAGCACACTCTTCCTGGGACCTCGGGTCTGTGCCCACTGGGGCTCCTGGGCTGCTGGTTCCCTGTATCCGGTTCAGGGTCTAGGAACGCACTCCCACACCTGGCAGGTCTGCCTGTTCTCTTCACTTTTCAGAGTCTTTGCATGTTTGTTTCATATCACATGCAGGGATTCTGCCTGTACTTAGAGGGGGGACGGGGCGATGTGTGTCCATTCCATCCAAGTCCTCAACTGCAAACCCCCTGCCCTGTCTTATCATATCAGTTTCTCTTGCTCTGTCAAAAATTGTTCTTTCCCTGTTTATTCCCATTTTCCAGAGCTCAGCATGTCCTGTTTGAGACCTTCTGCAGCAGAGCGGACCAGGATGAACGTGCGCTTCGGAATCAGATTCACGTTTCACTCCAGCTCTGTGACTTAGGTGCTGTGTGATCTGGGTAAACCGCCGGCCTCCTGCATGCCAACCGCTTCCTCTGTGAATGAGTATGATGCTCCCTGTCTTGTAAGGTTGGAGCACTCACAGCAACGCACGGTACATGGAACCGAAGGCTCTCGGAGGGTGGGAGTTGGTATTATCAACACTCTCCCTTACGCTGGCATCAGATTTCACAGTTTAATGTCGGGTCTGTAAAAAGAAACACACACACACACACAAATATCATCTTCAAAGGACAATTATTTGTGATTTGACATCTGCAGTAAAAGTTTCACACATAGGCCCCCTGCACCTATGGGCCCACTCACCTAGCCACCTACCGGTCTCAGCACAGAAGGCCGGCCGTGGGCGGCGCGGACACGGTGGGATTTTCACAGCGGACTGTGGCAGGCATCGTCTCCATCTAGCACTAACCGCTCTGCGTGTTCCAGAAGCTTCCCTCTGTGACAAGAGCCCCGTGGAAGTGTGACATTGACCGAGGTGAGCGAGTGCCTTCTACATTTCACATCAAGTTTTCTTGTAAAGTGTGACAAACACAAAGGAGCCGAATCTTACCCCAACGTGGTCTCTGCCACGGGCCTCAGAACATCGCCTGTGGGTGTCCCCTCGTGGCCGCACTTCCCAGGCTGGAGCACACGCACAGCGGCTCTTACCTGGCGACCGTGGACAGTGCTGGCCGTGAGCTCGGAGCCGCTGCTGGGTGGCCAGGTTAGTGACTTGGGCACAAGTGGATGCACAGGGTGGCACGCAGGGCACGTGAGGGACCTTGTGCTGGACCGGGGAGAGGGCCTGGCCTCTCTCCCTCTGCTTCTATCATCTGCCTCTGCGTTCTGCTGACCAGCAGCCCACACGGACCCACGACTCCTTCAGCACGAGAGGATGTGAGGTGCAGAACCGTGCTCGTCTCCGCCCTCAGGTTCAGATCTTTAAAGGCTCACTGCTTCAGTGGCACAAAGCCTGGCTCTGGGGCAGCCTGTCCTCCCGCTGAAATTGGAGCTGGCGGATGTCGCCTGTGTAGGAAAACACAAAGGTAATGGTTTGAATGTCTTTCATTTCTATGTCTTTCTCCTACACAAATGCCTTTTACTTTTCTCTGATACCTGTTGCTTTTTTACGCAGAGGTGAGTAAAAGCAAATGTACTATTTGATCTCGCACAGAAAGTCATATTTAATGATATTTCGTCGGCTAGGTTAACAGTCCATGTGAACGAGTTTGAGAAACATTCAGGAACAGAAACTTCCACTGTGTTCTTGAGCTTCCGATAACGGTCTTCCTGTTGGCAACTTTTTAGCTGTGTGATCTCAGACATGTTGCTTTACTTCTCAAAGCCTCAGTGTCCCTGTTTGTAAAATGGAGATAATAAGAGTCCCACCTTCAGAGGGTTACTGTCTGGATCACATGAGTTAGAAGATGAAGGCCCTTAGAGCACTGTTTGGCAGAGAACGTGAACCATTTTCCTGCTGTGATTAAGGAGGGTGGTAAAGTGTTACAGGCAAGTCTTCTCCAACATTCACGCCGCAACTTGCCTTCCCCCTCTTGGTTGCTATGGTTGGATTTTGATTTGTAGGGCCCTCTGGATTTGGGTAGAAAACAAACAGCGTCACATCTGGAAACTGGTGCCCCCCGCGTGGCCCTAAAGCTTCTTGTCCCAAGCTGTCCAGGGTCAGCCTTGCCCGGATTTGGCTCTTTCAATTTCATACCCTATTATATACATGTGGCATTTCTCTTTCACATGTGGAAAGACTTGCTGAAACTGGTATCGTGTCTAAATACACTATTGGTACTCACTCAAGTGTGTCTCACAATACTCTGTGACAGTTTTTTTTTTATATTAGCAGATTCCCTAGTCACCACGGTGCTCGACCCCCAGGCCCATCTCCTGGGGTCCTTTTGCACCCTGAAGACTTGGAGGGGGGCCTTGGATTTGGCCAATTACATTTGCTCTTCCAGAGACATTTGTTGTTCCTTCCCAGGGTCTTCTGCCCTCCTGGTGGGTGGCCAGCTGATTACTCAATGATTTGTTCCAGTAACTTCCCAGATACTGATTCCAAGATGAACAGTCTATAACTAGGTCCTAGGCCATCTCTTTTAAAAGGTGGCAATTCCTTTCGAGGAACGTCAGGAGACTTTTTCTGTCCTCTGGGACCCCTCACATGACGGCTCATGTCCCATTGTGACATCTGCCAATGCCTAAAGTGGTCCAGAGACGCCCTAAGGGAACCGATCCTTTGCTGGGTAATGGTCCATTTTTCCTCTTCCTCTGCAGCCTTTCCTTTCCATCCATCCATCTCTCGTGGGGATTGTGCAAGATGGTTCACAGAAGCACTCTTCAGCAAAAATACTGAACTCAAACATGAAAAATACATATTCTGGTTTTTTGCTTTCCGTTTTAGGGGAAGGCGTTTTCCTTTATTTTTCCCTTCATTTAATGTATTTGAAAAATGCTGAGATTTCTTATTTCTCCTGTGCTGTGGAACCGTCTCAAGCTCGTCACTCTATAACTACTGGTCACTAAGACCTGTCTTTGTGATCTGGTGTGACTGTGAGTTTGTGACGAAGCCACTTTAACACCCAGGTTTGCAGTGCTGTTCTTCCAGATACCATGGGGGTGTGGTCATCTCTACAGGTGTCTAAACGCTGGTCCCTCCTGGGCACAGTATGGACTCTGCAGTGTGGACGCGCTGGGGGGAGGAGGCAGGCCCGCTGCTCAGTTCCCTGACAGGCGAGTCCACGCCGTCCCGGCCCCCTTCCGGCCCCGCACCCCCTGCCTGGGTCCGCACGCCCCACGGCTCCTGCCGCCAGGCCCCCTGCACCCAGCAGGTGGCCTTTCTGGATGGGGCGCCACAAGGCGGCCCCTCTTGGCTTCCTTCTGTGGGGTGTGTCAGTCGCAGGGAAAGGAGCCATTGTCACCACTGGGCCAGCGGGAGGGCAGGGGCTCTGGACGGCCTCTGCCTGCTGGGTGGAGGTTCAGGCCTCTCCCTCAAACACACCTGGGTTGGTAGATGGGCATCTTCCTGAGGAGCAAGCCTTCCACTCCCTGGTTGAAAACTGCCTCAGTTCCCCGTGGGCTTAGCAATCCCTTTACCTTGGTTTTGGGAAGGAGACATCACTGGGAGTCACGTGACGTCTGCCAGGCCAGTGACTCACACCCCATGCTTCCCCTCCTCTCCCCGGCACGCTGGTGACGCCGTCGGGTGGGAGGACGGTGGGGAGGCGATGAGAGGCCGGGTGAAGGAGCAAGCGGTCTGGGCCTGACGACACGCGAGGCCCTCCTGGGAGTTCCCTCCACTTCTGTCCCGGCTGGGACCCCTGTGTCCTCAGTCTCACGCCTTCCTCTTTCCTGGCTGCATCTTCTCCGAGAGGAAGCACGTCCTTCATGAGTGTCCTAAAGAGGCTGCAGAGAAGCACAGATTTTAGGTTCTGGCATGCCTAAAAACGTCTTTACCCTCATATTTTATGGTTTGGTCGGGGATAAAATTATAGGTTGAACATAATCTTCCTCTTGCAATTTCCCTAGTTTCTATTTTATTATTTTTTTAATTATTATTTTTTTTTTTTTGCGGTACATGGGCCTCTCACTGCTGTGGTCTCTCCCGTTGAGGAGCACAGGCTCTGGACGCGCAGGCTCAGCGGCCATGGCTCACGGGCCCAGCCGCTCTGCGGCACGTGGGATCTTCCCGGACCAGGGTACGAACCCGTGTCCCCTGCATCGGCAGGCGGACTCTCAACCACTGTGCCACCAGGGAAGCCCCCTAGTTTTTATTTTTGTCTTTTTGTTTTTATAAAGGGAAATATCAAATGGCCTGATAAACTGCCAGGGCCCTGACCCAACCATGTGTCACAGCCCCACGTGTAGCTGTTTCTTTGGCATTGATCATGGACGACACACTTTTAAATGATACACGCGTACTGGTAACTCTTGGTTCCTCAGCTTTCTCTTACTGTCGTCTTGCTGTTGGTTGATTTTCATGGCAGCTTGTAAAATTTCTATTTTTTGAAAATTCTATAAACATACATAAAAAAGAGTAGTATATGAGACCCACAGGTATACCCATCATCCAGCTTGGACAATGACCAGTTCATGGACCATCTTGTGTTTCACTCAGGATTTTGAAGGCTTTGTCTTCTCCCTTCCCTGTGCTGAGGAGTCCTATTCATTCTACTGTTTCTGTGTGTGAACTGTGTTTGCTTGCTGTTCCCGCTTCAAAGCCCTTCAGATCTTCTATTTGGTGATGGTATCCCCACATTTCATGATGATGGACCCTAATGTGGACCCAGTATTTATTTTACATTTGTACATCTTTCAGTGCTGAGAAATTTCCCTTCACTTTATCCTTTAAACTGTTTATAGAAATTGTTTTATTTTAACTCTCACACCTATAAATCCCAAGGCCTTTTATTTATTCCTTGCCCATACATATGTGTGTGGGTGCATGGGTGCCTGTATTCATCTGTATTTCTTTAATGAATGCAGCATCTGCTTATCTACCTAATATTAATATTGATTCTTTAAAGTTTACTTCTGCTTCCTTCATTTTCATTGACTATTTCCTCTAGGTTAATTTGTTCTATTTTATGTTTTCCCCATCAAATTTCTAGTAATGCTTGACTCTCCTCTCATATTGATAACTGAGGTACTAAAACCCAGGTTGGTTGAGCTCACGGTGGGGCTTGTGGATGGGTAAGGGTCGCCCACACCTGGTTTCTGAAGGTCTGGGAGTACGTGGGGAAGAGGTTCAAAGAGCAAAGGGCCTTTCCCAAAATCTCCTGCCTGGATACACTCCCCGTGCTGACCTTTGGCGGTGTCTGGGGTCCCACATTCAGAGCACCTACTGTTCACTTTCTCCACTGAATAAACCTTCAGTTTCCTGCAAGACAGAGAAGCGAGGGATAGTGGTCCTCACCTGCTACTCAGAATGCTGGAGGGGACCCTTCTCAGTGGCTTCCTTGAGATGAACTACCTCTCTTCCGTCAATGTCTCCATCTATAGACACTTCCTCAGCTCCTCAAAGCCTTTACCAGTTTTCACTCTGTCCTCTAAGTTCCATATACTTGTTGAAATACCTCACCTGCTGCTGTCTTTTCTCCCATTCTCTTTGTTACTGTGAATAAAACTTTTAAAATTCTTTTGCAGCGGGTCGGGCAGAGAGAAGATAAATGCATGTGTTCAATCCACAATGTTAAACAGAACACTGGTTTGTTTCCTAGAGTTCTTTTTATTTTTCTGATTTCACTTTTTTCCTTGCATCTGGTTATGTGTGTGACTGATTCCTCTAAACCATCCACCTGCTTTATCTTTAAATCTCCCACTGTTTCTTCCCTATTAAGGAGCAGTTACAGCCTCTGTGCTGTTCGATTCCTCCAACATTCTGAAAGAGGAAATTCTCTCCAGTGTAGTCCAAACAGCTATTTGGTGGTCTGTGGTCAGCTGAATTGTTTTTCCAGAATGTAATGGAATTAAACGCCCCATCATAAGTAGATGTAACTGAATGCTTTGGCAAGTTGACCAAAAAAGGTTTCCTCAACCTCCTCTCGGTGTGGATGGCTATAAATAGATTCCATCAAGCTGTGGCCCTCAATCTTAAACTCTTTGGCCTTAGCACTGTCTGGTTCATGGCCTCAGATTTCCTGAGAGATTTTACTCCGTGGATCATAACATTTATCCCCACTGACGCGGAGCTTTCCTGCCATGATGGTAGAATGTGAGAATGTGCAGGATTTTCTCCCCAGCAAGGAAAGAACTGAATTTCTCATTAACTTGAAGAAATTTTTATGATCATCAAATCGTTCAGGTCTGGTCTTTTCAGAAAGCTACCAGAGGGGGCTTCCCTGGTGGCGCAGTGGTTAGGAATCCGCCTGCCAATGCAGGGGACACGGGTTTGAGCCCTGTTCCGGGAAGATCCCACATGCCGCGGAGCAACTAAGCCCGTGCGCCACAACTACTGAGCCTGCGCTCTAGAGCCCGCGAGCCACAACTGCTGAGCCTGTGCACCACAACTACTGAGCCTGCACGCCTAGAGCCCGTGCTCTGCTACAAGAGAAGCCACTGCAATGAGAAGCCCGCGCACCACAACGAAGAGTAGCCCCCGCTCGCCACAACTAGAGAGAAAGCCCGCACGCAGCAACGAAGACCCAGTGCAGCCAAAAACAAATAAATAAATAAAATTAAAAAAAAAAAAGAATGCTACCAGAGGGAGGAGAACGGGGGGGGGCGGGGAGAAAAGAAATGATGACTATTTAAAAATGGTGTCTTTTGTTCAAGTTTCTAAGCAAAAAAAAATTTTTTTTTCAGGAAACAGGGAGGACGCTGATAAAACCCAAAACACTTTGAATGTCAGTAGTCACTCTGCACGTGCTTCTCCTGGACATTGGCACCCCTTCCATCCTCACAGCCTTTTTCTTTCCGTCCTGGCACTAAAAGGGTTAAATACATACTGGGCCATGATTCAAACTTCCTTCCAGCACTTTAAACTCTCAGAAGCCCATGCAGGGATTATTATCACTTCCTGTTTTAGCCAGGCTCCTCTTAATCTTTGGCAACTGTATTTCACTCGCTCTGTTTTCTCTGAGCCAGAAGGGCCCAGCCTCACCCTTTGAGAACCAATAAAGGCCGCGGTAAAGCAAACGACCCAGACCCAGATAACTGCACGGCCAGAACAAAGCATTCCTGCCTGACTCTGATGACGATAAATGGCAGCGACATTTAGGCCAAAAAACATCCTAGAGGTGCTGAAAGAAAGGTGCAGTAAGATAGAGGGAGACTTCTAATCTTTTGGAATAAAAAAATTATATATTACTTCTGCTACATACATTTGGAACATGTTTGAAAAAGCAATTGACCTATGTTTTTAGGCAAATTCGTTGATCCGTGTCATCCTATTATATCTATTTTGTGCTCTATTTGGTCATAACATTGTTTGAAGATCATTTGCTTAATCTGAAAAGTGAGAATGGAGTGTTTTTCAAGCAAGCAAGGGGAGAAGTGAAAAGAAGATGTGAAAAGAGCAGGCTGGTCCATATGCTGGTCTCACCAGTTGACGGGGGACTGGAGGGGGTCTCTGTTCTTCCTTGAGCAGTGAGAGGCTGGAACTAACCCGTGAAGTCAGCAGACTTCTGTTTCTGAGCATTCCCTGACTACAGGAAATACAGCTGAAGTCTGACGTGCTTATCAAACTGCAGTCCCAAAATAATTCAATCACCAACAAATTTCCCCTGTATAGATGTTTCAGTAGCAGTACACAGTCACAGTTTTAGTATATATTTCACCTTTATGCCCAATGTATAATCAGTTGCTTCTAAAAATATATTGTAATTGTTCAGGTAAGGGAGAAAGTTTATTTTCCTAAATGGAACATAAAAGGATCAATTGCATTTAGAAGGAGAAAAATAGCATAGTAAGTGATGTCTTTCTTGGAGCTGTAGGTCTTGCTATCATCTGGGATTTTTTCCTGTATATATGGGTATAGATCATTATTGAAATAAAAGCAATGGCTTTTTAATATTCAACATTTTTTAGAAACATAGGTATTTATGTCCTGTTGATGAGGGAATATTTTTTTAAACTGGGTCATTGGAGTTATTTTTTATTTTTTTATTGAAGTAAAGTTGATATACAATATCAACTTTAGTTAGTTAGTTAGTGTTAGTTTCATGTGTATAGCCAAGTGATTCGGTTATACATATACGTATATGTATATATCTATATTCTTTTCTTGATTCTTTTCCACTATATTTTATTACAATTTACTGAGTATAGTTCCATGTGCTACCCAGTTAATCCTTGTTGTTTATCAATTTTATATATGGTAGTGTGCATCTGTTAATCCCATACTCCCAATTTATCCCTCCCCCTTCTTTGGTAACCATAAGTTTGTTTTCTATGTCTGTGAATCTGTTTCTGTTTTGTAAATAAGTTCATTTGTCCTATTTTTTAGATTCCACGTACAAGTGATATCATGTATAAGTGTCTTTCGCTTTCTGACTGACTTCACTTAGCACAGTCATCTGTAGGTCCATCCATGTTGCTGCAAATGGCATTATTTCATTCTTTTTCATGGCTGAGTAATATTCCATTGTATATATGTGCCACATCTTCTTTATCCATTCCTCTGTTGATGGACACTTAGGTTGTTTCCATGTCTTGGCTATTGCAAATAGTGCTGCTATAAACATTGGGATGCAGGTACCTTTTTGAATGAGAGCTTTCGTCTTTTCCGGATGTAGCTAAGGGGATATTGAAAACTTTTTCTTCCAGCTTCATTGAGATATAATAGACACACAGTACAAGTTTAAGGTGTATGAATATTAAACTTATTCCAAATTTCACTCTACACGATCCCATTCATTTTGTATTGAGACTTTTCCAAGCCAGTATAGGAAGGACCCCAGAGCCTTGATTTGAGCAGGAGGCAGAATGGCACAGACTCTCCAGTGAGACGCCAAAGTTCAAACCATGGCCCAACCATCTGTTGGTTGTGTAGACACTCTATCTCAAAGTTTAGGGTGAAATGGAGATAAACCTGTCCCACCCCGTGGGGTTGTTGTGTGGATTAAGTGAGTGAACGTGTGCAAGATCACTTAACACAGCAACTGGTTGTTATTCCTACTTAAGGGAAAACCTGGACTTACCCAGATAATTGTGATGGTTGAGGCTTTCCTGGTGGATATGGCCAGACATCTGAGGCCCCTTTCTGCTTCCAAAAGTAAAGACATTTATGCCATAATTTGGGACATGAGCAAGTATAGTGGTGTCTGAGCTTCTGCTTCATTATCAGACATGAATCATACCATTTGTCCTCAAGTGATTTTGCATGGGTAGTACGGGCAGGGGTCTTGGAAAAGCTAATTTACAGATAGGAAGTGGCTTTCTGTCCTCAAGGAAAGTCCTTGATAGTTACTGGTGCCATTTTCAGGGCTGAAATTCTTTTCCTTTTAAAGAAGTTTGAGACACCAGATTAAAGACATTGGAAAGTTGTAAAGTAGGGTTAGCGTTGAGCAGATTCCAACATTCTTCACTAACTGGGTAGTTTCAAATAGCTAAGATTCACACCTCCTTGCAGACAACAGCTTGAGAGAGGATGGAGGGAGGGGAGGGATTTTGGAAGGAACAGGGTTAGGAAGACACAGTCATCTATGGGAAGAGCCCATGGAAAGGGTGTCCAGCCAGACTGCAAATCTTTCATTTTCCCTTTAGTCAGCTCATATTATACGTAGAGGATAACAGAGAGTTACAAAATGTAATTGATGAACTGCTGGCAGATTTTGGGAAGGCACAGCCTAATTCAGATGAGATCAAGGGGGCCAAGGGCTGTGAAGTGGCTGGAAGGGAGCAGGGGCCAATTGGGGGGCTCTTTGGAGAGGTTGTCTCCACTGGGGGATTTTTATAAACCCTCCCCAGCCTCTTGCCAAGGACAGTTTTACCTGGTGTTCTGTTATTTGCAACTGAAATGCCCTAAGTGACATAGGCTTGCAAATCCAAACTATCTCAGATACAAGAATTATTGGAACACGATTGCCAGACAAAATACAGGATAACCAATTATATTTAAATTTCAGGTAACGAATGAACAATGTTTCAGTATAAGTATGCCCCAAATATTGCATGGGACATACTTCCACTAAAAATTATTTGTTGCCTATTTGAAATTCAAATGTACCTGGGGGTCCCATATTTTTATTTGCTAAATCTGGCAACCCTGCATTGGAATGGGAGTGGATGTATATGGTAACTGAAAATTAGCACCACATATGCCTCAACTCCCAAGGAAGGGGTGAAATTAAGGACTTATCATTTAAGAAAAATATATTCTAACAGTCATAATGCCATATCTGTTGCATGTGTAACAGTGTTAAAAATGGGAGTCTTTTATTCCAGTTTCCGCCAAGGCCTCAAGATAATAGGTGTCAGCTAGTCCCATATCCATGCAGGTGCAAGACCTCTGGGGCGCTTTCAAAGGAGGTGGTGAAAGTCAATTTCATGATTCTTGCCCCTCATCAACCTTCTTAGCAGAAGCTACAAATTCACTTTTAAGCCAGGATAAACTGGGGGAAGAGAGACACTGTCATTCTAAATGAAGTTTGGTACTTTACCATATAGGACTGGGCACTGTAATTTCTGATATAAGACTATTATTACTTTGAGAAGTGACCAGAAGACTGTGTAATTCAAGAGTGGTTGGAAAAGTTATGAGGACCAGCCTGAGATTTCACGCAAGAAAGAGACAGCCGGGGGCTTCCCTGGTGGCGCAGTGGTAGAGAGTCCGCCTGCCGATGCAAGGGACATGGGTTCGTGCCCTGGTCTGGGAGGATCCCACATGCCGTGGAGCAGCTGGGCCCGTGAGCCATGGCTGCTGAGCCTGCGCGTCTGGAGACTGTGCTCCACAACGGGAGAGGCCACAATAGTGAGAGGCCCGCGTACCGCAAAAAAAAAAAAAAAGAAAAAGAAAGAGACAGCCGGCAAAGCAGATTAAGAGGCACGTGAGGGTCGAGAAGAATATGGCTGTTTCCTGCTTGTGTCCTGAGTGTCCTGCTCTTCCATGCCATGCTGCACGTTCCTGAGAACCCAGCCCTGGTCTGAGGCCCCGAAAAATATTGGTGCATTCAGTGCTCTCAACAGCCCAGTGAGGTACACGGGTATATTATCATTATCTCCAGTGTACTGGAAAGGAAACCTAGACACATAGAGGTCGAGTTAAGTCACCCAAGATTACACATTTACGGTGAGGCAAGGCCAAGATTTGAACTCATGCATTCTGGCTCCAGGACCACCTCTTGTAACCATTTTTAAGTGATTACTATTAATTAATCACTTAATCACTATTAAGTGATTAAATATTATTGTAACTTCTCATTAAGTGAAGCAAATGCAACCAAATTTACATTAAAGGCTTCATATTTTCTATACCTCAATAATTTTATTATCGTCACCACCCCAACCACTATTGTCATCATCTCATCATCATCACCTCATCATCATCATCACCTCATCAACATCATCATGGTGTCATCATCATCACCTCATCATCATCATCATCTCATCATCATCATCTCATCATCATCATCTCAACATCATCTCATCATCATCATCATCATGATGTCATCATCATCTCATCATCATCATCATGATGTCATCATCATCACCTCATCATCATCATCATGGTGTCATCATCATCACCTCATCATCTCATCATCATCTCATCATCGTCATCTCAACATCATCATCCTCTCAACATCATCATCCTCTCATCATCATCATCATTTCATCATCTCATTATCTCATCATCATCATTTCATCATCTCATCATCATGATATCATTATCATATCATCATCATCATCTTATCATCTCATCCTCATTACCATCAATTCATTAATTCCAAATCCCCACCAAACACTCTCTATATACTGTGCACCAACATACTTGCACTGTCTTGTATCACAGGAATGGATGATTTTTGAAATAATAGTGCCATGACTAGCGATTATCATTTACTGAGTGCATAATATGTACTGTATTGAATCCTTTACTTATTTAATCCTCTCAACAAGCCCTCGAGAGTTAGAGAATAAACCGTCCACAACCAGTAAGAAAAAGATTTACAACCAGATCTTTCAGATCTGCTGCCTGGCCCTTGACCATCACAGCATCTGGCCTCCCTGACAGGGTTTCCTCTCTCCAAGTACAGAGATAGACTAATGGACTTAGCCTGGGCAAGAGAAAATTCCTCTGGGACGCCGTGGCAATTGCTGACACTCTCTTGCATTCCAACCTTTGTCCTTGATATGTCCACTTATTGGGAGACGATGCTTCAATATTTGTAATTTAAAGAGCAAATATCCTTTACCTTGCTCCCTGAAAAATACTTAAATAAAAATGATGATTGCCAGCTAGCACAAACAACAGGAAGGCACCCACCTTTCTAACATTTGGATAGTTAAGGAGGTCTGCAAATTTGGAAAACAATATAGCCATTACCAGGCAGCCGGCGTGCCCCTCCTGATGCATTGTGGGTCAGAGAGAGCACAGTGTTTTGTAACCATGGAAACAAACTGAGTTTGAGAAGCCTGAGAGCAAGCCTCCAGCATCCAGATTACCCTTCAAAGTTGGCAAAGGGGGAGAAACGCTCAAAAATCACTGAATGCATGGGAAACTAGTTCTAAAATATCTAGACCTTAATGAAACCAATTATTCTGGCTGACTCAGGAGACAGGGAGAGCTGTGACCTACAGAAGTGTCGTCAGTCCCCAGGCTCTAACGGAAGCAAGAGCAGCAGGGAGCCTCCTCCCCTCTCCCGAACTCACATCACAGGTCTTGCGCTCACTCTGTCTCTCTTTCCGGAAGGATGTGCCTTTCCGAAACTCCACGGGAAAGAATCCACCCTCCCCGGCAGCTCTGCTCTCACAGCCCTCTCACCGTAAGAGAGGACGTCCCCAGCAACCTGTCTCTCCCAGCAGACACCTCGGCAAGACAGGTCCCACCGAGGGACGTCCCTGGAAAATGCAATCCTTCCTTCTCATGTTGGCACCTTCCTGGGTGTTCCGGGGATTATGACTGAGAGTCATGGTCAAATCCAGTGGATCCTGGGAATCCTTTCTAGCCTCTGTGCCTTAGGGAAGCAGGGCTGGGGTCACATCTACTTGTGTCCATTTGCAAAAACAGCTGTTTTAGCTTCTACAGACTCCCCGAGGCCCAAGGAGCCCCAGCCCTTACCCTGCGTTCTTGACTTTGGTCCTGGAGAGAGATGGATGGTGTCCTTACTGCCCTCGCACAGCCCCATCTGCTGCTCTGGTCTTAGCTGCATGTCCACCAAGATAAGAACTTTGGGCCAACACGTAGTTTTGTTTTTTGAGAGCAAAATCTTATTGGGTGACTTGGATTAACTGACTCGGGGTGTGGGGTGCCCAGAAGCTCCACATCTCCGTTGGTGCTGAGGACACGTTGGGCGTAAGTGGGCAGTAAGCAGAGAGGATGGCAAGGGGGAGCACACCCCCATTCCTCCTGGCCCAGCAGCTGAGCCCCTGCCTCCTCACAGACAGAGGCAGCTGGACCTGACCTCGGCTTCTCCTGAGGACGCAGCCTGAACATCGATTCCATGAGAGTGTAGCTGGGGAAATAGCCCATAATGCCGCAATTATGGTTCATCTGTTGCTATGGTATTTCTGTGGCCTGTTTGGATTCATGAATGTCTTGATTATCTTCAATTCCCATTTATAGAACACTCTGTTCATCACAATGGATTCTGAAACCATCTTCGTAGGGTACTCTGATAACAGACCCCATTAGTAATGGCACTGTCACCTCACAATGTGCACAGGAAGCGGGTGTTGTTTCAATAACTAAAATCAGGGAAAGTGAAAGAAAAGACGTTATGAGAAATGACATTATCATTCTAATAAGGGAAACTCAGCTTTAGTTTAAATTACAGTTGACATAAATGGATGTTTTGATGTCAAAAGATACCATTTGATATCATTGAGGCTTTGACATCTAGTTGGTGGCACAGTTGAGAGGAAATATTATTTGAAGAACAGGTGACTGATTTTAAAGGGACGCATAATGAGGCTGAAGGAGGAGATCGTCAATAAACCTGGCTCGCAAATCTCTGGTTTCCAAAGAAACTATGTTGAAAACTAACTAATTCACAGTTCAGTCTTTTATGTATTGGAGCCTATATTCGGAGAATGTTTACAACTTAGGAATAATTATGTATTATAAATAATATTAATTCTATAATAGTGTGAGCAATAAAAAAAGAGAAAAAATAATATCCTCCTATGGGTAAATGAATTACTGTGTAGTCAGGCAACGAAATTCTGTATCACAGTGGAAATGAATGACTTAGAGCTACATACATCAACACCCATGGACAACATACCAAACAAACAGGCAGGAAAAAGCAGAACGCCTACAATATTATACCACTTACGGAGACTTCAAAACTATGCAAGACTAAGCAATATATGATTTAAGGGTACAGTGCTATGTGCAAAAATTACAAAGGAAATTAAGTGAATAAGGAACACAAAAGTAAGCGAATAAGGAACATAAAATACACACACACACACTCACACACATATATGCATGAATATATCAACTATGACCTTTAACAATATTGGTCCAGTTCTAATGCTTAAGCTGAGTGGTTGGTCTGGGGTGCTTGTAATATTATTCCTTGTATCTTGTGTATACGTTTTAATATCTTCTTTTGTATTTACGAACCATAATAATGGCCATCAACTTGCTTTTCTTTGTCTACCCACAAATGTTTATTTTCCCCTTATCCAGGCAGGGCTGCCCCAGCACTTGCTCCTGCCAAGCAGGGATGTCCAGGCCTCCCATCTTCACAGAAAAAACTCGCTTGGGTCAGAGGACATACTTCCTACTGCTCTGTACAACAGGATTAGAAATGATTCCTAACCCCCATGATTACAAGCCAGTAATAATGAGTATAACTAAGTGGCTGAATTCACAAATATGTGAGTTTCTGTCTACAAAAAGCAATTGTGAACCAGGATGATGATGATCATTTCTATATTTTTCAACAGAACGTGTTGGCAAAATCATACAAAATAAAGTAGATGATCTTTATTGGCTCTCTTCCTTTATATGATTTTTCTGGAATACAACAAGATCAAATTAGAGAGTATCCTACAGTTTCCCTTCCCCTCTGATTTGGAACTGAGGCAGAGGGAGGTAAAGAAACTTATTTAAGGTCGTAAAACACTGAGTGTCCCCAGGGGCTCAGTCTAAGCCCCCCGTCTCCCAGATAAGGGGCCGGCCCATACCATCCCCCCGCCTGTGTTCTCCCCTCTGATACATAACCATGAGAGAGAGGACCACTTGGGAGTCCGGCAACTGTTCTAACACAAAGAGCACTGATTTGGGAGGCAAGAGATCTAGGTTTAAGTGCTAAATCTATAATCCACAATCTCAGCCACCTGCCATAGAAGAACTGTCTCCATTTGTGGGATGGTGTGTTTTAATACCCTGGGGGGTGGGCAAAATTCCCAACTAGATTCGACAACACATACAAAGGTTTATGTGCAAAATCGAACGTGACCTAAGTGTAGCCCAATAAGCAACGGCAGATGCCTGCTTGGCTTTCGTCTCCATTTGCACCTTTTTATACCATGATCTTTCCATCTTCCAGTATTATTGGCAGCACCCTATTGGGTGCTAAGCCTCCTACGAACACCTTGCAGCTTTTGACAGTCCAGGTGAGAAGGCCTTCAGTAGGGGTCTGGGATGGCAGTACCCGAGGGCACGCTCTTTACACAAGGAAGAAACCAAGATGGTAGCGGTTAAGGGTGACCCCGAATCTTTAAAAAGGAGAAGGCTAGGAAAACATCTCAGGCCCTGTCTTTGCCAACAGTACACGTCTTCTGGTTGTGTCCTAGGCAGTAGAAGAGCCAGATCACGTCCAGGAAGCAAGCCTGCCTTCCCTCACGATCAGACCCCCTTCTTCTGGTGCTTCCCTCCTGGGGGCTCCCAGCCTCTAGTGCAGACCCATCTGCTGGTGAGCATTCTGGCCACAACCAGAACAACTACATCTGGCTATTTTAAGTACAAGAAATTTACTGGTGGGGTGTGAATGCAGAGAGGGTCACAGAACTGACCCAGGACTCAGAAGGCTGCCAGGAACTCCGGATTTCTGGAAGGTCAAGGAGCAGGAAGCAGCATGGCTCTCTCTTCGCATGAAAAGTCTGGCCAACAATACAGTGACTGTGAATGGATTCTAAGTACCACTTCCCGTCAGTGAGTCAACGAGTTCCCGCGTAAGAGCATCCAGCAGGTCCCGCAGTGGGTCAATGCCAAGTTCAGATGTCACAGGGCTAAGAACGGGAGTTACTCGTGGTCCAGCTTTGGTGGGGACTGCCATGCACTGCATCCCACTAACACAGCACATCTTGGGGATTCTGCCAGGACACAAGGAGTGACAAAGGCCCACTGAACTGACTCCTTCGACTCTTCTGGATTTATACATACACACACGCACAGACGCACACATGCACGCTTTCCTCCCTGGATGTTCACTTCCAACAACGAACTAGTGCTCTTTAAAACACTGCGGCTCTCTTTATCTCAAACAGAAGACACGCTCACTCCTTCACCAACGGGCAACAACCCAAAGCCTCGATGGTCACCCTCCGCGGCCATCCTCAGCACCAGCGTCCCTCCCTCCTCGCATCCCACTCTGTGCCATCTTGCTGTTCTGAAATCTGCGCACTAAATGATGGCCAGCTACCAACAAACTATGTATACAACAGTGAGGAGAGGAATGAAAAATGGAAATCAATTAACTCACAAATATACACGACACGGCGAGGAAGGAAATACCCATAGAGGCTCCAGCATGATTTCTGCAGCCGCCAGAGCTGATGTTTATGACCCTCTTTCTACCATCGTGTTTGTTCTGCCTTCAGCCAGGATCTCGAATGGCCTGAGGTCCTCTACACGAGGGTTTCCCAAATATGTGTTCTTGAGGAATCTGAGAATTTGATGATCCTGTCTGTAGAGGATTGTATTAGTCAGAGTTTTCCAGAGAAAAAGAACCAATAGGATGTGTGTATATAAAGAAAGAGATTTATTGTGGGGAATTGGCTCACACGATTGCGGAGGCTAGCAGGTCCACAATCTGCACAATGGACCATCAGCCAGAGACAGGTGATGCCGCAGTTCAGGTCCAAAGGCCTTCAGCTGATACTTCCCTTTTCAGAGGTTTTTTTAAAAATTCCAGCCGTCCTCATGGGTGTGAAGGGGTATCTCATTGTGCTTTTGATATCAATTTCCCTAACCACTAACAATGTGAGCATCTTTCCAGGAGCTTACTGGCTCTCCGTATACCTCCTCTGAAAAAATATCTATCAGGTCCTTTGGTCATATTTTAATTCAGTTCTTTGTCCTTTCGTTGTTGAGCTGTAACACTTCTTTATATGTTCTGTATCCTATAACCTTATCAGATGTATGATTTGCAAATATTTTCTCCCATTCTGTGGGTTTATTTTTTCAATTTCTGAGAGTGTCCTTTGAGGCACAGTTTTTTTTTTATTTTGAAGAAGGCTAGTTTATATATTTTGGAGGTTGCCTGTGCTTGGTGTGTCATATCTCAGAAAGTGTTGCCTAATCTAAGGCCATGAGGGTCGACATCTATGTCTCCTTTTAAATCTTTTATAGTTTTAGCTCTTTGATCCATTTTGAGTTAATTTTTGTATATGGTGTGAGGTAGGAATCCAAATTCATTCTTTTTCAGGTGTCCCAGCACCATTCATTAAAATGACTATTCTTTCCTTATTGAATTGTCTTAGTTTCCTTGTTGAAAAATCAATCAGCCATAGATGTATGGCATTATTTCTGAACTCCTGGGGGCATTCTTTTGATCATTGTCTTGATTAGTGTAGCTTTTTATTAAGTTTTAACATCAAGATTTGTGAGTCCTCCACCTTTGTTTTAATTTGTCAGGATGATTTTGGCCGGTTTTGTCCCTGGCACCTCCACATGAACTTGAAGATAAGTTTGAGCTTCTTGGACACGCTTGAATGTGTTAAAATGATAGCAGGGGCTCACAGGAGGTTGAAGAACAAGACTTGTAAAACTCACAGGAAGCCAGAGAAAAGGAGCTCGGGCTGCCCTGGACATGATGTGATGGCTTCACCTCAGCATCTGTGAACAAACTCCAATTGTTCTTTTGTTGTTGCTTTGCATCCTCCAGTTCCAAAGTCCTGGTGTGGGTGTCCAGCTGGCCAAGTCCAGTTGCCATGTCTGAGCTCTCGCTATCTGGGAAAAGGAGAGCAGGCTCACTTTTCCTTTCGACTTTGGTATCAGGAGCTGGGACTCTGCATCAGGTGACAGGTTTTCACTATATTTTTAATAATATTCACTACATCTAAATGGGGATAATTGTTTACTTGTCTGTAACTTCCATAAAAGCAAGTATTACGCTTTGTCCAACATTTTTATCTGCAGTTCTCTGTAAGAAGCATTTTCCCCTAAGGGACTGTGTCTTTTATTTCACAAAAAAAACCCCACATAAAATAAATATGCGTTGAAGCATAAAGAGAATAACAATCCTATAGCCTAGGAGGCAGGTATAATTATTATCGATCCCGTGGTACAAACAAGAAAAGTGAATCTTTAAGAGTAAATCATTTACTAAAGTTCACATAAAAAGTGAATGGTTGGGTGTAAACTCAGGTTTCCAGACTCCAGCGCCCACAGTCCTGGGCACTATTGTACCAGACGGTCGTGGGCCTGGACAATGGCCTTTAGTATGCGGATCAGTTTCCTAGAGCTGGTTCACAAACTGGGTGACACCACAAACTGGGTGGTGGCTTAAAAACACCAAAATGTATGCTCTCCCAGTCCTGGAGGCCAGAAGTCCAAAATCAAGGTGTGGGCAGAGTTGGCTCCTTCTTGCCCTGAGGGGGAACCTGCTCCAGGCTTCACTCTGAGCCTGTGGTCGTTCTGGCGACCCTTGGGGTCCCTCAGCTTGTGGACCCCCTGCCCCATGTGGGCCTCCATCATCCCTGGGTCTCTGCGTCTCTTCCTCTCTTCTTATAAGGATACTGGTCATTGGTATAGGGCCCACCCTGATCTAGGATGACCTCATCTTACCCATTGACATCTTTAAAGACCCTATTTCCAAATTAGATCACACTTTGAAGTTACGGACGGACGTGAATTTGGGGAGACACTATCCAACCCAGTTCAGAGTCACACAGACCTGAACTAGGGTATTGGCCCCTCCTTAGCTTCACAACCTCAGAATCCTCACTCACCCAGCAGTTGTGATGTATAACGCAGGTGGCAGTACATCCCGGTTTGCCTCAGACAGTCCCTGTTGCCCTGACATCACTTTAATATTGTCCCCATTTACTCCCCAAGGTGTTTCCATTTGAACAATAAATGATGCAGTCACCCCACGCGCAATGTGTGTGAATGTCTAATACACAGGAGGCCCTCAATAAGTAGCAACATCTATTATCAAAAGCAGCAGCATTCAGTAACGGGGCCACAGGTTTTGGGTAAAGGCTTTCTGTCACCTAGGAGGGGAAGGCGGAGCCCACCGTCGACGGCTGTGGCTACAAACCAAAGAGGACCATTCATGTGTGGAGTGTGAAAAGGAGGGTAAATCACGCGCTGACTGGAGTTCGTAGAGGCCTCGCCCATGAGTAGCTGCACGGTCAGCACTGTGGCTATGGTCAAGGGGTGTATTTACGTCGTGGGTTAAAAGGCAGGGCTGAATCTTGTTCACTGACTTCTCCCCTGGCTTAGCACAGTGAGGCAGATAGCACAGCTTCTAAAGTTTGTTGAATTCCTGAACGAGTTATACAGACATTCCCAAATCGAGGTTCATTACACTCAAGTGGGGTAATTCCATCTTTCCAAGATGGACAAGCAGAGTCTAAATCGCTTTTGTTTCTTCTTTGTAAAGCGACCTCATTAGACTCTTCCACTAGCTCTTAAGGCAGGGCCTTGAACTTTGTATCGGCCCCGTGTCTGCCCCCAGCCCAGGCCTACTGAATACAAACATCCAGGGTAGAGCCTGGGACTGATGTTTCAAGACCATCCCTGGCGAGTCTCTGCTCATTAACTCAGGAGGCGAAGCTGCTACCAGGGGTACCTGTGATCCAGCTCCAGCAGGAAGAAAGAAGGAACGAATGGCAAGGGCCCAGCACACTCCCTTTACCTATGTGTCACCAAATGTAGATTCAGAAACAATCCTGATTCTCCCGAACACCTTTTTCCTCATCTCCTTCAACATTTCACTCAGTGACGCCCTCGCATCTTCAAATCAACTCAAAGGAAGGTGCAACCTTTCTCTGCAGCTTTAGGACTGTGCTGTCGAGTATGGCAGCCACCTATACCTATTTAGAGTTAAATTAATTAAATACGATTTGAATTCAGCTCCCTGGTTTCACTTCAGGTGCTCAGTGGCCTCATGGCAGCTCCTACATTGGATGGTGCTGACATTGGGAGCTTTTCATTGCTGCAGAAGCTTCTATTGGATGGCACACCTCTGGCTCTAGAGGGGTGTCTGCTGACCTTGGATGCAGGAGAGTCACGGGGAGCTTTCAAAACCCCAACGCCCAGGCTGCACCCTTGGCCACTTCATCACAGCTTATGGGGACGTGGCCCAGGCCTCTCTACCGGTGCCCGGGTCATCTGGAGGGTTGTTAAAGCAGAGATGGCTGGGCCCCGCCCACAGAACTTCAGATTCAGTAAGTCGGTGGGGGGGATGTGAGAACGTGCATTTCTAACACTTCTCCAGGGAGCTTGGAGCTTATTTCACAGCCGATGCCCTAGAAGGCAGGCAACCCAGGAGACTGCATCCACCCCCCAGAGCACCACACCGTCCCTTCTGGCAGGGCACCCGCCACCCTGCACTGCACGTAGCAGCGGAAAGCAGGCCAAGCCCTGCTTCTACGTTGCTGCCCTGTGGCCCCAGGAGAGGGCCCTGGAGGCCACTGGAACTACCCAGGGCGGGGGCCAGTGTCCAGCTCAAAAGGAAGCTTCGCCCTTGCTCCCACCTCCGCTCCATCAATTTTCTCTGCGTCATTCCCAAGTTCCTGAGGCCATGGGGACATGGCACCCTCTCCAGCGCAGCCTGGCTCCAGGGTTCGTGAGAAGGAGGGGCTCACCCTTTCCAGATGTCCCCGCCATGCCCAGAGGGGGATCTTTGCAAGTCCTCCGGTTCTGCAATCCATCCAGTGTTGTCTGCCCACTGGTCCCCCAGAAAATCATATTAATGGGTCCTACCTGGGAAGACAGTGGCCCTGGCCTTATGCAGCCTGAAACTTCTGGAAGCCAGAGCCAAATGGGTAATATTTTAGGATCACACATTGAGACCCACAGTGAGACCAGCCCCAAAGGGACCGGTCTAAAGGGCCCCAGGGTTTCACCTCCAATCTCCGCCTTGGTTCTATTCAAAGGGTTTTCCTCCAGGATCACACGGATTTCCTTCTTTTCTTCTTCTTCTCATCCCATCTCATTTTAATGTGGGCTTCTCTTCACTCTAGATGAAGAAAAGCATTTATAAGGTATGAGAGTCCATCCCTCATGTAGCCCATATTTTCCATTAAAAAGCAATGAAGTTGCATGGACGGACCTAGAGATTGTCATACTGAGTGAGTCAGCCAGACAGAGAAAGACAAATACATGATATTGCTTACATGTGGCATCTAAACAAAGGGTACAGATGAACTTATTTACAAAACAGAAATAGAGTCACAGATGTAGGAAACAAACTTATGGTTACCAGGGGATGGGGGGGGAGGGATAAATTGGGAGGTTGACATTAAAAGATACACACTACTATATATAAAATAGAGAACTAATAAGAACTTACTGTATAGCCCAGGGAACTCTGCGATACTTTGTAATGACCTATATGGAAACAGAATCTAAAAAAGAGTGGATATATGTATACGTATAGCTGATTCACTTTGCTGTACAGCAGAAACTAACACAACACTGTAAAGCAACTATACGCCAATAAAAATTAATTTTAAAAATAAATAAATAATAAAGATAAATGCTAACAACAACAACGACAAAAATGAAGTTGCTCTAACCTAGTCCCAATTTCTGTGCCTTAAAGAAATAAAGGATAATTGCTTATCCATCAGAGTGGCTGAACTTCACCAAACACCGGATCTTAAATGCCATTTTGAGGCCAAAAAAACCTGCACTCTTTCTTAATACCATGTTTCTATGGGTATATTAGAATACAAAATGAGGAAACTGAATTCTACCACAAACCTGAAGAAAAGTTACATCAAATCGTTGGAGAGAATGTGTGATAATAAAGTGTAAAGGTTTTTCATACCCTGAAAACACTGGTAAGCAAAGGATCAGCTCCTTGGTCTTGTTCCAAAGACTTCCAGAATAATAATTGTTAAAAACACAAAGAGCAAAACGTATAAAAGTGCAACAACACTGTTTCAGGTTTACCCACCCACATGCACGTCTGTGGATTACTCCGGAAATCTAGCCCCCAGTTGGATCTATTTCACAGAATAACATAAAATGTTTACAAAGTCCGTCCTACATCTCCCAGTGATGTAAGTTTCAAATCACATGGTGCTTTTTTTTTAAGCACTTGAGCTCAAGCAGGAAGAGATTCCTTTTACGCTGGAAAGGAATCAGGGATTCGGGTCGCATTTTAGCTCATCTTTCATTTTCAAGCACTCCTCAGACGTTAATAAGCGTAATCCCCTAATTTGGCGAAGAAACCCAGCCCCCCAATACCGGGCTTTTTCCTGGGCTCTAACAAAGAGAGCAGGTCCGCCCCAAAGCGGGGAGGGGCTGCGGACTCCCCAGACCTTTGACGACCCTTTTGCCCCAAGCTTCAGCTTTTCAGTTAGGAAGTTAAAGAGAAGGAAAGAGAAAACATATTTAAAATTCAATCCCAAGAGCGTCTACGCATCATTAAAGACAGACCTTTGTTCCGTCACTTTCCGAACTTTAAATGTGAATTCTTCTTCTCAAGATTACTGCTGGATTTTGTTCTTCTGGGGAAAAAAGAGAACACTTTAAGCACCCTAAAATGAGGCTTTCACCTGATACTAATTTTCTTCTTAGTTATAAAGGCTATTGTTTGTTTGAACAAAGAGAAATAGGAGCTATTAGCAGCTGTTTACATTATAGGAATGAGGGCACCGAGGGGGGAGGGGAGGAAACCTCCTTCATTAACGAGCAGGGGACGTTGATAACTGGGGAACTGCAGGCCCGAAAAAGGAAAGACAATGCTCATATTTTCTAGTCCTTCCACCCATCCAAGGCGCTATATTTACCATCTCTTAAATGCCACTAACACATTTTAGATAGATCTAGGTTGAGTGTGAAATTTTAGATTAAACAAGCAGGTAGAGTCTGATTTTTAAAACAAAAACAACACACCACCCTAGAACTCTGCGATCAGGCTTGTGTGGAAACACTCACTGCAGGGCCAGGCTGAGCACACAGGGCGGCCGGGCGTCTGTGCCATGTCGGGGTCGCCCCCCGCCCAAGGAATCCTGGCCTTTGAGGAGGGGCCGCAAACCAGGCTCTCGATAAATATTTATAGAACAAATGAGTGAATGAATTTCACTTGAATTAAACATGACTCCTCTGTGCCCAGCATAATTCACTTTCATTTCAGTGATTGGAAGCTTGGCTGAAGAGTGTCCTTCTGAAACCTTAGAGCAGAAGCTTCCTGTACTGCCCAGCTCCCTGGAGAGCCTCCAACCTGGCCAGAGGCTGAATGAAGCCCTAACGCACAGCCCTTCATCTGAATATTTTTATTAAGGAAAAAAAAATCGCAAGCGATGATATCCGGTGACTGGCTTCTGCCACCCACCCATCTCGCGTTCCACCTGGTCATGTGCTGGTTTCAAACTCAGGGCACAAGCAACACAAGTCAGAATTGTTTCTTTTTTTAACCTTTGGGGAAGAAACAGAAATGGAGGAGAGGGAAGAGTAACAGGGGCGGATTAAACACGAGGCAGGTCCAGGCTTTTACTATGACTGTTGCTAACTCACCAGCTAATCAAAGCATTAAATGCAGGCGTAATTTGTCCGCGGAGGTCCCTCCATTGTTCCCTGAAGCATCAAGGGGGGTGGGAGTGGGATTCAGTGTTTACATCCACGAATCCTAAAGGCAAGGCTAATGCCCTTTGCCATTAAAGCTGCGGACCTTGCTGTATCTCTCTTGAATGGAACAAGCTACGTTTTGAAGGACCATTGTCTTCCATGTGGAAATATTTATTTGCTGGCCACCGCAGAGCTGCCAGGAAGGGATAAAGCATCTCCTGCTGGAGTTTCAGAAGCCAGTCTCCAACCGCTCGATTATGCTGTGTTCTCTGCCTCTCCCTCACGACTTCATCCTTTTTTTTTTTTTTTTTTCTTTTTACTATAAGAGACTTTCATTTATTGCTTCTAGAAAGCCAGGTGCATTGCAGTGGATCTCTTTGGCGGAATCCTTGTTTCATTATGGAGCACCTAAGGTGTGCTGGCTAGTGGCAGCGGGATGCAGAGAGGAGGGGCCCCTGGCCCACCTCTTCGGGGCCACCTTGAGCTGGGAGGGACCCGGCTTTTCCATGACACACACTGACTTAAGTCCTTCAGAGATTTAAAAATCCCCTCTGTGAGCCCAAACTTTCCCGTTGCTGGCCAGAAAAAGAGAGTTCCCAGGAGTTTCGGTTCCTGATGCTCCGGGCAAACAGCATTTGCACAAAATGGGCCGGGGGGGGGGGGTCTCAGAAGTGCCTGTTTTGCACGGTTTACAAACACGCTCAGGTTGCACTTAGCCCTTGTGCTTGCTTTTAAAAGTGAAATGTTGGCATTTTGCATTTAATCCACACTAAAGCTCTTTGGTATCGGGACTTAAAAGGTCTTCCAATGGCCAAGACTTTGCAGCTTGGATAACATCTTTGGAAAGGTTAGATGAGGCCATTTTCTAAAGCCGTTGTGGGCACAAACACAGGACTTTCTGCCCTGCTGGAAAGGCGGGAGGAAACGGGGTTCTGCCGGCCCAGCCTCCCCTCCCGTCTGTCCGCCTCTGGGTCCGCGGGGAGCTGCGGGCGCTGCAAGGCTGCGGGCACTTGCACGAAGCATCCCGGCTGCACCGAGGAAGGCGGGACCACCTCGGTCCGCGTGGCCGCGGCCTCCCAAGCAACCGAAGCCGGATCCGGAGCAGGCCGAGGAGGCGCGGCGCAGACCTGCCAGCAGGGGGCGCCGCGGGCCCCTCCGAGACAAAGGCCCACAGCCCAGAGCCGGGAAATGGGGGCGGCGCCCGGGGCCGAGGTGGGCTGCCAGGGGGGCGGGGCCTGGTGGCCCCCTCCCAGCGCCGCCCCTCCCCCCTCGAAGCCGCAGCCCAAGCCCGCCCGCGCCCCGGGGCCCTGACCCGGTGCAGCCCGGCGCCCCCAGGGAGGGGACGAGGGATGACCTGGTGTCTTTCCTAAGATGGTTCCCGTTGGCTGCGCGGTCGCGGGCATCTGCCCCCGTGTCACCGACGGGCTTCCCCCCAGGCGCAGCGCGGCTGCACTAGTGGCCGCGAGGAGGGGACCCCGGGTCCGCATGGGCACGGCCGCCGAGGCCTGCGTGCTCCCTTAGGTGTCCGGGGGCACAAACCCCAGCGTCCCGACCCGGCGAGCAGGCCGGGCAGGTCCTCCCTCCCCGGCCCTGCCGGCCCCGCCGGCCCCTCCCAGCGGTGACCTCATTCCCAGGCTGGGGAGCGGGGTGAGACCGCCGCCCGGGCCCAGGCATTTGCAGGCACGCGCAGCGCGGGCGGCCTCGGCTTGTCTTTAGAGACACCGTAGTTTTGTGTGGCCCAGGCCACCTTCCCGACACTGGAGCCCAGAGCACTGACAGACTCCCTTCAGTGCTGTGTCGCGGGACGCCCAGGGCCTTTTCGCACTTTGCACCAGGCGAGAGCAAACCCTGGTCGCCGCGCAGAGACCCTCCCCGCCGTCTGCACACACGTCCCCAGCCCGCGGCCCGCGAGGGCTGAGGCTGCTGCCCGGCTCCAGTGCGAGTCGGGTCCAAAAGGCTTGACCGGATCTGCTGAGGGAGACCAGGGCCTCGGGGGAAGCTGTGCGGAGTCCTCAGCTCCCGCCGGGTGCTCAGAGGACAAAGAGGGGCCTGTGAGTCAGGCTTCCCTCCAGCCAGTGGGAGACACACCCGGAAGCATCTTGTCTCACGCAGGCCACACCTGTGCCAGCCGCGGTGCTCCCTGCGCTGCGGCCGCTAGGAGTGCCCGGCCCCTTTGTCACGCTGCCCCAAACATTGGGGAACCTAATACAAACGTTACTTTCCCTGGCCACATAGCCAGGTCTTTCCCAACTTTGAACGGGTTAGCTGGAAAAAAAAAAAAAATCAAAGCCAAGTTTGGGGATTAAATTTCCTGTGTAGCTCAATCCGTTACAACGGAAATCCAGAGGGGAAAAAAGAATTAGGAACAAACTTCTTCGGTGCTTTTCCCATGTGCCCCAGTGAACCCGAGGCACCCCTCACCCTCCCCTCCAGAGCCAGGGAAGATCTGAATACTGTGATTATGACAGACTGCATTGGATACATTTTCTTTTTTAAGATAAAAGTTTTATTTCAGAGAGAAGCACAAAGCCGCCACTGTCGTGAACAAGCCAGGGCCTCGAAGGGACTCAAGGACCTTCCAGAGGGGAACAAAAGGCATTGGCTCTTGATTAAGGAAAGTCATTGGTGGCCCAGCCCCTGGGCCTCTCTTTCCCTCCTGCACTCCGGCCCCTGGGCTCTCCCTGCAGAGTTCTGGGGGCGACAGCCGCACTCTTTCCCTCTCAGACCCCTTACTCTTGCTAAATCACCCCCAGGCCTCAGCCAGCCCCTGCCCCTGGCTGTCATCCCCGTTACCCCCCAGGGTCCTTGGCCTCCTTAATCGACAGAAATTGATCAGAGGCCAGACAAGAAATTCAGGCAAGGCTTTATCAGGGCCCCTGCTGCAGCACGAGGGAGCGAGAACAAGCAACAGATTCCCTTGCTGGCTCACTCAAGTGGGGCGGAGCTGGTTCTTTGCACAGGGTGAGGGGTCGGGCTGGAGGGGTGACTTAGGGGGTCTGCCCACCCCTTTGGCGGTGTTGAGTGCAGGGGGCATGCGCAGTGCCCTGCTTTTGCTCCCAGCTCTTCAGAAGTGGCAGTTAGGCTCTTCTGGTCTTTTTGTATCTTCTTGTCCGTAATTTGTCCCAGCTGCACATGCACAGAGTTACTTTTAGTCCCTAATAGTTTCTTTGTATTTTGTTGCTGGAGGAGAAGTTTGTCCAGGTGCAAGCACTGCAGCAAAGGGTCCCAGGCCCCAGGTCCCAGCCTGTCTCACCCCTGCAGGACTGGGTTCACCTCCTGGGTTCCCATGAGATTCTCCCCATCACCCCGTAGAGCCCCAGCCTTGACCTTCCTCCATGCTTCCTCTGGCCATTGCCAACTTGGGGGGACCCCACTCAAACATTCGCTCCCACGACATGTATGGATTGAGCCCCGAGTACAGTCTGAGCACAACTCACTGCCCTGTCTTGGGGGCTTCCATCTGCCCTTTCTCTAGTTCACCCTCAGCTCAAGTCCCAGAGCCATGTAGCCTGCAGGGGAGGGCGTCCTGGACCCTGACGCTTCCAACTGCCCTGAGTCTCTGTCCATCCTCACAGGTGGGCTCTACCGTCTGACCGTCTGACACCAGTCATCCCCGATTTTCTCCAGGTTTCTGGAATCTCCAGTCCTGGGCAAAAGAGGCAGGGTTCTCTGACTGCTGGTTCAGGGAAGTGATTAAAGCCTGGCTCAAAATTCCTTCTCTTTTTTACCCCTCTCGCCACCAGTTATCCTCCAGAGATGTCGTTTTTAATTTCATCCCAGGCCCTCCTTCCTCTTCTTCCTACAAAGTGAGCACCATCTCCAAGCCTTAAACAAACAAACAAACAAAGAGGACCTTCCCTTTCCCTTCACCACCAACATCTTGAAGGGAACAGTTTCCAAGCTGCTTCAGCTCTGTTGACTTAGACCCCTAGAATCTGGCTTCTAACTGAATCCTTCCGTCCTTGTACAAAATTGCTGTCTCAGGGAATTCCCTGGCAGTCCAGTGGTTAGGACTCGGTGCTTGCATTGCTGAGGGTTCAATCCCTGGTCAGGGAACTAATAAGATCTCACAAGCCATGCGGCGCAGCCAAAAAAAAAAAAAAAAAAAAATTGCCGTCTCAAAGATCAGTGACTGAATAGCCTATGTTTAGTTTTAATTTGGGTTTAGTGTTCAATGGGCAAGTCACTGTGTCCATCGTTAAGCACCCCTGTCACCTCCAGGACACTCATCTGAAAGCAACCTCCTTGTGGAAGGGGTGGTGTGTCCTGGAAATACCAAGGGCCTCCAAGGGGACAGGACCAGAAGTGGGGTTTAAATCCAGGTATAAAACCAGAAGTGTAGACTCTGGGACACCAAACCTCACAATCCCAGGTACATTAGTTAGCTATTGCTGCATAACAAAATATCCCCAAACTTAGAGGCTTCAAACAATGAAAAACATTTATTGTCTCATACAGCTTCTATGGGTCAGGAATTCTGGACTGGCTGAGATGGTGTTCTGGCTCGGAGCTGCTGCAGAGATTGCATCAAGGTGTTGGTTGAGGCCATGGTCATCTGAAGGCCACGTCCAGGACCGTCGACTCACATGGAGCAAGCCAGTCCCGCGTGGTGTGAAGTCGGCACGGGGATGTTCGTTCATCCCCACAACTGACGGCTGTCTCCCTCCAGAATTAGTGATCACAGAGGTCAAGGCAGAAGCTGCAGTGTCTTCAAATACCACACCAGGCACATCACAGGACGTCGTTTCTGCATTGCGCGTTCAGTTACACAGCGTGGGCGGGATTACCAAGGGCGTGGATACCTAGGGGCAAGGTAGGTCAAGGGCCATTTGGGGGCCCCAGCAGGTGAAATGAGCCTCTGGAAGGCGGAGGGAACACAGCTTATAGGACTACCTAATTCATAGTTTTCAAACCTTTCTTTATCTCTCTCTTTTTTTTTTTTGCGGTACGCGGGCCTCTCACTGCTGTGGCCTCTCCCGTTGTGGAGCACAGGCTCCGGACGCGCAGGCTCAGCGGCCATGGCTCATGGGCCCAGCCGCTCTGCGGCATGTGGGATCCTCCTGGACCGGGGCACAAACCCGTGTCCCCTGCATCGGCAGGCGGACTCTCAACCACTGCGCCACCAGGGAAGCCCTCTTTATCTCTTTTTTTAAAGCTGAATGCTTTTATCGAAATCCCTTATGTCAGAATCAGTTTATACACAAATAAAAATGGAGCCTCCCTCGCTCGAGCCGCGCAAACTGCTGGGTTCCCTCCCCAGCTGTCCCTTCTCTGCGCTCCCCTCCCCACCACCATCAAGGGTCCTTGAAGCTTCTCCAAAGGACAAAGATTTCGACCCAGAGAGCGTGAGGAAATGGTCCTGCCTGCACCGCTGGGGCCACTGGATGTTAGGAACAGTTTTGGGAAAGCAATTTGGTGACAGCTATTAAAATTTAAGTACACGTGTCCTTTGTCAGTTTTACTTCTAGGAATCCATCCCACACATAAACTTTCATAGGTGCACAGAGATGTAGGTACAAGGCAAACTTTTAGAGGCACTTAAATGCCTGTTTATAGAGGACTGCTTACATAAATGATAGGACATCAGGCTATTACATGCCTATTAAAAAATTAGGGATTTTTACATGTATTAATGTGGAGACATCTATTGTTACATTAGAAAAGCAAGCTGCAGAATACTACTTACAGTTTGATCCTCTATATGTGCACATATAGTCTTCACGGTCAGAAAGAATTTCTGGAAGGTGGTAATGTGGTTTCCCTTTGGGAAGTGAGAACAAGGAATACGTAAGTCGGTGAAGGGGTCAAGAGGTTTCGTCTTCCGCCTCACCGTGTGGCATGAGGGATCTTAGTTCCCTGACTCAGGGATTGAACCTGGGCCCCCTGCAGTGGAAGCGCGGTCCTAATCGCTGTACTGCCAGGGAGTTCCAAGAGATTTCCATTTTAACTTTACACCATTTAATATTTTTTAAATTGCTTCCAACCACCTTTTGAAGATTCACTTTCTTCTGGTGAAATACAGTTCATATACCATAAAATTCACCATTTTGAAGTGTACAATTCAGCAGTTTTTAGTTCACTCATAAACGTGTACAGCTATCACCACTACGAATTCCGGAATAAGATGGACTCATTTTCCAATAAACATTGTTGAAGTAGAATGGGAAAATCTTCGATTATTATCTCCTGGTGTCCACGCTTGCTTTGGTGGGCAGGTCACTTAAAAGGACGGCCCGTGGAGGGGCAGTGGCCATCGCATCCCCACTGGGACCTCTCCCCACACTTCAGACTTTTGAAACTCTTTCTGGAGGCCGTCCCCCTACCTCATTACACACTTCCATCCACAGGTGCTCACGTTGTGTATTTTGTTTGCTGGGCGCCTCACTGATTCTGGATTTCTCTCCACCAACTGCCGTCGTGCCATCCATTACCTATGGTCACAGCCAGTGATTTTAACCAACACCACCACTGCTCATCCTTAGGTATGTTCCTGGACATTGCTGATCCTCCTAGGGACTGCACCATGGGTTTTCTAAGCCCTGAGTGCAGGGAAGCAGGAAACACTGCATAGGTCCACACCAGGATGAGGAGGAGGTATTCACCAACACAGCCGGAGCCTACGCTTTCTCCATCACTGCTGCGATAGTGAGTAAGGATGACCCTCTGTATTCTATTTCAGTCCTCAGGCCCCTCAGATCTTCGCAGCTGTGTCACCTTCCTTCACAAGTTCAGTCCTGAAACCGCTAGTGACAGTCCAGTCTTTGGGAACGCGGGCTATCAGAAGACCAGGTTATCCTTGGTCAGACCCTGGCCTTTTCCGTCTTGACTGAGTCTACCTTTGGTGTCTGGGTTCTCCCTGGTGACAGCTGCAAACCCCCCATGCCCGAGCTCTCCATATCGGGGTTCAATCCCTCCCACCAACCAACATCTTGGGTTTCCCCGAGGGCCTACTGCATTCACGTCTGTGGGTCCCTTCCTCGGGCCCAGCTCCGACACAAGCCCTGGACCAAGGCTCTGGACCTGTGGCTAAAGGCATTTTCCCCTCATTACCCTTTCACATCGTACATCAAGCCCCTAGTTTGGGAACTATTGGAGCATGAAGCCCCTCCCTGGAATCACCAGGTCCCAATCTTATTTCCACATTCCTACACCAAGTATATAAAGGTGCTTGGATTCGTAATCCTGGTGCGTGCAGAGGCTGGCCTGACGTGCCACCAAACAAACCCAGAGAGACAGCGACCACTGCCTAGTGGTTGGTATCTGACGCACAGAGAGACTGTGTGCCATTTATAAACGCCACGCAACATGTAATGAAATTGCAGAACCTGTGAGGCTCAGGACACTTAAATGTGTTCTGAGTCATCTTGGTGCCTGTCTGCAGAATCTTAGCAGGAAATGTACTTGAGGAAACAGAGAAAAAGGAACTCAGAACAAAATAAAATGTCAGTGAAACAAAATGTTTTTGCTGGTTCATCTTCCAGCCAGGAAGACCCCAGCAGGACTAGCTGATTTTTTGTACGTTTTGAAGGGCATTTGTATAAATCCAAGGGTAGAGATCACTTTAGACAGAAGAGAAACCAGAATATATAACTACGAATGTTTCAGTACTATCAAATTAAGTTCAGATTGTTTTGGTTAGTTTACTTCCTTATCTTCACACAAGAGAAATCAAGGGAAAACTTTCAAGGGAAAATTTGGGCCCCTAGACCTCATCCTAGTGGGTTGCTGGTTTTCTAGACTCTCTTTTTTGAGATTGCTTTTGCCCATCCCTGCAAATTTAGATGATACCTTTTCTTTTAACCTGAAATTGTGCAGGCTCTCTGTTCCTACACAGAAGAACGTGAGCTGCCTCAGCAACGCTGAGTTGTTTGTTATATCTTTTTCTAAATTAAAAACAAAGAAATAGAGTTCAGGTGACTGTAGGAATGGAAGCCCTCAAAACTGCTTTTGTGGGGACTGCCCTGGTGGTCCAGCAGTTAAGACTCTGCACTCCCAATGCAGTAGAGCCCAGGTTCGATCCCTGGTCAGGGAACTAGATCCTGCATGCCGCAACTAAAAGATCCCGCGTGCCTCAACAAATATCCCGCGTGCCACAACTAAGACCCACCAGCTTAGCCAAATCAATCAATCAATCAATATTTTTAAAAATAATAAAGTAAAAATTCCAAAACCCTTAAAGATATTGCTTTTGCATCCATTGGGAAGAGGCATTGGATCCCCCAGTGGGGCTCTGTGGACAGAAACAAGCACGTGCCGGTCAGTTGTGGTTTTCTCTGGGGAGCAGTGCAGACTCTCCTTTGCAAAACAGAGACTCCTCACATCTGACTCGGGAGGGACAGCTCTCCAGAGATGCACACGCACCCGGTCATAATCCCTGCTTCTGTGCTCCTGAGCTCCCTCCCTTTTATTTACAGAGAATGATATCTTTTAAAAGCCTGTGGGTGAAACTCACGCTCAGCACTGAACCTGAAACGTGGTCCAGCCCTGTGACCCGAGGCAACATCCCGACCTCCTGGCTCGTGGTCCCTCCTCTTCCCGCTTCCCCGCTTCACCCCTTCCGCATCCTCCGCGCCTCTTTCCTGTCCTGGGTGTCCCCACTGCCTCCTGTTCTGGAACCACGTCACCGTCCACAGCAGCTCCTGCTTCCACGGGCCTCGTGACAGCCCTCCTGGGATGGGCAGGGCAGCACGTCATCTTCACCGAGAACCGCCCAGCGCCCCCCATGGCCAGGCACATGTGTCCTCTTTCACAAACGGGAAACCGAGGCTTGGCAAGGTACTTGCCCCAATCTCAGCTCAACAGAGGCCGAGTCAAGACTTGAAATCAAATCTGTCTTCCGATTCCGTGCCCTCCACCTTTGCCCTATCACCTCCGGTTGGCTGTGCATTTTCTGGAATAACTGCAGCTACAGCGTAGCGAGCAGTCACGCGGTACCAGGCACGGCCTTCCTGGGGGCACCGTGGTCGCCTTCCCCTCTCCTTTACGGACAAGAAGGCGGGCTCGGATGGGTGCGCTTGCCTGTGACGGCCCCGCTGTGAGAGTGGAGGTGGGCTCGTCCTGGATGGCCGGGTACCAGGCTCCAGGCTCTGGACTCCACTCTGCCTCTGCCATGAGCGAAAACTCATTGCGTGGAGACCTGGGTACCAGGCCATAGTGGAGAGACCGAGCATGCAGCCGGGGCTCCGTCTCTCCCTGCCCTCCTTGAGTCTTGGTTTGCTGGGCAGCGGAAGAGGAGGGTCTCCCCTGCCTTGCACAGTCATCGCCCGGTTGCCCCCACCAGGCTTCGGGGCACTTAGAAGGCGCTCGTGAGCGTTAGGGCTTTTCATCGCTCTCTCTGACAACCACCCTGCTCGTGGACGCTAATCCTTTGGTCCCTACCGCAGTCGCTTCTTCCAGAAGGACTTGAAATGTTTCCCAAGTTCCTGAGCCCCCGCTCAGGGTCGAGGGAGAGCACTGGTTGTAGCGACATAGAGAACGGCCCCTCCCCCGTGCCTTGGCGGCTGAATGCCACCGTCAAGTTCCCTTTCTGCACCATGTGGTCCCCCCAGCCTGCGCCCACCCTGGCTGCCCGTCCTTCTGCATCCCCACTGCAGTGACCCTGGGCTCGGAGGAGGCCCTCCTGGGATCAGGTGACGGGCTCATCACAGGCGTCGGTGTGAATATTGGGGTGGGACTGGCTGGCACCCTCTTCCTCTCCATGTCCCCATGTCTCTGTCGGATACGTATCTAAGTGTGAAAGAATCTGTTTGTGTTTAGAGCTGCCTCCTTTGGAAAGGCTTTGGTCAAGCTGTCTGGGCAGTCAGGCTGGGAGGGGAGCTGGGGCGGGGGGGGCAGCACCCCGGGGGGGCAGGGGGCCTTCCCCGTGCTCCTGGGGGTGCACTGCCTGGGTCTCCCGTTATCTTCACGTTTCTCTTCCTCTTCTTTGCTTTTCTCTTTGCTTCACCCAAATTAAGTGCCCACGATCATCTACGCTAGTCCACATATACCAATATGGAAATCTCTCTCATCCTAGATGGAGGAAAGGATTCTGTTTCGGGTGCCTGCCCTTGTCTGGGATAGTCAGCACAGCCCAAGACTGGCCAGGACGCGAGCACACTGGCCGCAGGGGCACCGGCCACCAGCCGGAGAGCGCAGCTTCAGACACGTTGGCACTGAGCACCAGATGCCTGCATTAGACGTGTCCCCGGGCTGAAAAACACAAATCCCGACAGCAGTAACTCCGTGACAGTCCCCTCCACCGACACACACACGGGCATGTGCGTGCGCACACGGGCACGCGCGCGCACACACACACGGTGCTTTTCTTGCATAATTTACTCTTCCCTCTGACTCACAGCATTTTTCCCTAGTGCGTAACTGAAACCAAACACCTCCCATTACACACCCTGGGAGCACACAACTCCTAAAGGGAGATGCTCGAGTGCTTACATGGTAAAAGTATGTAGTCATTAAAAATAATGTTTTGAAGCCAGAAATTACTTATGCACTGACAGTTTACAAAGGGAGACTGAACACCTTTTTTTCCCAGTTATTCATAGTAATGTCCTGTTACCATAGATACAGATCCACCGAGGATGGCGGACTCCTTCTCAGAGATCCGTCCACTCCCTCAGCCCCAGGTCAACAGGAGGGCATGTGGAAGGGGGAAAATTCAAGGGCCACAGTCAACCAACCCCTCCAGCTTCCCTGTTTTCAGTGGGTGGCAGCTGGGCTTCAGGGGACTTGCAAATGTGTACTCATACGAGGTTGGCAAAAGTGACACACTCAGAGGAATTGACCCTGACTCGAACCAGGTCATGCCCCCCACCCCTGGGCTCTGCTCAGTGGGCAAGCCCTCACTTGGCCGGCAGAAGCCTTGTGCTCCCCTCCAAAGGCAAAAGCAGTCGTGGTTTTTAAGACTTGAAATAATGCACCATCGTGGCTGTCACACTGTACTGACTCTTGTCAGTTCTGTAGTCAATGTATTGTATTCTCTGGGAAAAAAATAATTTCAGAACAAAACAAAACAACAAACACTGGGCAAGTTAAGAACCTCTGGAATTAAATACAAGGGGAATAGCCTAGGCTTCCAGATGATGTGACCAAATGAATAGAAAAGCATTCAGAAGAATAGGGCAAATTCAGAAGTCAGTGGGTCCAGGTGAACATGGACCCCAAACTCTAATTCTGGGTTTTGCTTTGAGCTGTGCGTTAGTTCAAAAACCCAAGAGTTTCGTGTTCGTAATAAATGTATCATGTTGATACCCGTTACAGCTTGCTTCTTATTCTTTTATCTGCTTAATTAAGTCTAGGACTACATATTTATGGCGTTCAAATTTGTCCTTTGAAGTGATGAAAAAGTTTTGGAAAAGGCTAGTGTGGATGGTTGCACAATGTTGTGAATGTAATTAATGTCACTGTACACTTTAAAAAGGTAAAATGGCACCTTTTATGTTTATATGTCTTCCACGCTAGAAAAAATATTTTAAGTAGCCACCCAGAGATCGAAAAAATGTATTTTGTTTTGCTTAACTAAAATTAGAAACAGAAAAGGAAACCAGAATGGTATGGTTGGTTATCATGTATTTTGTTAGATGCACGTAACAGAGATCACTTTATTTTGCCCAGAGCAATTCAAGGATAAAATGAATTGATTTACCTAAACAAACAAACCTAAGTTGCCCTTTGAGTGCCACGGTTGGAAACAAACAACAGAAGGCAGTATCTGCCCAGTGGAGCGTGCTTCTCTTTCTGCTGTGTTTTAAGGTCTGTGAAGCTGTGTTGCCCAGTGGCCCTGGGGCAGGGATGCTCAAGGTTTCAGGTGTTTGGTCCCAGTCCCTTGGGTTTGACTCCACCTGCCCCATCACTGCTGCTGTCTCTGCAGGATGCCATCCAGGGGACCCACAGCTGCCCTTAATAAAGGCCAGTTGTGTCTGAACCTGGTCAGTATTGCTTCGAAGGGTCCTAAAATGGCAGGGTTGGGAAGTGGGGTTGTGAGGACACTTTGCTTCCCCCAGAGGGGCTGGGGATGCGATACGTGGTCTGTATACCTAGACCGGCGTCTCTCTGAGATCTGCGTAGAATATCAGGGATCTATTTCCACTCCTTCCACCATCTCTCTTCCAACAAGAAGCAGAAAAAGAGTTTGCTAAGAGTGCTTACATAATTGAAATATTCTACTAGATACCGTGACATCCTCCATAGATCCTGGCAAAGTCTCCATTACTAGTGAAGAAAGTGAAGACGAACGTCTGAATAGAGGAGAGATTGTACTGATTATAATTCTCCGCTTCACATTCCTGGGCGTTTACGGAGGCTTTTTCTATGAGTTTATATTAAAGATGCTCTTTGTGGCTGTGACTGCTATTTGCATATGTGGACATGACTGAAAAGGCTAAAATGGGACCAATCCTTCCTTCCATTGAGCGTATGCATGAGGATTTTAAAAAACACAGAATTTGCTTGGAGAACAAAATCTGCCCGCGTAATGCCTTGCTGTGGCTGTACACCACCCACTGTGTGCAGCGATTTAACCTGATGGGTGAAAAAGAAATCGACCTTTGGTTTTCAAATGGCAGTTCAACACCAACACGAACCAAGACCAGGAAAGGGTGTTTCATGGTTAAAGGCCGTTTGTCTTGCTGTTATGAATTGTAAAAAATGGTTAAAATATGGACAGTTGGAAGTAGAAGGATGGATGGGTGGATGGATGGATGGGTGGATGGATAAATGGATGGATGCACAAGGACAGCTTGGTAAACGTTGAGCTTTTTAAGGAACGTAACTAATTTTATTTGTAGTTTTTTCAAAACAGGCCATTTCTTCATCTTTTAAACAGTTCACAAGAATTCAATCAGTACTACATAACAATGGTAACTATGGAAAAAATATATATATATATCACGTTGGATCTAGTGGGGAGGCATTCCGACAGCAGTTTCCTGATGTATTTTGTGATTTGGGAGAACTTGCTAAAAAGCAACGTTTTAAGAAAGTAGAAATCTTTTCCAAAATCACATCTAAAATCTGCTTTTGTGGTCAACTTTATTTAACTTCCTGATTTAGGGGGGAAATGTAGATTTTAGACCTCCTTAGAAATTACATGTAATAACTGAATATATTTTAACCTTTCAGATGCACTTATAGCAATTTAATATATAAGAAGTTACTTTGAAGACAAAAGTTGTTATGAAAATGATAGAATTAAAACTCTATTAGACACAAATGAATTCCCATGTAGTTAAGCTTTTCAAAGTATTAATGGATCCAGGCTTATTATTTTTGTTAAAATATTTTTTTAGGCTTTATCTTCCCTAATTAAACGATATATTCTTGTTTATCCACATGCAAAAAAAAGATGCATATACTTGATTTTAACATTAAAATTGATACTACATAAGCTATTTTGCACAAATTCCTTACCAAACTAGATTTATCTATCCCAAGATGATAAAACAAAGAAGGTGATTGGGGTAAGATGTTCTGGTTTATTAGTGCAATCACTGGGCTGTGAGGGGACCTTTCAGAGCACGTGTTAGAGTTTCAGTAATAGGTCAGAGGAGAAAACAAGATGGGTAATTATGAATTTTTAAGTCTGTGAGCCCCTTCAAGACAAGGCTTGTGTCTTTCCTTTATCCCAAATCCCAAGATACAGGATGTCCCTTCAAAAACATTTAAAGTATGGATGGATGGATGGATAGATGGATGGATGGGTGGAGGGATGGATGGGTAAATGGATGGAGGGCTGGATGGATGCACCAGGACAAGTTGGAAGAGGAATGAAACCTATCAGACTTGATTGATCAGTGGCAGCTTACAAATGGAAAGGAAATTTACATTGAATATAGAGTTATTCAATGTACTTAGCAACAGTTCTCAAAGCATGACCTATACATTATGTATGTAAAAAAAGATTGGGGCATTTGTCAAAATGCAGACTGCTGGGATACTCTTCTAAGTTAGAATTGTACAGCAGGGTCCAGGAAAGTTCATTTTCAGAAGCTCTCTATGCATAGCAAAGTTGACAATCACTCATAAGTAGTGTTACAATATAAAGGAAATAAGACATCTTCTATATTTTTATTATGTTTTCAATTTCTACACCATAGGGTAACTAAGAGAAACAGAAAAAGGAAAAAGAAGTCTCTCATAGGGATGACACCCCATAAGCATGGACTGGAAACAAACAAAACTCAGACTGGTTACCCAAGAATAGACTGAACAAGACATTCTGTACCACAGTGTAGGAAATACATCTCTTAGCCTAAAGACACTCTCTGCGATAATTTGAGGATTATGTTAGCAATGTCTGACATTTCCATATAGAGGAAGAGTGAATAATTTTATGAAATGATACTTTCTTTGACAGAAAAAGCATCTTGAACATTTTAATACAATATGAATGGAAATTACTCAGAAATCCCATAGTAATTCCATCAGTAATAACGAGGGCATGCATGTCAGGAGAACAGAAATGTATTTCAATTCAAATGCCTAGGGGCTCAGCACGTTTTGTACATTTAAATTTAAAAAATGCATAGGTGTACGTTCAATATGAATCACTAGAATTACAGGGTAGCTTATGAATTCTGTGCATTTCGGAAACATATTCCCTGAAGCTGATGAGTTTAACACCAGTGTGTATGATTCAAACTATAGCTTCAACATTTATCCTCAAAACATTCATGGATGCGCAGTATATTTTCAGCATCTCCTCTGGGTCATTCTCCATGAGACAAGCACGGTGCCGGGCATGTGTTTATTACACTTCCATCTGTCCTCATGGTCTTCATTTCCTCTCTTGCTCAGCCTACACGGCTGCCACGTCCGACCCTGCTGAAATAGTGTGTCAGTGGTGACAATACGGAGGGTCAGATATTTTTTGTTATGTCACGTTGCAGATCACAAGGCACGTGCACATTTAGAAAACGTGATACTGCCCCTTAAAGCCTGGTAAGAGATAGACATCACACAGGACCTTTTCAAAGATTAAAAGACGGGTGCATTGCAAGTGGAACATTTTCAACACGGTACGCCAACACAAATATCCAACGCACAGACAGTGAGCGAAATTCCATCTCTCCCAAACACTCAAACTGTCCTCATATCAGATATATGGAAATTTATTTGGCACAATTAACCCTCTGAGTCTATTCCCCTGTTTGTAAAATGACAATAATCCCTACTTCCAAGGCTGACGGATAGTCACCTGGCCTGCGGCTGCTGTGTCCATGGCCACATCCATCGTCCGTATCCATATTATTCTGGTTCGTTGTTACCTGTACAGGTTATTAAATATTTTGAATATCAACATGCCTATCTCAGACACTTGTTTAAATCAGACAAAATCATTGTAACCATTATTTATCGAATAAGACATTGTTCAATAAATTGGAGGACTTATAAATTAAGCCCTTAAATGATATTATCACGTCAGAATAACTCAACTTTAAAGGTGAAGAAGTGGGACCCAGGTGCCCTCACCTCACAAGGGGCAGCGTGGGTTAGAGCTTGAGTTTCTCTCTCTCAAGCTCTCCACCGTACCCTTTGCTCACAACCTTGCAGCCCCCACCTATTTCATGGGAGCGCTCAAGCGCTGTCTCCCTCTTTGAATGTCAGTCAGTCTCCTCCACACCAAGACTCCCTCTGGCATCAAAGGTGAGAAAAAGAAGCCTTTCTAAGGTAGCGCTCATGCCCGGGCTATTGTGAAAACGGTTATTTTCACATTGAGAATGAGTGAAGAGTGTCATGAAGTCAGTGACAAAGTATAGACAAAACTAAAAAGGGGTGTCACCTGTGACTGCATTTATAGAAGGGGGCGCATCTGAGAGCTCTTCACCTTGGGTTGGGACCTGGGCGTCAGCAAGCTGGACCGTTGCCAGAAGTCAGAGACGAAGGTGGAGGAAGATCTGGAAAAGGTGACCAGCACAGCACACGACCTGAAGGACTGAAGGTGGTCAGCCTGGAAAGGGAAAGGTCTGAGGAGCATCGCGATGGCAAATTCGAGGTCATCCCTCCACATGGGAAGGAAATTTGACTTATTATACAAGCTCTGGCCTGAGGGCTAGGGAAGAAGGTTGGGGATGCGGATGGAAGTCACGGTGAGGTTGGTTTCAGATTAACGTACGTTCAGATTTTTAAAAAGAAAGACTTTTAAGTTGAAGCTTGTTTCCAGTGGCCTGGAGAGTTCTGTCACTGGACTTGATTAAGTCCAGGCCAGGGAGTACTTGGCGGGGCTGCAGAGCACAGGAAAGCCTTTGATCTATGTTTGGGTTACATGGGCTCCCAATCTTGAGATCCCAGGAATCTGAACTGTGAGCAAAGAAAGATGCTAATCTTTTCAACTTGATATCTTATGCTCAAGACCTGCTATCCATTAAAAGTTTCACGTTGACTCTTGAGTTAAGGGTGGCCATTTGGAAAGACTGCTGGCCATCAAACATTTTCCCGTGGGGAGAAAAATAGCTATGCATTCATCCATTAGATAGTTACCCAGGACCTACTATGTGCCATACGTTGTTCTGGCCGCTCGGATTACATCTGTGAACAAAACAGACAAACATCCTCGATCTTGTGGGTCTTACATCCTAATAGGAGGACATAGACGATGCTCAGTAGTTGTAGAGAACAAGTAAACTACATTGTGTTAGAAGAGCCGTGAGAAAGGAATGAAGGAGGAACCAGTGCACGGGGGTGCAAGTGTGGAGAAGCCATGACAGGTAGGGTGGACGGATGGAGAGGATGAGGACTCCATGGGTCCTCTTGCAGGGAATTCTGTGGATTCGGAACCCCTAGAACTTTCACACTTCCCTTGATTGATGCTAGTCATTGGTCTCAACACTGTCACTAAACTTTCTAAGAGTGGCCCAGATGAAGAGCAAAGCTTATCCGGTGGAATTGTTGCTATTGGGGTTTGTTGCTGTTGGGTTTTCTTCCCATGCACTTGCTGTAGGTCAACACGAGTGTCAGTAGACAGCAGGCAAAGAGGAGAAAGAATTCAGGGTAAGTCACAGATTGAGAGGCTCACACCGAGCTACTACCCTGCCGTGTCCTGAGAACTCCAGCCCTGGAAGTGAGCCTCATAAGAGGATGAGGGGCTGTGATCGGTGTGGAACTCTGCTTCAGTGAACTGGCCCCACACGTTTGGAAGCAATGTGGCCCCATGTGCCTATGCCATAAAAAACGTTCAGCTCCTTGGGCCTTTTCATCTTAACTTTTAAATATTTGCACAGTTTGCACATTATATATATTTGCACATTATAAGAGGTACATCTATTGAATGCCTGTAAATATTTCAAACAATGCAAAAGTAAAAAGAGTAGAAAATGAAAGTGAAGGTTTCTCTAATTCCCATGGATTCACAGTTACAAGTTCTTTGTATGTGCTCCCGTTTGGAAACAGCTCCTTCCGTGTTTAAGTATGTATATATGTTTGTAAAGGGCTAATAGTGCGTCACGTGCATGTGTATGTGTATAATAGTATATAGAGGTATGTGTGCTCCTTACACGTGTAGTGTCTTATTGAAATGGAAACGGGCTCGTCTACATTCTGCTCTGTGACTGAAACATCCGTTATGGACACTCGTGTGTGTCAGCGCAGTACACAGCCACCTCGCTTTTATTTGCAACATTGCATAAAATTTCACTCTATGACAATAGTATAGTTTATTTATCTAACTTCTTTCTGATGGAAATTTAGATTTTTTTCAAAAATTGTACTGTTAAAAAAATTCTGCAAGAGATGTTATTAGACATACATGTAATGATAATAAGACTCTTGTCATGTGTTGAGTGTTTTTAAAAATAAGTTCCTGAAAGTGGAATTGCCAAATCAAAGGTGTGCATATTTAACATTCTGATAGATATTGTTAGTTTTCCTCCCAAAAGTATAGTGTCACATAACAAGATGTGCCTACTTATTCACATACGTGTTCATCAAAAAGTCGTATTATTATTTTAGTCTTTACCAGTCTGATACGTGAAAATTAATATCCAGTCTCTTACTTTGTATTTCTTTCACTGTCCTTAAACCCCATTGGTGATTTGAGTATCTATTTCTAGGGACTAGTTGTTGGTGTGTTTCGCATCTCTCTCTCAAGTTGCCTTTTTCTTCTTAATCTTTTTTTTTTGTTTGTTTGTTTTTTTTTTTTTTTTGCGGTATGCGGGCCTCTCACTGTTGTGGCCTCCCCCGTTGCGGAGCACAGGCTCCGGATGCGCAGGCCCAGCGGCCATGGCTCACGGGCCCAGCCGCTCCGCGGCATATGGGATCCTCCCAGACCGGGGCACGAACCCGTATCCCCTGCATCGGCAGGCGGACTCTCAACCACTGCGCCACCAGGGAGGCCCTCTTCTTAATCTTTTGACCTTTACATATTAGAGAGATTAATACTTTATCTGGATAAATTACACATTTTTTCCCATTTGTTTTTTATGATATCTTTGGCCAAATTAATTATTTTTTCCTTTATATTTTCTTGGTCTTGCTTCAAACAACAGCAATAAAACCTTCTCCACCCGTCAAATTAAGGTATTCTCCTCTACTTTACATTTTTATTTTCTAATATACATTAACCTATCAATATAAATTCTTGGGACGTCCCTGGTGGCACAGTGGTTAAGAATCCGCCTGCCAATGCAGGGGACACGGGCTCGACCCCTGGTCCAGGAAGATCTCACATGCTGCGGAGCAATTAAGCCCGTGCACCACAAGAGCCCACGAGCCACAACCACTGAGCCTGCGTGCCACAACTACTGAAGCCCGCACACCTAGAGCCCTTGTTCGGCAACAAGAGAAGCCACCACAACGAAGAGCCCGTGCACCACAACAAAGAGTAGCCCCCGCCCGCCGCAACTAGAGAAAGCCCGCGCCCAGCAACGAAGACCCAACACACCCAAAAATTCAAAAAAAATAATAAAAAATATATATATATATAATTTCTTTTGAGTGTTGTAAGGTAGCAAGCCAACTTTTTCCTCTTCCCCTAAAGATTATCCAATATCTTTTACTGTTTATTAATCAAGCTTCACTCCTTTGATTTGAAATCTAATCTTTATCATGTAGTTATAAAACCTAAAAATGTGCGTGGGCTTTCTGTACCATTTATTTTGTTCCCTGAATCATCTGCCTCTCTGTCTATTGGAGCGGCTCTGTCACAGCTGGCCCCCTGGAGGTGGGCTTCCCAAGGCCTGCATACCTTTTTTTGTGGGTGTGTGGTACGTGGGCCTCTCACTGTTGTGGCCTCTCCCGTTGCAGAGCACAGGCTCCGGACGCGCAGGCTCAGCGGCCATGGCTCACGCGCCCAGCCGCTCTGCGGCATGTGGGATCTTCCCGGACCGGGGCACGAACCCGTGTCCCCTGCATCGGCAGGCGGACTCTCAACCACTGCGCCACCAGGGAAGCCCCCTGCACACCTTTTGCTCTCACTCTTGTCTTAGCTGTAGGACATTCTCACTTTCAAATTGACTGAGGACTTTTCAACACAAAAATGAGATATGAATTGAACTTGTAGTTAAAGGTTAATTTGGGGAGAATGGGTTTTTCTAAATATTGAATTTTGTCATGTAAGCACAAGCTATAGCTCTTCATTTTTTTCAGGTTCTTATTTTCCAGTAAAATTATTTAGCTTATGGCATATACATTTCTTATATTCAATGTCAGCTGTGATATAGTCCTTACTGCTCTTGTGAATCATTATATATAAAAAATACGATAGAATTTTATGTGTTTATATGTATGTAAAAAAGATAATTTTTATATACTTGAGCCACTTTTCTAAACATTTAATATTATACTTTGACTAAATTTTTGGCTTTTCCTAAGTCCACGACCATATAATCTACTCAAAAAGATCATATTAACTTTTAATTTTCACATTATTGTTTTCTTGTCATAATAACAGAACCTCCAAAACAGATCAAAATAATACTACTAAGCTCTGTGGTCTGTTTCTCTCTTGAATCTTCAATCACTTTCTAGAAATGTCTTTATAATTTTAATGAATAAAGGTCTTCATCAGGAATGGCTGTGAGGGCCTCCCTGGTGGCGCAGTGGTTGAGAGTCCGCCTGCCGATGCAGGGGATACGGGTTTGTGCCCCGGTCCGCGAGGATCCCATATGCCGCGGAGCGGCTGGGCCCGTGAGCCATGGCCGCTGAGCCTGCGCATCCGGAGCCTGTGCTCCGCAACAGGAGAGGCCACAACAGTGAGAGGCCCGCGTACCGCAAAAAAAAAAAAAAAAAAAAAAAAAAAAAGGAATGGCTGTGAAATTTTTAACTGTTATTTTAACATCTATCTAAAGGATCATAACATTTATTTCCTTTAATCTATATGTGTAGTGAATTACTATTGCTTTCCAAGAAGGAAACCGCCTTGGTTATGGGATATTGTTTTTTTAAATACATTGCAGATTTGTTTGGCTCATATTTTAAATGAAAATTTTTACATTAATTTTCATAAGAGATATTGATCTGAAGTGTTCTCTCTCTTTTTTGTTTGTTCATTTTAATCTCTGTTTGAAATGTCTCTATACAGTATGTACTTGTAATGAATTGTCCTGCTCTGAGATTATTTAGATAACCGAGGAAATCCCTGTTCCTTGGGTTTATATAATAGAATTTTCCTTTAAAACTACTAGATAGATCTTTGATAATTTTTACATTTTGTATGGCTTTCAGTAATTTTCCCATTTATCCTTTAGAAATAATAGGAAAATACAGACCGCAAAGCTGTTCATTGAAGCGTTATTTCTATTAGTGAAAAATTGAAAGCAACCTCAATAACCAACAGTAGGGGAATCGCTCTATAAATGACCTGGGTTGTTTGCGAGACGACCATGCAGCTCTTGTCAAGCATGTAAACTACATGCTAAAACAGAGGATTCAGGACACAAAGGTGAATGTGTGTTATCATTTTTTTTTTTTTTTTTTGCTGTACGCGGGCCTCTCACTGTTGTGGCCTCTCCCGTTGCGGAGCACAGGCTCCGGACGCACAGGCTCAGCGGCCATGGCTCACGGGCCCAGCCACTCTGCGGCATGTGGGATCTTCCCGGACCGGGGCACGAACCTGCGTCCCCTGCACTGGCAGGCGGACTCTCAACCACTGCGCCACCAGGGAAGCCCTGTGTTATCATTTTAATCCTGTAAACAAGGCAAGTGTGAAAAAGAAGGGCATCCATAACATGATCTCTTGGGATTAGAGACTGTCTGCTTCCTTTTCATCTTCCAAGCTTCCCATAAAACAGTGTAGGGATGTGAGAGTGGGTGGCCTAGTTCTTACTCCAGCTGCAGGCCTGTGACCGTGGCCAAATCCCACAACCTCTCTGTGCCTCAGGGTTCCCACTTATCAGCTGCAAGGCTCAAACATCCTAATATAATCATATAAACACAAAAGAGTTTCTGGCACGTAGCAAATACTATGTTAGGTATTTCCCAGTTTTTAAAAAAATATTAAAGGACAAAACAATGTTAATTGTTTTCTTCCTCAAATGCATCCCATAAAAACACCTGCTCCAATAATTGCATCTGGAGATTCCTTAACTAAAAGAAGAAGAAAATTGCTAAAAGATAAGATCGAGGTGGGAGATCTCAGCTGATAAGATTTCATTTAAGAAGCAAGACGACCTCTTTTTCAAAGAAAGTATCTTTAAACCAGAAAACATTTGCACAAAAGCCCGGACTCTGGAAAAGTATGGAAGGGAGAAGATGACAGGAGAATGATTTGTGGGGGCCGAGAAGAGGAAATGGGTCTCCATTTCCTTTAAAAGGCAAGTCTTGGTAGAAATGAGCAAGTGGGCTTCCACCATCAGTCAGCCCTCCATGTCCCCAGAGCTGAAGCTGCACCGTTTCTTCATTCTGCTCCCAAACACGCTGCATCTTTCCTTTCTGTGTATTTCACCATCTCGATGGGGAAAAAAAATGCTCCCTTCCTGGAGCAGAGAGCAAATAGTCTGACAATAAGGGCAAACAGTTTTATGGCAATTTGGACCATTAAATCAGGGGACAGAGCTCCCAAGCATTTTCATTTGGCAACAGTCCGGAATGATCCAGGGGCCACAGAGTCATATGGGAGGTAAACACAGTCTTTGGCTGTGTTGGTGATTTCTGTGTGGACAAAGCGCAATATTCCTGGCCCGCGGGTTTCCAGCTGCCAGGACTTCTGGACAAACAGAGGTTGTGCGGTGATTGCATCCCGTGGCCCTCACCTGGGGGCAGAAAGCTCTCTGTCTCTGGATGCGCAGGTCTCCTGCGCTGGGGACTTGAAGGTGGTTTGTTCTTATCTTGTCTGGAAATTAACACCAACCAGGGCCCAGACGCCACCCTCTGAGCCCCCAGGGCTGCCTCTGTGAGATGCGGGAACTGCTTTGTCTTGCAGCTCATTTCCTGTTTACCTAATGGTTTTGCAGGGGAAAAGGCAAACGTCTGTGAGAAAATCCTAATAAGGCCCGTCTTCCTACAGTCTGTCCACCCGCCTTGCAGGTTTCATTAAGTTAATCCTCAAGATAGCTCGGGGGCCGTTCCTATTTACAGACAAAGAAAGGAGCACACTCGGAAGAGCTGGATAAAGACGGTGGCCGTCCTCCTGATACAGGACGCGGCGGCAAGGCCGAAAGCAGGATCTTTAACTTTACCACCTCTCAGTCCAAGGCACTGCAGAGCACAGTAGGCGAATCAGACCAAAATTACGAATAAATTCCAGGCCACCCGTGGAATTTGGGGGACAGAAAGGATTCACCACGGTGGCTCCGGTCATCAGAGAGGACACGGGCCCTTAGGAGGGCGTGGTCAAAAGGGGCTTGGAAAAGGCTGAAGGTACCAGAAGGTGTGTTCCTTGCATTTGGTAGTCTGGCGGAGAGCGGGGGCAGGTTTCCCCTCTCAGAATAAGTGGCTCTGGTTGCTGGTCTCTCTGTACGGAGCTTTGATTGATTTAGAGATGAGGTTGATGGATGAGCAGTCGTAGCTCTGGTAGGAAACAGCCCTCGCAGCTGGGACCCCAGACCTCATCCACGTGGAGTCCTGAAGTTGACGGCAAACAAGCCCAGAGTGGGGAGCTTCTGGCAACTGGTGCCCAGTCGGCACCAAACGTGCCAGCTGTGGGGCCTTGGGGAGCTCACGCCAACCCACGGGGCTGCCCCCTACCTGGGCCTCTGGGACCTGGTAACATTTCTCTAGGACACAATTCCCACTTTTGGGAAATGAGGCATCGGAAACCAATTCTCTATAAAATTCCTCACAGTTTTGAGTTCTGAGTCAAGGGTGAAAAGCAAACCCCAAGAACACCAGGCCAGGTTCTCAGGGAGGTGGGTCTTGCATGGAGGCCTCGGGGCTTTCTGTAGAGCAGTGGGGATCCCCGAGATCCAGGCAATGAAAACAGGGTCACTATGTCCAGAAGGCTAGTCCCATGGCCAGGCTTGGGCGGGGGGAACCGAGGCAGGCACAGTGGCCCCCAGAATAGCTGATAGGGAGCGGCGAAGAGACGACAGGGGCCCGGAAGGAAGAAAGGGGGTGATGCAGAAAACAGCACCAACTGGGCTTGTCTCAAAGGCGCAGGAATCCAAGCGCCTCGCGGCTCCGTGCAGGAGGAGGGTGCTGGCTGCAGCTGAGAGGTTAATAGAGAGGTGGTTTAAAAATAGGCCTGACAGTCGTGTCCCCTGTGATTCTGCTCTTGATGCTTCATGGGGGAAGGTGGAGAAAAGCGACACTGGTTATAAGTAGACGCCCAAGGAGCTGCAGAAATCAGAATCATCTTCAGCTCCCTTTTCCTGAGCTCTTAAACTACACCACACAGCCTGCCAAGTGTGGGTTTTTTTCAATTTTTTAAATTGAGATAAAACTGGCATAACACAAAATTAACCATTTTAAAGCAAACAATTCAGTGGCCTTTGGTCCATTCGTGATGTTGTGCAGCCGTCACACTCTTTCTGGCACTTCTTTGTCACCCCATTAAAAGCACCCTAGGCCGCTAAGCAGCCTCCCCCCGACCTCCCCCCACCCACTGGAGCCTCCCATCTGCTTTCCGTCTCTATTCTGGATATCAGAGAAATGACCTCATATAGTTTGTTGCGTTTTGTGACTGGCTTCTTTTACTTAGAATGCTTTCAACAAAGCTCATTCACGGTGTAACGCGCCTCAGAACTTTAGTACTTTCTACAGTCCAATAATATTCCACTGTGTGGCTGCAACTCATTTTGTTCACCCACCGTCTGCTCATGGACATTTGGGTTGTCGCCCCCTTTCGGCCGTTGAGAAGAATGTCACTATGAGTATTTAGGTCATGTGTTGGGTATTGCACGCGTCTCACTGTTTTCAGAAAGTCTCCAGGCAGCCCCGTCTTCCCGGTGAGGAAGTCAGGTGAACAGGCCACAGGAATCTGACCCCGGACCCTGTGCTCTGAGCCTCCATCCTGCCATCTGATGGGCTTTCCCTCAACGAGCCTACGCAGGAGAGGAAGATCCTCAGCCTCAGGATGTGGAAGCCTCATTGTGCGGGGCTCCCTGGGGGGTTCTGGACCTTGCTGCACCCTGACCACTAGAATGCAAATGCCCCGTCGCCCAGCCATCCTGCCCTGGGAAAGGCCCTGCCGTCTGGAGGGAAGTGGGGACCAATGGGCCTTGGGAAAGACCTTCCTGTGGAGACAGGTGGGTCAGCCGGGTCTCGGAGAAGATTCCACCAGGAGGCTGTGACTGCGACCTGCTCTAAATTAAATTTAAAGACAAGCTTAAAAAGAACGAGGGGGGAAGAAATCAAGGACGTGCTACGGGAGCAATTAGAGTTTGGGGGTCAGTGCATAGAAGCGTGCGCCCTGGAGGGGAGGGGGATGTTCTGGAAGCCCCTCCCAGCGCCCAGCTGCACCACAGCCTCGAGGCTGGGCAGGTCTACGTTGGGGGGGGGGCGCGGAACCAGGGCGTTAGGGCCTGAGGGTTTCTCACTGTGTTTTACTGCTCACGATTTCAGCACCTTTCCGGGACCGAATTATTTGAATTATTCGAGTCTCTTCCTCCTCTAGCAAATGTAAGTTCCGGGGACAGTGCTTGCGGGATCCTGGCTTTGCTGGGCAGCCCTGGAAAACGAAGGACCGGTGAGCGTGATGGAGCTTGCCAGAAGCTCGGCTATTTATAAGACTGGTGGTTGTGAGTCTTCCTAAGAAGCTCAACAGACCCCTTTTAATAGCTTTAGAAAGGAATTAATATGCCTCAAGGAGCAAAGGAAAGATTCCGAATGCGGCTTGCTGCTGGTAAACACCTTGCAGGCTCCAATCCTGGGGGCACGGTGTCCTTGCTGCAGTTTGCAAACTAAGCCCCACCTAAAGGAAGTTTCTTATTTTACCAGAGCTTGACCTTTCCTTGGCTCCCGCAGGGGGTGACCGTCCCTGTAACTGTTAGCATTCCATTTCCTCCCCAACACAGCTCCTCTGAGGCCGAACTGTCAAGAGAGCACTTCTTACCAGTTTATTATTTGCATTTAAAAATGGCTCTGAGGCCATGATGAAATCATCTCAGATGGCTTTAGCCCACACTGAGCCCTTTTTTCTCTGAACCCTTTAAAGCACGAATAATCTGTGCCACACAGTTTAGCGCATAATTACTGTTCTCTTACGTTGTTCCCTAATTGTCTCGTGTGTGTGTGGCTTCCCTCCCCCATCTCCCGATCTAAACTATAATATTATCTACTCTTTGAGAGACAAAAACTGTACTTTATAATTTCCCCATAGTTTCTCCTCTTTCCACACTACACCCTAACATGGTGCCAGCCGCATGTTAAGACATAAATTTTGATTATTAGGTAGTTGGAAACCAATTTAGTTTCAGGATTTGAAAAAAAAAAAAAAAAGCGTGGTGAATTTCAGGGACCGATCATAGAGGATTCTTTGTTTCCTGTATTCAGTGCACGGCCGGAGAGAGGCCGAAGTCGGGAGAAAGCACATGTTTCACAAAAACCGGTGATTTTAGGAAAGACACACACCTCCCGGGTAACAGTTTCAAGCAATTGTTGTTGCTTTCACAGAGTCACACAGGCAATCAATCACACGCCTTTGGGTCATTTTAAAAGATTTAACTGCATAAAACTTGGAGACAGGGATCATTTTTAGAGAAGAATAAGGAAATCATTTCAAATTCTGTCGCTGGCTCTGTGCACATTCCTCCGTGATTTGTTGTCTCAGATTCTCCCCGTGTCCTGGGAGTCAGAGGCCGGCCGGAAGCCGGCGGTGGGAGCCCTGGGTCCTTAATGTCCATAAAGTGGGATTTGGACGGGAAGCCGCAGAGACTCCCAAGCCCCACTGTCCCTTTACCCTGGCCAGCTCAGTTTCAAACCACCGTGGCAGCTGAGCCCGGGGATGGTCACTGTGATGCCTCTGCTGCTTCCGCGGATTCTGTTTTCAAGCCCGAGACTCCTTCTTAGACTTAAGCCTTCTCTGCGCCGGTGAAGGACCCTACAGCTTCCCACCAGTCCGGGGTTTCTAGGGGCAGCTCCTTATCTTGATGGGGAAGGATTTGTGTGTGAGAACGCGTCTGAGGACAAAGAGGGGGCTCTGTGAGTAAATCCAAAGTGTTCCCAGATAGGGTTCTGTTTTGATCCTTATCTGTGTAACCCTATCTCAACGGGGGAGGACTCATTTCCCGAGGTTCCATTAGCACTCAGAGACCATCCAAGCATAAACCCCTTGGCAAGATCAGAACGTTCGGCTGAAACCGTCCAAATCTCCCAGAACTGGTTCGAAAGTTTGGCTGGATTTTAGAATTGGCCAGTTTAATATTTTGACACAATTTTTACAGATAAAACATTTTGATTCGGTTTGTGAGTTTTTTCTGTTTGGGGTTTCAGGGTATTTTGTTTCATTTTTATAGCTTCCTAAAAGCAGCCTGACATTTGGGGGGAAGTGAACTAGTTCTGGGGTGAGAGACTTTTCGTTTTCATTAGTGATAGGGCTATTCATTATTCATTAAACCTCTACGTGCACAAGATGCTTGTGTTGCACATAATTAAAGTAAAAAAAGGACAATAAAAGCATTTATTTCAGGCTCTAAAACGACAGTCCGTGCTTCATTGCATAATCCTAGTACGTGACCTCAGCAAGTCCTCTAAAATGACATTATGAGGAGCCAGTTCAAATTATTAGTGGCTCATACAAGCACAATGTGATTATGTTTTTTTCTTTGGGGACAAACAAACAGGTAGTTGTCTTGTAATGAAGATGCCCTTTAGACCTTTAGTCATGGAGAGACTGGTTTATGCGATCAAGTTTTTTAAGAGCTGTTTTAGAATTTGTGGTTGGTTAATTTTGTGTGTCAGCTTGGTGAGGCTGTTACGCCCAGTTGCTTGGCCAAACGCCCGTCTAGATGTTCCCGTGAAGGTGTGTTCTTAGGTGTGATTAACATGAAATCAGTAGTCTGAGTAAAGCCGATCACTCTCCATAGTTGGGCCTCATCTAATCAGTTGAAGGGCTTAAGAGCCCAGACAGAGGTCTCCCAAAGAGTGAATTCTCAACACTCCAACACAGAAACCCTTCCTGAGTTTGCAGGCTGCTGCCCTGTGGAATTCAGACTCAGGACTGCAATCTCCACGGGGCTGCAGCCTGCCAGCCTGCACAGATTCCAAAGACTTCAGCCCCACACCATCTTGTGAGCCAACCTCTTAAACCTGCCTCTGTCTCTGTTTGTATGTTTCTCTGGAGAACGCTGACCAATACAAATATCGTATGGTCAGATGCTCTTAAATAAGAGTGTTTAGGTTAAAATAAGCAAAGAATCCTTCTCCTTCCCAAGTAGCTTGAGTTTAAAGAAAAACAGAATATACATCTTCACAGTTGGAAAAGAGAGGTTCATGTCACTCAATAATTGTAAGATTGGCACATGTACAATTTTTTCATGAACAATCTTAAGAAAAACAGTTTGTAAAGTAAAATATTTAGAGAAACTAGAGGTAACCAAATGTTATTTTAAACAGCAACAAAAAGATTTATTCAAACCTGTATGTAGATATAGACAGTATAAGTGGTCAGATATTAGCAGTTAACTTGCCTGGAAAGAACTACTCCCCCCAAAAAACCCCAAAACAAAACTCTATAGTTCGATGCAGAAAAAAAATACGGTACTTGTTTGCTAAAAGTAAACAAAACTTACAGCTTCATTGAAAACAATTTGTTTTGTGAACAAGTGGCTTTTTTTGATTGGCCTCCGTCCCACGTCATAATGAGTTTGTAAGAGAAGGCCAGCTTCAGAGCCCAGGCAGAAGCATTTCAGATTCTCTGCTCAGGAGGATGAACCCGTGCAGATGAACTAATGGCTCAGTGAACCCAAAATAAGTATAATTGACGCTAATGGCCTTCAGGTCCATATATAACCTTTCCCAGGGAGGCCTCTATATTGTTGGACAAGAAAAGCATTTGCCTCAGATTATCTGGGATGCGAATGCCAGCCAGGTAAGTAAACATCCTAGGAGAAGCAGTTGGCCGGCACTCCCCCTGTGATTGTGTAAAATGAAACTTCATTTGCCACATAAATAAAATTTGATCAGTTTCTGAGACGTCTCCAATTAAAAAGTAGAAGTAGAAATTTCAGTATAAGCCGATATAAAAAAAGGAGATAATACTTTATATTTACATGGCTTGTAAACTTTACAAAGCACTTTTCCCCCTTACTTGTCTTTTTTTCACCTTTAAAAAAATTTTATTGAAGTATATCTGATTTACAATGTTGTGTTAATTTCTTCTGTACAGCGAAGTGATTCAGTTATACATGTACATACACTCCTTTTTATATTCTTTTCCATTATGGTTTGTCATAGGATATTGAATATAGTTCCCTGTGCTCTACAGTAGGACCTTGTTGTTTATTCATTCTCTACATAACAGTTTGCATCTGCTAACCCCAAACTCCCGATCCTTCTCTCCCCTACCCCCCTACCCCTTGGCAACCACAAGTCTGTTCTCAGTATCTGCGAGTTTGTTTTTGTTTCGTCAAAAAGAATGAAATAATGCCATTTGCAGCAACATGGATGGACCTAGAGATGATCATACTACGTGAAGTAAGTCAGACAGAGAAAGACAAATACCATGTGATATCACTTATATGTGGAACCCCCCACTATTTTTTTTTTTTTTTGTGGTACATGGGCCTCTCACTGCTGTGGCCTCTCCCGTCGCGGAGCACAGGCTCCAGACGCGCAGGCTCAGTGGCCATGGCTCACGGGCCCAGCCTCCCCGCAGCACACGGGATCCTCCCGGACCGGAGCATGAACCCATGTCCCCTGCATCAGCAAGCAGACTCTCAACCACTGCGCCACCACGGAAGCCCCCCCCCCACTTTTTTTTATCTTGACCTTTACAATAACCTCAGGTGGTAGGAAAATCGGTCATTTCTATCACCTTTGAAGAGCATAAAAGTGAGATTCAGAGAATCTAAACGGACTTGGGCAGGGGGTTAACAGCCCTTCTCCGCAGAGCCCAGGGTGGGGCTCCCGGTTCCTGACTCCCAATCCAAAGCTGTTTTGTAACATGTAGGGTTACGTTACACAGGGGCAAAATGTGATTCGACAGTGCTTTTATTTCTCTGACTAGAAAGGGGCCTTTGAAATCAGATGGAAACAGGAAAGGATGAGAAGATACATTTACCCGAATGTCACGGGGGAGGGGCCCTGAGCACGTATTAGGAAACTCTGCTACTTCAAGGAGGAATCACGAAACATTTCTGTGATATAACAGAGGCGTGTCTGGGAGAGTGCTGACTGCACCCCTGTGCAAGACCCCAACTTTGCCTCAACCCCCAGCCTCCTTGCCTTTGCCAAAGCTGCCCTGAACACGTACCCCTGGGCGCTAAGTGGTGGCCATGAGTCTCCTTAGTGGATGGGTGTTGAGATGACACCTTCCCCCCTTCTATGGCTGCTAGGTGTACACGGGGCCCAGTTCTTTCAGGCCTGACAACTGTCACTGACAGAAAGTGGCCCTGGGTGGAGGTGACTAACAAAATGTGTTACCGATAAGAACTGTGAAAAAATATTCATTAGCTTAACTGAAAACTCTCCAAAGAGAAATAAATGTAGAGAAGCACAGTATGTACCTGACGAATGGAAGAGGAAAAGGGAAGCTAATTCCAGTTTGTTAAAGAAGCACAGCACAGCCACGGGAGTGGGAGATGGGTTTGTCTTCCCGATTGTCAGATAGAGGTCCTGTGATCTCAGCAGAAGATGGATGGTCATTAGCTAAGCAGACAGATTGGAAAGAAATTTGATAACCGTACAAGGTGCAGAGATTCTATGACATGCAAAACAGTAGACTAGCATCATATTAGCCATAAAAAGACCCACACTGTTATAAATTGCTTTTAGAACAGGCATACATGAAAATATGTAAGTAACAGCTTAGGGAAAAACCCAAATGAACTTTTTGGCCAACCCAATACCTCCTAACTAAATGATTCTTGTCTTTTTCTGTGACATCAAATCCACCCCTAACTTATATCCATTTATATACTCCTGCAAGTTCCACTTTCTGGTTTTCCACATCTTTGACTTGAACAAATACACACAAAATTAGGATCGTCTCTAATCTGGGCATCAGAGTATCTCCATCCTTTCTCTGAAGTTGGCCTTTCAGCTTCAGAGACAGCGTCTTCCCTTTCACCTGGAGCCAGACCGGAGATGGAAGCAGAGGTGTGCGTGCCTGAGGCCCATGACAGGGCAGGGGCAGGGCCCTTGTGGGAGCGTGGAGACGTCAAGGCTGAGTCAGTGCGGTGATCTTAAGCAAAGGGTGCTGGACCCTAAGTCCTCAGGGCCGCCATATTTGGAGACTTTCGGCAAATAAGAGATGCTGCCGATGGCCTCCACTGCTCTGGGAATGAAGTGACATCACACCCGATGGCAGACAAGCATTCCAGGAAGTTGGGTGACACTTCAGCTGTCTTAGAATGAGCTCTGATTGTCCACAGGGTGACATCTAGAGCTGCCCCCCTGCCCCCCATGTGTGTACTGGCTTCCTGGAGATGGGCTTTCACGTCTACAATATCCCCACACCCCCACCTCAGTGACGATCTCCCAAGAACCTGCTAAGGGCCAGTATCTGTAATCCATCAACAGATATTCAGAATTTCGGTACTGATACATCAATCCATCGTTGTCATTGGTTGAACACTCACTATGTACTACATTAGGGACAGCTCTCATCTGCTTTCTCGTCTCCCACCCCTTATAACATCTCCCACCACCTTATAAGCAGGAGTTATTGTTTCCACTGGGTAGAGGAGAAGCTGAGATTCTTGAGGAACTAAGTCATGTGCTTCTCACTCCTAGTAAGACACACAGAGACTCAAACCTAAACTCATCTCCTTACTCCACAAATACTCACTGAGAACCTGCTATGATTCTAAGTGTGAGGTTTATTTCATTGGACCAAAGCCTTCCTATGTCTATGCGCTTCTTTGAAGGATGAGAAAACTGAAGGCCAGAAAAGTGACGTTCCTGATCGGCTAAGCTAGTGACCGGCAGAGACAAGATCAGGATCCAGGTAACTAATTCCAGATCACTTATCATTGTTTTCCTAATGAGTCTGTATATTTTATTATTTGTCTTATATAAATATGTCTGACTACCTACATATGAGTCTTGTGAGTTGTTTTCAGGCGTCCTTAACAAGTTCCTTCTAACTTAATAAAGAATCTAAGAACACCTCCAGCTATTATTATTCCGGTTGGTTATCAGAGGAGACAAAACTATTTTCCCATTTCCAGGCCTCTGTCTTAATGAAGTTTATTTCTGTCCAGAGTTCTATGCATTTCACCAGCAATATGGGGGGATGACATAAAAATACGTGAATAATTTCTGCCCCCAAGTTGGGAGTTAGGAGTGGTCGGTTTGGAAAGAATGAAATAGATGAACACAGACATACATGAAGTGGTTTGAAATTGATTTTCAGGTGGACTCTAACTTCTGAGGGGTTCCTGGAATAAAAAGGGAAGGTGGTAGGTGATCAAGCATCCAGGTCCTCAGAACTATTCATTCTACCTTTAAGAAAGTGTGTGACATTTTGGCTTTTATTTTATTTATTTATTTATTTTTGCGGTATGCGGGCCTCTCACTGTTGTGGCCTCTCCCGTTGCGGAGCACAGGCTCCGGACGCGCAGGCTCAGCGGCCATGGCTCACGGGCTCAGCCGCTCCGCGGCATGTGGGATCTTCCCGGACCGGGGCACGAACCTGTGTCCCCTGCATCGGCAGGCGGACTCTCAACCACTGCGCCACCAGGGAAGCCCGACATTTTGGTTTTGAAGCCCAGAATGTGGGGAGTTCCCTGGTGGCCCAGTGGTTAGGATTCTGGGCTTTCACTGCCGTGGCCTGGGTTCAGTCCCTGGTCGGGGAGCTGAGATCCTGAAAGCTGTGCGGCACGGCCAAAAAAAAAAAAAAAGAAAAGAAACTCAGGATATGAACTCATATTTCCACTGACAACCTATGAAGCATCAAATACACAAATTGAATCCTGTAGACATAAGAGGACAGATAACAGAACGTTGACAACAGTGAGCTGGGAGTAATCATGGAGGGCTCCCTGTAGGAGGTCAGTCCTAGCTCCACCTTCAATGTCGTCTCTGAATTGTCCTGTGCTCTCTTGACAGAAAAAAGAAGAAATCACACCTAGTCTGAGGGACTGCCTCCTGCCGGTGATCAAAGGCTGTGTCTCTTTTCTGTGGTTTCCACCCTGTCCTCGCAGGTACACTGAGTAGAAAGAGACAGCAAGAAAAACCAAACGCAGGGAGGAGCACAGAGAAAAGAGGGTTTGCCCGAGGAAGAAGATGCAGAAAGTGGCGAAATGCAAGCACTCCTCCCACGTCTAAGGGGACCTGCCAGGGGGAGCCCAGGCTGTATCCCCGAGATGAGATGCAGAGTGCACTGCACAGGATCAATGTTTAAGGAACTGTGTGTTTCCTTAAACCGCGTGTATCCCACTTTCTAGGGACACCACCATTGTCCATAATCTTAGACTTTCTAAAAGTCCACAGCCTCTTCCAAAGGTGGAAATTCCCGCGTTTGGCAGCCTGGTAACAAATACAAATGACCAGCTAACCAATGGATAAATGCAAGGGAGCATCGACAGTCACAAGGATAACATGTTCAGCGTTTTTACAGAAGAGATACTCAGTGTTAAATGAGACAAATGAAAGGAGTGAAAACTGTCTCCACTGATCTAGTCCGTTGTCTGAACTTTCCAGAGTCCACTGAAGGCTAAAGCCCCCTACCTCCCCCCACCAACCCCGTGTGAATGAGGACATCTGTAACGAATCTGAAAGGTTACCTGCTGAAGCTCCTGCACTCGCTCAGTGGCCCGCTGGGCTCTGGGATGTAAACAGAGAAGACAGGTAGGACCCCTGTGCCCGGGGTCTCTCTCCACCAGGCCCACCATCCACGTGAAGCTCTTGGTGAGCACAGAGGACCGAGCCGCCTGGCGGGACTCCCTGCTGCATTTGCCTTGCCACGTCCTTTCCGGGTCACGGTCCACACACGGCCGTCCAGCAGCCCTTCAACCCCTGGTCGCCCCCCAGTCCCAGGTAGGACCCTTGTGCTTTGTGAGCGTCTGCAGACCATCCCATGGGAGGGGGAGGTGGGTGTGTGCCCGTCAGCGCCCTCACCTGCACCTGCTGCTCTGCAGCAGACCCTGAACAGGGGTGGCCAGACCACCCACGTGTGTCCCGAGCCCCGGGCCTGCCACCAGCACCCTGCCCAGCACGGGTCCCGCGGGAAGCTCCTGATTGCAAATCCCAGAGTCTAGCCCCCAGGTCCAGCTGGAGGGCCTGCTCTGCACAGTCTTCAGGTGCCAGGGGAGACATCCTGGCACCTGGAAGTTTCCCGGGAAGAGGGTGTACTTAGAACATGACTCGAGCAGTTACCCTGCTGGGAGAAAAGTTGAAAGCTTCCACTGAAGCGCGACTTTACCAGCAGGAGCCTCTGGGCCGGGGGCTCAGCTCAGCCTCCGCGCGTGGAATCGCGTGGTTGGAAGGACCCGCTGGGCATCGTCTGTGCCACGGCTCCTCACGCCTGTTCTGGAAGCAAGATGGAGACCAGATGGGGCCCGCCCTGGGCAGCACAGATGCGGAGAAGGGGAGGGCAGGGCCTGTTCTTTCGCGGTCCCCGGCCTGGTCCTGCCGGCTCGGGAGGGATCTGGAGGGAACTCAATTGACTTGACGTAAACTGCTTTCAGCCTGAGGCCCAGGGAAGACCCCTTGGATCCAAACAGGGGCAAAGACTCTCCCTCATTCTCCTCCAGTTTTCTGAGAGCTTGTGCATCTGGGGCAGTTACATAAGGCACCACACATGTCAGGTGTGCGGGAACCTCTGGGGGACGCTCAGGAGGAAGGTCGCAAGAGTGCCCGTCCAAAGCTGGGGTGCCATCCCCGCCAAGCCCTCAGAAGGGCCAGCCTGAGGTCAGTGTCAGTTGGGACTTCGCAGTCACAGAAGATATTTCCCTGCTGCTTCACAGGGAAGGAGAGTCATAGCGGAGATCCATGGAAACGTTGCCTGTGCTGGGCATGTGACAGATGGTGAATTAAGCGTGAGCCGAGTCCTCCATTAGGAGGACAACAGGCTGAAGTCAGTCCGAACCAGCACAGCCAACTGTGCATTTTGGCTGCAAGAAAGTAGTCAGAAGAAAGTAAGTCAGTTGGGCTCACTTTTGCCCCCAAATTTTTCAGACTCTTGGCATGTGCTCTGAAGTGTGTATTGATTTCTGTCCTGCTCGGTGGTGATTGCTTAAATGTCTCCAGCTGGGGCCTCGGCAAAATGGATGGTTAAAAATAGGGGGCAACGTGGTCAACGTGGGTCAGACAGAAACAGCCACCCAGGTAGGGAGAGAGGAAAAATGTCTGTCAAGAAGAGAAAAACAATCCACTTACAGCCATGGCGTCCAAGGACACCCTAGCCATTCAGTTCCTGAAACTTTTCAGTTAGGTCTGAAGTTTCTGGAAAGAAAATCTTGGCCCCAAATCTAAATTGCCAGCCTCAGAGCCCGTTCTCCTGCCCCACTTCTTTAAAAACCAACTCATTCTGATGCAGGCAGGAACCAACTCATTCTGGTTGTTTATGGTGTTTACACCAGTGAAACAAAATGTAAGAATATTTGGAGCCTCTCTGTTCAGTACGTGTGTGTAAAAACAGTTCTGGTCAACCAGAGTTCTAGGCTGAGATTCACTGATCAGTGTCACCAACACAAAACCAAAAGAGCTGGGCCTGAATTCATCCACACCCACCTCCCCCAACCCTCTACAGAATTTTTCAGTTTCACATGACTTCTGCTGAAAGGCCTGCCCCCGTGGACTTCCTAAATGGTACTGAGGTATTTTGCATGTGTCCCTGCAGGGATTTCACGACTCATCAAGTCTGCTTTACCTCTTTGCTCTCCGCTTTCCCTGCCCTCAACCCCCCTGCACATAGATACGCAAGCTTTTATTCAGAGTAACCGGGTCCCAGTAGTGAACCACCCGTGTGAATGAAGCGTGTTTTTGCCACCCTGAGAGCCGCCTGGTGACAATGGTCTCCTGCCCTCTGGGTACGACCTCTCCCCATCATCTCAATGGCTTAAGTTTTTACTTTAGGATCTTAATGTTTTCAGAAACTACCTTGTAGTTATTTTAATTTTTGCACTATTTGTAACAAGAGACTGTTACATTGGCTTTCCACCCCCATTTCTTTTTCTTTTTTAAAAAATTTTATTGGAGTGTAGTTGATTTAGAATGCCATGTTAACTTCAGGTGTACAGCAAAGTGAATCAGTTATACATATACTTATATTTATTCTTTTTCAGATTCTTTTCCCACACAGGTTATTACAGAATATTGAGTAGAGTTCCCTGTGCTATACAGTAGCTCCTTATTAGTTATCTATTCTATATATAGTCGTGTGTGTATGTTAATCCCAAACTCCTAATTTATCCCTCCCTCCCTCCTTCTCCCCATTTCTTTGATGGAACAACTGAGGAAATGTCAAAAGTCTAAGCTGGGGTTACAATTCCCAGGCTTTGGGTATCTAGACTCTGCCTCTTCCTCTCACCTTCGTGTGTGTAGATTTCCTGATAGAACGAGCTCACGGACAGCCGTCTCTCACTGCAGCCTATGGGATCACTCTACCTCCGTCCTCAGGGCCATGAGACATCCGTCCCACCTAGACACCAACTATTACCATGGGATGCCAAGACCAAAACTTCCGCGGGGTGTCCTGTATTCTCAGCCAGATGCCACATGCACTGCTATCCTCAGAGGGGATTGAGTTCAAGCCAGGAGAGACTGGAGATCGGTGTCATCTGAGGACAGTTGTTCCCAGGAAAGCCTGGCTAAGGAAAATCCACTTAAAAGAGAATGAAGGGCTTCCCTGGTGGTGCAGTGGTTGAGAGTCCACCTGCCGGTGCAGGGGACACGGGTTCGTGCCCTGGTCCGGGAGGATCCCACATGCCGCGGAGCGGCTGGGCCCGTGAGCCATGGCTGCTGAGCCTGCGCGTCTGGAGTCTGTGCTCCTCAACGGGAGAGACCACAGCAGTGAGAGGCCCGCGTACCGAAAAAAAAAAAAAAAAAAACCGAAGTGATTTACGGAGGTGTCCCTCACACTAATTCTCGTTAGAAGTTGCCATTGACCTGGCTTAGCCCCACAAAGACTGCAAGAGAGGAGTGTGGGTGATCCCATGGCTAGAGACCAACCGCTCCGACCTCACTGGGGAGAAGGATGCAGAAAGGCGAACCAATCAGGAAAGAGCCCAGGAGGAGGTATGTCACTCAGGATCCCTCTCCTTTTTTTTCCCCCATGAGCCCCATTTGTCCAAACTCCATATTATAAAATGTTAATCGTCTATTCCTCCAATAAGCTCTGAAGCCAAAACAAACAAACAGGAATCTCTCATGTGTAGATATTAAAGCTCTCTTCAGTTTTCTTATTCACTAACTTGCCACCAAAATTAAAATACTGTGTCCTTTCTGAAGACCAGAGCAACCCTGGATTTCCCCTGCAGCCCCTGGGACAAAGGGCACCAGCCGGAATCCACAGCAGAGACACAGCCCCCTCAGAGGTGTGGGAGGGCCCTGCTGCGCTCCAGCTGAGAAAGTGCCACCTCCCTTGGACAGAACGTTCCGGAAGGTGGTTAGGATGCAGACATCTACTTTCCATGCCTCCCACTCCGCCCCTGATTGAAAAAGACGGCCTCGTGCAGGAAAGTACTACTGAAATCTCTCTCGTCTCTGCTGACCCAGACAGAAGAATGTTTCCTCTGGGTGTCAAGTCTGTACTTTAGACTATATTTTATTCTGTGCTTGTATAAATGTTTACTATTGTACACTTTTTATACAAGATGCTCTACTTTCAATCTTCCCTATCCCAGTGCATGGCTTGGAGCCCATAACTAACAGGAAATGTACCTACATGGGGAACCTCATCTCGGTGCCTCTGTTGCTACCACGTGGCTCTGTCCTTGAACTTACAGGCCCTCCCAGAGCTGCCCTCTTGGGGCACAGTGTGGGCTCCTGGAAGTCTCTGACCTTTTTAAAGCCTGTAGCCCCTCCCCCTCCTTCACTGCGCCGCCCCCAGCATCCTGCCCAGGGGGTGGGCACATCTCTCACCTAAGCACCTCTCATCTGCCCCGGCAGATGGACCCTCACGACAAGGCTGCAGACATGTGCACAGTGTAAGGTGTGCACGGTGAACACCTGCAGGGCTCCCAGGATCAGAAGGCAGCCCAGGGATCAGCGATGGCTGCATTCCCGTTCTGCTCGCGGCCCAAGTGGCAAATGACCAGTGTTTCAGAGCCCCTACCGGAGAGCCAGGCTCAGAGCCATTGTCCTGACTGTTATTCTGGGCCGAATTGGGTCCCCGCAAAAGATGTTGAAGTCTTTGACCGCCCCCCCCCCCACCGCCCCGTACCTGTGAATGGACTTTCTTTGGAACTAGGGTCTTTGCAGAGAATAAGTTAGGATGAGGTCATTAGAGCAGACCCAACCCGGCGTGTCTGTGCCCTTATAGAGAGGGTGCATTTGGACACAGAGACGGACACGCACGGGGAGCACATCAGGTGAAGGTAGACGCAGAGCTCACAGCGATGCGTCTACAAGCCAAGGAGCTCAAAGATTGCCAGAAGCCACCAGCAGCCAGGGCAGAGGCCAGGAGCACAGTGCCTGCCACAGTCGGAAGGAAGCTGGATCTGGACTTCCAGCCTCCAGGGCTGTGAGAGGACGGATCCCTGCCGTGTGAGCCATGCAGCCTGAGGCCTTTTGTTACAGCAGCCCCAGGAAGCTCATCCAGAAGTGGGCTCCCTCAGCACGCGGGGAGCCTGGGGGTCGCTGGCCCGGGTGGGCACGCGCTGTCCCCGGCCACCTCCCCTCAGTGGTACCCAGGACCCATCCAACCACTGGCCACGGCAGAGACATGGACTCGCATTGTATAGGCAAGGAGAGGGGTCCTGCCAGAGGACTCATCCTGGGGCCTGGGGCCAGCGGGCAAGCCAAAGGGAAGGAGAGTCCCTCCCAAGTGGGCCCAGGGACAGCGAAAGGACACGGGTCCCTCTCCAGGGGAGACAGATGGTTAGAGACACACCCGCCCGGTTGGCTGCAGCGAATTTGGCCTCAGGCAGGTTCTCCTTCTTTAGTCCTGGCACGGGTGGGATTTTGTGTCAGGTCAGCTCCAAGCTGTGCCCTGAAGCCCTCACTGACTAATTTCTCAGGCCAGTCGTCACCTCCGCCACTCCTCAAGTCCCCAAGGAGAATATTCCCGGTTCTTCTTTGCTGGTACTTAGAAACCCTCTATGTCACACACCATCCTCCCTGCCCTCCCCGAGGCAGGGCCCAGGCATGTGAGTGCACACAGACCCCATGCTTGTTGAGAGACCGTTTACACCTACAGGGAACAGCAGGTTTTTCTTCCTGGCATCTTCACATAGACACACGTTCTTCAAGGCGCACAGAGAAAGCAGCCCAGGCAGCCCTCTTGGATGGCTCCCCTCTGCCTGCTTGGGTGGGTCTGGCACAAATTACAACTATATTTGAGTGTTTTCTTCTGGGTTTTTTTCCCCCGTGGACAGCTTCATTTATACAAATATCAACATCTCACTATTACTACTACAGCATCGCCCTCTGAATTCGGCAGTGCCCAAGTCCAGCGCACGGCTGTGTAATGTTCCTGGGGCAATACACAAGTCCCTCGCTCAGCCGGGCACTTTTTTCAGGACTTGGGAATGAATCCTTGTAGAGGATCCATTTTAAACCACAAGCCTGAATGCACAGTGAGAGCCAGTATCTGGAACAGCAGATGATCAGGTCACACTGCAAAACAGAAAATAGGAAACATTAACTTTTTCCTGTGTGAAAAATATTTTAAAATAATGGAACCAATCTGATAGCACATCGAGAAAATCTTTACTACTCTGAAAAGCTACAAAGAAGAGCTCAGTCATTGTAGGGTTTATTTCATTTTTTTTCTCTGCCTGAGTTGCACTTTTTCCAATTTTGGAACATCACTACCTTTGCAAGAATGGGTTTTGCTTTACAAGCATTCTCTCTCACACGTTTGCCTTTTTGCAGGTACTAATGTCACGTTGAGACAAAGGAAAACACCAAGTCATAAATCAGGGTATTAATGGGCAAAGTAAGTCCACGGTGCTGAGGAAGCAGCCATTCCTCGTCTTCTTCAGGTGCAATCGCAAGATGGGCAAGATTGTAGTCTTCTGACAGCTCCACCCACCTGAACGCCGCAAGCACATGTGAGATAGTTATCTTCGGATTGCTCTAGCCAAGGAGTAAAAGGAAATCTTAACCAGAGCTGTGACATCCCCCCAAGGATATATTTCACCGGCCTGGTGGCACAGCGGAAAAGTGGGCTGCAACTTGCAAATGACCTGAACAGATCCCCCTTCCGATTGGCTGAGCAGCCTCCCCGCCCACTACCTGAAACTTGAGTTCCCTGCATAAATATCTGCAAGTCACACTGCAGGGAAAGACCATCTCAGAAATGCTGCCTGCCCACAAACAATTTCCCCCAAGAAAGGGATCTTGTAGAAAGTACAGGGAGACAAAGGGACCATTTGGAACACACACGTTGAATATGAACGATTTCTTTAATCAAATGATAAAATATTAAATAAACCTTCTTGGGCACAAAAACACTAAAAGTCTGCATATTCTGCAAGCATAATGAATCAGCAAGTTGTTTTTTCAAGCCTTCAATTTTAGTGAAATTGACCTATAGTTCAAGCTAAAGCCTATCTTTGGCTTCCCACTGCTGCCAAAGCTTTTGAAAATTTAGAAGGCAACATTCCAGCTCTGGAAAGTCTGACGCCTTCCTGACACCTAACATTAAGGTTTGAGAGCAAGATGAGAAGCCCATGCACAGGTGCAACTCTGAGTAGCAGGAGATATCAAGATCGCAGACCAGGCACCAGCTGGGCGTCAGACGCCTGGCGGATCTTGTTAGGAGGCTGCACGTCAGTGATCGGATCCATTCCCCACAGGAACCCTGACAAATAATAGGAAAGATGGTGTCCATTTTACAGATGCAGAAATGGAGGCTCAGAAGGGCTAAGTAATTTGCCCAAGATAACAGAGCTAGGAAGCGGCACGCATGGAATTTTAATCAAGCCTCTTTCATTTCAACTATGACCAAGACCGTCTTCTTTAAAACATTAAGTGACTACATGTTAATGACAAATTGCTTTTTCATTATTCATGAAATAAACTGCCAGTATTGTTCTCACCTTTGGGAAGGAATCAAGGACCACAGACAAAAAGACTTTCTCATTTAATCCTTCCTGAATATAGCACGGCCGGTGACCACACAAATGAAAGGGCTACCTGCCCAGAGTGGGTCACTACTGCTTTGTGACACTGCTTTCCCACATGACTCAGTTTACAGAGCGTCCTGCCATGTGTTTCTACATTGATTGTTGTAAGAATTCTTCGCAGTCGTACACAGCAGGTATGAGTCATTTTTCTCATTTTGCAAATGAGGAAACTTAGGTTCAGACACGTCAAATGATTCACTTAAGATCACGCAACAGGAATCTGAGCTTAGATGACAGTACTTGAAACTCCACGATCTCTAAAGGAAGTTCAACCTTGAGGAGGCAATACCCAAAGTCTTCTCAGTTCTATCCGTTCTAAAAGTCTATTCGTAAATTCACATTTTCTAAGGATTTTTGGAAAATATTCTGGGGAAAATTCTCATCTGATACTCTAGTTCCATAGATGAATTATTTTTATACTGTCATTTCCATTTAAAAGGGAAATATACAATTGATGGATTTAGGGTATGAAGCCCCGACCATGAGGGCACAGGTCACAGAAAGCAGGTCCCTTCCAGCGGGCAGCAGGGCCTCTGAGGTGTCCTGTCCTTCCTGTCGTCCCCGAGTGGACTCCTCACTTACCCATAACTAACCTTTTACTGCAAAGAAAACTGGGATCCAATCATGACCGGGCAGCAGTGGACGCTAGTGGATTCCTTTAAGTCCACAAGCACCACTGGTCTTCCTGTGTGCACACGCAGCCCGAGGCCTCACTGCCCCTGCTCACACCTTACCTGGTCCAGGTGCCTGGGGACTCTGGAGCACAGCTGTCCTGTTTCTGGATGGCACTGCCCGTCTCTCCCTGTGGGGTAAGTTCTGAACCACACCCTCCCGACACAGCCTGGTTCGGGGGTGGGAGACGGTCGGTCTGGGTGGCAGGTGGGAACTGGAGTCCAGACAGGATGAGGGGACCCGGGGTGCCCACCAGGAGAACAGCCAGCACACTGTGCGGGGCAGAGCGGGGCAGGGGTGTTGAGTCTGCTCAGGCGGCCATGATAAACCCCATGGGCTGGGTGGCCCGGACGGCAGGCATTCATTTCTCAAGGTTCTGGAGGCTGCAAACCCAATGCCAAGGTGCCAGCTGAAGGGACCCCCTGCTGGTCACTCTGCTGCAGATGCCACCTTCTCACCGTGTCCTCACGTGGCCTGTCCTCGGCACGTGCACGTGGAGTGCCCTCTCCTCTTCTTATAAGGACACCAGTCCAACCAGATCAGGGTCCCACCCTTCTGACCTCATTAATTACCTTAATTACCTCTCTAAAGGCCCCACCTCCAAATACAGTCACACTAGGGATTGCATTGAAGCTGGAGATGAATTTAGGGAGTATTTTCATTTTACTGTCCAGTCTTCCAATCCATGGACATAGGGTGTCTTTCTATTTATTCGGTCTTCTTTAACTTTTCTCAACAAGGTTTCAGAGTTTTCAGTGTACAAGTCTTGCACTTCTGTTGCTAAATTTATCCCTAAGTATTTCTTGTTGATGCTACTGTAAGTGAAATTGTTTTTAAGGAATAAGGAAGTGTGGTCATTAATTAATTAATGACTGAAACAAGGATGAGACCCAGCCCAGCCCCCTGGGGGCTGTGCATCTGAGGAGGAAATACAGTTTACTCAGCCCTCTGTCAGATACTATGTATGTATGTATGTATATGCACATACCTTCCACCTCAAGTGTGTTTCCTAAAGTAAATCCTGAAGATATTTTCTGTGTACGTTTCATTCACTGTAGGAGAACGGAATGAATGGGACACCTGCTAAAGCAGGCAGGGCGGGGAAGACACTCGCGGTGGGGAGGAGGGGTGGGGCAGAGATCTGAAGGTCTGGGGATAAAGCAAAGGACACACGTTTTGTGCCCTGAGATCATGCATCTTTATGAGGCCCTTTAACCCGTGATGGACAGGGTTTGGTTTGCTCTCCCACACAGTTTTCTCAAATGTAAGGATGAATCACCCGTTACAGTACAAGCGTCAGAACAGCTACTATTTAATGTCTAAAGAAACTCCCAGACTGCGAGTCTGCCATCTCTAACAAACCCCGGAGGACTGCCCTCATGGTCACCATCCACCCCCAAGAGGCTTAGTGGCAGTGTCAAGCTTCCCAGCTGGCGCCCACTAACACAAATGAATATTTTCACCCTTTGCACGCACACGCTGGGTAATTTCTTCCCTATATGTAGTTTTACATACATTTACAATTTATGCGCCACTATCTCCCTCTGCCTGATTACAGCATATTAGTGACATTTTTGTTCGCCAGCTACTGAAATCTCAAGTGTGTAATTAATATGGGTGGTAAAGGTTCAAATCCATTTCTATCAGTATCTCTTAGAGGATGAGATGCACCAGACAATGCGTTGCCGATTTCCCAGGCGAATGAGGGGGCCTCACTCTTGGAGTAATGTCATTCCGAAGAGGGCTTGGCACAGAGCAGAGTAAACAGCTCAGGAGATGTTTGGATAGCGGCAAGGAGACAAGTTGTAGCACTGAGCTCAGTTAAGTCTCAGTGAATTCCTGGAGGAGACTGTACGCTCCATTCTTGGAAACGCCTAAAAGAAAACATAGTGGAGAAAAAAATAAAATAAAACAAACCCAGGACTTCCCTGGTGGCACAGTGGTTAAGAATCCGCCTGCCAATTCAGGGGACACAGGTTCGAGCCCTGGTCCGGGAAGATCCCACATGCTGTGGAGCAACTAAGCCTATGAGCCACAACTACTGAGCCCGCGAGCCACAACTACTGACCCCACGTGCCACAACTACTGAAGCCCTCACGCCTAGAGCCCGTGCTCCGCAACAAGAGAAGCCATCGCAATGAGAAGCCCGCGCACCACAACAAAGAGTAGCCCCCGCTCGCCACAACTAGAGGAAGCCCGCGCACAGCAACGAAGACCCAGTGCAGCCAAAAAATAAATAAATAAATTTATTTTTAAAAAGTAAAATAAAATAAAATAAAACAAACCCAGTGCAGACAGAGCCGAGTTAAGGCAACAAGGCTCCATAAGCCAACATGGGACGGATGGAAGAAGTAAAAATACAATACCACTATCCTTAATGATTTAAAGTCCCTTCCTGCTCATGCTTTTAATGATAACATCATGTAGAATTTTGCTGAGGTGTGTTTTCTGAGGTTTAGAATTCTGGCCAATCTGTACATGTCAAGATTCATTGCACAGTTTTACGAGGCATACTTGAGACTCAAGGGCAGAGAGACAGAATAAAATAAAATTCTCTACCACCCAATCTCCTGATTTCCGCAGCAGCCTCATAATTACTTCTAGGAAATCTGTTTCCTCCCAGCCTTTCTCCCTGCCTGTTGTTAGAAGGAGGTGGTGGCCCCAGGAGGACAGCGTGGAAACCCTCATAAAACAAGGCCACCAAAACAAGGCAAAAAAAGGGAAGAATCAGATCCACAACTGATTCTGTATTTAGAAAGATGAACAAAACAGAGCAACTCCACACGAGGCCACACTGTCCTTGCCTCTTCACCTGAGGTAGATGCGTCTTTCAGCCTTGCTGTTTCTGTCCAGTGAAACACGACGATGACGGGACGGATGCAAGGTGCATGTTTACGTACCGCTTGCTTGGTTATTTTCAGCAGGAAGACCACAGTGTCGGAAGAAAAGCCGGTGAATAAACTAAGGAGGGGCCCCAATCACTTCCAGCTGAAGCAGGTCTCCGAGTTCCTGGTTCGTGACACCTTTTGAAACAAAAGGAAACGTGCCTCTTTCTGGGTCTTGCTGTCTGCTTCTTTGGAAGTCTTTATGTTTGAGACGTGGCAACAGAAAGCAGCAAAGACAGTCACTTGTGAAATTTACTTCTTCTCTCTCACCGAGCAGTTCTTTTCCAGGGGGGACCCCTGACCTCCCCCCCAACCTCCTTGGGGTGCTTGACTAGGACTCATGGGAGATGTGGCAGGTCCTTCCCACTCGGATGTGACAATATATTGTGATGGGGACGCCCCCGGCGCGTGGGGAAAGGGGTCATGACGTTAGGATGAGTCCTGGGCCTCTGTGAGGGTCTCATGGCTACAGGATGAGGCATCTGAGCAGCGCTGTGTCCCCTCCTGCAGGCAGAACAGACTACAAACCACAGCGCACTCTGACCCTCACGGGGCCGCAGGACATCCCTCCGTGACCGCAGCACCTCCCAGCCCTTCTAAGGAAAAACACAGGCTGCTAGACAGAATAAAGTTAGCGACCCGCAGACGCCCGGTCCCGAAGCGGAAATGGAGCCTGAGATTCTGTGCCTTCTGCCCAGACTCGGTGACGAGGGACCCGCGTGTCCTACCTGAGGCCTTTCCCAGGGACACGTCCAGGGCGAACCCCTGCTTGCTCCGTGGCTCAGGGTCCAGACTCGCTGGGAAGACGCGCCGTCTCCCGGATGGCGTGGGCTGGACCCTCGGAAGATGGATTGGGCTGATGGACGGCTAACTGTACCCTGCAGGGTTTCAAGTGGCGCTGGTGTTCAGACAGGGGCTGGGGACACAAAACCACAGGGGGCCTGCCCTGGGCTGAGGTCTCCGGAATATGTTAAGACTTCACCTGCGGGGAGGATGTTTATATAGCATCTCCAGAGGAAAACAGGCACATGGTCCCTTCTCTTCCAGATCCAGGTCTCTTTTTAACTTAGGGGTCGTCACAAAACCATTTCTTTCTTTCTTAAAATGGTTTCTGCAAGTCAGACTCAACTGTTCAAGAGCATTGCCTTGATACTGATCATAAGCCTAAATTTTTGAATCATCGATTCTTAGCACACACACACAGGCACACACACAGTCACACACGCACACAGACACATGCACACACACTCACACACAGGCACACACACGCACACACAAACACGTGCATACACATGCACACGCGCACATGCATGCATGTACGCATTCACACGCATGCACACGCATGGAGTCTCCAGCGCCCAAAGCTGTTTAAGGTATTTAAGCTTGTAGTAACTTCAGCTCATTTTTGGGGGCAGGTGGAAGCTGTGAGGTGGAGCTACTGTCCCCATTTGGCCCACAAGGAAGTGGGGACCCAGGAGAGGAGGCTGGTGCTCCTACATGGTACCATTGACGGGGGAGGGGCGCGGTTTGCAAAGCCATGCTTGTCACATTTTACTGCTTTACAACGTTTACTGAGTGTTCCGTGCACCAGGCACTGCGAAGCAGTTGATGGATAGATTTTTTTTCAGTTAAAAAATTTTTTTACTGAGGTATGATTACCATGCATTTTATTAGTTTCAGGAACACAACATGATATTCGTATAGATTGTGAAATGATCACCACGATAAGTCTAGTTAACGTCTGTCACCATACATAGTTACAGAATTTTTTTCTTGTGATGAGAGCTTGTAAGATTTATTTTCTTAACAAGTTTAGAATATGCAATACAGTGTTTTTAACTATGGTCACCATGCTGTACATTACATCCCCACAACTTATTTATTTTATAACTAGAAGTTTGTACCTTTTGACCTCTTTCATCCATTTCTTTGAAGAGAGTAAGTGGATAAGCAAATGAACACACATGATGAATGCCCTTGGCCTTGGGGGGGGGCGGGGTCAGAGTCCTCCACCTGCTTGAGGCTCAGGTCAGGCTTCCTGGAAGAGCTGGGAGACGTTTGCTGGAGACGCCGTTCCCTCTACGCTCACTTGCTTCTCTCAGGACATCCTTCCCTTACACTTATTTCAGCCCCCAAATCCTCCTCCAGCCCAGACGCAGCAGCCTGCCAGGCCTGCTTCCAGAGCCACAGAGGGAGGGAAGTGAACTGAGAAGCCAGTTCACACTCAGCTGCTAACAGCGGTCATGATTTCTGAGGTTGCCCGCCCCTCCCCTGCAGGGCTACATGTCAAAAGTGCCTGCCAGCACAGAATAATTCTTTCATCCAACTAACTGAGTGTTTAATAATGTAATTTCACAAATCAGTGGCAGATGAGCCACTGGATTTGTATATTTCGCAGATGCCTCTGCCTGTTCACGAAACAGTCCTGGTTAGAAAACGCACACGGTTGCTCATTCACTCAACAAACATGTAATGAGTGTCTCAGTGTCGTGAGGACAGGCTGCAGAGGTAAAAATGTACGGCATACCTGTGCAGAAGAGTCCCCCAGTGGGAAGCGTGGAGCGGAGATGTACACCGTTAAAGATGTCAGGTGCTCTCCAGGTTGAAATCGTAGGGTGCCTCAGGAAGCCAGCAAACCGCAGGGGTTTTCCCTGCTGAGCACGGACGTACAGGCCTCCCCTCCAAGTTCTGCTCAGCGAACCCGAGCCTGATGCATCTTCGCTTCTGTGATTCCAGCCTCACGTCTGGGCTGGCTGCCTGTGTCCTCTTGACTTGCCTTGGAGGGTATCTCCAACTCTGGGTGACAGTGCATTCACCAAGGCCATGGGCTGCATCATCACACAAAGGGCCAGACAACTCTGCGGGATTCCTGCCTTGTGCGAGCCTGGTACCTTCCCCCCAACTGTTCGCCCCCCCAACTGCCAAGGGGACGGCCCCGCACGTGGGTCCTTGCCTGGGGGGCTGGGTGCACCCACAAATGCAGAAATGAGATGGTCCTGTTCAGATTTCAATTCCTCCCAAGGAGGGGGCGTCACTGGCCCCTCCGCTGTCCCGCTTCCACCGGTCCCCCTGCTACCTGTGGGCGGCCCCAGCCTGCTCGTTTTAGAGGTGGAGCAAGGTAGGAGGTAGATCGAGGATGTCACACAAAGAGCCCGGATCATCCTGCCCCTCCTTTATCTGGCGGTGGGGTGGAGGGAAGGCAGACGCGGGAGGGCGGGCAGCCGTCCCCCAGAGACCAGGTGGAGACGGGTCCCTGTACGTCAAGTGTAAAGGAGATGCGTCCTAGGTGTGAAGGTTATCAGTAAATGCTTAATATTTTAACAGCTAATATTTTCATTTAGGCCTTATTTATGCTACAATAGATTTCTTATCTTGTTATATGCAAATCTGACCCAATACTGGGCTCTGTTCACATAAGCTGCTTCTCGTGCATATTGGATCAGGGACGGAGGCCTATGGACTCGGCTGCGGGGCTGAACTGGAAATCAGGAAATAGGAAGTCCAGTCCTGGGAGCGTGATTAACCTCTTTGAGACTCAATTTCCATATCTTAAAAATGATGTGAGATGAATGATCTCTGAGGTTCTTTTCAGCCCGAGAATGCAACGACATGGAGCATAATTTGACTATTTAAAATTAGTGTAGGCATCAATCATCATTGCGGCTTTGCTTTTATGACATCATGTTGATCGTGGACATATCATTTATTTGGTGCCAATGTTTTTAAAGGAATACAGCCTCCAACTAAAAACATTGTTTGAGAAAAATATTCAGCTACACCCCAGGAAACTGCTGATTTTTGACCATCTTTGACGTCACAAAAGGCAATTTCATGTGGGTCAACCTAATATTATCTCTTTTAAAAGGATTCACTGGGCTTCCCTGGTGGCGCAGTGGTTGAAAGTCTGCCTGCCGATGCAGGGGACACGGGTTCATGCCCCGGTCCGGGAAGATCCCACATGCCGCTGAGCGGCTAGGCCCGTGAGCCATGGCCGCTGAGCCTGCGCGTCCGGAGCCTGTGCTCCGCAGCGGGAGAGGCCACAGCAGTGAGAGGCCCGCGTACCGCAAAAAAAAAAAAAAAAAAAAAGGATTCACTTTAAGACGTGATTTCAGATATAGTGTGATTTTAAAAAATTCTGTGGAGAGCTACAATGAATACTGAGAAAAGAAAAATAATGTATCATAAAACATATCCACTCTGACTTTTCGCACTTCTCATTTTATACGTGAAAAAAATGAATAGAATGAAGATTTTTCCTTTCCTTAGCCTCTACCCATTAAATAATCTGACCACATTGCAGAGTGTTGTATTGTCTGAAGCAGCTCTTACGTGTTGTATTTAATCATGCTTAAGAAGTGGGCGATGGCTCCATCCCAGGGTTACAAAGAAGAAACTGAGGCACAGGGGAGTTAGGGCGTCTGCCCCGAGCCCCGGGTGGTGTCTGGGTTCAAACCCAAACCTCGGGACTCCAGAGGCCTCGCTCTCGCCCCTCTGCTGGCTGCCCAGCACGTGAATACCAACTGCCGTTTATCACACCCAAGCTGGAGGGTTTGAGGTCCTCGCGTCCACACGTGAAGGACGCACGTCCACACAGAGCTGTCGCGTGGCAGATGGGTTGCTGTCCTTCTTATGGCCTCTGGTGTCATCTCGGAACCAAGGGAGCTGGTAGAGCCCTGGCTCCGGGCGTCACCTCCTGGGAGTTCCCTTCCTGGGCATTCGTGGCCAACCTGAAGACCTCACCGCATAAGCCCCAAAACTTCTGCTCCAGGAAGATTCCCCTGGGAATGGAGGCAGGCCTCCCTCTCCCTCACAGGGCTTCCTGGAAGTGTCTCAATAACATGGATTCTGTCAAAGGGACGGTAAATTCCCATCAGAGAAAATATGATAACTTGGCAAACCCCCAACTTTAGGGACCCAGGGTCCAGGTGCCCATGTTGATTTACCACAAAGGGGTGTGATAAAGGTAGAAAGGGACTATTAATCTCTGCAGCTGTAAAGACAACAGTTAATGAGACCTGGGGACAAAGAAGAATTATAAAGGAGATGAGGCTCTGTGAAGGGGTTCGGTAGAAAACCGCTAAGAGTTTGTGTGGTTGGACTGGCGTGGTGAATGTAACATTTATTCAGCAAATTATATTCTGGTGTTCCTTCAGTGCTACGCTCGGTGGGAAATGTCAAGGTGACCTGTTGGTGCGTGGACCCTTGCGTTTGAAGCCTTCTGGGGAAATGAAGTGCAGCTTGACAGAGAAGCAGAGTCCTGGGAACCTTAGGTACCTGCGAAGCTCTGTTGACCCTTGGGAGTGGGAAACTGACCCTGGACACTGGTTTATACAAGACTTAAAATATTGTCTCTGCATTGAATCGCACGTACCTATTTGATGCGTTGCAACATTCATTTGTTTACAGTGGGTGGTAAAAACTTTGCTGTGACGTTTACAATGGTCTGGGCATGTTTTGGGTGTGGAGGTGGCCATCAGAAAGAAGGCTCCTTGGAAAAGGCTTAAGGAAGTAGAGGGCACTCGGACTGGACCTTGAATGCTGAGCCAGACGTGGACGTGTGGCCATGAGGGCAGGGAGGGGCAGGAAGCTGGGCAGAAGAACCAGACGGGCCGAAGAATGGCCTCTCCTGCTGGCCAGTATGCGGGCCAACCCAGGGCTGGCGGCCGCTGCCGGTGGGAGCCGCCTCCAGGGGCAAAGGTGACCTTTCTTTAGCTCTCGCTGTGGAGAAAGAGATGCTTGGCATCAAATCCTATGCCCTTCCTGTTCTAGCGTTGGACATTGGCCAGGTGACCATTTCTTCATCTATGAAATGGGGTGATGGTCTTACTCCCAGTGTGTGGTTACCAACAAGACTAAATAAGATAACCTGTCCCAAGGACCCAGGACAGTGCCCGGCACTGAGGAAGTGGCCAGTATGATGGACCTCAGTACCATCTTCACCAGCTTAACCAGCTTCTTCACTGTTTTCATCAACATGGCCTTTTGTTGGGAAAGCCCAGAAAGGCATAATGGGCCTCAGTCTCGAGCTCTGAGCGTTGCAAGAATGTGATGTGTGTATTTTGTAGGGTGGTGGGTGATGCGGATTAAACATCGCATTACTAAGACAATACTGAGAGCGGTGGTGCGATGGTAATACACACGGGAGAGGCAGGGTAGCAAAAGGACAGCAAAACTATAAAAACATTGTTTGGGCTATGTAAATGAAAAAAACACGTATTAGTTGCTTTCTTTACCTTTATTGCCTGATTTTCAGACAAACTGGTAACAATTATGCATATCAATAAAAAATGTGGGGCTTCCCTGGTGGCGCAGTGGTTGAGAGTCCACCTGCCAATGCAGGGGACACGGGTTCGAGCCCTGGTCCGGGAAGATCCCACATGCTGCGGAGCAACTAAGCCCGTGCCCCGCAACTACTGAGCTTGTGCTCTAGAGCCCGTGAGCCACAACTACTGAGCCCAACGCCACAACTACTGAAGCCCACGCGCCTAGAGCCCGTGCTCCGCAACAAGAGAAGCCACCGCAATGAGAAGTCCACGCACCACAACAAAGAGTGGCCCCCACTTGCCACAACTAGAGAAAGCCCACACGCAGCAACGAAGACCCAACACAGCCAAAAATAAATAGATAAAATAAATAAATTTATTTTTAAAAATGTGCCGGATTAGCTTACTCCTTTTTAAAAAAATTCTGATCAGTCTTTTAAAACTAATTTTTATTTGATTTTCAAAGACTAAGCCAAGTTCATGTAGGCACATCATTTACAACTTCTGAACTATGAAGTAAGTTCACCTGCTACCACCCGAGGGCTGGAGGGGAGGAACATGGCTCGAGCCCAGATGGTATCGTTAGTCTTCTTCATGGCAAGAGTAGTATATGGGTTCATGAAAAAAATTATTATTAACAATACCATTTCCCAAGCAATATATCCTCAGCCTAAAAAATTCAAACACAGAAGAAATGTATTGTCATAAGTCTGTTAAGTCCTGTGAGAAACTCCCAAGTCCAGAGTCTATCACCTCCTCTTCACACCTGCACCTGCTCTGGCCTCAGAGGCACCTGGCGGTCACCCTGCATGGCTGTACCTGCAGCCTTTCCTCCGCACCCTCGGATCTCCAAGGGTGACACGCAGACCAGGAGCATCAGCATCGCTGCGGAACTTGATGGAAAACAAATTCTCAAGCAGCCCCAGATCTGCTGAACCAGCTCTGCCCGCTGGAGGGGGGCGGTGATCACGTTTCCACAAGCCCTGCAGTGACTTCACACGCGTGTGAGGCCGCCAGGGATCCACACTGAATTAAGTGTGCAAACACGGACATCAAGACCCCGGGATTCTGCAGCCTGGGCTGGGTGTCCTTCCTGACTCTTCATCTTGAACTAGACTTTTAAGGAGGAAAAGAGACAAGTGTTCAGTGAAGAACTCCCTAGGATATGGGGAAAAAATAGGCCACTAAATGAATCTAGGGTCATTAAAATTTAAAATTACAAAATTGTCCTGAGATGTTTCTTACCTGTGAAATATATACACACACACACACACACATAAAGGTACACAAATGTGAAAGAATAAAGAATGGCCTCCGCGTCTCCACCGCTCAGCTTAAGAACGAGAACACCACCAGTCCAGCCGCCTCGGCTGCATCCTCACCTGCCCCTTCCAGCCCCAAGCCCATAAGGTAATACTTCTCCAGGTTAAGGAGAGATCAGTCTATGGGCAAATCAACTGAAGACTAAGAAACACACAACAGGAAGGAAGCTGTGAGGAGAAACAGGGACACAAAGGAACCTTCTGAAACGTCTGGGGACCAGAGACCTTGGAAGCAGAGGCAGAGGCAGGGGGGTTGCACCTGGAGGGGATGGTCCCCCCTCAATGCAAGGAGTGGGGAGCCACAGATCCTGGGGCAGGAGGTGCCAACAGGCTGGGATGAGGACTCGGGAATTTGCTGGCAAGGCCTTTGGGAAGCGGAAGGCATCCCACTGGGATGTGATTCTGACTCAGTTCACTTTGCAGCCGTGCAGCCATGTATCAAGTCAAATAAAAATAGCACCTCGACAGCTCCACCATTGATGAACCTGAGTTCCATCCCGGTTTTTGGCCATAGGTGTTATTTCTGTCTGGCTCTCTCCGGTGTGTCTAAAACTCTCTCCAAATGCAGAGAAAACAAAGACACTCGTTCAAAAGAAGATTATTTAAACCATATTCTGGGAGAAATTTCACCTGCTTACGTCTATGCCACTTATCACGTGACTCAGAAATGTCCGTTGTCCAGGAGTTTCACAGAATCCACTAGGTCTGTGTGCGTCATCTTTTTGAAGATGAGGATGTCATCTTTTTACAGGATTTTCAAGCAAAACGTTTCCTTCAGCCAACATAGGCTCTGACTTTGCTCTCCCAGTGTTCAGAGTGCAAAGATAAGGAAATGGTAAAAAGTCAAACTGTCTGTTCTTATCAATGTACTGAACGTGTCAGATCTATTTATTTTTGGAACCATTTTTTTCACTCCCTATTATTTATTTTCAACTTCTACATTATTTGCCATATAGTTTTCTAATTCCTAGAAAATAGGTAAGATGAAAGGGGGAAATTGTGGCTGAATTTTGCTCCCCAGAAGAGTAACTTATTTATTTAGTACACTGTTAATTTGCACTCAGACACACAAATGCATTTGTTCATTTTTAAATGCATTTGTTTTAAATGCTCTTATATGAGGTTACGCATTATTATAATCATCTGGAGTTTTCAGATATTTGTGTGATATAAAGACAACCCTGAAAGATGGCTATTTCTTGAAGTTGCACAGAAGTTCACACAGAGGCAGAGGCAAAGTGAATCTAAACATATTTCATTATTGGCAGGCGAGGGCTGGAGAAGGGAAGCTAAACAGATACTATTTCAAATTTTCTCTGGTTGACCGAAGGTTTAAAATAACCCTACTTAGCACATCTGAGGGTTAAATGAAATGCTATTACACATGTGTATATAAATCTAAATAACGCCGTGGATGGCACAGAAGAAGTGCTCAGAAACTTGGCCGGTTATGAATTCTGGCTCTGTATTGGCTAGGGAAGAGAGCTCACGGGGTGAGGAGGACAGTGGTCTGGGGGCAGAAGAGGAGAGAGGGGGACCGAGAGGAACCCAGCTGCTGGAGCTTTCCCCTCCCCGCCTGACAGAGCCCTGCCGGACATCCAATGCGTGCTCAGCTGTCAGCCCTGCCCCTCTCCCCTTGGCCAGGGAAACTAATCCTCTCCGGCCACCCCCCCAACTCCCCCACAGGCCCGCCTTCCTCTCACTGTTGGGACGCCGACCCATTTGCACGAATACCTGTAGTCATCCGGATGGGAGCTGCCTGACCTGCTCCACGGCCACTTTGTCTGGGGAAGCCTCCTGCTCTCCCGCACAGCACCACTCTGCCTCTGGACCACTCCTGCCCCCTTGCCCCGGGACGGCATAACCTTCCTCGTGACCAGTGTCTGTGTCCTGACGTCTGTCTCCCCTCCTGGTGGCCGGCTCTGTGAGGGAGGGACAATCTTCTTATTTACGATGCGTCCCTGCCCCTGGAAGTGTAGGTTGACTCGGTAAAGATCCCCGAGTCCTTGGTGAGTCCTCGAACTTGGACTTTGTGTACTGCTGTTGAACGTTACAGAGTAACCATTCTAGACAGGTCCATCTACAGTGCCAGCTAGAAGGCCACACTGATTGCATTTCAGCAAGGACTCTTCATAGGTGACCAGTAGTCAAATCAAAATCCATGGCCAAGGTGATGCCGCAGCCATTGCTGGAGAAACCTTCCTTTGTGTGAAATTCTAATGTTGCTTTTGTGTGGATTGACAAAGTCTGAAAATGTTCATTTAGATATTAGTATTGTCCTGGGAGAGATTCTGAGTCTTTAGTATTACAGATGAATTCAATCAAATAGCATCCCACGAATTAACTAAGACTAGATCACCACTCTTCATCCCAGTGGAATATTTTAGTGGCTCCAGCCACAATGGTTAGCCATGAAAAATCACACATCTGGATCACTACCATTTGGGATGGGAAGAAACAGATTTGGCAAGCTACTGGGTGTCACACAAACATGTTCCGCTTTCTACATGAATAGCACGTGGTCATAGGGTGGAGAGAAGGGAAGGCTCTGAAAAGGGCTGATCGTGAGCCAGGGGACACAGGGATGCAGCCACCTGCCCCACAAGTCAGGTGTGGAGGGAGCTGAGGCCACCTTATTTTCACTGTCACAGAGGTTTGCGTTTTGGAGACAAACATCTTTTTCCACTTTTAATCCTGCCATCAGCACCACTGAATATAATCCCTAGTCCCTAATGGGAAAACAAAGAAGCAATGAACAGGTACATTGGCTCTACCGGCATCATAAAACCCGATTTTTCTTGAGGGCTTCTCTCTCGTGGTTGTCTTACCTCCTTTGCCAGGCTTTAGGCAGCAGGTGACCTCTGGGATCCCCTTTCAACTCCATAAGGCCCCTCTCAGAGGATGATACACTCCTTAAAGAAAACCAGCAAACACACACATGCTCTCAGTAACTATGTTTTTATGCCATTTCGGTTTATTGACCTATAAACTGGGCATAAAAATGCAGACTGGGAGGCTTAAACAACAGATATTTATTTCTCACAGTTCTGAAGGTTGGAAGTCCAACACAAAGGTGCTGGCAGATCCAGCATCTGTTGAGGGCCCTCCTCCTGGCTTGTAGAGGGCCATCTTCTCCTTGTGGCCTAACACAGTAGAGAGCAAAAAAGAAATCCCCTGGTCTGTTCCTCTTCTTATAAGGGCACTAATCCCATCATGGGGGCTCCACCTCATGATCTAATCACCTCCCAAAGTCCCCCCTACCTAATACCATTAGGGGTTAAGTTTTCAACATCTGCCCCATGACGGGGATGTAAACATTCAGACCAAAATAAACCTTGACAAATTACAATCAGTGAAAGAAGCCAGATACAAAAGGACACGTAGTGCAGGATTCTTCCTGTAGCAGTGGTCCCCAACCTTTTTGGCACCAGGGACTGGTTTCGTGGAAGACAAATTTTCCACAGACTGGGGTGGGGGATGGTTTCAGGATGATTCAGGCATTACGTTTATTGTGTACTCTGTTTCTATTATTATTACATTGTAACGTATGATGAAATAAGTACACAGCTCACCATAATGCAGACGCAGTGGGAGCCCCGAGCTTGTTTTCACTTGCCACTCACTGATAGCGTTTTGATATGAGTCTGCGAGCCATTGATTTATTATGGTCTCTGTGCAGCCAAACCTCTCTGCTAATGAGAATCTGTATTTGCAGCCACCTTGCAAGTCTTGAAGCACAAATGCTGCCCATTAAATTAAATGATGAAACACTGAGAAAAGTGATAAAATAGTGGAAAAGGCAAAATACAAAACAGTATTCTATAACAAGAATGATAAGGGAATATGGGAAAAACTAAATGTTAATGTGTTAGTAGGATATAGTTGGATATCAGATGAATTTTATTTATTGAATTAATAATGAACTTTATGGAATAAATGAAACAGGGATAAATATAACTCATTTCATCGGTATGCACATACACTTATTGTATATAGACATAACATATACGTGCATACACACACATAACATACATAGACATGCAGCAAGTTACACAACCAGAAATTATGGAGCTCATCTGGTTCCACTGTAAGGAACTCTGACCAATGGAAGTTACCGAAAACGCCAAATGGGCACCATGGAAGCAAGGGAGGACCTGCATCTGGAGTTCTGGAATGTTCCCCAGCGGTGGGCCGGCCCCTCCCATCCTCCCAAGGATGCAGGTGCAGAAGGCATGAGGGTGTGGGGTGTGATGCGGCGGGGCTGAAGCTTCAAGGCAGGAGGAGTTTGTGCCGAGGTGTGGATTCTGTGGGGACAGGCCACTCTAGCAGTGACAGAATTCTCTGCAGGGTGGAATTTACTATTGAATTTGGTGGCTGTCATGGAAACCTCTTCTGGCACCTATGTTTTCAAAAACGTGGGAAACAGACCAAGAATATTTGCCGGATTTCTTGCTGGGTCAGTCCCGTTCTGCTCTCATTCTAGGGCCCAGCAGCACTTGAACCTGAGGGCGGCACCATTCTTCTGAAGACTCTTCCTGTCTCTCTCTCCCCTTCCTCCACCACGGTTGCTCCTGTCTTGAATTATCCCTCACTGCTGGCACTTCTTGAGAAATGCCCCTGCCGACATCACCCCTCATGGGAAGGGCCCTGACTGCCTCAGATGCCTGTGCACCATAGCCCAGGGCACGTTGAAGGAGAGCCCCCACTCTCTGCCACGGGAGCGCCCCTCTTCCCCAGCTTCAGTCCATCCTTCATCCATTCCACTGCCCAATTCCTCACGGAGCAGAGACTATCAGGATGGAATCTGAGGGGTAACGGTGTCCTTAGTCACACAGACACAGAAAGAGGCAACCCAATTGTCCCTCAACTGGTGAATGGATCCATAAAATGTGGTTCATCCCTACGATGGAATGTTACTTGGCAGTTAAAAGGAATGCAGTACTGACACATGATACAGCGTGAATGAACCTTAAATATATGATGTTAGTGAAAGAAGCCAGACACAAGAGACCGCATGTATGACTCCATTTATATAAAACGTCCACCACAGGAAATCCATAGGGACTGAAAGTAGATTGGTGCTTTCCAGGGACTGAGGTGATGGGAGAGTGGGGAAGGATTGCTAATGGATCTAAAGGGTGTTTCTTTTGGGAGCAATGAAAATGTTTAGAAAGTGGATAGAGGTGATGGCTGTACAAGACTGTGAACGCACTAAATGCCACTGAATTGTTCCTTTATAACGGTTCATTTTATGTTATGTGAATTTTACTTCAATTAAAAAAAAAACTTAGATTTAAGGCTCAGAGAGATTTAGGGGTTGGAGGCTAAGGGTTTAGGATTCAAAAGGGATTGATTAAGCGACTTAGAATTCTAAATATATTTCCTGTGTCATTAGGTTACCAGTCGGCCTCTCTGGGCTGCCTTGGAATCCAACGACAGTGAATAAATCACATTGTTCCGAGTTTCAAATAGCTGATTTACAAACAAACTTTCGGAATAAAATCCTTTTCTTTTTAATTGTTGAGGACCGTCTGTAATTTAGTCTCTGGAATATAGTCAATCTTTGGCTTTTGTCCTGAATTCATCGATAAAAAGACATCATAGTGGGAATCTTTGGGGAAGTGAAATTCAATTTAATCCATGTTTTCTATTTGTTAGGTCTTCCGGTAATTGGTAAATGGGGAAGAAGTTTGAAGTTCTTGGTTAAATAGAGGTTTTTGGATTATCTGTGAATTTCAATTATCCATGCTTCACCTGGCCCCCAATTAGCACTAATAATTGAGTTAACTGAATAGAAGTCATTCCCCATCATATCAGTTTAACTAGGGGCTTATTTCTTGTTTCACTAATGGAGACCCCCAAGCACAAAGCCCCTTTCTCTAACCGGCACCCATACCCCCAGCCCACAATTTGTCAAATTAACGTTGTTTAACGGGCACAAAGTTAACTGTATAGTTAATAGTATGAAACAAATGTTCTTGATAACAAAACATATGTTGCTAAGAAGTGTAACCAGAAATTTCTCAAGCGCTCAGGGTCATCCTGGCATTTACAGCCAGAAGGTACTGCACAGCGGATCTGAAGCAGAGTTAGAAATCTTAACCAATGTTTTCAACTGATTTGTATTTTCACTTTGCGTTGAGATGGTTATTGTCTTAATTTACCCCCGTTTAGAATAAGACAGCTTTTCAAAGTGCCAGTTCGTTTTAGCATGCTGCCCGTTTTCAGACGCGGTGTTTATGTTTACACACCACAATCCATGGGACTTTCAAGGTTTCAGTTTCTCTCCTTGGACACATTTGTATTTATATTAAACACAATAAATATCTCCCATTCCAACAGCCCCCTTCTGACCTCCTTTGATCTCTGAATCCCAACACCCCTAAACGCGACATATAAATTAGCCCAGCCCCTCCCGCGAGCTGGGGAGCTGAGGGCAGGGTTTCATGGGCTCTGGGCCCTCTCTGTCTCTCCAGCATCGTGTTTTTCCATTGCCATGGAGATGTAGTTCTGTGGATGGAGCACAGCAAGCCCAGAGAAGGGAAAAGTCCCTGCTAGGTAGAATTACCAACTAAACAAACGATCATGGTGCCAGGGTGCCGGGGAGGGGTGCCCAGGTTTTCCTTTCCTCCCCACAATCAGATTACAGGTAAAAGTGCAAACACTAGAGAGGAGAGGACGCAGCTGCTCTTTTAAAGGCACAGCAGACACGTTACTCTGCAGAAGACACCGCAGCTGGGGGTGAAAACGTGGAGGGTTTAAGGCTCCTTTTGTGAAGATACGGCTGTCCCAAAGCCCACGTCGAGGTCTTCCCGGTGCATGAAGAAATAGAGCCCAGCAGTGGGGACTCCAGGAGAAGCCTGCTCGAACAGACGATCCATATTGTCCTGTGTGGGTGAATAATAACCCTGCTCTCACCAACACCGCAAGCAGGCACTCGCACGGGCAGTTTCTTTCAAGAATTAACAAACGAATCAATAGATGGTTCTTTACTATGGTTTCTAAAATAAGAAAACTGCCTGTGCAACCATCTGAGGATCAGATAAACAGCCTCCTAAGTTTTGCTTTTCTCAACAGTATTTGTTTCTTTTATTTGCATTTCTTTTTAATGATATATTGGATTTTGGTGGAAGCATCATGATCAGTCTCTAAGGGACATGAAAAAAAACTGGAAGACATAAATCTCTGATGAGGAAGTAAATGGGCGTTTTCATGTAAAGGCATCAGTGATTTTTTTTTTTTTAGGTTGGCAATCTGCAAAGATTTTCTAAATGCAAAAAATATACAGTAGCATCTAAGGATTAATTATTTATTCTGTTACTTTGGTAAATATAAACTGATCACAATCTGACATAGGAAATGTGATGGTAGTTGGGAAATTCTCTCTTCCTCATCCAATTTTTGTGACATGTCTCAGTCACTTTTCTTGCAAAATGTAATTGAATTCTGTGTGCATTGTCACTTTTATATCATGTGTGCACATTGCTGTGCTCTTACCAACTTTTCATTTCTATTTGATTTAAGGTGTGCAAACCCTAAGCTGTCTCCAGCGATCTCAAGTCAACAAGACACGGGGGCCGAGGTCCTGGTATCTTATATTCAGGCCATCCAATGCCTTTTAAAAGTGATATTAATTGGCCTGTTAGTCTTAACAATCACTGAGTATTTTTTGGTATTTATTCAATATAATTCTAGATATTGGATTTTTTTTTTTAAGACAGCAGTTTTTCTCATGCCCAAAGACTGTTTTTTACCCCAATTTTCGACTTTCATTTTAAAGAACCAAAGTGACTTTAACGTCCCTTAGAACTTGTTTCTGGGTAACAGAGATCACAGTAAAAAAAAACATGCTAAAGTCCACTTAATTTTCCTTTTCTAAATGCAACATAGTTCATTCTTTCACGTAAGTCTTTCCCCTTCGGTATGAAGACCAAGTTTCTCCTGATAAGATCCTCATCCCGATGTCAAACCTGGTTCTTTTAAATGGGCTTTTAAAATATCGACTTCCCCGAAATCATTTCAGGGCTTTTGACAGTGCAAAACTGACATGCTTGGAGATCTATTTATAAAAGAAAGGAAGTCTCAGTAGAAACTTCTCTGGTCTTGGTGACATATCATAATATTAGTGCAGGTGGTCATTAGTTGGGGATTTTGGGGAGAAGAGAGATGCAGAAAGGGTAGTCAAAATTACTGATATTTGACAAATATTCATCTACACAGTTTAAACACCTGTTTCCTAGCAAACAGGAAAGCCCCATCTCTACTCTTGGTGGGTTTTTTATTTTTTTGGTAAGATATGCATTACAGAAAATAAGAATATAGATTAAGAAAATGGATATGCCATAATCCTTGCCATTTTCTGTCATTATGGCCCTAGTGAAATAATTATTTTCATTACTGTCAATAATGTAATTTTTAAATGATCTCTATAACATTCCTAAGGGTTTCTGATAAGCATTTTATGTACGTATGATGTGGCCTCCTGGATTCGGCCTATCCCACCAGTGTTCCCAGATGTAATATTCTAGGAATTTGCTTGCTTTCAAAACAAATGGGGGGAAAAAAGCCTCCCGAGTACTGACCAGGAGCTCTTACCTGCTGCCGTGCTGAATGCAATTTCCACTTAGCTCAGAAGCAGCTCTGTGAGTGGAAAGGCCTCCGATTCAGCATGAAAGGCCATGGACCCCGAAACGCTCAAAAGGCTGCCTCTTTTGCACCCCAGGATCACCCAAACCTCTACTTTCTCCCACTCTCCCCAAACTCCTCTGGCCCATCAGCACACAGAGAACTCTGGCTGAATGTTCACTAAAAGCAGAGTTGTCTTTGTTCAAACACTTCCGAGTGTTTTACTGGTGAAAATCAAGGGTGAGGTCTGAAGGTTCACGTGTGTGTCTCCGGGTTAATAACCTGGTGTCACTTGGTGAATGCTGCCACGAAAACTTGGCCTCTGTGGCCGTGTATCTCAAGGCCCCGAAAAGAGACTCCGTGAGGTCAGCTTGTAAGTGGCTGACGTTTCTCAAAGGCTATTAACAAGAAATGGCTTCGGATTCTTAGAAATCAGTGGTATCCTTTGAAATTGGTATTGTTATTGAAGTAACAAAAGAAATCCCCTGGGAGCCATTTAGAAGCAGTTTGTTATGACCAAAATTCCCGGTAGTTTAATTGTACTTTTCCTGTGAGCCTGTACACTGTGATGTAAAGAATGACCCAAACACTGTGCTGGTTGCGAGTGTGGGGTGTGTGCATGATACAGTGTGTGTCTCATGTTGCTGCCGTCCTGCTAGGGCCAGCGGTGTGTGCACCCTGCCTCACGGTGTGCAGTTCAGGGGACCCCCTCGAGTGCTCTTGTTCCGGGACGGAGGTGCCCAATAAACCCATGATACCATTTGAGACAATAAGCAATTAAAAAGCAAGCTTTAGGGGGCTTCCCTGGTGGCGCAGTGGTTGAGAGTCCGCCTGCCGATGCAGGGGACACGGGTTCGTGCCCCGGTCCGGGAAGATCCCACGTGCCGCGGAGCGGCTGGGCCCGTGAGCCATGGCCGCTGAGCCTGCGCGTCTGGAGCCTGTGCTCCGCAACAGGAGAGGCCACAGCAGTGAGAGCCCCGCGTACCGCAAAAACAAAACAAAACAAAACAACAAACAAACAAAAATTAAGCTTTAGGGATCAACTGTGTACATTATAGCAAAGAAATCGGCCAAAGAAGCCTAAAACCCACCAAAATGGCAGGAAGGAGGTGGTTCGAACCTAGCAAATCATCTTTTTCAAGTAAAAAAGGGACTTTATTTTGTAGGAGAAATGTCAGCTGTGAAACTTGTCTTTTGCAATGCAAAGACCTCTTGCAAAAGAAATGTCCCCTCTTGTGGCAGAGGCAATAGACGCACAGCTCTTTTTAGCCTTAGAGTTTAAAACGCTTTTTCCAGTTACAAAAGTACATGGCCGTTTTAAAATCTATAATTTGGTGTATATAAGTAGCCTCTTAATAGGTTGCCATGAGTGAAAACTATTATATAATTGTGAAGAGCTACTGACAAAGAATGTTATTAAGCATTTAAAGAAAGCAGGCGACCACGCTGAGGTTTTCAGGAAAAATCATCTTTTCCAGTTTTACTCAGAACAAAGGGAAGACGATCTCTTTTTCCTGGGATGTGGAGGCCGTAGATTTCCCCCTCTGCTCTCATAGTAGAGGCTGGCCCAACAGCGAGGAAGGATTCAGGTTCGGGCCTTGCAGTTCTTAACGTTAATCATTAACTTCTCTGAAGTCTTGATGGCATTTCAGTGGAACTACAAATATGCTACTTTTCCAAGTAGCCTTCCTTGTAATTTCCCATTTTACCCCCAAAGTCTAGTTAGAAGCACCGTCCTAACCTGACTCCCATAGAGTAAGGGAAAGACTCAACCTGCCTCTAATTTTAATGGAGAATTTGAGTTAAATAAGATGGGTAAAAGGACCACGAATACTCTTATACTGAATACTTAATTTGCATGTTCAAAGCCGATCATTAATCCTATATTTTAACTCTGCCAACGTCAGGAGGTATTATTTTCTGACGCGTCTGACAGTTCTAGGGATAAACTAGACTGTTCTGTTGCAAAGCCCATGAATGGATGTAAGAAGCGTTTCTGTATCAAACCTAAAGACCATTCACTAATACTTGGAGAATAAATTTGTTATCACATTAAGACTAAGGGTAGGAATCCTAGAACAAATTGTAACCAAAGTAGAATCATAACTGGAAGACAGTGTTTATTAAAATCCAGTTATAAACGTAATACCTATACATCTATACTCACCTTCACACGCTGTAGGGTTGCAGGGTCTGTCTGCAGCTTCGTGTTATTGAAGTGAAATAAAGATAAGATTTCAAGTGGCCAAAGGACCATTGATTTGTTTTTTTCAATGTTCGAGCAAACCCAGAAACAGAGATCCAGCTAAGATGCCTGGAACACAGCTAGCCAAACGATGTTTTCAAGTGATTCTAACATGAAATCAATACGACCAGCAACAGCTTACGTAATTCTGAGAAATCAGCAAATCAAATAAATAAAAAAGCTGTCTTTGGACCAAATTGTAGTTTCTAACAAGGCTACCTACTGTGGGTTAGGGGCCTGCTCATTAAGCTTTTAAAGCTGGGCTTCACTAATGCCACTTGAAGCGGGGGTGGGCTGCTCCCAAGCCAAATACGGGACAATGCTCTCCTTAAGCTTATTAAGTTTACGTTTCATACAAATGGCTGTTTGAAATGATTTGTTCATAGACATGCACACGGCTTTCAAAATAACAGTCTTCATACCCTGTAACACAAAAAGGAAAGGGAAAGGGCAGTGGAACCAGTGACGAGGAGTTAGGCTGCTGATTTTGTTTTGAAATAGAACATTTGAATATGTTCCTCAAATCTTAAAATGACTTTTAAAAGATAGTAGGTCTTAAATAAAGCTTGTTGACAAACTAATTATTGGCTGAATGCAAATGGTCGGCCTGACAGGGCAGCAAAATGTAGCCAATCCCCTCCACCGCCAACACTGGATTTTACATTCTTTTAAATCTCAACAGAATTTTCTGATCTTTCTAAGAGACACTTGAAAGGAAACAGGTTATTTGTTTAAGCTTAAGTTACATTCGCTGTGTTAAAGCCAGGGACACACGGTTATCCATCACTGAGTTGGCTGAAGAGATGAAGCATAGGGTGTAATGAGGCTCCAGCATTTTAGCCGCAGAAAATGGACCCTATCTCCTTACCCCGTGGAAGGAGGGGCTGGGAGCGGGAGAGCTCACTCAGAAACTAAGGGAAACGCCTAAGAGCTCTCCTTCTAAATCCTCTTCTCAAGCCCAAGTTTTCATCTGGGACAAGCCGAAGAGCCGCTTTCATACCTTGTAAATTAAGAGCACCGTTTCCATTTTGTGTGTTAACAAAATCAATCACATCTCGAACCCCGCCAAACGCCATTTCACTATATTTCGTCCAGTTTATCTTATAAAGACGAGAGTCAAGAAGCTCAATTCTGTAGGTGTTTCTAACTTGTACTCTCAACCAAAATTATTTTACACTCCTCCACGTAAGAAGAGGTATAGATTTCTAAAATCTGAAATTCGAGATGCCACCAAGGACATTTAAATGGAAAAACAAACAAACAGAAAAAGACTCAGATGGGGGCTATTCTGATTCTGACTCTAAAAGAGGAAGGAGCTTTTCTCAACAATTCTCTCTAAGTTGAGGGTTCCGAGCACCAGAGGAAACGCTCCCACACCAGCGGCCGTTTTTGGCAGGAAAGCCAGCAGTGGTGGGTGGACAAGTAAGAGGATCTCTCCCCTCCTCGTCCGCCCAGAGATTCTGATCAGCATGAAAACCCAGCAGAGCCGGGGCAGAAACAATGCGCAGTGTATTTCGTGTCGCTCATTTATTCCACCTCTTTCTCTCTCTCACCGTTGAAGACAAGATTTTAGTGTTTTTCAAAGAAACACAAAGCAGAAGCTAAATAATTAAAGTCTGCTGTTACAGGCCCAAGCGGCAATTATTAACTAGAGAATATTTATGCAGTACTGTCAAAGCTTCTTTTGAAATATTGAAAATGCTCCCAGAGAAAATGCAGTACTTTTTGGCGTTTTCGAAAAAACGAAATATATATCAACTTCCCAAACACTAGGCACATCTGCTCATCTGAAACTCAATACTGCTGTCCTTGTAAGGTTTTGTATAACTCACTTCCTGTCTACATACTTACACAACAGGATATTTAAATAACAAAACAATGAAGAAGCCAGGCAAAACTACAGCACCCCTGACATCACATGTGCATTTCTTCCTTTCCTAAGCCCATCTCTACGTGTTCTGAGTTGCAGAAATAATTAGCACACACAAGGACATCTTTAGACTAGTGATTGCCTATAACTGCACACAGAAGTAGGCAAGGACCCAGTGTTTATCTGGGCCTGTTTACGTTGCAAGGGGCTCTTTGCCTCCCAGAGGAAAAGCCACTTGTGGCCCCATTGCTCACGTGCTTCTGAGGTCCACTATGATTTCCAGATCAGTTTTCCCATCATAATGAACAAGCACATGGAGGCACATGTGGGCAGATGTTTCATGTCCCTCCCAAATCCACCAAGACTCTTGCCGTATTTAACAAATTTTAGACCTTCAACCATATTTTCATTCACTTCTTAAAATACATGACTTTTTTTTTTTGCAAGTCAGTTGGTCTTTAATTAGGAAAACATTGGTTATTTCCACATGTCTTTTTCCTCTTTTCTACCTAAGGTTAAAATACATGACTTTTGTTTCAAGCTCACAGAGATGTAATGTCATTTCAAATGTACACACTAAAAATACTTCAGTTAAAGGAAACCTTTTCCATTAAATTAAAGTGCTCTCTGCCTCGTGTAGATCAAGGTTTCCTGGTTTGGAAATCTAAACTAAAAGGAATCTTCATTGTTTTATTACTTCCTTCATTGGAACATTACTGAACATATATTATAAATTATTTTACCACAGCTTTCATCTTGTCATTAGCGCGGATCTATTGTATGTAATCAAGTTTTGCATATGAAAGTGTAGGATTAAGTATCTTGCTGATTCCTGTGTTCCCTTTTATTGGGAAAGATGCACTAAGGGTCCCCTCTTTCCCTCAGCGCCTGTGTGAATTAAGTTAGCACAAGCACATACATTATGAGAATCAAAGCTGTATGCCAAAGACTATATTCAATCTGAAAACCAAGAACACATTTAAACAAAGAAAACAATCCTGTATAGAAGAATTCCAACTTTAAAAACTCCCAGGGGTTGTAATATCTCCACTCATCACTGGAAAATTACAAATGTCTTGCATCTGTATTTATAGATTTAACAGACTTGTATTTCAATGAAGTTATCACAACTTAACATATGCAATACAACACTTAAGAGATTTTTTTTTCAAATATAAAATTAAATATGCTTGTGTTATGGAAGAATTGAGAAACATATGAGGGTAAAACACTAATCACCCGTCATACAAGACAACCACTGATTCACATTTTGTTACCTATTAAAAAAATAAACAAATACAATATGTTTTCATAATTATGTTAATATTTACATATGCCATTTTAAATCTGAATCACAGAATTCTAAAGTGGGAGAATTTATTTAGTTCTGACTTCTCATTTTTCAGATGAACCAAGTCCCAGAGAAGTTAAGTGACTTGACAAAGGTCACACAGGTAATCATGGCAAAGTCAGGGCAAGAAGCCATTCCTTCCACCTCTCTCCTTCAGATGCCAAGCTGTCACTCTTCACACTGGCCCTTCTCTAAATGACCAGAGGACTAGGGAAGCAGGGCATACTTGAGAAAAAATAACTTGTAATATAATGTAATACCTAGGAAGATGCATTGTCTTTCAGGCCATCAAATCCCCTTTTTGTGCATGACAGACCCAGACCATTGGTAATGACCCCGCCATTTTTTAATAGCAGCTTTCTTGAGATATAATTCACATATCACGTACCTCACTTATTTTGTCTGTACATTCAGTGGCTTTTGTAACATACACAGCAGTGTGCAGCCATCACCTCAATCTAGGACCCAAACACTTCCATCACCCCACATCCATCAGCAGTCCCTCCCCATTTTCTCCCAAGTCCCCCACCCCTGGAAACCACTCATCTACTTTCTGCCTCTATGGATTTGCCTCCTTTGGACATCTCATGTGAGTGGAATCTTACAATATGTGGCCTTTTGTGCCTGGATTCCTTCTCTCAGCATACTCTTCTCAGAGGATCAGCCAGGCTGTAGCGTGTATGACAACTTCATTCCTTTTTTATGGCTGAATAGTTTTTCATTGTATGCTTATACCACATACTGGGTTTTGTTTTGTTTTTTTAATTCTTTTGGCCGCACTGCGCAGTATTCGGTATCTTAGTTCCCCGACCAGGGATCAAACTCATGCCCCCTGCAGTGGGAGCGCAGAGTCCTAACCACTGGGCCACCAGGGAAGTCCCATATATCACATACTATCTATCCATTCATCGGGGGTACACATTTGGCTGTTTCCACTTTTTGGCTGTTATGAATAATGTCTCTATGAACATCCATGTATAAGTTTTTGTGTGGGCGTATGTTTTCATTCCTCTTGAGCATATACCTGAGAGTGGAATGTCTGGGTCACATGGTAGCTCTGTGCTTAACCTTTTGACGGGCTGCCTGACTGTTTTCCAAAGCGACTGCCTCAGTTTACATTCCCACCAGCATTGTATACGGATTTCACCACATCCTTACCCACACTTGTCATCATCTATCTTTTGATTCTCACCATCCTAGTGGGAATGACGTGGTATCTTGCTATGGCTTTGATTTGCATTTCCCTAATGTCTAATGACGTTGAGCATCTTTTCTTATGTGTATTGGCCATTTGCATATTTTCTTTGGAGAAATATCTAGTCAGATACTTTGCCCATTTTTAAATTGGGTTATTGGTCTTTGAATTATTGAATTGTCAGCATTCTTTATATATACCAGATACAGGTCCCTTATCAGTAGGATATAAGATTTGCAAATATTTTCTCCCATTCTGTGAGTTCTTTTCACTTTCTTGATAGTGTCCTTTATCAGTTTGATTGGGTCTGATTTATCTGCTTTCTTTTTTGCATGTGGTGTCATATCTAAGAAGACTTTGCGTGTATTCAAGTTCATGATGATTTAATATATATTTCCTTCTGAGAATTTTATAGTTTTAGCACTTACATTTAGGTCTATGATCCATTTTGAGTTAATTTTTGGGTGTGCTGTGAGGAAGAGGTCTAATTCTTTTGAATTAGACCTTTTCATTCTTTTGAATGTGTGTGTCTAATTGTCCTACCACCATTTGTTGAAAAGATCCTGCAATTTTTAATATGAAGCAGGAAAGCATGACTTTTAGATGATTTCAATAAAATGTTTTTTTTTGTGTGTGTGTGTGCGGGGGGTTTTGTGGTTTTGTTTTTTTGTGGGGTTTTTTTTGTTGTTGTTGTTGTTTTGGCCATGCTTCGTGGCTTGCAGGATCTTAGTTCCCTGACCAGGAATTGAACCCGGCCCAGGCAGTGAAAGCTCCAAGTCTTAACCTTTGGACCACCAGGGAATTCCCTCCAATAAAATGTTAAAGGAAGAGAATGTAGATCTGAAGTAGGAACAATACTACAGTTGTCACACACTATTTATATCCCTTTAAAAAATCTGGGGTATTGTAAAAACAATGTAAAAACTTTACACTAACTAACTGATCTCTTAATTGGTCCTAATCTTAGCTTTTCTGCAGCCTATGACTCTGTGATTCATGAGCTCCTGTAGATAGCCTGACAGAATCCTGGCAGTTTAAGTAGGGTGACCTTAGACTTATTCTCACTTTCCATTTTTGATATCTTTCTTTTCCACATTGTGTCCTTCCAGGAAATGGTCTCATTCTTTCCAGTTCTCAGCCCACAGCCTCAGAAAGGGATAATGGCTCATCAAGATTTGGATGGACACTCTGTAGGTATTTTCTTTTTCTTTCTTTCTTTTCCTTTATTTATTTATTTTTGGCTGTGTTCAGTCTTCATTGCTGTCGTTGTGCTGCGTGGGCTTCTCATTGCGGTGGCTTCTCTTGTTGTGGAGCATGGGCTCTAGGCGCACGGGCTTCAGTAGGTGCAGCACTCAGGCTCAGTAGTTGTGGCGCACGGGCTTAGTTGCTTCACGGCATGTGGGATCTTCCTGGACCAGGGCTCGACCCAGTGTCCCCTGCAGTGGTAGGCGGATTCTTAACCACCATGCCACCAGGGAATTCCTGTAGGTATTTTCACTTCAGTGAATTACTTGGGGGAAATGAACATGCAGAAGGACTAAATGAGCACTTGGAGCATCATGGTAGATGCTTGAGGGAGAAAACTTGCTTAATTCCTCCCGACAGGAAGTGCAGGTCGTTTCTGACCTGAAGGAGAAACATGATTAGCAATTCTTTTTACTGAAAAAAAGGTGGGGTTTTTGGGGATATGCATATAGTTTTTAAATGGTCAGGCTAATCTGGAAAGTTTTTACTGCGAACTTTGGTTTTCATTATTATTCTGTCACACTAGAACTGATCATTTCCTCAGTGCTGGTGGGAAGCTAGCAGAAGTAACTTGTTCTCTTGTTTCATTTGAAGACTTTTCCCCAGTAGTCTGGTGGAAGGGATTTTTGCAGGTTTTTAAAAGGTTGTCTGTGGGTGTTTATTTCTTTGAAGCCAGGGATGATTGTATCCTACAATATATTGTGGTACATCCATACAAATGAATTCTGTGCATCTGTCATAGTATTCACATGGAATGATGTCATGATATGTGGTTGAAGTTAAAAAGTAAGTGTAGAACAATGTATGCTGCAAGATCTCTTTTTTGTAAATATATATATGTATATACATGTATATTTGCCTGTTTGTAGTTAAGAGGGTTAATCCCAGGCATTGGAGTTTGGATAAAGGAGGGGGTGGGGAGATAATCTTTTTACTGTATACACCTACATATGTTTGAATATTTCATTTAAAATAAGCATGTATTACTTCTGTAAGTTAAAAATTAAAAAATTTTAAATAACCCAACTCCATAAACCATTTAATCTGGTTCTGGTGCCTTTAAAACAAAATATCCAACTTTATTTTCAAATTTTTCTGAAATTATTTTGTTTATTTAAGGATGCTACTTATTCTTTAAGTCAATTTTGGTAACTTATATTCCTTAAAAATTTTTAGAAAGTTTGTTTCTTTTGGATTATTAAAGTTATTGATATACACACATTGATATAATTACTCTTTTAAAATTAAAAACATTTTCATATCTTTTATTCCTAATGGTTGATTATGTGTATTTTCTTTTTGTCTCTTGATTAGACTTGGCAATGTTTATCTGACTACTGATTTTTTTTGTTAGTGTTACTGTTCAACTCAATTATTATTATTATTTTTATCTATTTCATTAAGTTGTTTGACTTTTACCGATTTTTTTCTCTTCTACTTTTTTTAGGTGGATTTTATTTCATATTTTTGGACAACTTTCTGAGTTGAAATCTTACTTCATGTTGTTTATAATAAATGTATGCTTATTTAAGACTTTGATACATAGAGCTGTCTCTTCTTTTTTCCTCTAAGTGGTAATTTCCAATTGGTTTTTCTCTTTAAAATCTTTAAATTTCTATTATATTACTTATATATGGTATTTTAAATTTTTGTTCTATTATTAATTACTTTTCTTTTCTAGCAGGTGGTTGGCTATTTCTGTATTGTTAATTTCAAGTTGTTTGCATGGTGGCTCCGAAGAATGCCTGTATGATTTCTGCACTTTGGAATTTATCCGTAGTTCCTTGTGGCTTTTTTTTTTCTTTACAATGACTATTTCCTAACTATTTGCAGAGAGGGTATATTCTCTCTTCATTAGCTAGAGTATTCCATGTTTTATTAGTTCAGCCTTATTGATTGTGTTATTCTCAACTATTTTTGTTTCTTTAACCTGTGATGTCTGTTAGATGTGTGTTGAGTCCCTTAATAAAGTGGATGATTTATCTATTTTCTTGATATTTTTTAGTGCTTGCTTTATATGAAGCTCTTGTGTTAGGTATCTAAATGTCCATGACTTTAATCTTCTTATAACTTTTACCAGTTTGAGCTATCCCTTTTATTTCTTTTCATCATGAATTCTATTTCATCTGTTGCACCTATTACTACATTTAATTTATTTTTATTAATACTTGCTGATGTCCGTCCTTTTATACTGAACCTTCTTGTTTTGTTTATGGTTGTCTCTCATGAATAGCATATAACTAGATTTTAAGACCATTCTTGGAGTCTCACTTCTCATTTATTTTCATTCCTAATACATTTTAACTCATTTTACACTGTGTGTTTTCGATTTACCATGATTTCTCCACGTTTGTTAGTTTTAAACAAATTTTCCTCCTTCTGATTTCTTTTCTAGTTGTTACCCATAAATTTTGAACACATATATTGAACCTTTCTTTTTTCCACCCAACACAAACAAAAATCTGACCTTTTTTTTTTTTTTCCTTTTTTCTTTTTTGGCCGAGCTGTGTGGCTTGCAGGATCTTAATTCCCGGACCAGGGATTGAACCTGGGCCCCCAACAGTGAGAGCACCAAGTCCTAACCACTGGACCTCCAGGGAAATCCCACCATGTTTTTTTCTATCTCCTGTGGTCTTGAGGTTTGGAGCAATTATTATTCCAGATAGTTATTGTTATATTTCTTATAATCAACACTTACTTAAATGCAGCAACATGTTTTTTTTTCTTTTTTTCTGATTTCTTCACTCACCCCTGCTTCTTCTGTCTCTTGTCTTCTTTTAAATTTATTTTTTATTTCCAATTTCCCTTAGTCTGCAGTTCAGAAGAAGAATCAAGGCCCTGAGGTTGGCCAAAACTTGGTGAGGGAACAACATAAAGTTCCAATTCTACATGTTGAGGGGATTTTCATAAGGGAGTCAGCAGATACAGAATGAGATGTAATGTCTAGAATTAGCATCGAGACGGGCCTTGGGCCTGAAGGACAGGAGGGCGGCTTCTGGGGTAGGTGCCCTGACAGCCAAGACATGCAGGGCCTCAGAATAAGCCTTTCAAGAAGAGGTCCAGGAGGTGTTCTTGCTCCCAGCGGGGCAGCCGGCCCGCATAGACCTGGGCTGGTGCTCCCCACACACACGTCAAGCAGCCCGTTTATAGGCTGTGGCCAGTCAAGGGGCCCCACCGGCCGGGAGCCAAGGGTCGTGTCCCAGATGCCTGGGGCCACATGGTGTTTCTCAGCTTCCAGAATCCGTGCCTTCACTTATGACACATTGGCATCCCATCCAACACGCTCACCTCTGTCCTGCCGTCCGATGAACCACAGTGATAGAAAGGCCTCTGCCTTGACCCCAAGACCCTTCCAAGTAGGGGCTGAAGCTGGCCGGTCTCTGTCTCCCCATGGCGGCAGCATCCGCGAGGTTCCCGAATCCAAGGGGGGCACAGTAGTGTCTGACACCCTTGGCCCTTCTCTCTTCCATCAGATGGCCTCTTCCACCTCCAGGAAAGAAGGGTGCCTGCTGGGTACTCCACCGGCCTTTCTTTGTCCTCAACCTCCATCCAGGACCCCCGTCTTCTGCCCAGTGTAAGAGGCCTCGGGATTTTGATCTTCAAGTTCAGTGAGACCTTACCTCTTAATTGATTTCTCAGCCACCAAACCTTCCTCCTCATTGCAGTCAGAGCCACCTTTAAAAACAAATCTGGGGGCTTCCCTGGTGGCGCAGTGGTTGAAAGTCCACCTGCCGATGCAGGGGACGCGGGTTCGTGCCCCGGTCCAGGAAGATCCCACATGCCGCGGAGCAACTAAGCCCGTGCACCACAACTACCGAGCCTGCGCTCTAGAGTCTGCGAGCCACAACTACCGAGCCCATGTGCCACAACTACTGAGCCTGTGCTCTAGAGCCGGTGAGCCACAACAAGAGAAGCCACCGCAATGAGAAGCCCGCACACTGCAAACAAGAGTAGCCCCTGCTCGCCCCAACTAGAGAAAGTCTGCAGCCAAAAATAAAATAAGAAATAAATTAATTAAAAAAACCATATCTGATCGTGTCCTTCTCCTGGTTCAAGTGCTCTGGTGGCCGCCAGGCGCCTTCAGTGAAGTCCGCCTTCCTTTGTTCGGCCCGGGTAAGTCCTCGACCACTCTGGGCTCACAGACCAGGGAGGGGCTCTTAAAGCAAACAGCAAGTTCAAAACCAGATTCAGGCTGCTTTCAACTAAGAGCAACAGAAATCCCTGGCTCAAGGCTAAAACAAAAAGGGACACTCATTTGTTAAAGTCCAGGATAGGGTGTCTGCTCCGAGCCTGGTGGAATCAGGGGCTGCCCACTCCTCCAGGGTGGTAGGTGGCCCCAAGGCACCCCCGCTCCAGGTGACCGCCTTGAGGGGCAAGGAGGAGAACTCTCCTCCACCTCTGTGATCCCTTTCGTCCACGAGAAGGCCCTTGGCTAGAAGCCCCTCCACCCCCACCCCAGGCAACTCCCCGTCACGGTCCCCGGCCAGCAGTGGCATCACCTGGACATATGGAAACCAAACCCCAGCCGGGGGAGTAGGGCCACTGTGTCGGCTTAGACCAAACCGTCTTCCCAGGCAGCATTGCCCGAGCATGGGCTGGACAGCACTCAGGGTAGAGGAACGGGCTGGAGTGATCGCCAGTGGGGAACCAGCAGAGTCTGCAACAAATATTGGAACCAGTGGGAGGGCGGTGAGGACAGGGCACCATGGGAACATGCGCGTGGGTGTCTCCCCGAGAGCCAAGGCTCCCAGGCTCCATCCCGGTGCAACGTCTCTGTCGAAACCCCTGAGCAACGTGCAGCCCGAGAAGTGTCCTCACAGCTGGAGACCCAAGGCCGAACGCAGTTCCTCACCACGAACGTGAATTCAATACATATGAGTTGAGTGAATGACGCCTCTGTCTCTGCTCATCTTCTGTGTTTAATATGTTATTATCATTGTGATAATGTCAAGTGCCGTGACGGAAATCACAGCGGACGTTTTAGGCTTTATGACTTGCGTGTGGTTTTACTGATACTGTGTACATTTAAAGTCAGAGGTTCCTTGTGTTCCTTTCGCCTCTTAAATTTTGTTTAACATCATTCATTTTTTTTTTGAAGACTGTTAAGGTTATCATCATATGTGCAGTTGACCTTGGCAGATAGAGTTGAGTCTATCCAGGAATTATCCCAAATTTGCGGCACCTCATTGACTGCTACATTTTGCGAGAAAATCTTGGCTAGAGAAAGAATCACCATTCTTATTAAAATTTCTCAGCATCCGTATACCAGGGAGTGTGGAAATTATACAGAATAGAACAAGGGCATTGTTCTAACTTCAAATATCATAACAGGGCAGAGTCACACTCACACAACAAGGAGGAAAGTCCTTCCTGTAGTACGTGGGACAAATGGATTTTAAGAGCTGTACCCTTAGACACATAATTCTTAAAAACATCATACGAATTCAAAACAATTTGGCTTCTAAATGACTGCGCCACAAAGGAAACACAACCACTTTGAGTTTTCAAGCTTTAAAGGAGTTAATAATTTTGAGCCATTTCACTTTGCTGTTATGAGCAGAATTAAACTAAATGAAATAAACTATACAAAATGTAGTATGTGTAGTTATTATGATTCCATAGGACAAACCCTTTACTTCTATTTCAGAAGGAATATAATGGTCATCTGTTCTGATCACAGCTGGTGTAGGGACACAGAGACTCACAAAAACAACAGTGCCTCCGTCTCTGGAAGATTAGAGGTTCCACAATTAACGCACTCTTTTTTTTCACTTGTAAAGAATCATCTATAATTCATAGTTCCTGCCTTGATATCTGTGGCGTTCTCTAGCTGTTAACTTTGAGTCAGAAAATAGGTATCTCCACACACAAAAGAGAAAAGTCGTTGTGTGGCTTTTATGACTCCACCCTAACGTGTACAAGACCAATACATACGAAACTCCCATCACATTTTGGAAATACGTGTTCCGTGCAGTGTTCATGGAACAAAATTTGTTTTTTTACTTGGTTTCTATATTTTTTTCTCAGAGCGTGAGACAACCAAACTTTTTACAATCCCTTGTATAAGTGTTCAGTAATTATTCCCTGTTTGGTTAATCAAGACTAAAATGGTACCGAAATGAGTAGGTAGGGTATTTGCACCATTATCGTCCCTGTAATTTTGCACAGCAAGGGAGGGCGAAGTAAGACTGCACGATGATGTGTGATGGGGGATAGAAAGACGTCCATCAACGGAAATAATATCATTACAGCTTCTTCTAGAGCAGAGTTTCATTTTTGGAATCCTTTTGTGTTGTTGGTGATTGAAAGAAAGTTTCATCAAATTTTCAATTGGGGGTACATGGGAGCACATCACCGTGTTTAAAAATAAGATTTAAAAAAAAGATGAAATTTCCTGGCTTTGGAAGGGTAAGCGTAGTTGAACAGTTATCTACGTAATACTTCATGAATACAGTTTTTTTTCCCCATTAGGCTTTTTTGTATTTTCTAAAGACATGTTCTTTACCATGAGAAATATTTGTAAAATCATGTTTTAGTAATGTGTCCTGGAGAACGCAAGCTCTAGGATGGAAGTTTATGATTAGTTTGCCTAAAAGTTACTTCTGTGCTTCAGTCTAGGAAGTCCCAATATAAACAACTGGATAACCTCAACTGCAAAAAAAAAAAAAAAAAAATGTGGTGTTGGGGAGAGGTTGGAAAGTAGAATATTGTTTTCCAGCCAATAAGTATGGGGTAATTTATTTGCTAAAAAAAGAAAAGAGACATATAGAAAATCACTCCATTTTTAAGGATTGTTTTATTTTTACCCATACCCTACTTTACTGAGTTATGATAACTCAGAAGCAAACTAGAGAGAGAAAGAGAAAAGCCACCAGCCGCTCCTGTTGGCCCACTTTGCCCACACGACGGGGAGACCCCAGGTTGAGTGGCAGCCCCTCCTCTTTGAATTTCCTCGCTTTTGTAAATTTGTCAGTCTGTCCATGAACTTTGTTTGAACAGAGTTTGGCACTTAATGGATGATTGTATTGTATTGTAACTCACAGTGTAACACATCTTTTCTGTATTTATTTTAAATAAAGGCTTTCTAGAAGCCAAAGGGCTTAAGCTGCAGGAAATAAAGAAGTAAGTGTGTGTCCAGACCTGCCAATGCTGCATGTTACTCAAATGCCCTGACGTCCACACCCCAGAAGTTTAGGCAAACCCAGGGCAGTCGGGAGGCCTCGCTTGTTGCGGGAGGTGAGGGCAGGTTAGCTCGTTTTTGCTGGGGAGAAGCCAAGAGGTGACAGGTTCTGGGTCTGTGGCCCCAGGGAATCTGATCTTTCTCTGCCCTGGGGGGTGGGCAGGGTGCCTGGTGGGGGAGGAACCTACGTTTCCCATCATACTGGAGAACATCTAGATCAGGTATTGAATGGAAACAGTTCTTAAACATTTGCAGTTTGGGGTGTGAATCCCAGATTCGCTTAGGCTTGACCATACCAGTGGCATTTTATGAAAACAAACAAGAGTTTGAAAATCAGTGAGGATGGGGTTAGTAGATGCAAACCATTATCAATACATACAGAATGGATAAACAACAAGGTCCTACTGCATAGCACAGGGAACTATATCCAATATCCTGGGATAAGCCATAATGGAAAAGGATATAAAAAAGGATATGTCTATGTATAACTGAGTCACTTGGCTGTACAGCAGAAATTCACACAACTTTGTAAATCAACTATACTTCAACAACAACAAAAATAAAGTGACTTATACAATTGAAAAAAAAGAAAATCAATAAGGAAAAATCAGATGGTTCTAGAAATGATCCCCATTTCAAGAGTACTAATACAATTTGGGATAACATTTCTGATGCCTTCAGTTGTTTTAAAACAACATATTAAATGAACATATAATTTTATAATATTGATTGCATCCCTATATGGCAAGGGAGAACCTGAATATTCAGAAAAGAACTTACATTTGTCCACATAAATACACTATTAAAACAATGTCAAGTGATTACACATTTTCACTTTTCTTGTTCCTAATAACTCGGAGTGCAATTCCCATTTTGCAGATAACGTACTCAATGTAAATTCTTACTAAATTGTAGGTTGATAGTTTCACCTCCAAACTACAGTGAGGAACACTGCCTGGATTTTGTTTGTTTGGTAAAAATATCATTGCAAATGCAGTCCGTTACAGACTACAATCACTTCTTTTTGAGAAATTGTAGGAGGAATTTCACTTAGATACCAGTATTAGGACATAATGTTTTTTGGTGGAAAAATGGACTTCTCATTTTTCAGGTAGTGCAAATCTTGTAAAGAATAGTACTTCCCTCTTCGTTTTGGATGCTAGGAAGCTCAGAGGAAAATTCTGCTACCTCTTACAGCATGTGGGATCAACGTGTGCTTATCTTAAGCCTGGTGAGCTGATCTTGACCCTGATTTAATTGTTTTTCTACTCTTGTTTTTCCTAACCCAATTCTCCCACTGCTTACGCTTTCCTTTTGTATTTTATATGTCTTATAAAAACCAATTCAAATCCTTTGAGAAACTAAAGATTTTTTCATAGAGGTTCTCTATCCACCAGTGAGCACGTTTTCCCGCACAAATATGTAGCACGCGTCAGGTGTCCAGAAGACAACAGTGCTTCGATGTGAGTGACAAATGCCGACCGGGGGCTCCCCTGGTGGCGCAGTGGTTGAGAGTCCGCCTGCCGATGCAGGGGACACGGGTTCGTGCCCCGGTCCGGGACGATCCCGCATGCCGCGGAGCGGCTGGGCCCGTGAGCCATGGCCGCTGGGCCTGCGCGTCCGGAGCCTGTGCTCCACAACGGGAGAGGCCACAGCGTGAGAAGCCCGCATACCGCAAAAAAAAAAAAAAAAAAAAAAAAAAAAAAAATGCCGACCGGGGTGACACACATGGTGTGAGTGCAGAGGATGTGATATAACTTATGCACGTGCAAACACCAATACACAGAGCCGGAACTGGGTACTGGAGCTCATGCCAAGCTCCTAAAGCTATTATGAGGAGACACAGATTTGGTTTCATCCACCTTAGAATCATCTTTAAAGTAGCCGAGGCCATGTTCTCTGGCTGGTGGATGGGTTGACGTAAGGGTTAGTGACGCGTTCCAGGGCGGCTGCCTTCCCACCCCCTCCCTGGCACTTGCCAGCTCTGCCCGCTGGATGGGGCCATGAACACTGAACTTGAGCATCTGTAAAATGGGACGATAGTGACACCTACCTCGTGGGATTATTGGGAGGATTAAATGACATAAAATGTAAGCTCTTATGTAATAAATATTCTTTGTTAAATGAGCGCTTAATCTAGTGCCTGGCTTAGGAGTAGTAAATGTGGAATGAATGAACGAAGGAATGCACAGTTGTGAAAAATTAGGATTTAAAATTTTTTTGAACTTTTGTCATCGTGTGCTTTAAACGATGACTGCTTACTTGAAGTATTTTTTAAATTGTTCATTGTATTACATGTTTCAGCGATCTAACGTGACTCCCTCACATTCCCAGCTCAGCTTGGCCACCGTGACGCTGACATGAAGAACGAAAGCTTTTCGGTGACTCAATTAGTACAATTTAGTGACTCAATTGTAGAGATCCAGCCATTTGTCTCTTTCAAAAATTCCATTTTGGCCCCCAGGTTAAATTGCATGCCATGGGTTCACTATCTATTTGGGGCACACCAAAACACCTCCACGTGCCCTAGAATGGAACGTCTGCTCACTGTACGCCAGTGAGGCCCCAGAGACACACACGTGCCCTGGTTCCATCGCCAGAAAGACGGACCCTCTTTAACCAAAGGCTTTCCTTGGGGCCAGAAGCCTGGGGTTGTCTTAGTGCCTGGCTGCATTCGTGAACACATCTCAGGTGCCGGTAGGTCAACTTCACTGTTCCTTTTTATTGATTTTAATTTTTAATTTTCGGATTTTTAATATGCTTCCTCCACTTTGGGGGGATGTAGTTTGGTTATAAGTCATCAATCAGCCATGAAACTACTAACCAGAGAGTAGTTAACTCAAATTCGACGTTAGGTTTGCTCTGTGTAGTTTCAGCTGCACTGGTTTCCATTTGGGAAGAAGATGGGGCGTTTCTCATATTTCTCCTGAAACTTACAAGGAGGCCAAGACAAGCAAAGACAGCCAGATAAGATTATCATAAGAGAAGATAAATTCTTGAGAATTGTTTTTATTGAGATTGTAGTCACTTGGTTAATCAGTTTATTTGGCAAAGTTCTTGCCAGCCTGTATATATAACTGCTACATCTTTTATAAAGAAGGCAAAATCGTACCTAGTTACATGCTACAGCGTGGATGGACCTTTGGGACATTATGCTCAGTGAAATAAGCCTGACACAAATAAACAAATATTCTGAGATCCCACTTAGATGAGGTTCCCTCGAGTAGTCGAATTCACAGTCACAGAAAATAGAATGGTGGTAGTCCGGGGCTGCAGGGTGGAGGAGATGGGGAGTTGTTGATGGGGACAGAGTTCCTCTTTTATAAGATGAAGAGAGTTCTGCAGATGGACAGTAGCGATGGTTGTACAACACTGTGAATGTACTTAACGCCATTGTACTGTACACCTAAAAATAGTTAAAATGGTAACTTTTGTGTTATGTCTCTTTTAGTGCAATAAAAAGTCACTAAAAAAATTGTACCCAGGGCTTCCCTGGTGGCGCAGTGGTTGAGAGTCCGCCTGCCGATGCAGGGGACACGGGTTTGTGCTCCGGTCCGGGAAAATCCCACATGCCGCGGAGCGGCTGGGCCCGTGAGCCATGGCCACTGAGCCTGCGTGTCCGGAGCCTGTGCTCCGCAACGGGAGAGGCCACAACAGTGAGAGACCCGTGTACCGCAAAAAAAGAAAAAAGAAAAAAAAAATGTACCCAATCTTATTCAGCCATAAAAATGAACGAAATTGTGCAATTTGCAGAGACGTGGATGGATCTGGAGACTGTCATACAGAGTGAAATAGGTCAGAAAGAGGAAAACACATACCGTATCATATCACTCACATGTGGAATCTAGAAAAATGATATGGATAAACTTATTTGCAAAGCAGAAATAGAGACACAGATGTAGAGAACGGACATATGGATACCAGGGGGATGGGGGGAGAGGGATGGACTGGGAGACTGGGATTGACATATACACACTACTATGCATCAAATAGGTAACTAATGAGAACCTACACAGTTCCCTGTGTATAGCACAGGGAACTCCACTCAGGGCTCTGTGGTCATCTAAATGGGAAGGAAATCCAAAAAAGAGGGGATATATGTATACGTAGAGCTGATTCACTTTGCCGTACAGTAGAAACTAACACAACATTGTAAAGCAACTATACTGCAATAAAAATTGATAAAAAAAATTGTACCCAGCCTTCCTCATCAACAAAATGTCTTGACTCCTTAATTATGACAGCGACTCACCCGTATCCTGACCACTTCTTTTCTTATGGTTCTGATTCTAATATCATCAAACCACCTAAATGTCAAATTCTGCTTTCCTTCAAACTGTCTTCTGTGATGTGTCCAATGAGATCTCACGCGAAGGTTTCTGAGCATTTATTCCCTCCTCGGTTTCATTACAAGTATATCTGCCTACCCACAGTGAAAGAGATGTTGCTGGTTCCCTTATTTTATTTTCAGTTCTCTTAGAAAAGTTTGCATCAACATGCACATGTAATCAGTTATGCATGGGGAAACATAATGAGATTTGGGGGCAGAAAAAGTCATTGGTTTTGCTGTTGTAAGAAGTAAGAAGTATGGTGTTAGTAACAACCTATCTGCTAAGTAATTAACATACTGTGGGATCCTGTGATAAGAAAAACACTCCCTCCCTTCCCGAACATGGGAAATCTTTCCAAAGAAGAATCCTTCCTGAATTTGTCTTTCCTTAAATGAATTCTGCTCTGTGGCCTACTTCCTTTTATTCTTCAAGCCGTTATGAACCGCATCTGTGGAATTCTGTATCAGCTCTTCTGCAGCCAGCTGCTGCCAAGACTTACTTAAGTTGACATTAAGAACAGATTTGAGGTCCCTCTACCTGCTGTGAGGTCCTGATGTAGTTACCCCAAACTGCAAATGGTGAGAAAACGTGCCTGCAAATCCCGGGACTGTTAGTATATTTTCTATGATGCTTTTGCCTCAATTCTGAATCTGCACGAACGCTCTGACTGAAAGTTATTAAAGATATCTTTGTCATTAGCCAAAATCGGTGCACAAGAGTAAAAGAGAACCCGTGCTGCATTAAGAATAGGAGTAGGGGCCACCATGGAATTTTCCTCTGAGCAGAAAACCAGGACAGATTGTTAAAACGGCTGATTCCCTGGGAAGGTTAGGGTTTCTGCCGTGGGGAAAAATGAGGAAACCATTCTCTGTGTCGCGCATATGGGTCTATTTTGCACAGATCTGGAAGAGACGCTTTGCTGATTATTAAACTATTGAAAAACTCAGGTACGGCTTTTAAGGTGTATTCAGAGTCGGACACCGCTGAGAGGTGAAGAAATCGTCACAGAAGTCTTTCAAACAACACGCAGGTTCCCACCATGACTGACTAAGCCTAAAGCCCAGACAGACTGACCCAAATTGTCAAATTTACAGAAAAGACAGCATCAGAGAAAGCTGCTCAGTGAGAAGCTAGGAGAATATGGGCATGGATCACATTAGAGGTAATGGGGTGTGTGTGTGTGTGTTGAGAAGAAACGTATAGTGTCTATTTCACTACTACAGTATTCATCACCTTCCATAAGAATTAAAATTTAAGAAACAACCGAGATAGTTTCCTACACCACGATTAAAAATGTTCTGTTGGTTAACTTTGGATTCAAGCAGCCTGAAACCATTTTGTAAAGACTATGTAGAATATAATCACAACTTTGCCTCTCATCAGGGCAGGGGGTCACCATATGTTAAATTCCATACTGAATCACTCATGCTGATGGGCTGTTTTCCCTTCCTCCGTAATCTAAATACAGCAGATTCTCTGAGTCTCCAGGTTCTAAGGAAGGGAAAGATTTTAGGATAGAACAGCAAGTTAGGACTGCGGTAATGTTTTTGAAACCATCAGTGACTAAATAAATAGCCAATTTCCATTTATACGTGAAATTGCCACCTACTCCAAACAGTATAAAGGCAGGCAGCAGCTGTACTGTTCTTAAAACAGCCTTTACCTAGGAATACTTGTTGACAATTTAAATCAAATTTATCCCTAATCCACTCTGAAATCTCTAAATTTAAGTTAGTTCAGAGAGCTAAATATTTTATACCTGGACTTAGGTATATGATGTCATTCTCCTTTCTCAGATATAATTTAGAAAATCCTAAGAAATTCACACAAAGACTTAACATTAAATATTTACTAATAAGTAGTGCATTTAAAAATTTGAGCATGCATATTTAATAAATATTTTTAGTTTGTCTTAGATTTCACACTACAGTTTAGAGAGTTTCACTTCCAGCTTTCAGACGGACAAGGCCTTTTAGGAGGTTCTTTTTTTTTTTTTTTGGTATCTGTCTGTTTTTCACTTTTAACTATTCTTTAATGGAATCTCTTAGGAACCTTTCTGATCTAAATGCCCAATAATCACACACCATTGCCTGACTCATGCAGACAAGCCATTCAACACTGTTTCATTAAAAGCCATTTTCCTTAGCTTGATGGGTCAGAGTCCCAAATCCTGAACAAATAATTCATTAGATCATAACAAGGGAAAATAAGTATTTTTTCTCCAAATATTTCATTAACCAGAATTCTTGTCTGTTATAAAATTATAAATAACCAATGTATATCCAACCATTAATCCATCAGGCTTGCTGACTTCTCTCCACCCAAATACTGTAATTTACCGAAACATTTCAAAATAGGAGAACTTCTTTTGGGGGATTTCAGGGATGTATATTTTGTGCAGAAGCAGTGTCCTTAATCTCTAATGGGGACTTTAAATGTTTGAATATATTAAACAGTTGAAATTTTGACAATGCTGAATATGTTATAGGAGTAGTGTGAGAACTCATATATTTTGTTTTGATACCATTTTTAAAATAGTGTGTTGACAAATGAACAGTAATGTAAACACATTCAGCTCACGAATGGTGCTCTCACCAGTAACAAAACCGAGCTGGTCCTCAAGCTGCCATTTTCCAGGATGTAACTCTTACGGCCTCTCAAGTTACATTCTCAGATTCTGCATGCATTGTAGAGAAACAGGGAAGAAAAGCACACTATTATTGTAGAACCCGCGTGGCCCTGAGTGAAATCACATGTGGGTGATAAGCAGGCTGGAGAAAGAAGGCAAGTCATGAAAATCACAATTTTATGTGGAGGAGTGTGGAAGTTTTGCTCACCGATTTTTGGTCTAACTTGTCAATTTTCCACACATGGAAGTTATTAGTGCAATCCTGTAGTCTTAAATAGACCTAAGAATTTTTACCATGGACTCAAATCCATTCCAAAATACTACACAAAGTATTAAAGTTTCAATAGGCAAATTTTAATCTCTTTGGGGGTGCATACATATATATGTGATAGTACGTCTCTATATGACATTTATATCCATGTAATCAGTGCAACGGGGGGATACTTTTATTTGTGCATTTTTACTCTGCATTGTAAAGAATTGTGGGCACTTCAATACTTTTCTGTGAATCGGGCTTAAATTTGATTGTTCAAGAATACATCGCACTTAGGCATTCAGGCTGAAACCAGCAACAATCGTCAACGACCTTTACCATGCCTGCTCTCCGCATTAGTGCAGATCATTAATCATATTTTATGACCAGGGATCCTTCTCGCAAAGGTTCTCAGCCGCCTTGCTCCCTCCCTGTCTCTCTACCCCCCACTCCCTTGCTTCGTGGAAACGCACGCACATGCACACACACGCACACACACCACACACCCTGCACTCACGTTGCACACATGCAGAATGGCCCACTGGCTGAGAGTCCAGCTTTGCAGGCACAACTCCCTTCCTGGGCGCTGGTCCGTAGTGGTTTCTGTTGTAAATGCCCTGAGCTGGAGCGGGCCCCCGAGCTGCTGCAGCAGCCGTGAACATTAGCGAACGTTAGGCTCCGAGAGAAATGCCACCGCGGAAGGTAAGGCCTGGACCGTAGCGCGGCCTCCACAGCAGAGCCACGGCCGTGTCTTGGATGGAATCCATATCCACTGCGGATCGTCACGAGGTGAGCAGAACACGGCCAGGAGCCTGGTGGGAGAGGGCAGCGTTATTCCGCGCAGGCCACCGCTCCCTGGGTCTATGTCACCCCCGGCTCGCGCGTGCGGGGGGGGGGGCTCCCGCTCCCACAGCCTCCCCCCACCCCGTCACCTCTCCTCCTTCCCCTCCATCTGCCCCCTCCCGCCCCGTCCCCTCTGCAGCCCCCCACCCCCCGTGAAAGCTTTCTGGAGTCAAGTTGGGATTTCCGTTCTCAGACTCGACTTAGTGCAACAGTAACTACAGCCCACGGAGAGTAGTAATTGGGGTGAGAAAGTGGAGTTTGAAAAACAAAAATTAAAGTGGAACTTTTCAAGGATAAAAATAAAAAACAACAGGCATTTTTTAATTGACAGACAGCAGAATCTTGTTCTGAAGTCTTTCCAGTGGGACCCCATCTTGATTCCGGACTTCATCTGCAGATACCCTGTGTCTGAATACCCCCAGCACCTTTATCAGGAAGTCAGGTGAAACGCACACCCTAAGCGGTTTGTAAACCACGCGCGGCTGGGACCACCGGAAGGATACCCGCCTATAAATCTGGATTCCAGGCTTAGTGCTCAGGTGCCCAAGCCGGCTGAACATGCATTCTCAGCACGCCTGCACGTATGGGTGCGTGCCTGTGTGTGTATCCGTGTGTGCGCGTAAACAGCTTCCCGTAACTGGATCTGCGGCAGCGCTAGTCCTTGGGAATAAGGGGCGACAATTAGCCGCTGGGATCGGGATTCAGTGCTATTAGGGGAAGAATTATCAGTGTCTTGAGTCATCGCGAGCCTCCAGACTTTCCCCGCAGTGTGGCAGAACTTTGTGCTGATGAGACAATAGTGGAGCGTGTGCGTTTCCTACAGGGCAGACCATTCCGGGGCTGGGGGAAGCCTCGGGCCTGCGCCGGGCCGCTGGGGCCCGGTCCCCTCCCCGCGCCGCGCAACCCCCGGAGCCCGGCCGGCGCCGGGGTCCCCGCGGGGAGGGCGCGTCCGGGGCGCGCGCGGACGGCGCGGGGAGGGGGCCGGGCGCGTGGTGGGCCCCGCGCGCCCTCGCGCGTCCCCCGCGCCCGGGCGCAGCTGGCGCGGTCGGTCTAGTGCAGCGCTCGGCTCCGCGCCTCGGGCGCTCGGCTTCACCTTCAGAGGCGCGGGGCGTGCGCGTCCTCCTCCCCGGGCCACCCGCCTCCCCGCCAAGGTAGGGGCCGGGGTGGCGGCGCGGCGGGGCCCGCGGGAGGGCGGGGGGCGCTGGGACCAGGCCTCGACGTGTGTGGGACCCGGCGTGCGCCGCGGGGGTCGGGGCTCCGGGAAGGGACTCCGGGGCGCGGGGAGGGCGGTTCGCTTTCCCGGTGGCTAGTTGCTCCGCTCCGCAATTCCGGGAGAGGGAAGATGCAACTTCGGGCGGCCCAGCGAGCGCCCGGGAGGTGGCTTTTACCGCAGTGGAGGGGCGGGGTGGGAGCGCGGAGGAGGCTCCGGCTTTGTACACTTCGTCAAAGGCGACGCGGGAGGAGGGGAGCTCGGATGCGCTCTCCATCCATTAGGAGACAAAGAGCAAATTGCCTTACTTTAAAGTAAAACGCTCCGGCTAATGAAGGTGGGTGATGGGGCCTCGGGGCCCGAGGAGCCGCTTCAGTTATTAAGGGTTTGGTTGATGGGGTCGATGCCAGTGGGGACCGAGCGCTGCTGCCTCGGGGACGTGCTTGCGGGGAGGGGCGTTGTTCCCCCCTCCCCTGGCTGCGTGCCCATCAGCTGGGAGCGCATAAGTGACCCTAACATTATAGAAGTGAGAGCCCGAAGGGAAGTTAGGGCCGGAGTGGGGTTGGGGACGAGGGTTCTCGCAGTGACTGAGGCGGGGTGGGGAAATGGGGTCTGCGTGGCAGGGGCTCCTCGGAGATGCACCCAGCCTGGCGTGGCTGGGGGCGGAGGAGGTATTGATCGCGCTGTATACCCGCGTATATACTAGAAAAGAATACTTGGGGTGTGTGTTTGGGGGTGGTGGTGGTGGAAAAGCGCCTCGTCTGCCATTTCCAGGGGGAGCTAACCTACTGAAGAGTTACGATCAGTATTTAGATTGAACCGCCTCGTCGAGTTTTAAAGAAACTTTGTATGAATAAGTTTGTTAAAGGACAGCCTAGTTGGGTATTTAAAACAGTGGTTCATGAAGGAAGGTTGGTGTGCGGTGACAATCAGCCGTGGTGGGCTGGGGGGCCGGTGGAGCTTTGCTATTAGGGACCCGAGAGACCGAGCCTTTTACCCGAAAAATGTGGGTCTGTAAGTCAAACTCGCTTATTATCAGCGTTAATAAGCTCCCCGCAGCAGACCGAGATGTGACCAGGGGCTTCTGGGGTTGTGTGTCTGTGTTTTACTCATTCCGCTGGGCTTACTGATAAAGAATTACTTGGTCTCCGGGTGTGCAAAGATCAACTTGCTCAGCCCTCTTTTAAAATATATTCATTCTGTGCCTTATTTAATCCAGATGCACAAAAAGCCATTTGCTGCTTCATTGTTGTTTTACATTTTTTGAAAAGGCGACTGGTGTAACCTGTGGAATTTGAAATGCAAATAAAAGCCTGTGGGAGTCGAGGCAGAACAAATCAGCGTTTATAAAGTGGAAAAGATTTAATGTCTGAGATCATTGCGGAGGAAAAAAACTGGAGAGGGGGAGTGATTTTTCAGGGAGTGAATTGTGACGTCAGGTCTTTTTGGAAAAGATGTTATTTTTAAGGTCTGAAACCCGGGTATGTAAAGTGCTTACAGGAAAAACAGATTACAAGATTAACATCTGTTAACATGATCGTTTATCTCCAGCCAAAAATAGGTCAGTTCTTTCTTAAGGAAACACGATTGCTGGCGCATGCTTAAATAATAAAATTAAAATAATGAGTTCATAAATTAGGACCAGCGTTTGTTCTAATCTGACCTGTGAAGAACATTTTTTAATTTCGAGATCAATGAAAGGTCAAAGTCCCTTTTGGGTGTTGAGAACAGCTTCACCCTGCGTCCATCCCCTCCCGGATGACCCCCTCCTTTTCACCGCGCTCTCCCTGTCCTCCCCCACCCCGATTGCTAATTTCCCCTTTCATCCATTGAGGAAGTACAAAATATATTTAAACGGATATTGTCTGATGCCCCCCCCCCTCGTTAACGAAGGCAAACTCTCTCTCGGCGCAGATGGCTAACTTTCAGACCTCTGCTGTTGTTTTACCAATAAATGAAACGGTAGGGAAGGGGAAAAAAGGAAACAGCCTTGCGAAGTCTCCCTGCCCCCTGGGTGTGAGTGACGGCTCTCCCGGCCAATCCGCAGCGGCTTTCTCCATCCCGGAGGTAATTTGGGGTGTGAGTGTGTACGCGCGCGCGCGTGCATGCGCCCATGTGTCTGCACACTGTTAAATCCGACCAGCCCCGCGCGTCCTCAGGCTCCTGATTTGCACAGTTGTGAGCTGTAGACGTGGACACGCTTTTATCTGAGTCTTTGCAGCTAGGTGGGCACGCGGCAGTCCAAATGGAGACCCTCCCTCCGCCGAGTGTCCCCCCGTAAGGAATGGGCGTAAGAAGTGCTTTCGGATTCAAGTCGAAACCTGCAGACGGGGAAGAAAAGGAGTGATGCGATTGTGCTTCTCAGAGACTGGGGAATCGAAATGTGTGGTTCCTTCCGTCACGTTCCCACGCGGCAGGCGCGCCCTGCGCTCTTGGGGTCGGAGGGATGGAGCCCACTCGCCGGGCGCTAAGCGTAGCCAGGTCGAGGATTGTTGAAACTGGTGTTAACTGTAAAAGTGAAGGGCTCATGGACCTTCCAACCTCACATTTTATTTTCTCACTGGCAGTTGATACTTAGTCCATGGCAAAGGCTAGAATGTGACCTGCTCATGGTCAGAGTTCTGCTGCCCACCCGACTTATGAATGCGAAGGGCTGGCCGTGGCTCCCGCGCACAATGGGCACATTCACGGGCGGAGCGCGTCACGGGCCGCCACTCGTTTCCTACGGGTTTAACCCGGCACCAACTTCCCTAGGAATACTGGTAGTTTTGTGTGTGGACACATGCTACTAGCCATGTAGCATCTCTGTTCCGTGTTGCAGTGGCTGTGCTCCTTCGCTCTGGGATGGATGGTGATGCTGCAGGGAACGGGTTAAGGACCCACATGTGCCCCCTGCTTCTCCGATACCCCTGGGAGGCATCCTGCGACCCGGCCTGGTCCACGCACGGTGTGTCCGGCTGCAGAGCCGCGCGGAGGTCTGCCGGAGGGTCCCCGGGCGACCTTCGTCCTCTCCCATCAAGATCCTAACTCGGTTACAAGGTGGTGTCGAGAGCCCCGCGCCTCCCGCCCGGGCCATTTCCGCCCCCTAAATCCGAGTACGACTCGATTCTCTTCCCCCCGCCCCCCAATCTCTGTGAGCTCGCGGACTGAGGAATGGGCAGAAGGGGGAGGCGTCGCTAGATTAAATCATTCCTATTTCTGTTGCTCCCGCTGGTGCGGCGCTGGGCCTGGGGCGCCTGGGGAGGCGGGGGCATTTACCTGCCCGCCCCGGGGGCGGCGGCCTCTCGCGGCCCGGCTAACTGGGGGAGGGCCGTGGGCGGGGCGGGCGGGGCGGGGAGGTGGGGGAGGGCCCAGCCCGCCCCCTCCCCTCCCCCCGGCGCCCGCCCCCCGCCCCCGTCATGTGGAGAGGACGTCACACGCCTGCACTGTAACCCAAGAAGTGAAAGAGACGGGGACCCACGGCCCAACTTCGCACCGTAACAAAGGCGGGGGTCCGTGCGGGCCGGAGAGGGTCTAACTGGGGAGGGGTCGGGACGGCGGGAGGGGGCGGGGGATGAGGTTGGGGGTGGGGAGTGCAGGGCCCGGGGCTGCTCTGGGGCGGGAGACTGGGGGGCCCGGCCGGGGGGTGAGGGCCTGGTCTGGGGCGGGGTCTGCGCGGGGCGGGGGAGTGCGGGCCGGGCCGGGCCGGGCCGGGCTGGGGCTGGGGCGGGGGGCGGGGGGCGGGCTGCGCTGGGCCCCGGCTGGGGCGGGGGTGTGCGCGGTGGCGGGGACCGCGCTCCGGGGGCCGAGGCGCGGCGGAGGCCAGGTAATTGGTTTCTATTTTAAACTTCACTTTGTCCTGGCGGAGGTGGGGCGGTGGGAGAGGCGTGGCCCCCGAGCGATTACATAAGTGTTCATACCTGACCTGGTGCCGGGCCGCGGGCAGCGCGCGGATTTGTGAGCGAGGGGCTGGTGGGCACCGGGCCCGGGCGTCCCCGTGCGGGGCGGCCGCGCGTGGAGTTGCTGTGTCCTGCGCGTGGGACCTGGTGCGTGTCGGCCGTGGGGACCTCGCGTGCACTCTGGGCTACGGCTGAAAGCCCCGGGGTGTCCGTGGTTGGGGGCCGGGCCTGCCGGCGGGGTCCACCGCGTAACAAAGGGCAGGGCTGTGGGACCCTGGGCCGCGCACCGCGCCGACCTAACGGCAGGTCACAAAAGTCTTCATTAAACGTGTAACAGACCGGCATTTCCCCCATGAACCTGCCCGTAGGTCTCCAGTCTTGATTAAAGATGACTTAAACATTGAGGTGCTCCCCCCCCGTGGCGGTGTGATAAATACCATTAAAGGTCTGACCGGAGGAGAAGCAAGGGTGGTTATTCCCCCAACAGGATCTTCGCCAGATTATTTTTCATGCCTTCCTGTTAGTATGATCGGAGTATTTTGGTTTAGGAATGTAAGTGCTACTTTAAGGAAATAGGCATGCATGCAATTTGGTAGGATCTTTCTACTGCCGCGCAAAAAAAGAGAGCTCGTTTTATCATTTGTTTGTTCCTCCTTCATTTTCTCTTGCATTCTTTGATTGTGGTGTCAAAATAGCTGTGTTATTTATGTTGACACAGACTGGCCAGAATTAACTATCCCACGTGCCACTGCCGCGCAGTTTCCCCGCCTGTGTGCGAAATTGGAGGGTGCGGAGCTGGGCGGCCGTGCCTGGGTCTGGGAGTTCGGGTCCCGGAGAAGGACAGTTTCACGAGAGCAGCTCCCATGCTGTCTTGAATGGACCCTGGGAGACCCTGAGCTCTGAGCGAGACTCCAGTGTTGTGGTAATGGAATTCGAATTTTGATGTGTTAAGGTACAAATATATTATGTCTGGTATTTTTCTTAGTTCATGAGTAAGGCTTTATTTTGTTAAATTTGCTAATTTGAATAAAATGAAACGTTTAGAGCACATTAACATTCTAAAAAAAAATAACAAGCCCAAGGGATGTGCCATAAAGCTAACTGAGAAGAATGCGAATGTCTGTAAAATGAAACAGAACAGCCAAGGAGCGTATTTGGTAGGTACAGGATTCAACAGTGGAAAAAGAGAGAGGAGTTTTGCTTCGTTTCATTTCCGAAAGCTTTTGTTTGTCAGCGTAATCTTTCCAAATGGCTTAGTATACTGAAACTTGCTCCATCAAGGACTTTTAACTTTTGGATGTGTAACTGATACTAGTCAGTGATGACTTGAGAATAGTTTTCATCACTAGTCTTAATCCCATTGTTATTTGTAGAGGACGTTTAAAGTTGACTGACTAATTTAGAGATTAAAGTTTCCTTGGGGCTCTGAAGTCCCACATTTCTAACTTTATGAGACATCTCAGAGACCAACGCAGAGTGAATAGAATGGGAGATGTCTGTGAAAACAGGTCGATGCTGAAATCACCTTGTCTCCACTTCCGGGAATTAAACTTTAACTTCATTTACCTTACTTGCTCCTACGTGGAGATATTTGAGTCTTACAGGTGGAGCATTTAATGGGGAGATTAAGTTTAGCAACAATTATGTGAAAAAGAAAAGGAGACTTCTTTAAAGAAGAACTCGAAGTGGGGTAAACTCTAACAGATGGTTTTCAGCGTTACTAAACAGGGAAAAATGATAATGTGACCTAGGAATTTAAGTAGAGTTTAGTCATGGATAGTTCTCGAAAAACCAGTGCTCAGTTTATTGGGTTGCTGTGGATTCTTATTTATTCATTTTCCAGGATACGTATTGGTCTTATTCATAATTTACCAGAAGGACTCTTATAAAGAATTTTGTGGGAGTGGCTCTAAGTCTGGCTGGAGATTGTGTTTAGAGTTTCAGCTGCATTATACCTTAATGGCATAGAAATAGGAAACTGAAATAGAAGCTGATTCTGTTCAGGGGGAAGGAGCTTGTCCAGACGTGTGTACTTTCCTTTCATAATATATTTGTTTTCAGTGTTCAAGACGCTGAACTCTTTTGGTTTTTATTCCATTTTCAACATTGCTTTTAGTTATATCATTAAAAGTGGTATTTTGCTTATAATGTAGCTAGATTTCCAACTGAATAAAGCAATGCTGTTGTGCAGGAAACAAATAACTTTTTCATTGGTGTTTCATGGCCAAATTTAGCTGGAGACAGCTAACCTTTCTGGGTGATAGGCATAGATTTCAGCTGAAGGCATAGAACTAATGGTAGAAAGCAAAAGAAAGTGAAATGTATTTGATCAGATATCTGCAGTTATAAATATTTGAACGTAGAAGTAACGTTCCTTCTTCAAAAGCAGACATCTTACATGCTGTAAATGTTTATACCTAAATTTTAGCACTTGGATGGACTTATTCTGACACAATCAATTCTTTCAAAAAATGCATCTCTTTGCTGCCCTGACTCCTCCCCCTCAAAAGCTCTAGAGGCTGTGGGGAAAGTTCCATTAACTCTCTTCTTACTGAGTGCCGTCCAGAGGATGCTTCCTAGTGGGCCTGTGTGCTGCATTGCCCTGGCCCCGCTGCCGGTGTCCCCCTCGCTGTCCTTAAACCACAGAACTAGCACCCAGCACGTGGACCCGCCTTGGCTTGCTTAGCACTGGGCACCTTTGATCTTTTCTTCCAGAATTATTAATGTCTAAACAGGAAGAATTCATTGCATCACTGTCTTTAGCTCCCAGACCCTTATGCTCTTGGTAGGAAGTCTCATCTCATTTGGATTTGCATGTTTCAAGTGAATAGAGCCGTGTCAGGAGGTGGATTTGTTCTGAAGTCTGATCAGGTGGTGTTTGGAATACATCTCCATGTGTGGTATAGAGACAGGCTAGCAGGATGGAGCTTTGAGAAGGCAGATGTGAATGTGGAGTGTGGGTGTGCGTCCCTGGGCTGCCGTCCTGTCTGCTCTGGAGTTCGGGTACCAGCAATTTTTCGACTCTTGTTCTGCGCTGGGCTTGGTGCTAACTGGTGGCATGAGTCGCACAGGTGACGGTGGCTCTCTTCTCCTTCCTGTCTTCTCCTTGGGGATGTCACCCCCAGCCTTTTCCGTCTGATGCCCAGCAGTATGTTGGCAGCAGCCTGTTAGGGTTTGAATGTGCCTTGGGACCACAGGAGTGGCAGCATTTTTTAGATTCATGCCTTTGCCTCCATCCTGTCTGGACCCAGGAACAAGTGAATTGTGGGGGGGGGGACGGTAGGGAGGTGGGACATTTCTCTTTGATGGAGGGGTGACCTCTGCCCTGAGTGAGCTGAGATCCCGCCCTACCTCTCTCACCAGAGGGGGAGTGATTTATGGGAGGGCATCCTCTTTATCCTCTGACTCTAGCTATGAATACCTTACAGTTTTTAGAAATTTCGGCAAATTGTCACGAGCCCATTTTAAGAAAGAAGTCACATCAAATGTTTATTTAAGAAGAATTTCTTAATACAAGAAACCTCATGGGAAAAATAAAGAAACACTTTCACTATAAATTTAAAATGTCTCATCCAGTTCTTTTAAAAGCATCGACTATTTGAGGGTTATGACTTAAATAGTCATAGGGAGGATACATATATAGGCACCATAAATGCATTGCTTGTATTTGAAATTTATACTATCTGCTAAGGTATATCAAGTATATTTTAGATGGACTGGTAAAAATTAGCAGTTGCAACTGTCTGTTTTGTGTATTCTTTATCCCTTGCATCTGGCTACACGTGATTTGAACAGCTGAAGCTTTTCTTTCCAAAGCTAGTGCTGGTTGTCATATTTATGCCCAGAATGAAATGTTTTCCAGTAGCATACATTGGAATCGTAACGAAGTATAATTTTGTGGCTTTCAATATCCCTTAAAAGTAGTTTTCCAAAAAAGAGCTGGCATTTAGTCTTCAGTGCCAACGGTACTGAAAATTACAAAGCAGAAGTAATTAGAAACGCAACTATTTTTAGAACCCAAACATGTAAATATGTGTAAAATGATGAGTAAAACACCACACCGGTGAGTCGAAAAAATAAATTTAAAAAGCAGCTCCATTGGGTTTAGATATGTTTTACAAATATATTTCAAATATACGTTTTACAAATATATTTTACAAGTATATTTCAAATATGTGTTCATTTGGTAGATGTTCTTTCTTTTTCTTTCTGCTCTTTTGTTGTTGTTGATGATGTTTTGCTGTCAGGAATTTAATCAAGTCATTGCATTCCAAAAACTGACTTTAAGAGACATGTATTTTATGTGATTGTGAGGTTCAGACACCTCCTCAATGGAGTGTTGAAAGTCGGTTGAGATATTAACGTATTTTATTTTCAAGACTAAAGTAAGCTGGTGTTTTATTCCTTCAGAAGCAGGTAGGCTTGTCTCTCACCGTTTCTGGCACCCGGAGGATTGCTGTTGTCAGCTCAGCCCTCGGATGCAGCTGTCTTGTTATTTTCTTGCTCATTTAGGGGATGGGGAGCTAGGCTAACTTGCGGTGTTAGCTTTCAGGGTGGAGTTGAAGGGAGACTGAAAAACTGAGGTTCTCTGGTAAAACTCTAGTTTTTCTCTTAGGCAGTAAGAGTGAAAGAAGAAAGCTTTTTTCAGCATTATTTGGTCTCACTTGAAAAACCCTCCCCTCTTCACCTCTTCCCATGTGGAAAGAAAGGATATTTGTTTAGGAATTTTTGTCCTTTGTCTCAGAAAAGGGCAACATGCGCCTGTGTTTGCCATATGGCACTGTTTAACCTATGTTGCTTTGGCTGACTTGGGCTGCATGAGGTACTGATTCATTTCAGCATTCCAGAATGTTCTTCGAAAGTTAGGGCAGTGAAGGATGCAACCAGAGATGTGCCGAGAGGCTGTTCCTGTCTCTAGCAGCTTCTCATTCTGTTGATATTTGAGGGCTGTGAGCAAGTGTCACTTTTTTTTCCTGAAATAATTTTTGTGGGAAAGAGTTTGACATTAGATGTTGGCTGATTGTGTTGATTCAGGAAGACACACAGCCCAAAGTGAGCAGTTAAAACTTCTGCTGGTTGTAAACAGGCTGAAAGTTGGGCTAGTGAGACAGGACTTTCACTGTTTCGTTCCTGATTATTCTGGTGACTTTGACCTAGAGCTAAAAAAAAATGTGTTGTTTTTTTTTCCCCTTAAAGAATTAGCTATTTTTTTAAAATGGATGGATGAGCCAGTGGACAGATGGGTGATCCTGTTCTATAGTTTAAACTTTTGTGGTGCTGTTCTGGGATTATCTAGATGTTTTCACCTTGTTTTGTTTACACGTGTTATTTTGAATTTTCAGATAGACGTGGATTTAATCACAAGGGTAGCTCCTCTGCTAGATGCCATGTCTCAGGAAGCTGTGGACGTGGAGAATCAAGATTTCTGCCTCCATTTTTAAGGTCCCGTATGGCTGTGGAGTTGCCCACCAGAGCTCATGTGTGTCCAGATAGTCTCCTGCTGAATCTGTCTCATTAGTTTTAATCATACTGTGTTTCCTGTTTTAAGGAGAGGAGTAAACGCATTTATACTCATTCATGTGTGTTGCCTGTAAAGCGTATGTGGGCATATGTGGATGGGAAGGTACCTCAGAGAATCTGAGTGGTGTGATTGAAGGCTGCTTTGGGTGACACATCATTTATATTGACACCGTCAGTGCCCCGGGGAGATTTTTGTGCCAGTTGGAGAAAATACGATCATTCACATTGATAATCATAGTCCCACCAGATGGAGATTCATCATACCAGAGCTTTTTGTGTCTTTAGCATGACCATTAGCATAACGGTGATAATTTGTTCCTTTGAGTAACACCAAGCATAATTTAAATTAGTGTTATTGTGATGACCCAGCCAGGTGCTCAGGTGGCTTCCTTAGTTCAGACGTGGCTTTTTACTTTTTAAAACAAGAGGCAAGGACGATGATCTCATTTCTAAAACCAACTTGAAAAACACAACTATGAGTAAATAACTGAATTCCTAATGTAAAAATACTTGCCATAGCAACGTAAACTTGGGACAATTCTGCAGAGTCATGGGATTAGTGGTTTAGTGGTAGGATTAAAATTGGCCTCAGTAAATTACCCTGGTGACAGAAAAGCAGAATCTGTTAAGGGTTTTACAGGAAGATTGGCTTATCAGTTATTTTCTAGGTTGATGAAAGATTATGGGCTGCTTAAAATTTGAACTTTACAAAGGAAGGTTAATTTTCCTAATAGCTACACATTTTCAAGTATCTGTCGGGATTGGTTAAAAAAAGAGGTTACAGCAGTTAGAATTTGGGATTTTTTGTGCATGTGGGAGTCCATTGACCCTCCGTGTTCATTTAGCTACAGACGTTCAGAGGGCAATTGAGAGTATGCATTTCAGCCAGCGGTTAAATTAGGTCTTTCCAGTGTCCATGGAAATAGTAGACTATTTTGGAAAGTGCATTAGATCTTTGGGGCCACAAAGGCACCATTTAGACGCTTACTGAGCCGTACCTTCGTGGCCCGAGCAGGTTACGGGAGTGCATTGCTCCAGAGTAGGGTTTTCATGTCTATCGGGAGTTTTCAATTGATTCTACAGAATGACCATGAAGGGAAAAATTTACTTTCCTGGTTATTTACTTTCCTTTGTACATTTATGGTATTTCTATTTGGACTTGTTTAAAAAGGCTCATACTGAGAGTTATATGTGTGTTATTTGCAGCTGACTTAGAGATGATTTGGGGGTGAATCTGGACATTTTACAGGTACTGAACTGCAGAAGGACTTAGTGATTCGGCTGAGGCCCCAGTGATAGAGCCGAGCTCAAACCCAGGTTTCCTGAGTCACAGTCTGGCCTCTGCCTGGTACCCCGTGCTGAGCACACAGAAGAAAGCGAGGTCGCAGTCTGAGTCCAAGATGAGCCTGTCGAGAAGGCGCAGCGCTGATCGAGCTCTGTGAATGTAGACCCAGCAAAGTGGTGGATTATTTAGGACAGGAGGGAGAGGGCTCCACTTCACTTTCACTTTCTGATGCTTAAATCTGTCTCCAGAGAGAAGAAAAAATGTTGACTAGATTTTTGCAGCTCTCCATGGGGATATCGTGTTAGTGGGAGAACTGGATAAGCCGTCCCACTTCAAGGCCACCCAGCATCGCTGAGCTCAGACTGGGAGGAAACGGGGAAGCCCCGTCGTCACCCAAGACCTGGCAGCTGTGGGCACCCGTTCCCAGCTCAGCACGGGGCCCGGGCACAGATTTTCTTGGAAACCCAATGGTAACACCCTACTCTCATCACTTTTTATAAGAGAGTAAATATAGAAAGCAAATCACCAGCAGGGGATAGAAAGTCCTAGAAGAAAATAGCCAGCAAAACATGCAGGACAAGGGGTCCTCGAGGACCAGATGGCTGAGATAGACCCGCAGTCTCCGGTGGGCCTCCTGTCTGAGGCCGCGGCAGAGGTGAAGCGCACGCTGGTGCAGAGAAGGGCACGTGCAGGGCTGGGCTCTCGTCGCGATGGAGTGGGTGACTGCCAGGTGGGTTGGCGAGAGCCACAGGGGAGACCAGAGCAGGTGGGCACCTTCCCTTGTGCACATCTTTGGTGCAGGTGGACAAGGTGGCGAGGAAGAGGAAGACAGGTGGGGGAGAGGGGCAAGCCGACCACGGTGAGACCACACTTCCCTTTTCCCTGTTGGCGATGGCAGTTCAGACAGGTGACCACGGCACCCATGGGACGGGCTGGCGGGGTCTTGCTCTGCTGCTGGATGCTGTATAGGGGATCCGTTCCCTCTACCTGCTCCGGCAAATTTGGGAGCCGGGCCAGGGTGCCGTGAATTTGTCTTCATCGTGCAAGAGCCGCTTAGAAAACCTGTCTCCTTCGCGTTCTCCACGTGGGCAAACATAGCCAACATTCTAGGTTTTCGCTTAAGGGGAAAAATCAGTAAACTGAGACCCAGATTTTGCATTTGTTTTCCATTCTCTTTAGAAGATAGTGCTGAGTGCTTCTTCATTATTTTCCTGACACTGTGCCCTAGGTAGTTTGCTACCTTTCTAGAAATTTCTCAAAATACGTAATGACCCATGTAAACTCAGATTGTAGAGATTTATTTAATCGGTGTATGGACATCATCCTGTATTCCCTTCTGTGAGGATTTTAGCAGGCTTGTTGGAGAATCTGGTGACTGAAATCCTGTTGTTCGTCTGTTGGTAGGAAGAGTTTGCTTGTTTATCCCCATTCCATAAAGGGTATGAGGTACACTTGAGGTCTACATTAAATATAGAGTAAAACTTAAATAAAAGCCAAGAACAAGGAAATGAAATAATAGGTCCTGACAAGGGGAAAATAGGATTCCATATCCAGATCATCGTGTTCCCTCCCGTGGGTATACTTGGACCAAAATTTATAATCTGAGCTTTCTGGTCACTAAAACAAGAGTGAAACAGGGCCATTTATATGTCGAATTGACAATACAGGCAAAACTCACCGGTTCTGTGAAAGAGAAGCCTTTTCTAGCCTGTAACCCTAAAGGAGACCCCTCACGTTGATTTGTATGTTGACCTTTCTCACAGGCCACGTGTTTTCATGTAGACGGTCTTCAATGATGCTCTTAGGGTGGGTCGGCGGTGGCTTTCCAAAGGCGGTTCCTTGGAGCTTCCCTGGTACGAGGAGCCGAGGGCATCAGAACACAGTACCCCGCATTGAGAGCTATTTTTTGAATCACCATGACAATATGATCCCAGGTATTGAGCATTAACAGTTTCTTGCTATATTAGAAGTTGAATTTTTATTACCAAGGACTTAATAGACGTGAATCAAATTGGGTGAATGCCTGAAAAACCAGCCCCCCAAATAAATAGCTCATAAATGTTCTACCAAGGCTCATTGCCTTTCCGCAAACATCCATCTCACACCCGCTGTGAGCAAGGCTCCCACATTCTATGTGTATTTATTTATTTTTTTTTTCGCGGTACGCGGGCCTCTCACTGTTGTGGCCTCTCCCGTTGCGGAGCACAGGCTCCGGACGCGCAGGCTCAGCGGCCATGGCTCACGGGCCCAGCCGCTCAGCGGCATGTGGGATCCTCCCGGACCGGGACACGAACCCACGTCCCCTGCATCGGCAGGCGGACTCTCAACCACTGCGCCACCAGAGAAGCCCTTGTGTGTATTTTGTTGAGTATTCCTAACAGTTAGGAAGTCATTCTAGTCCCCTTCCCCCCACCTCCTTAACCACTGAGACGCTCGCGGTTAAGGAACTTGGGTTATCTGAGCAGAGCATCTTCTGGGCAGTCACCTTGAGTATGACCTTCCGCATGCTCCTTGAAGCCTAGAGACTTTGAGTCTTGGTCTGAGCCATCTGGAATTGTGTCGCTGTGGAGATCACATCGTGGAAGGCCAGTGTTCCTCCTCCCGGCCCCTCCCCCTTTCTAGGTGGCCGGGGTTACTGATGGATCCCCAGGAGGAGCTGGGAGCCAGTGTCAAGGGTGCCCTGAGCTGGGGCTGGCCACCTGAGCGTGTGGGTCCCCGCTCAGCACGTGGCCATGTCTGCTGTGAAGGTGAGCAGAGGTTTCGAGTAATAATCCATCAAGAAAGAGGGTGGTCTGGGGATTTGAACCAGGGAAACTCCTGCATCAGCGTCCAGCCGTCCGGCCAGCTAGGGGGGCTTGGCCCACCTCAGCTGCCTCTTCTCCTGGTCGGCTTAGCGAGCCTGCACCAAAGCCCAGAGGGGCCTGAGCTTGGGAAACTGGGGTCTGTATTTGCAAATCTCTAGGGCAGGCGTCGGCACCCTTTTTCTTCCTCCTTCCTTCCCTCCCTCCCTGCCTTGTTTCCTTCCTTTCTTTCTTTTTAAAAATTTTTATTAGAGTATAGTTGATGTACAATGTTGTGTTAGTTTCAGGTGTATAGCAGAGTGAATCAGTTATACATATATATATATATATCCACTCTTTTTTTCTTTTTTTAGCTTCTTTTCCCATATAGGCCACTACAGAGTATTGAGTAGAGTTCCCCGTGCTGTACAGCAGGTTCTTATTAGTTATCTATTTTATATATGGTAGTGTGTATATGTCAGTCCCAATCTCCCAGTTTATCCCTCCCCACTGGCAGCCTTGTTTTGTAAAGGGCCGGATAATAAATATTTTGGGCTCTGTGGGCCAGAACTTCTTGTTAGAGCTAATTCACTCTGCCTTGTAGCAGTTATAGAAGCAGCCTCAGACAACACATCAGTGAGGAAATAAGCTTTATTTGTGGACACCGAAACTTGAATTTCATGTCATTTCGTGTGTCACAAAATACTGTTCTCCCTTTGATTTTTTTCCAGCTACGTAAGAATGTAAAAACCATCCTCAGCTCACAAGCCACACAAAAGCAGGTGGTGGGCAGGCTGGCTTTGGCCTTGGAGCCGCAGTAGGCTGACCAGCACACTAAGACAGTGCTGCCTGGTAAACAGAATGCTGCTGTCGGTTTCAATTTTCTAGGTACCCCCTGGAAAATGGTTAAAGAAGTGGGTAAAATTAATAATGTGTTTTATTTAACCCAGTAGATCCAAAATGTTCCTTGAACACGTAGATGACATAAAAGTTACTGCTGAGTTAGTTTCCGCTCTTTATTTCACACTAAGCTTCGGAAATCTGGCGTGGCTCTTACACTTAGGGCTCAGCCCGATGTGGACTCGCCCCTTTAGCCCCCATGGAGATGGCACAGCTGCGGGGTTGGAGGTGCTGCCCATGCAGGCGCCCCTGCCGTCAGCCAGGACCTGGTGCTGAGGTCGATGAGGAACCTCCACTCCTCCAGTTCAGCTGCTTGTAGACAAGGACTCTCAGGGGAGATACGATACTTTGGAAATATCTCAGTCGAATCCGAGCAGCTTGATTAAGGGAGAAAAAGTTCTTTTTTACCACTCTCAAGCCAGGAGCCGGGGTCGGGGGGCGCTGGGCGCTGAAGGGAGGCTGGGGCCTGACGCCGCATTGTGTCTGTCCCTTGGCGAGTGCCTAGTAAATTGGCCCAGCACGCTGGGAATCAGGAGCCTTCCTGTCTCCCTGTTCCCTGCTGCCGAGCCCCGCCTCTGCTGTAGCATCCAGAAACTCAGAAGTGTTAATCCCGGGTTGTAGGTGTGTGGGAAGGAATTGTAGTAAGAGGCAGCCTCTGGCTTCCAATCCAACATCCAGTTGTGGTACCTTTTGGCCAGTTCTGGAGCCGGTATGCCTTTACTTGTTCATCTGTGAAATGGGGTGAGATGCTGGCCTCCCTCGAGGGCCAGTTAAAGAACGATGTGCTTTGTACCCAAAAGAAAGGGAGCGGAAAGCAGACTAAATTACTGATGAAGGTCACTTACCCGAGAAGTTCAGAACACAGAAGGGTGGTTCCAGTTTATTCTCTGTCACATCTAGTGGTAACATGTAAACGTATAAACTTTACATCCAGCATAAAAAAGCATTTGGTTCTTCCTACTTTTTGCACATTAAAAAAAATCACCTGTTTATGTTACAAAGGAGGTGAGGATCGTGGTCTAATTCAATTAGATAGATGCGCTTTATATTGAGCATATTAAGCCTTAAACCTGTTTTAGCCTCATTTGCCACCTTTTTGCTTTGTTAGCCTCACAAGATAAAAAGAAACTTTATAAAATATAGAAGCTGTTAACTTCGCTTGGGGGCTTAAAGCATCTGGAGTGAAAACCCTGGGCAGAGTTCATTGATTATTTTGTACGTCGTTGTTGTAATGACGGTAGGACACCAACAAAATGCCCTTTGTTGGAGGAACAGAATATTTTTCTGAGATTATGCTTTTGCAGGGCCTCCCCCTGCATTCTTCACGGATGAACTCGTGCCGATCTCATTTCTGCTCCCAGGTCCTGGGGATGTGAAATACGGTTGTTGGATGAGAGCTCAGTACACTTTGAGCTCTGTATCAAAGCTCGTGAAAGTGCTGACATAGGGGGTTTGCACTTAGGAGGGCCGTGTGGATGGAAAGGCAAAACTCCTTTTCCTCAGAATGGATCTGGAACCAGTGTGTTTCATCAGTCTTTTTAAAGTAGGTCATTTCCATGTAATACTATTAATAATAAGAAAAATGAAGATTCTTTCCCCCCAAATGGGTAAAATAATGTTCAGAAAAGGTGTTTCTCAGAGGGAAGGATAAAGTAAGTAACTCAAAGCAAATGATCTCCTTTAAAAGATGCTTCTGGGCTTCCCTGGTGGCGCAGTGGTTGGGAGTCCACCTGCCGATGCAGGGGACACGGGTTCGTGCCCTGGTCTGGGAAGATCCCACATGCCGCGGAGCGGCTGGGCCCGTGAGCCATGGCCGCTGAGCCTGCGCATCCGGAGCCTGTGCTCCGCAACGGGAGAGGCCACAGCAGTGAGAGGCCCGCGTACCGCAAAAAAAAAAAAAAAAAAAAAAATGCTTCTTTCAAGGAGATGAGGGTTAAATACAGTGTCGTGAATTTTTATTCCTTCATGTCAGCAGTATTTTTGACTATGATTTGTATATTATTCATGTGCTGTTAGGAATTACAGCCAGAGACACAGGTCCTGCCCTGAAGGACTTTACAGTGGGCCATTTTGTGAGTGTTGCAGAGATGCTTGGGGGTGGTTTGGCAGCCAGCTGGAAGGGGATTTATAGGTATAAAATTGCAAGGGAGTCACGTTGTGTTGGGATATTTATTACCTGCCACAGGTAGGCACAAAACCCTGCCGTTTTAGAAGACGGCGCAAAGCTAGTCTGTATCCCCATGTGTCTCAAGATTGCTGTTCCGTTGGGTTATTAGGTTTTGTCACCTTTTGAAGGTGAGACCTGGTGAAATTGCTTCCTCATCCTGGGGCTGGTCCTGCTCTTTGCCACGATGCTGTGGTTTACCTGCTATTCCTGCCTGTAAATCCAGGTTCAGGTCAGCAAGTTTATTATTTAGACTGAAGGTCACGTTCCATATCTTGCCCTATCAATCACTGAAATGCTTCTTTGGATAGTTAAATGGTGTCGAGACAGACTAGAATTCTGTTTACTCTCTTGCTTGTGGACTCGTAGTATCAGTGTTCAGGAAACTTATCGGACTTTAAAACAAAATAAGATCGACTGGCGTTCAGGTAGGATAACAAAGTCCAGATCCACATTGTTCAGCCCTGATAAAAAGCACTGTTTCTCTTTTTCTGTTTCATTGGCCCAACAGAACAGTGCTTTGGAGATGTGTGCAAGTTTAGGCAAAGGGATACTTCCACTCAAAGGAGAAGTGAGAACTTCTTAGGATCACCGTTTTTTAGTGTGTGGGCCTGACATTCTTTGCAGAGTTTTCTAAATTCACATGCATCTCGAGTTAGATTTCATACGTTGGCTCTTATCTAGGGAATGATTGAAGACCACAGAGCCAGTCACCCCAAATTGGCCGTACATCTGGGGGACTCAAGAGCTTAGGCAATTTCTACCCAGTCACGTGAAATTTATGGGTATTCATTTGCCTGAGGATCTGCTAGTCAGATGGACTTCAATATGACAATAAATGCAAGTGTTCTGATTAAAACATCCCTTTCTTAGACAAACCATGGCTGGGTTTGGAGGTTAGTGGAAAACAGACACAGGACTGCAGGCTTACATTGAATCACTCAGGGCAGAATTTCTTTCCTGTTCACTTGAAAGTGACTTTGTTTAATTCACTTTAAGATGTCTGAAGTTGGAACTACGAATATGAACTCTGTCCTATTGTTTTAAAATAAATTTATTTATTTATTTATTTTTGGCTGTGTTGGGTCTTTGTTGTTGCGTGTGGGCTTTCTCTAGCTGCGGCGAGCGGGGGTTCCTCTTTGTTGTGGTGCGCAGGCTTCTCACTGCGGTGGTTTGTCTTGTTGCGGAGCACAGGCTCTAGGCACATGGGCTTCAGAAGATGTGGCTCTCGGGCTCAGTAGTTGTGGCTCGCGGGTTCAGTAGTTGCGGTGCACGGGCTTAGTTGCTCCGTGGCATGTGGGATCTTCCCGGACCAGGGCTCGAACCCGTGTCCCCTGCATTGGCAGGAGGATTCTTAACCACTGCGCCACCAGGGAAGCCCTGTCCTATTTTTAACTGAGAGGAATTGTAGTAGCTGAGCACAAGTGGGGTTCCTTTCCCGTTACCCCTTAACTTTGTTTCTTGTGTAGCATCTCATTTGCTGGAAGGGAGTTGATCTGAATGTCATTATTCCAGGGAATTAATATGAAGCTATACATTTAAATTATTGAACCAGAATTAAACGTGGACAGCTGGGACCCGAGGTCTTACACTGTATTTCTCTTGCATAAGGGGGTAAAGACACACAGTACTTCACTTTGAAGACACAGAGATTTTCAGAAATAAATTATGTAGAAGTTCACAAAATGCTACGAAGACACAGCACTTTTCCGTTAGGGGTGGGTGGTGTGGAATTCACGGCAGATAACACGTTAGTTGATTTTCAACCACATATTTGAGTAATTGAGTTATAGCCAAATACTTAGGGTAGTGTTCCAGTTGCCTAAATTAAACTATTCCTTTTCAGATAAGTATACAAAATGCAAAGTTCGTAGACTTCAAAGACTCCATCATCTTTGCCGGCAAGATATTTACCATCCAAAGAGGAAATTGCATTTTGAGAAAAAAGAACGTGTGAGAGATTTCACAACATGAATGTAATTGTATTTTATGCAGGCTAGGATTTGTTGAATGCCTTCTAGATGCCATTCGCTGTATTAGGCATTTAAATCCAATAATAGCTTAATGAATATATGTAGATTTTTAATATACATATATAAACTTTAACTTAAAAATTAAAATCTGACCATGTTATGTGAGTTTTCCTGCAACTTTAAAAAAAGATTTATTTTCCCAAATTAGTCCTTTTTAAAAAAGTGTTTTATTTTGTAATCTTTATTTATCATTTTTGCCCATGCTGCACGGCATGCGGGATCTTAGTGCCCCGACTAGGGATTGAACCCGTGCCCCTGCAGTGGAAGCACAGCGTCCTAACCACTGGACCGCCAGGGAAGTCCCTGCAACTTACTTTTTTTAACATAACCTCACAACTTACTCTTTAAGGGATGGGTGGAGTACAGATGTTTGCACACCCCGTCTGTGGTTTCCAAATGCCCAGTACCCAGTGTGGTCCATTCTGATGCATCGGAAGGGAATTGGGGGTGAGCATCAGCCAGTGGGAGTGGGCCAGCTCCCGCCAGGTGGATGTTGCCCGGGGCAGCTGCGCTGTGTTTGTCCCTGTGGGGGACTTTGTGTCACTACCCATTTCCTAGTGTGCAGTATACCTCTGTGATACACAATTTTGTGCACGTGTGAGAATGTTTCTTTGGGATTAGTTCCCTGAGGCGGAATTTTTGGCAGGAAGAGGCATTTTCATTGATGGATGTGGACGCATTTCCCAACAGGATATCAAAATGCCATTTTACAGCCCCGGCAGCAGTCAGGGACCTGCGGCTTTCTCTTTGTCAGCACTTGGTGTTATCAGTCTAAGCCTTGGGCAACTTGATAGGGAAAACACTGCATTGTGTGTTTTAAAAATTTAAAGCCACATTTAGCGTTTCTTAACGTTTGTTGACTATTATTTCTCTTGTGAACCACCTGTTCACTTACTTGGTCGGTTTTTCCACTGAGTTATTCATGATTTGTTGCTTTGTAAGAACATTTTGTTTATTTAGGACAGTAGCTTTGTGCTTTGCTGTTGCTCCCCAAACATTCAAATAGCCTACATCTGAGTTGTTTCTCAAAAGGTGTGTGACTGAAACTGATTTTTTTTTTTTTTTTTTTTTGCATTTGAGTGGGTGAAGGAGTGTGTAACAGTTCTTTTGATTTCTTAACCTGATTATTGTTCTGGTTACTTTTTCTCTTGATTCCTGGATAGATTTTGGACATTTATATTTTATTAGAAAATTAGTAATTTCTTTCAATATTATCACACTTATTAATGTTTTGAAGAACATTGTATTCTTTTAGTTTTCCTTCCTTTTGTGGTCAGTAGACCTAATTTTCCCCAGCCCCTGCCTTTTTTTCTTTTGATTAGGCCAGCTTGTCATTTTTCTCCTTCATTGGGCTTATCAAAGAGCCAGTTATGGACTTCATTTATCAGTTTTGCTGTTTTTTTCTTTTTTTCTGCTTTGTGGTTACCTTTTAAAATTCAAAGGTAAGGATTTTAATTTTTCTTTGTTACTTTTTGATTTGAATATTTCACTTACGTATTTTCTTTATTTTTAAACCCTGCAGCTGGTTATACTTCGAGTTTTCTGTGTGTCCCATAAATTTGGACACAGAGGAGTTTCAGGGGAGTTTTGCGATTGCCCTGTGATCTCCTCCTGCCCCAGGAGTTGCTACAGAGAGTTTAAAATCTTCCAAATGGGTGGACTTTTGTTAGTGTTCTTTTTGCTTTCACTTGTTAATTTTTGGTATCACAGGACTATGTATGGAGCTTGGGAGATCTGTGCTGTTTCTGATGTAAGGAACTGTTAGAGCCCATCTTTGTGGTCAGCATGCAGCCACCTTATCTCCTATTGTCACTTTAGCAAAGTGGCTGGTGTGGGGTTTGATACTTACATACTAGATTGGACTCTATTTTTTAATTCAAGTCTTCTATTGTTTTTGCCTCTTTAATCTGCCAGCTTTAAGAGAGATTTGTTAAGTCTCCCAGATCCATTTTCTCTCTTTTGATCTTTCCATGTATTCACTGGGGTGTTTGCTTTGTATATTTTGTTCTCTGTTATTTGAGTTTAAAGGTGTAGGACAATCTTATTCTTTGTGATTTCTTTTTTTTTTTTTTTACCCTTAATCATTATAGTATGACTTGTGTGCAATTGAATGCCTTTTGAACCATGAATTAAACTTTTCATGATATTTCTATCTTCACTGTTGTTTTTGTTTGCATTTTTCTGGTATATTTTGTCTGTGTGTCCAAATTTTCTGAGTTCCTTCATTTTGGGTGTCTTCTGTACAGGGCATATAGTTGGATTTAGTTTTTAACCCTTTCATTGAGTCTTTTAAATAAGTAGATTCCATTTATATATATATATATTTTTTTTTTTTTTTTTTTTTTCTCGTACGCGGGCCTCTCACTGTTGCGGCCTCTCCCGTTGCGGAGCACAGGCTCCGGACGCGCAGGCCCAGCGGCCACGGCTCACGGGCCCAGCCGCTCCGCGGCATATGGGATCCTCCCAGACCGGGGCACGAACCCGTATCCCCTGCATCGGCAGGCGGACTCTCAACCACTGCGCCACCAGGGAGGCCCCATTTATATTTTTTGATGAAACAGATTTCTTAGGTGTTCTTTCCTAATTTTTAAAAAAACTTTTATCTTGTTTTATGCTTTCTTCTTTTTTCTTTGTTTTCTGTTTATAGGTGTATGAGTTATGTTTCCTCTCCTTTAATCCTTGAAATCAGAAGGTAGATAGAAAGTCCAATGTTTCAGTTTTACTAGTGGTTATATTTATAACTTTTGCCTAAACCCCTGTTTCTCAATTTATCAACTTCAGTAACAATATAATTTGACTTCCTCTTTGGGAAGGGTGAAGAAATGAGTGCTTCTGTTACCTTCCTCCCTTTCTTTATCTCTTCCCCTCTCCCCACACAGTGTTGTAATTCCTTTTTTGGATGTTGTTTTAGTCTACTATTGTTAATTTATTATTTTACATTATATATGCTGTCTTGCAAGAAATGTAATAATTACATGTTTATATGTATGTCACAGTTACTTAGACTTGATTCTATTTACACTTATTTCTTTGCTTATTGGGTTTAGTGATCATTACCAGATATTTTTCGTTTTTATTTTTTTGCCTGTGAGTTCTTTGAATCTTCTTTTGTTTGGCCGGATTCCCTTTCCAAGTAGATGGGAAAGGATGGTTCTGGGGAGGACAGGAGTCCTTGCTGGAGTTAGTTTCCTGAGCAGGAGAGGGTGCTGGGGAAGGACCGAGCAGCGGGCAACGGTCAGAGCCCAAGAGAGCCTCGAGGTGCTCGTGTGTGTGTGCGCGCGCGTGGGCATGTGTGTGAGCACGGCAGGTGACGTCTGAGAGGTTGTTAGGGGCTGTGAGTGATCTTGAGGATGCTGGGTTCTGTCCACAGGGTAGTGGGCGTCCTGAGGGCTCCCACCAGTGGTGAGGTGATGGGTTCTGGGTGGCCCCTCAGTGGTCCTCAGCAGGGGGCTCACTGGCGGGGGGACTGAAGAGGGGGCTGTTTAGGGAAGGCGGTGCAGGGCAGTGCGGAGGGAGGGTGGTGCTCGGGGCCAGACCCGTGGCCGTGAGACTGGAGAAGGGGGACCCGAGAGGGGCATTGGAGGGTGCGGTCCTGGAGACGTGGAGATGGATTGGGCCGGTGGGAGATGGAGGGAGGCCCAGTGTAGACGTGGTGAGTGCGGGGCCCGGGCTTCCAGGTCTGGCCCTGGTAGAGGCTTCACCCAGATGGTGTGGTCCAGCTTCCTAAGACAGGCAACGTCTCCTGCGCTGGGCCAGAATCTCTGTCCAGTTACATCATACAGTTCTGTGAGGCCATCAAATGTTCCGGAAGAGGCCTGACTGCTCCTGCGGGAATGTTTCGACAGCAGTGGCCTGGGCCTCCCGGATCCCAGAAACACTTGTGTTCCCTGCACCCCCGACAGAAGTGGGCAGGTGACAAAGCACTCAGTCCACACACGGGCACAGTAAGGGCCAGAGAAATAACGCAGAGGCCACACATCCCGGTACAGAGAAGGGGGGGATGAGGCCCAGGAAAGCTCCCCGCAAGGGGTTGCTTCTGTCTCATGCCAGGTGTCGGAGGGGATGCAGACCAGCCTTCTCACCTGTCCCACCAGCATGCTGGTGGCAGAGGATGCCTGCCTTCTGAGTTCAGGAGGTTGAGGGTTTGATGGCTGTCATAACCTCTGAACTGGTGATACATTGTGCACACGTGTAGAATTATTCTTTAAAACTTCTTAACAGCAATCGTGTTTTTATCTGATTCTAATTTCTTCTGGCCAGCAGGTTGGTGAGGGAGACCGTAGGTCATGTCTTTGATGCGGGTAGAATAGGCATCTAAAAGTTGTCTTTTAATTAATCAGCTTGCAAGAATACTTTTAAGAAAACTACGTGGGAAGGAGAAAGGAATATAGAAGGAATTTTTTTTTTTTTTTTTTTTTTTTTGCGGCATGCGGGCCTCTCACTGTTGTGGCCTCTCCCGTTGCGGAGCACAGGCTCCGGACGCGCAGGCCCAGCGGCCATGGCTCACGGGCCCAGCCGCTCCGCGGCATATGGGATCCTCCCAGACCGGGGCACGAACCCGTATCCCCTGCATCGGCAGGCGGACTCTCAACCACTGCGCCACCAGGGAGGCCCTAGAAGGAATTTTAAAAATCAGGTTTATGGAACTTTATGGAAACATTGTCAAGGGAAGGGTAAGCCCTGCAGTATGTAGGATTTAACATAAAATCACAGAGAAGAAGTTCTTAATGTGAATTAGGTCAGAGCTTCAGTGCTTTTGGCCGAGGATGGTTGTAAAATATTTGTTACCAAAAAATGAAGTGGATTAAAATTCTCAGAATAAACCAGAGAGCACAGAAGAGGATTCGTATGGAATTTCCAGCCCAGGAAGAAGTGGGACATTCCAAAGCTGATTTATAAAAGGGCTCCTTGGATCAGAACACTGCACAGTGTCAGTTAAATGCCGCATCTAAAATAACTTGAACTTGGAATTTCTCAAGCCATTAGTGCAAAAAAGAGTCACTGTGGGAAGCATATCGTGCTGGATAGAAATATACCCTTTATGGGTCTCTTCCTTCCATATTTGAATTAGAATTGTATTCTGAAAACTTCTGGTTTGCTCCAGAGCTAAGTTAAAATTGGGGGAGAAAAAAAGGGACTCTTTTCTGTATGTTTTTGGCCCAGACAACTCAGCAGAGAGCATGAAGTGTAACAGGGAGTTTACAAACAGGCTGTTCCAGATGCAGCCCATGAAAACTGGCTGCCTCACCTAGAAAACAAGTTTTTAAGCAGTTCGTGGATTCTAGTGATGACCTCTGACATCTATAGGTCTAATCCTCATTTGAGGATAATACTGTTTCCAGAGCAACATATTTTAAGTAATTTTAACAATTGATTATTGACCTCATGAGGCCTGTAAATATTATTCACTTTTGTCTTATGATCTTTAAGGTAGTACAGTATTCAAGCATTGTAAATGATTTTAAGCATTTAAAATCTACATTGTTTTGGCTTTTTACTGTGGTAAAATATATAGAAGGTGACATTTGCCATTGTAACGATTTTTAAATGTACAGTTAGTACCTACGCTGGTTTCTTCATTAGTGAATATTAGTTGAAAGGAACATAAGACAACACCATGATTTTTCTAGGTACGGTGTGACTTAACCTTTCAGATTCCAGGGCTTGAGAATAAAAGAAGATAAACATAGAAAGTGAAGTCTCTGTTTAGTCCCAACATTAAAATTATATTTTTAAAAATATTAAAGTTTCTGCTCAGGAGACTAACGTTACCAAAACCCCTTTTATCTGAAAAGTGAATCTCCTCCCTTGGCCCAACTCAGTAATTTCATTTAATTTCTTTTTACATTGAAAGAAAGCACTTTTACTCTTAATGCAGTAGTGGAAACTATTACTAGGTTTTTGGTTATTTCAGTGTGGAAGGGAAAATATGTAACCTGAAATCATGAGTACTTTCTTTTAACTGTCCGCTCTGTACAATACATACATTCATAGATCCGTACTAAAACTTATTTTTGAAGAGCCCTCTAAATATAAGGCTGTAATGAGTGTAGCTTTCTTAGTAAATGTAAAAACAGGACAGCAAATCCCTGATAATACTAAGTTTGGGTGTCATTTTGGGCTGGTGACCTCACTGTTGCTGCACAGTTTACTAATTTTACATTTTGCAGGGAGAAGGTAAAACCTTTCTCCAGGGCAAGGGAACTTTAGCACAGCCTGACTTGACTACATCAGCTATTTATATTCAGGCAGACGGAGCTAAACCTGTGGAAAGACTGTAACTTCATTTAAGAAAGACTCTTCAGGAATGAACTTTGAATGCCTCTAACATCGGTATGGGAGGCTGGAGGCTTGGGACCTGGAAGCTTCCTTTCAGTGCCGTATTTATTCCTTCTTTGCAGTGCTGTGCTTTGATGGTTCAGGATCTTTCATGGTTGGGGGAGCACAGAAACTGTGAAGCACTGCTACATGCAATCTGTACACCCCAGGCCCTTTGTTGAGGTCTAAACAGGGTAGGTAACGGGAGTGTGGATCGAAGTTTCCATTTCTTCCCCCCGAGTGAGAGTTTCTGTCTCATAAATACCTAGTGTGGTGGGGTTTCTTATTAAGGGGACGTGGGCCTGTCCCCAATCACAAACGCTGAAGGACACTGCCAGTCTTCATTTTGCCGTCTCTAATTTCAGATAAATGAACACATTTCTGCGAAAGTGGGAAGCAGAGATCGGTGGCCCATTTCTCGACCTTTCTGGTCCACGAGAGCAAGTCTCAGTGTCGTGTTGTCACATATGCACCAGGAGACCTCCTCCAGGTGCCTGTCAGCATGTCTGGAAGTGGCGCTGAGGCTTCTGTGTGCAGATGGGCACGGGCCGGGCTGCGTTTACGGCCGTCCAGGGTTACTCAAGGTGTCCCCTTGTTCTCAAGCTCAGGTCTGGAAGAGGCTATGGTGCCTCTTGGGGAGAGGCTGTCCGGCAGGACAGAGGGAGCTAGAGATGACCAGGCAGTGGCCAGAGGCGCTCAGACTGCCCTGCACCTATTCTTACTTTTCTGTAGTTACCTTGAGGGTCTGTGATGCATGTGGTTACCTTATCCAGGGAAATGCAGGAATTGCAGGAATTGAATGTACTTACAGTTTGAACATGTCTGCAGATGCAGGAAGTTACTAAACTTCTGCTTTGAAAACGAGGCTGCCCATCAGATTGCAAAAGATTTTTGAGGCTCAGACTCTAAATTGATTTGACGTGTCGTGTCTTTCTGAAGATCACAGTCAGCGCCAGGGCCAGGACCTGGCTTCACGTCCCCTGGCCAGCACCCTCTATGAGCCAGTTGTAACTTGCAGTCCCTGGTGGAGAGGGGTCACTTCTGCCCCCGGTGCTCAGAGGGGTGGGCCTGGGCAGAGAGACTGGTGGGAGATGTTTGCTTTCACCGAAGTTGTTCTCTGAGGCGAGAGAAGCGGGACCAGCGGTCCTTACATTCCTCCCGGCCGCAGATTCCTGGTGATGCTCCCCGAGACCCAAGGTTGCTTCTCATGGACTCTACATCCCGGACCCCAAGGCCTCACGTCTGAGCCTCCGGCAGGCCCTGAACTGGCCTCTGTTTTAGTTTCTCCTTGGAAATCTAGTCCTCGGCCCCTGCCTCGCCTGCCCCATTCGCGTGTCGCTGCAGGGTCCACGGGCCGGGCTCTGCAGGTTCCCTGGTCCTCTACCCATGGCCACAGCACGTGGTAGCTTCCTGTGTCCTTGAGAGTCTGACTTCAGGTCCTCCTGGCAGTGAGGGCCTTCATCACCTTTGCCTTCTTTGTCCGCTTGCCCCCTGTTCCCCGCCATGGTCCCCTCCCCTGGGGCCTGCTTCCCTGCCAGGGCCGCCTTGCCGACTCCGTTCCCCAGATTCGGGGTGCACACCCCGAAGGTCCCCTGCGCCCTCTGGCTCTGCCGCAGCGTCTCCTCCTGTGCGTCTGCGGGAGCCCCTCCTCCATCCCTGCTGCCTTGGTCTTGATTTCCCTGGAACCGACCGCATGCACGGCGCCGCCTCCGCCCTCCCCGTGGGCTGAGCATGCAGGTCCGATTTGACCCGCCGGGCGGGGTTCTCTTTCGGGTCCTCCTCACGCTGCCCGGGGCTTGTAGGGTGAAGCCCGTGTGAGGAGGAGGGTCCGCGTGTGGACAGTGGCCGTCGTGCAGGAGACTGGGTGGTCTGGGCCGGGCGGGGGCCAGCTGGGCGTGGAGGTGACAGGAGGTGGAGGAGGCCCTGGAGCCACACGGGAGGAGTGTCCCCTGGGTGATGTCACCGCCCCTGAATCAGCAGAGAGGCATCAGGGCCCCGGCGGTAGGGGCAGCCACACCAATGTGCACTGTGCCTGTTTTTCAGCAGGACCCTAATAGCAATTAATGTAGTCAGTGTCACACATCAAGAATATGGAAGGAGGGCTTCCCTGGTGGCGCAGTGGTTGAGAGTCCGCCTGCCGATGCAGGGTACATGGGTTCGTGCCCCGGTCCAGGAAGATCCCACATGCCACAGAGCGGCTGGGCCCGTGAGCCATGGCCGCTGAGCCTGCGCGTCCGGAGCCTGTGCTCCGCAACGGAGAGGCCACAACAGTGAGAGGCCCGCGTACCGCAAAAAACAAACAAACAAACAAAAAGAATATGGAAGGAGCTTGAATTAATATTTGCTCCCAAGGGACCTCAGCAATTTCCAGCAAGACTTAGACGAGTCACGGGGGACAGGGAAAGTCCGAGAAGCAGCGGTTGGAAGCCCGGGTCCGTTTTGAATCCAAAAAGCCTCTGTGCTTCTAAAGCTTGAATCCAGGGTGCAGTGAGCACAGGAGAGTATGGGCGGAAGCGGGTCTCTGCAGTCCTCCCCGCTGCTCAGGCTTGTCATGTGCCTCCAGCTGTAGAAGCTTCTCCCTGCCTGGTCCTCCGTGGGCCTTCGCCCTCCCACGCACGTGTGTCTTCTCCGTTTCATCTTCTGTGTTCTGCCGTCTTTATTTCCAAGGTGTCCTCTTAAATATCCAAGTGTGGAGCTCCACCCTCTGCTTCTCCCCGGTCAGAGCGAGACCCCCAGCTTCCCTGCCCGCCCAGCCCATGCCTGGCCACCTCCGTGCTGTGTGACGTTAGCCATGTACTTGCCTTCTCTGTGCCCTACTTGCCTTATTTGTAAAGTGGAGAGAAAGACCATAATTACAGGGGAGATGGAATACGTGTTGAGCTCACGCCTGGCACCTGGCAAGCCCTCAAAACATGTTAGCTGTTGTTGCCTGTCCACTGAGTGGCAGCCTCCGTGGGGTGGTGTTCAGGTGCCCGCAGGGAGATCTCGGAAAGAAGCCACGAGGACCCTCATGTTGCTCCGTGGAGGCGGGTCCATCGTGTGGTTGGCTGGGCCGCAGCAGGGGTGCTCGCATCTTCCTTAGTTTGGAGGGACCTGTGTCTTCCACCTCTCACGTGCTGGCCTTCTCTTTACTCTCTCTGTAATTTTGTTTCAGTTATTTATTTTTTTGCAGACAGACAACATTTCATTTAAATGAGACAGCCTTTGTAAAAGCATATGCTCTCTAATAAAATGTTTCGTTTTGATTTTAATGGGTGATTAAATGGTTTTCTGCACAGCATGCAAGGCAGTGTAGTTTTATTTTAAAGTTTGGACTCATTATAGCTTTGCAGAAAGTCGCGACAGTAGCTGAGAGCGTCCCGTCTCCCCTTCACCCAGCTTCCCCTGATGCAACACCTTAGACAACATCAGTGCTTTGGTCAGGCCTGCAGGAACCGCAGTGGTGTGTCGCTCGGGGCTGACTTCCGGGCCCTGTTGGGATTCACAGTTCCGTGGGCGTCCGCCTCCTGCCCCAGCCGGGTTCCCCGCTGCATCTGGTGGTTACTTCTCTCCAGTTGTGATGGTTCCTTGGGCCTCCTTCGTTTCTCCTGGCCTTGGCAGTTTCCAGGAGGACCAGTCCGGTGTCTCGTAGTTTGTGCCTCCGATTGGGTTTCTCTGATCTCCTCCCCGTTAGACCTGGGCTGAGGGTTTTGGGAGGAAGGCCATGGGGAGGGGAGGCTTTAACATCACAGCACGTCAGGGGTCAGTCTTTTAAAAATTGACTTATGCTTCACGGTCTTTCCAGCTCTGCTTCCTTTGTCTTTTATTACTTAATGAATCTACAGATAAGGGTACAAAGCGCCTGTCGTCAAGGCGCTGGCCCTGAGATTCTCCCTTCTGACCGTGTGTTCAGCCGAATCTGGAAGTTTCCTCCCAGGTGCCATGGGGCATCACAGTCTCAGAGCTGTCCTCGATGTGGACTGGCTCCCTTGGCCCAAGGGAACCGGTAAATAGAGTTTTTAAACGGCCTCTTTCTTCTTTGAGTTTCCTTGACTAATGAATCACAGCCAGAGAGTAAAATCTTTTATGTTTCCTCTCCCTGTTCACCTTCTGTGTCCAGGAACAAGGAGTGATCTCTGAACACACGTGACTCTGAGATATTCAGTCAAGGAAAAAAAACTGTCAGAAAAAAGTTCATGCTTAGTTTTAAAAACTCAAACGTTGAAGACAAGTCATCCAGCTGGTGTGAGATAATGAAGAGCCTTTGGGCACCTAGAGAGTCTGGTCCTGGGGCCTCCTGGTCCTGGTGGGGGCCAGGGCCTCTGGGAGATCCCCTGATGGTGAGGCGGCAGTGAATTCACCACCGAATGTCGTTCTTACACCCAGTGCTGCTTCTCTGCATTGCTGATGCTGCTTAGATGATATCATCCTTTCTCACTGGCCCTGCTGCATCGTCCTGAGCTGCCCAAGATACATCCCAGGTCTTAAAAGATATGTCCAGTAAGTAATTTCTTTAAAAGGGGAGAAAGGAAAGGAAACGTCTCAACCTCTTCACGAGTGAAATGACCAGGCTTGGGGTGCAGGAGCGGCCTTGCAGGCCCCCCATCACCTACCCTGCAGTGGGCTCTGCACTCCTGGACCCCCGGGACCCTGGTGCCTCCCAGCAGCCCTTCCTGGACACCAGCTGCTAGCTCGTGGGATGTAGTCTGAGTTCCTGCTCCCGAGCCTGGGGATGCCAACATGTTACGTGATCGTGTAAAGAAAGGGAACTTACCAGGAGCTCTTATGTCCAGGGATCCTCGCCTGCCTTGCTTCATTTATAAAATAGTATGTTTAATTTAGGGTTAAGAAGACCGACTTGCATGCCCTGCTTGTGGCTCATACAGCAGAAGTACTTCATTTTAGACTTAAAAAGATGTCTGCAAGTGCTGTGTTTAAAGCTCGCTGTCAGTTATCTACTGCACAAGGCCTTTTGAATGCAGTGAGGACAGTGGCACACCCCAGTCAGACTCCCGATCCAATGCTGGGCCTCGTCAACACAGACGAGCAGGGCAGGATGAAGTATGGAGATGCCCTGAGATCCGAGGTCCAGGACAAGCAGCCACCCGGGTGCGGTGTTTCTGGTGGGGCTCAACCTGCAGGGAAGCACAGTGTCGCCCAGGAAAGCACGTCCTCGGGTCTTTGTTGGTGATGTGGGACAGCCTGCATCGGCGGACAGTCAAGGTTATGAAACGAAAGGCCCTGTGCAGTTGCAGCAGCTTATTTCTTTCTTAAAGAAAAGCAATAGCAAACTTTTCTTAAAAAAAATATTGATACCGTAATACCAACTTTTGATCATTTCAGACTCTGAGAGGTCGGGAGAGTCCTGTCTCTTCCCCAGAGCACCAGCGTCAGATGAGGGGGCTTATTACTTCATTTAACACGTTCAGGGCAAGTCAAATTTGGTTCAGTTAGAATTCCTTCCTATTTAATCCATCGGACTTCCGTTTCGCAGACCTGGGATTGAGGGCCGGCTAAGCACCAAGTTGTTACTTTGACCTTGGTGTGGGACCGCTTTGCCCGGCTTAGCTGGAGACTGTTAAAAGGAGTTTGATGGTAAATAGAAAAATAACTGAGCATTGAGAAGCCCTCTTATCACCTCCTTTTTATTAGGACCAAAGGATCATAGAGTGAATTTGAGCAAAACTCTTCAAGACTTTTTCCCTGAGAGGCAGCTGTGTAAGCAGATCTGCAGAGCCTATGAGGACTTTCACTTTTATTATCTGGGAAAGCCTTGCTGAAGGACATTAGTTTGCATATGAGTAAGATTTTTTTGTGTGTGCCCACATTTGCATAGCTTGCTGCTCCTGGGACGGTATTTTTGGGCAGAGTGCTTCCGAGATGCAGAGAGCTGACCTTTCCCTGCTGGGAGGAGCCATCTCAGTGCAGAAAGCAATAATGCGATCATTTATAAACTTTGGGATGTTCCTGTTTCCATCTTTGGTTTTTCTGGGTGGTCTTTAACGAGAGGGGCTGTAGGTCTTTCTCTGCACCCTGTGTGCCCCGACATGCGTGGACTCATGCCTTTGTGGCTTCGGTGTTTCCACCTAAACAGACCTTCTAGACGCTTAAGTATGTTGAGCCTGCAGTTCCTGATAAGGAGATGGACGGTGGTGACACTCTTTTTCCTCTTTCTCCAGTAATTGTGTGGATTGTCCTTTGATTAAAGTCATGAAATGGTTTGATTTGAATTTGTACGAAGGAGTCTCTGGGTTTGAAGAACGGAAACCTCAGGTGACATTCCTCCCCCAGGAGGATCTCACGCGGTGCCTGGCGTGGCGATGGGCAGGCATGGTCTTGTGACTCCATGTGGCCACGACAGACTCACCGGGGAAGCCTGGATGGCGCTGCTCTAAGTTTAGAAGCCCGAAGGAAAATACTAAACGTGATTTTAATATGAAAGATATTACGATGCAAAATAGGGTGGAAAGGGAGAGCTCATACGTTTTCTTTCTGGATTTGGGGAAAATCACTGGATTTTCAGTGTCAGAGAAGGAGGGAGCAGAGGTGGGATTTGCACGTGGAGCCCTTGGGGGCGGGGCGGGAGGAGGTTCCTTCTGGCGTCTGCGTGCCTGGGGTGAGGGTGTGGGCCCGGAGTGGGGAGCCGGTGACAGCACGTGAGCTCCTGAGAAAACCGTGGACCCTCGTAACTCAACACGACGCAGATTCTCTTTTTGAAAGTTTCTTTCGGCGTGGCTTTTCTGTAAGTGCTATGACATTAGGAATCAGAGCTACAAGGGATAATTCGCTAAATGATCTGTGATTATGAAGCATCTGGAGAATACGGTCCTGCACACGTGCAGAAGTGCAGTGTGCACACGTGCTGGGTGACACTGACCCAAGAGCAGTGGGTATCCTTTCCAACAAATAGCTGTGCTGCACGTCGGGACTTGAAGGTGAGTGAGAGGTTTACCTCCTCAGAAGAAAAGTGAGATTTCCTGTTTGTTTCCTAGTGAAGCCATGTCTTCAGAGCGTGACATGGGAAGGAATGATCCTGACTGATTGCAGGACAGGATGAGCGTGTTCTTAGGAAAGGAACCTCCTTGTGTTAAAACAAAACAAAACAAAACACGTTGATTATTCCTTCTGCACGCATCACTCCTTAAAGAGAGCATGGTCTTACTCGGTTCTAATTTTGAAGGGTCTCCTGTCACTTACTTAGCTTATTTAGTATAGTGTCCCTTGAGAGACTTAAGAACTAGTTTGAGAAAACTCCCATTGACTGAGAAAGCAGTGAGGGTTTGCTTCTCTAAAATGCAGGCAGGTTCAGTTTAAGGAGAAAAAGCTTAAGTGTTTACAAATCCTGCAGCCCCTTACTGAGAACTTTCCAAGGAGGAGCTTCTAACATGCAAGGAACTTAGGCAGATGTTTTCTCTGCCCCGCCCCTCCCGTGGTGTAATAGGCACTTACCTATGAATTCTCAAAAATAAGCATCTTTTGTTGCGTGTGTGGGTCTTACTGGCAGGTCTCGGTAACCTTCCCATGAGCCCCGCCGGCTTAATTCAGTGGAAGGACAAGTCTAAGGCCCGAGTGTGGTGGCTCACCTTCCCGTGGCATTTGCAGCCCCTGTAACTGGGCACCCTTAGTGCGGCAAACCCGTTTTGGAAAAAAAAAAGACAAAACTCAGAGTAAACGTAAAGCAAACCGAAAGCAGTTTTATGGTGTACATCTGTACGAATCCCTTGCTCCTATGATTTTAAGTGTGGAGCTGCGAAGCCAGCAGTACTGTAGACTCAGAAGTCACAGCCCACGACTTCCCTGGGGGCGCAGTGGTTAAGAATCCGCCTGCCGATGCAGGGGACACGGGTCTGAGCCCTGGTCCGGGAAGACCCCGCATGCCACGGAGCAGCTAAGCCCGTGCGCCACAACTACTGAGCCCTCGCGCCTAGAGCCCGTGCTCTGCAACAAGAGAAGCCACTGCAACGAGAAGCCGGCGCACCGCAATGAAGAGTAGCCCCCGCTCACTGCAACTAGAGGAAAGCCCGCGCGGCGGCAACGAAGACCCAACACAGCCAAAAAAAATAAATAAATAAAAATTAAACAAACAAAAAAGAAGTCACAGCCCGTATCCACCCCCCAGTGAATCAGTGATTGGTGACCGCATGCGGTTGTGTAACTAGGGTATAACTGGTCCATGGTTCTGAGGGTCCCAGTGAAGATGCTTGCACATCCCGGGGCACCCCTGGCTGACGTCACAATGTGCCTCTGTGTGTCTGAGGGTCTTGAGGCCCCGGGCTGGTCCCTCGTTCAGGGCAGCGGTGGTGCCTGGGGCGGCAGCTGAGGAACCTGGCGGTTTACGTGACTCGCCACCGGACATCTAATTGTCCTTCGATTTTGCAGCTGACCAGCTTGCACTTGGCTGTTTATGGATAGAAAGAGGCTCGAGCTTTGGCGCTGTAGTTGAACGAGACCCCCAATGTGTTTTGTTCCTCTTGCCTATGAGTCCCACGCGATGGTCCGGACCTGGCTTTGGAGCGCGGTCCCTGAAATGGTACAGCTGCTCGTCGCGGGTCCAGAAGGGCGGAAGGGTTTTGCTAGATGGAGGCTGGCGAGGCTGGCTCAGAGTCAGAGTTAAGGGAGCCGTGCTGTTGGCTGTGAGCCCGCTCCGGAGGGGAGCGGAGCCAGAGCATCTTCCTCCAGGAACGGGGGCCTGTGACGGCATCTCAGGTCGCTGGGACCTGGGTCCTCCTCGAGTGAGGCAGGAGCGGACTGCAGTGACCCATGTGCCCTGTCTCTGGTTGGGAGATGGGAGGTCAGGGCGGCCTCTGATCATCAGCCGTATATTTGTCAGGTAACATAATAGAAGCTCATTCAGACGATTGAGCTGGAAACGCATACTTTGGAGCAATTGGCATTTTGTTTCGTTTCATGTGAATTCTGTGGGCAGGCCGTGCATGTCCCGCTGTTTTCTCCCCCAGGTCTGTGCTCACGGGACACCTGTGTGTAGTCACGTGGCCCTGTTGCGCGACAGACTTGTGTTGACCTGTGTCCTGGGTAAAGGACACGAAGTTTATGGGTAACTTGTCTCTTTCACCAAACAGGTGTCGGCAGGGTTTGTGTCGGTGAACTCTAGGGCCTGAGTAATTGTCCCTAACCTGGATGTCACAGCCCCTGAGAACACGAGAGCCACTGCCCTGGCTTTTGGGTCACCTGCCTTCACCCCGCCACCTGTGCCCACGCGGCCCCTCACCTTGTCTGTTGCCGCGATGCCTGCAGGGCTGCTCACAGCACCTGGTGGAATGGGGCGAGAAGGGCTTCCGGGGTTGGATGTGTAGCAGCCCGAGGAGGTGGGGGAGTGGAGGGAGGGAGGGGCACCCCCAGCACGCTCCAGTATGGCCCTGGTTCCGGGCCGGAACCAGACGGATGATCCAGCTGTGCTCGCCGAAGCGGGGTCCTGGTCTCTGGGTTCCTGGAAAACGTGCCCACTGTTCCCTCTCCATTCACCGCAGGCCCGCCCTGTGGTCATAAAGCGCGACACTTCCCAAATAATCCAGGCTGGGCTGCCGGCGGAGAAATTCGATTTCAAGTTCGACATCTTTTCTCTCCAGGGACGGAGCGGGCAGGAGCTAGGAGCTTTGGAATTCAAGAATGTGCCTGGTTTTATTTTATATTTACTGTTTCCAAAAGCTGTTGCTGGGTAAGATGCTGTGGCTTAGAAAAAGCCCGTCCTCTTTTCTTGCAAGATCATTTAGGATCACTTCAGGTACAGAGTTTTCTTAACTTTAGTAGCTGAATCACACAATAATGTTATTATGGGGACTGAAAGTGGAATTTTGCTTGTTTATTCTTTTCTCCTTGCAAGGAAAGTATAGATGGTCTTTTATCTTCAGAACTTAGAACTTGCAGTGATGTGTCATTAACTGTGCTTGAAAATATATTTTTAGACAAGCAAGGCAGAATAAATCCTACAGCCATGTGATATCATGTTCTTGTCAAGAACTGCTCTTGGTAGGGCTTCTTGGTAAACATTCTGTGATAGATCACTCTCCTGAAGAGGCTGAACTACCCAGCTGCTTTCAAAGGCGCTGCTTGGGTTAGTGATAAACCAGGTCATGTTACAGTAGTTATTGCTAGTCAGGGATCTGGAAAATTTAAACTGATTATGGTGTATGCGCTTTATCTAGTAAAGCATTTGGGGAAGAATTTGTCCTTTTATAATTTTGATCCTCTTACAGTATTGATTGGTGTTGGTACAATGGCAAACAAAGTCGTAAATAACTTCTTGCATGATATACCTTTCTGCTGTCCTACCAAAATGGATTCAGTTCAATCAATTCCTGTATTCTTACAGGAAATGTTTGGTAAGCTGTTGCTTAGAATTTATTAAAATTGATTCTTGAAGTATTTATCTGCTGTGTGCTCTTCGTGAAGGGATCTTTGGGGGCTGAGTTCTCTGCTGAACAGAACTACCTTGGAGGGTAATGTTTAACAGAATGGTTTATGGTTTACTGCACATAATTACCTCCTTCTGTATTCTTGGACACAATTCTTTCCTTTACTTTGTGGTGGGGACTTCTAGGTGCTTTCACAAAAAGCACAGAAGAAAGAGATACATTTAATAGGTGTTAATTGCGCTCTATTTTTTTATACTGGGAGAGAAATGTTGGTTTTAGGTAAGAGGCTGGAAAACAGGTCGGTGTATGCATGTTGGAGGTGAATATTGCCCTTTGCTGTTGATTTACATGAAATAAAATACAGCTTATTTCTAGAAACAGATTTCAGTTAAAATATATTTACAACCAGCTAATACACATTTCAAGGAAGTGTTCCATAGGAAATGCAATGCAGTGTTTCTGGCCATGACTATTTTGTTTTCACTGCTGGTAATTTCTAAACAACAAAAAAAATGAAAAACAATTTAAATTGGACACCGAATTGGTGGCAGTTTCTACACGTTTGAGGTTAGGCTGAGTAAAAACCTACAAGCCACTTTTAAACGGGATTTTTCCCTGCCGTTTATCTAAGGCCTTCTGGTGTTCCATGTTTGTTTTAAAAAAGAAATTGATGAGTCTTCATTTTCTCTGGTGTTCCCTGAGTTTTCAGTGTTTCTGAATTAGTGGAAACGTTGGCTTTCATCATCTTGGTGCAGGATGGAAAAAGAGTGAAAGTAAAAACTTGTGCTTTTGTGGTTCCCGTACTGAATAGCAAGTGATTTTCTTCTATTTTTGTAAAGCCCCTCGGTGACGACAGATTTCATGGCCGCCCAGTTTGGGGGAGATGCGGTTCTGAGCTTCTGGAAATGCAGCTCTTAATGGAAATGTTGACAAGATCATTAACTACTCCGGCAGTGCTGGCCCCTCCAGGAAGCTGGATTTACTGCCAGATCTCAGCTCTTTGTGGTGGACCCGGGGCTCCAGCAGGACACCTATCTGCAGAAAATTACAGAGCAAGCCCCTGCTCCTGTGACTTTTCTTTTTTTCCGGCTTTGTGAAGTTTCCTTTTGTAAGGACAAATAGATTGATAAGGCCACTACTTAATATGAGACTTAGGAACTAGTAAATAACAAGTATCAGTAAGGTATTCATTTTGGAGAGCAGGAGAAAACGCAAGTAAAGGGATGCTTCTTTACTTAAACAAAATCCATTGCCTTTATTTTCACGTGGATGCTTCTTTATTAAGTCTCCATAACCATTTTGGATTTTCCAGGATATGGAAACGCACGCTCCCCCATTTATTCTTGGCCTTTTCTGAATGTGATCAAGAATTATATTTGTGTATTCATCTGCTTTGGTTGTTCCCCTGTAAGGTCGGATTTGACCACAAATTTTTGTATTTTAGTAAGGACGTGTGGGCAGCTTATATATTAATGTTAATTTGTATTTTCTTTAGCAAGTATCTCAGTATACTGTCTTTACCGTGAGGAAATGTTCTTCTCTCTGGAGCTAAAGATGGCCTCTCTCTCTGCTCAACCAGGAATTTACTGGGTTTTTGACAAATTGTGGTAAACAGCTTCATTGAAGATAACCTACTTGTGGAATAACGGTTAGGTCCTCTCTGCGTTTCTGCTGTAAATGGAGCAATGATTCCAAAGCTGTGGTCTGAGGTACAGAATGGAAGCAAGTCTTGCTTTTCAATGATCGCGGAGTTTGCGCAATAAACCCTTATTATGGACAGTTAGTTACATTTGGGGACTCATGCTGGCACTCGCATTGATTTATTTGGGGGTGCTAAATAATTTAAAGGACACCTTTGTTTCAGAAGATGGACTTTTGTCACCACTGTGTCCGTGCTTTGTTCACATCACCTTGTGTCCTGAACAAAGCGTTTTTGAGGTTTACCTTTAAAACGAGTGCTTCTGGCAGAAAAGTCCAAACACACGGTTCTCTGGCTGCTTGGAAACAGGTCTTCCGGGTCCACCTGAGCCTCCCCCGTACTCTGGGACAGCGGGTTCGTGTCCTTCTGCCCAAGTGAGGGAGGCGGGGTGGACCCCCCCCCCCCCCGTGAACGTTGCCATTCTGGTCGCTCGCGTTCGTTTCTCCTTATGAGATGGAAATGGGGTCTGCTCTATAATGGATTATTGATTGGCTCTGCCATCAGCGCCCTGGCTCTCCAGGCAGTGAATGCACCACTTCATGGGGCGGCTCGGACCCCGTCTGGGGACTATAAGCCTGGGATTGTTAATCTGGGGCAGATTGGCGAGTGGGGAGAGGAACTCCTAGTTGTTGTGGACTTTCTCCCCATTTGTTCACAGAATGGGCTTTTTGTCTCCGCAGTAGATAAGCTCGTGCAGGATGTTAATGGTGTATTCTAATTCACGGCTCATAGGACCGCAGTGTCACTGGGAAGGCCCGTTGCATTGTCTGCTGGAGGACAAACGAGCAGTATGTGAAACTGACAGCAGCACCCACGGGCCTTGCAGCCTCACTGCCTCACGGCCGCCCCCAGGAGGCCACTGTTTAAAGTTTATGACCTGCCTTCTGGGGCCAGAATATCCTGTAAATATCTTGAGGCTTCTGTCTGCCCTGAGCTGTGTTCTTTGTAAGGGCATCTTCCCCATAGCACCCATTCCCCACATTTCCCGAATTCTCCTGTTTCCCCCCACCCCGCCGGGGACAGTGGCCCCCCACCCCGTGAGCTCAGCCCCCATCCCTCTGACTCCCGGAAGCCCCCCTCTCCCCCGGTGACCAAGGGAGAGAGAAGGAGAGAGACCACAGGGCGTCGGAGAAGCCAAACGATCTCTTAGTGTCATGACGTGGTTAATTAATGAACTGGAATTGAAGAGACGTATTGGACAAACAGCACGCGCATCGGGCTTTGCATCTGTCGACAGAAAGGCCACAGACCCGGTGTGGGAAACGCCCCTTCCAGCTGTCCTACAGCCCCTCGAGCCCCCCTGAGGTCTGCAGTCTGATTTGGGTTCCCTTTAAAGAAACTTGCACAGTTGTTTTGTTATGCAGATGACTCTCAATATTAGAGGTTATTTCAAAAAAAAAATCAGCCTTCTGATTCCTTTTCCAGGATATGATTTCGACAGAACTGACTTCGATGGTTTTGAGGGAATCAGTACAAAACCGTTGGGCTTTTGCTTGGTGTTGGTTTACCTCACAGAGCAGAAAATGGCAAGGTTTCCTGTAGAGTCAGAGCGATGCTTACTGCGTAAAAATACAGGATGTTCTACCTTTTCCCCCGACAACGCCACATTTAGTTGGTCAGAAAATGATTGTTTAAACTGGGGAAGATAAACCCCGGCAGCCTTACTGGATTTTTGCCCTGGGACGCGATGGGAGGATCTTCCCCAGTGCCCATGTCTTCATGGCTGCTTCATTTTGGCTGCGATGGCTGACTTTGCACTGTCTGCACCAAGGCTGGGCCCCATGGAGCTTTGGGGAGATCCCTTGAATGTCTCGGGGCAAGCCTCTGGAACACCAGCAAACAACCTCTTAAAATACTGCTTTCATGTGGACCGTTTCATATTATTCAGATGATTTTTCTTTCTTTGACTTTCAAATACTAGAGTTTAACAAAAGGTAATTTTCCCAAAGTGCATTCCTTAGAGACTTTTGAGCTTCCTGGGGGCCTGGGGAGGGGGAGGGGAGGGATGGGGATGGGGGAGGGCCCATCGGGCTGTCCCAGAGCATCTCTGCTTCTCATTGTGCTACTTACTGGAGTTGCAAGTGGGAGTTATTTTTTAACTTCTTTCGTGAAAAACATCCAAAACCCATAAAAATGGAAGGAGTAACTAATGAATATCTATACACCCACCATCTAGCCCCAGCAGTTGTTAGCATTGTGATATATCTGCCTTCTCCTCTCTTTTGTAAACCACCTCTAAAATACTTCATTACACATCTCCAAAAACTAAGAAAGTTCTCCTGTGTTACAGACCTAACGAAAGTAATAGTAATTCTCAAATATGGTCTAATACCCAGTCTATATTAAAGTTGACTTTGTATGGAGTCTTGAGCTGGGACAGGTTTGCACTTGTGTGCTGTGGATGATGATAGCTGTTCGTGGAATACTTTATAATTGTATTAAATAACTTCTGTGGTGAACCTGTCAGGGCCCAGTGAATACATGTGGGTTACTATTTAGCTATTTCTAATGTAGCTTCCTAAACTATTATTTCCTCCTTTTGAATTTATTAAACCACACAGTGTCACTGCCAGTGACTAGGTATCTTTGGGTACTGCACTGACATCTCATTCATTTATTTAGCAATTATTAATTTATAATAATACCTACCATATATTGGCCATTTGCTGTGTGCTCAACATTGCACCTTGCATGCATTACTTTAAATCTCACAAAAATACTGTAATACAGTTCTCATTACCATCACTTGCATTTTAAAAATGAAGAAATGGACTGGGGAACTGAGAGGTTCAGACACTTGCTCCCAGTCACACAGCTGATCCCAGGGAGTGGCAGAACTGAGTTTAGATCTCGGGTAGCCTGACCTCGGAGCTCACGGTCTGGACCACCTCTCGTGGTGCCGTGATGCCCCTGCGCTGGTGTCAGGACTCAGTGGTACTTGGTGGGTCTGCCTTCACAGAGTAGGATGCCTCCCACACGAGTGACCAGTTAAAGAAGCGGTAATAGAAGCACGTCCAGGCACGAGCTGGGATCGGGCCAAGGCTGGGGGGTGGGGACTGTGCCTGACCTGGTCACAGGGCAAAGGGGGTCAGGAAGGGTCTCTTAGAAAGACCACACCTGAGAAGGTGGACGGCGGGTGGGACCCGCATACCTGAGGGTTCCGAGGTGGGAGTGAACGCACGTCCAGCTGGGGTGTGGGGCAGGTGAACAGCCATTGGCTGGGGGCCCAGGGACCCCAGCAATACGGGGGTTCAGGGCCTTAGAAGCCCCCTTGGGGGAGTTTGGGCCTCATCTTCAGGGTGTGCAAAGCCTGCGGAGGGTTGAAGCCTCAAAGAGGTTGCCCAGCTCTGCATTTGGGAAGATAATCTTGGTTTGAGATGAAGGAGAGCGTGTGGATTCAAGTGTGGATTGGAGGTCCAGCCCGCAGGATGATGGGGTTACCCCTGGGTGTGGGTGAGAGGGCTGGGGCTTGCTTGAAAGGCTAGTTAGGCCCACACGCACCTGGGTTTCTCTGGGGGAGATCTGGCCACCCCTGGCTAGGGCAGGTCATCACTTCCCTCCCTGCTCCGCTGCTGTTCCCTGTGTGGTTACGTGTTTCCTTCTGACGTCTGGGTCCCTCGAAGCCAAGCCTGTTGCTTAGTTATCCTTGCCCTTAGGCCCCATAAGTGGCCTGGTGCCCAGTAGCTCTCAGGGATTGTGATGAAACCCTCGTTAACTCGCCCCGCGACTGTGCCGTGGGGCTTCCACTGTGGGAGCTGTCACGGGAGGGCGTGCGGGACAATGACGGACTGTTGTCCCACGTGGATTCTTACAGATCTGACAGCTTCATCACAGGGCTTTTCCTTCTGGTGTGTGTCCTGGATCCCAGCCCTGCAGGTCTTGTTCTGGAGGGAGTTACTGTCGGCAGGTGGAGATAACCGGGTCCTTGACACTGTTTCACAAGGTCACCAGGGATGCTGCAGGAAGTGACTTTTCTGCCTTCTGTTAGGTCCAAGACTCAGTGCCCAGGGTCCTCACTTACAGAAGTGGTTTATTCCTTGAAACCTTTACCCACAGATTAAATGTATCCCAAATCCAGTGAGTGTAAGCGGTCTTGAGAAAATCACCTTATTTCATTTGTGCTGTGCAGGCATGAAAAGAAAGAATCAAAAAGAAAGAATCTCTCTAAGGTATGGCAGTGCCCTTACATATATGCATTTAGACCTGGTGCTTTATTTATTTATGCCCTCACATGATGACGTCTTAAAGTTTAGCTACGTATTTTATTTTCAAAACGTTTATATTTTGCCCTGTCTTAAACCCCTTCCCCATCTCCACGATAATGCATTTTATGTTATGAATACAGATTTATATTTTCTGTAATAAGCATTTTACTTTTTCCTGTTGTTATAATTGTTATCATAAAATTATATCGGCAATATATATAAATATTTATGTAACATGAAATTACCTAAATTTTTCAAAAAAATTTATTTCCAAAATTATGGAAGGCATTTTAAAAAAGTAGCTTCAGACTGTTTGTCACATCCCTATGAGACACACACACACACACACACACACACACACAGAGGGAGAGATGCATTGGAAATCTATTTTAAAACCCTCATCAGCAAGCCATTTTTATGCCTAAACAATTAAATTACAGGCTTGTCTGGCAAGTTCCCAATTACAGCCTTGGAAAAAGTTTGTAATATAATAACAACAAAACTGTGGTTCATTATGGGCAAAATATGATTCAAATGGGGCTGTGCTGTGTGTATGTTCATGGGTCGTATGCCAGCTGAAACACACGTGTGGATTTTCTCTCCCCTTTACCTCCTAATATTTGTGTTGCTAGAAGACTTTCTTTAATCGCTCTGGTCTGAGTAAAAAGCTAGCATTTACTGACACGTTTTGTAAGGTTAGTTATCTTTAGGTTAACGCGTTTCAGGAAAAGTTGGAACACCAAGTCGCACTCGGCGTGCGTTTGCCTGTGAGAATAAAATAGGGACAGCTCGGCACCGGAATGTATTTGCTGAAACCAGGTAGTGTGACACTTTATCACGGGGCGGTGTTTGGATGAGAACCTCTCACCACCAGAGACCCCAATCAATGTTGACAAACCGTTTGAGACCCTCCTGGCTCACAGAGGCTGGTGGGCTTTTTTTTTTTTTTAAAGTATAGAGTCAGTTAGTGCTGTGGGTTATGGGGCTAATAAGGTTCCCCTAAGTCTTCTAACTGGGGCGGCTGCCCCCCTGCATTTTCACATTGGAAGTTCTGAGGACACCATTCTTGTTCTTTTGGGGAGAAGAATTTTTGTCTGCAGCTGAAAAGAACGGTCACGAAGATCTGTTGATTTGTCCACTGACTAAGGAAAGCCAGTTGTGGGGAATTCCTTTTTGACTGTTTCTCTAAAGGTTTGCAAGAAACTTTGCCAGTCGACTGTGGGCTTCAGGAAGGGGACCACTTAGTGGCTTCTTTCAAGTGGAGCCAGTTTTGTTGATGTTATGATTTCCTTAAGATAATGGTGTTTTGAGCTTAAGTGGTCATCACCCTTATGGTATTTTTCCATTTTCCCCCTCCACATATTTTTAAGTTCTTTAAAAAGACATCTCCTGTCATTCTCACAGAGATTGACAGCAGGGCTCAGTGTTGGAAGATGGGGGTGGGCAGAGAAGTGGACAACAAAAGAGAAAGAAGAGCTGGTTGTGCTGATTCACGGGTACCCTGAAGGCCCTTGCTTGAGAATTTTCTTGTAAATTGCAGGGCTCTGCTGCCTTTGCGAGTTTTTAAGCAAGTTTTGCAGGAAGCCCGAATAAGAAATGAAAAGTATATTCTCTAGCGTTTGGGTTTCTTGAGGGGAAGTGTGTAGGCTTTGGCTGGGGGTTTGGGGGTGCTGGGGAATCAGAAATTTTACACATCAAGGCTGTCATGAAGAAATGGAATGTGGATTTCTCTGGTAGCAAAGATGGCAGCGCTAAGCCTTTTTAAATGTGCAGAAGAGACTGAGGTCCCCCATGGGAAGAAGGGGGGCTGTGCTCACATCTGATCCTCTTTGCACTTTGCTCTGGGCTCGTCCAGCCGGGATGCTACCTGGTAGTACAAGCGAGGCCCCGTTGGGCAGGTGTTTTATTGTCCGTGGACTGTTCGCTCTGCACTGTGACTGGGGGTCTGAGTGGCACTCGGAGAAAGTGCCTTGCAAGGGGCTTCGGTGTCACACGGCTTCCTTATGTCCTTTCCTGACTCTCGGCACCTGACAGGTGAGGGCACGCCTGGGTGTGAAGGACACCTTCTGAAATTCACCCGCTGGCAAACGGGGGACGGGACTCCCGTTTCAGATGTTTAATTCCCGTGAACTGGAGAAGTTCTGACATGTAACATCCTTTATGACCCAACTTAGTGGTCCAGTGAAGCCTGTCAAATTACTTCAGAGACACCAATTTCTGGTGTTGTAGTTGTTTTTTCCTCTGTAAATGTATTCTAGACGGTTCTTTAAACTCCGAAGATTTTTGTACCCAGATTAGGTCACTAAGTTAAATGTAAATAGTATGTTTCATTTATATTTTTATGTATTATATCAAATTCAACATTTGGGGGACTGAAATAAGCCCTGGGATGGCAGGGGATGCATGCACATCATTTGTCTGATAAAATCATCATGAATAATGTGCAGCCGTGGAAAAAACAAATTAGTTTAAATTGTCATGAAGAAGTGTTCTTATTCATCTCATTTGTTTATCCAAGTTTAGGGGAGATTTTGTTTATTTATTTTATTGGGAGTTTCCCGTCTCACCTCTCTCTCTCTCTCTCCTGGGGTGTGGGAGTGGCTCCGTAGTAGGTGTAAAGAGTAAGGAATATCTCTGAGCAGCTGTGCTTCCTGCTGCTTTCCAGAGTTTGTTGCTCAGACTGAGTTGGTTTCTTTAGGTGCCTGGGAAACTTGCTAGCATGAGGCTTTCCCGAAAGAAGTTTGAGAATACATCATCTAAATGAGATTTCTGCCTCTGGCGTGGGTCTCTGGGAGGAGGCATTTGGAGAACAGGAGTTGTGTTGTTTTTTTCAGAAGGCGTCTGTCCCTCATGGTGAGTGGAGGAATAGAGTGTCATCTATTGGAACCCCTGGGGATGTTTGGGTGACACCCTCCCGCCCCCTGCCTTCCACCATCAGCATCCTTCTCTGAGTCGGCTCCGGGGAAAACATGGCAGGTCGGACCACCCAGAGCAAACAATGCGTTGCTGCCTGGCCTCGTCTCTGACCAAACGATGTGCATTGTACACTGTCTGCTTGACAATCAGAAACACACAGCTTCTTCACATTTTGTTGCTTTTCAAACATGAGTTCTTAGTGTGCCTGACGTTGAAACTTTGGAAAAAATGTGGCTTCCTTTCTACATGTTACAGCTTTTTTAAAAAAGGAAATCTGTCCATCGGGGCGCCTCTCTGTGCAAGTCTGGAGCCCCCAGTAGGGAGACCCTCAGAATCATTAACTCAGTTACTTCTGTTTAGAGATAAGAAGGATAAACAGACTGGGCCCCAGGGGCCTGTGTGTGCGGCGTTCTCCCCACTGCCCCACTCCTGCTTGCTTTTTAAAAAATTTTTTTCATTGAAGCGTAGTTGAATTACAGTGTTGTGTTCATCACCGCTGTACAGCAAAGTGACTCAGTTATACATATATATACCCATCAAAATACCGTCCAGAAAGACACTTTACCTCTCACATCCCTTCTGGTCAGCTGTTTTCTTTATTCTCCGTATCGTTGAGTCAGATGGAAATTCCTGAGATAGCTGCTTGTCAGTGTGTACTGTCTTGGCCCTGTTTGGCAGTTTACAGGCATCTGGGCTGGCTTCCCTGCAGCCCAGATTGTTGCCCCACGCGTGCCAGGCACAGCGCTGGGCCACCCCGTCCACTTCCCCTTCGCCTGTGCACAGGTGAGGGAGACGCCCAGGCGTCTGGAGGAGCAGCCCAGAGCTGCCCCGGCCCCTCATTCTCCAGGGGGTGGACAAGCATGAGAGCGACAGTGACCCCACAGTGTGACCCCTGCTCCTGCTGGCCTCAGACCCCGCCTCCCATGTGAGGACCTGCCGGGGTCGGGAGGGTGTCTGCACTGGGGTGGGACTCAGCCCTGTGGCCAGTGCAGGAGAGAAGGGACACGACCAGGTCGGGAAGGGCACTGTGAGGCCAGCCGGGGGGGTTGGGCTTTATCTAAGAGGCAGCGAAGACTGAATGTCGTGGTGGCAGCGGCCTGGCGGTCACACACCCCTGGGAGTGGTGTCCGTCGGGGCAGCCGGCGTGGGTCGCCAGGTGCTGGAGCAGCAGATTCAGGCCCAGATGTGGAAGGACCTCAGGGTTCTGCTCCTGACCTTCCTTGCCTCTCTTTAATTAAGTCATTTATGTTTCACCGAGACACAAAGATACATTTGTGAAGCGCCTTTTCCGGCTGTGAACGCCCTCCTCGCGGCTCACGTGTGCTGCACGTGCCCCCTGTTTTGCCATCCTCTGCCTGGCCTGAGTCTCTGTCCTTCATTCTCAGATGCGCTCCTGTCCCGTCGCCCGTGTTCCGCACACTCCCACGAATTCTCTCACCACAGTCTTTCCTTAAACATTGGATATCTTTGATAAAAAATTATTCTAGTGCGCATTTACAATGATTTATTTTAATGATTTAGCACACAACTCTTATCAGTCATTATTATTTAATTACTGATTTTTTAAAGGGAAGCAGCTGCTCGTACGTCTGTTTAAACTTCCGTGGGTGCTTCCTTTCTTTAATTTGGACGGGATTGGCTTTCTGAAGGAGGAGCGTGCAGATCGCTGTCCGTGGACGTTACCGGGCTCCTATTTATGCTGGGAAACCTGGTTCCTAAGATCTCCGTGTCTTTTCTGTTCCAGGTGCTTGCTGCCCTCTACCATGCTCTCTAGGTAAGACATGCCCCTCCGCGGCGCAGGCGCACTTCTGCAGCCGGCAAGCGGGAGTTTCGCCTGAACATGGAGAGATAAGACGCAGGCCCACGTGACCGAGCGCCGTGCGTGCCCCGCCCCCGGCCGGGCGAGCCATCGTCGTCGTCGTGTCGTCGTCGTCGTCGTCGTCGTCGTCGTCGAGATGGACCGCCCCCGAGAGGCCGAGATGGAGCTGAGAAGGGGCCCCAGCCCACCCAGGGTCAGCAGGAGCCCCGAGGCGGACGGGGACAAGGCGCTGAGCCACAGCTGCTGCATCTGCGGCAAGAGCTTTCCCTTCCAGAGCTCCTTGTCCCAGCACATGCGCAAGCATACGGGCGAGAAGCCCTACAAGTGTCCCTACTGCGACCACCGGGCTTCCCAGAAGGGCAACCTGAAGATCCACATCCGCGGCCACCGCACGGGGACTCTGATCCAGGGCCACGAGCCCGAGGCGGGCGAGACGCGCGTGTCCGAGGGCCTGGACGGCTGCGCCAGCCCCACGAAGAGCACCTCGGCCTGCAACAAGATCCTGAATGGCGCCACCCAGGTGGACAGCGGCAAGATCCTGCTGAGGAGCAGCAAGAAGGAGGCGGAGGGGGCGGCGTGCGCGGCGGAGGAGGCCAAGGCGGCGGTGGCGGCGGCGGCGGCGGGGCAGTGCTCCTTCTGCAAGAGCAAGTTTGAGCGCAGGAAGGACCTGGAGCAGCACGTGCACCAGGCGCACAAGCCCTTCAAGTGCCGGCTGTGCAGCTACGTGACCCTGCGGGAGGAGTCCCTGCTCAGCCACATCGAGAAGGACCACATCACGGCCCAGGGGCCCCGCGGCGACACCTTCGCAGAGAACGGCAAGCCTGAGCTGCCCCCCGGCGAGTTCCCCTGCGAGGTGTGCGGCCAGGCCTTCAGCCAGACCTGGTTCCTGAAGGCGCACATGAAGAAGCACAGGGGCTCCTTCGACCATGGCTGCCACATCTGCGGCCGGAGATTCAAGGAGCCGTGGTTCCTGAAAAACCACATGAAGGCGCACGGCCCGAAGGCGGGGAGCAAGAACAAACCCCGGAGCGAGCTGGACCCCATCGCCACCATCAACAACGTGGTGCAGGAGGAGATGATTGTGGCCGGCCTAAGCCTCTACGAAGTCTGCACCAAGTGCGGGAACCTGTTTACGAACCTGGACAGCTTGAACGCGCACAACGCCATCCACCGCCGGGTGGAGGCCGGCCGGCCACGGGCCCCCGTCGGGGAGGGCCCGGCGCCCGGCCCCGCCGACTCCCAGCAGCTCTTCCTTCAGTGCCTGAACCTGCGCCCCGTGGCCGGCGCGCCCGCCCTCGGGCAGGCCGGGCGGCGCGTGGCCGAGCTGGACCCGGTCAACAGCTACCAGGCCTGGCAGCTGGCCACGCGGGGCAGGGTGGCCGAGCCGGCCGAGTACCTCAAGTACGCGGCGTGGGATGAGGCGCTGGCTGGGGACGTGGCCTTCGACAAGGAGCGGCGCGAGTTCATCCTCGTGAGCCAGGAGAAGCGCAAGCGCGAGCCCGAGCCCGGCGCGCAGGGGCCCCCGCGCAAAAGGGCGGGCGCGCCCGGGGATCCCGCGCCCGGGCCCCCGGACCCCCGGCCGGCCGCGCGCCCCAGCCGCCGCGCCGCCGCCCCCGCCGGCCACGGCAAGTCGTCCGAGTGCTTCGAGTGCGGCAAGATCTTCCGCACGTACCACCAAATGGTGCTGCACTCGCGGGTGCACCGCCGCGCGCGCCGCGACCGCGACGGCCCCGGGGGCCGCGCGCCCCGCGCCCGCTGCGGCTCGCTCAGCGAGGGCGACTCGGCCTCGCAGCCCAGCAGCCCCGGCTCGGCCTGCGCCGTCGCCGACTCCCCGGGCTCCGGCCTGGCCGACGAGGCCGCCTACGAGAGCGGAGAGGAGGGCGCGGCCCACCCTGCACCAGGTGAGCACGTGCGCCCGGGTGGTCCAGGCGCGGGTAAGGTGGACTCGGGCGGTCGCGGTCCCGGTAGCCCTCTGCCTGGGTCGCCTTTGTCCAGGTATCTCATGTCCAGCTGGCTTGGGCTCAGGTAGCCCTGTGTCTGGGTCGCCCCCATAACTAGGTGTCCCAGGTCTAGGAAGCCCTTGCCTGGGTGGCTCACGCTCAGGTGGTCCAGGCTCAGGGAGCTCTGGGCCTGATGGCCCTGAGCCGGGGAAGTCCAGGCCCAGTAGACCGCCGCCCGGTGGCTCAGGCCAGGTAGTCCTGGTTCGCCCATCAGCCATGTCCAGGTAGTTGAGGCTCAGGTAGCCCTGTCCCTGGGTGACCCAAGTCCAGCTAATCCTTGCCCAGGATCTCATGGTCAGGGAATCTGGGCTCAAATAGCCGTGCCCCAGGTGACCCGGCTCCCTGGTTTCCCAGGCCCACATAGTCTTGGTGCTCAGGTAGCCTCCTACTTGGTGGCCCTACAGCCAGATAACCCTGCGCTTGGTGCCTTTTCCCAGGCGTCCCAGGCTCTGGTAGACTTGTACTCAGGTAGTCTGTGCCCAGTGTGTACTTGGAGCTCCTGTCAGTTCCACTTGAGGCTCCTGTTTGCTGACTGCCCATAGTGTTTGCATAAATTCGCACCTTTGGCTATGTAGGTGATGGTCTCTCTGGGGCATCAGACGTTTCTGAGCAAAGAACAGGTGATGGAGTCCCTCCAAGATGTGCCCTTCTCTTCTCGCCATCAGCTGGGGCACGCATGCTTTCCTCCACCCCTCTCCTTGCACCAGACAGCTGAGTGAAAGAGGGACCTTGGATTGTGTGCAGTTATAATTAATCTCTTTAGATTCAAGTAACCCTGTGGGTTTAGAGACGGCTAATTGGAACCAGATTACTTTCCAAACTGCAGCTATGTAAATATTTAAAGATGCTTGGCCAACTTTATTTTCATCATTTTCCTATTTTTTAAATTTTTAAACGTTTCGATATTTTCTTCATAATTTTTTGTTTTGGGTAATTCTTTTAAGTGTAAGGTGATGTTTCAGTTACAAACTTGTAATCTTCTCCGCGTAGCCAGGAATGTTTTTCTCTTCTCCCTGAAAATTGGTTAATGGATGTTGCTTGTACTGAAAGGTCAGAGGCGATAGAGATCCAAGTGCTTCAGCTGGGCTTTTTATATTCTGTAGTGAGGAAGACTGCCCCTGTGCATGTCTTAAAAAAACCCACAAACATATGTCATCTTTCCCTTATTAAAGATTTAGTCAATTCTCCTGAACAGAGTTTAATTATTACAGGTCTATACAACGTATTGTGTGAGCATCTGATACACTCAAGTATATGTGGAGTCAGTAAAAGTGTAGAAAAAAGTTGTTTCTTTGCTCCTATAAGGGCAATCAATCTATGCTGAATCTGCACATGTATGTACGTAGGTAAATGAAAATAACACGTTTTTAAAAATAATCGATTTAATTTATTTTTGGCTGCGTTGGGTCTTCGTTGCTGTTCGCTGGCTTTCTCTAGTTGTGGCTCGCGGGCTCTAGAGCGCAGGCTCAGTAGTTGTGGCGCACGGGCTTAGTTGCTCTGCGGCATGCGGATCTTCCTGGATCAGGGCTTGAATCTGTGTCCCCTGCATTGGCAGGTGGATTCTTAACCACTGCGCCACCAGGGAAGCCTCCCCCTTTTTTTATTAATTTATTTTTGGCTGCGTTGGGTCTTCGTTGCTGCTCACGGGCTTTCTCTAGTTGCGGAGAGCGGGGGCTCTTATCTTGCATTTCGTTTCTTAGTCATTAACCTGTGGGAAGGAGCAGTATAATATACTGTTCTCTGAAAATGCAGTGCTGGTTCTGTGAGCTTTTTTGGGTTCTTCTAGCAGCTTGTCACGTAAGATGTGGGGAACCCAATTGTGACCCCCTGGGTGGCATTTTTGAAGATTAATTTTTGTTTTTCCTTTTAAAAAATGTTGATGACAACTATAGATTTTACTGGTCATATTCCAGTAGTACTATGGCTACTTTTTGGAGTACATTGGATGAAGTATTAAAGCTGCCACTAATTGTTTTCCTACTTTGAGGACAAATATTTTTAATATTTGGAAAAGCTGTCCTTACCTGCATTTATTATGACGGCAGTTAAATGATTAGTAATAAGCTAATTCAGTAGTGCTTTTAATGTCAATATGTGGGAAAGATCAAATTACGTTCACTGTAAGTTGGAATTTACTCTTTTTGTTCTTTCTCAGGTTCATTAAATTTTAGAGATTATCATTTAGTTTTTAATGAGATTATATCTCTTTTCTCTGTATTAATCAACTGTTTGAGAAATGTGATATCTCAGGTGATTCCATAACAAGATTATATATGGTGTGGGTGTAACGAGTTGACAACAGAATAGTGCAGCTTATTGAGAGACTAGAAAAAGAAATTTATGGCATGACAGTGGCATAAGATGTTGAATAACATTGTAGGTCTGCACGGGTCACTTTTTGTAGCCCCAGAGGACAGTAGCTTTCCTCCTAAAAACACAAACTTGATATCGTGGCAGGCCTTTAATGCTCTAGCTGGCATTAAATCGCTGCTTCATGGATGCCCCTTAAGGAGAGAGATGTGTTATATGGATTTAATACTCACAAAGCAGTCTCATTAGCAGGGATTGGCAAGGCCTTGGAAGCAGCTACTTTGGAAGAGCAAATGGGTACGTTGAATCCTCTATTTTGATCTGCAGTGAGCCTTTCTCCTTAAAAAATGCCTTCAGCTTTGGAAAATACTTACCTTTCTTGTCACTAAAAGATGACTTAGATCTTTCAACAGTGACATGACTCTAATAAATTCTCAGAACCTTGATGGGATGACCGGTTAAAATGATTAGAGGAAACATGTAGATATTGAGGGACGGAAGGTCATGCTCGTTCTCAGAAGAGTGAATCCGGCTACTTGTAGTAGCAAAGTTGACATTAGAGTTCAGATCTTTGTGCCCCTTCCAGTAAATCCCATTGTGCCATAATTTTCCCCACAGATTTTTTGACATCCAGGGGTGGATTTGAATGCTGCTCCTGGATCTAGAGGCAATTTGCATTATCAGATTAATTGAAAGAAACTTGCTTTTTTCATGAAATATTCTTTGTCGAGTGTTGCGTCTCCTCCTTTGGAAAGCTCTGATTGTCCCATTACCTTTATTTCCACATCAGACCGGCTCCCAGCAGCCCTCATTACAGACTTAAAATAGTCTAAGAGCAAAGTTGTGAATAAAATTCAATAATTTAAACTGTGTTGCGGAGCTAGATTTCAATCTTCCTTGAGAAAGTGACGTGGCACTGATAGAAAGTACCCTTTCGGAGTTCACAAAACTTAATCCTTTTAATTAGGGAAGAGGAGCTCTGAAAGGGCATTTAGTTGAAATTTAGAAAAATTAACATTTTCAAACACAAAGCAGGGTCATGGTGCTCAGAATTTATTACTGAGGACAGGTCAACAGGCCAAAGTGGAATTCTGCTTAGAAAGCGTTAGGATGACTTAGGAGTGGTAGAAGCCTGCTGACTGTGTCTCAAAGGACTCTCTTCATGAAGTCCCTGTACTATAAGACGTGGTGCCCTTGGAAGAAGCCTTGCCTGGTGCTGGGGGCCTTGCCTTGATGCAGAACCCATTCCTACTGTTTATCTGCATACTGTTTATCTGCATACTGTTTTGGCTAAAAGTTAGGTGACTACCCCAGGTATTTTTTTAATTGAAGTATAATTGCTTTACAATATTATATTAGTTTTAGGTGTACAATATAGTGATTCAGTGTTTTTATAGATTATACTTCATTTAAAGTTGTTACAGAATAATGGCTCTGTTTCCCTGTGTTGTACAGTATATCCTCGGTTTTGACTATTTTTTGTTATTCTAATTTCTGTCGCATCAAGCGTATCGTCTGTTGAGCCCACCCTCTCTCTATATCTTTGGATACTGATTGTAACTTAATTGAGAGTAAAACCCCAAGTTTTGAAATTGCAAATACAAAATTGCAATATTTGATTTTTTTTTTTTTTTTTTTTTTTTGCGGTACGTGGGCCTCTCACTGCTGTGGCCTCTCCCATTGCGGAGCACAGGCTCCGGACGCGCAGGCTCAGCGGCCATGGCTCACGGGCCCAGCCGCTCCGCGGCAGGTGGGATCTTCCCGGACCGGGGCACGGACCCGTGTTCCCTGCGCCCGCAGGCGGACTCTCAACCACTGCGCCACCAGGGAAGCCCTATTTGATTGTTTTTGACTGACAAACCCTATGGCTCAACCTAATAGAATAAAAAGTTCTTAGAGCAAGTGCCATAGCGTTATATGTAGTTGGAAGAAGTAAGGAGAGAGTTTTCAGAAATAAAAAATATAGTCCAGGGAAGAAAAGATGATTAGAAGGAAGACATGGATTTATTTCAGAAAGCCTCCACTTTCTCATATCTCTCCGCTTGCTGCCACCAGGGCAAAGTCTCGGACGTTAGAGCTCATCTTCTTTCTGTCGTCATTGCAAGAAGAGCCACAGTGTTTTGATTATGTTAGTCGAGCACGTGCTGTGAGACTGACCGACCGTCCGCGTTTGTGCGCGCGGGTCACACGGGCCAGGCTGTGGTCATGCAGCTCTCCCAAAGGTTAACCGGCCAACCTTCTTCTTTTTTTTTTTTTTTTTTTGATAGACCATGGACGGTCATCAGAGCAGCTTAGGGAGGAAGTGTTGTTACACGTCCTCCCATTGCAGCAGGATTGAGGGCGAATCAAGGGACAGAGATCGGAGTGTGGAGTGTGAGGTGGGCCTGGGAGGGGTGTTGGCAGGGGCGGCCGGGCCTGCTGGGACGGGAGGCTTTTATTGTTGCTTATTCTTGGCGTGTACTTTGCGGTAGAGCAGGCGCTCCAAGGGGACGGGTTCTCCCCACCGTCGTGCTGGTGCAGGGCGAGCATGTTCTGAGCAGGGAAGCTGGGACCTGTTTGCAGCCCCGCCCGGTTCCCATCTCCGAGGCTCAGTGATGGGGAAGGACTTTTGTCTTAACGCAGGGCTTCATCCGTGCCTCCCCCCACCCCGCCCAAGAGGCTAAAAATGACACCACAAAGAACGCGGGGTAGGAGACCAAGGAGGAGAGAACGTGAATAAAGTGAGAGGATGGGAAGTAGAATCCCTGTGACTGGGGGAAAGCAGCAGGCCCGTCTGGGAACAACCCTGTACAAGTACAAACCCTGTGATCCTGGGCGGTGTCAGTCCTACGTGGTACCGGGGCCCCCCATTGAGTAGGAGCCTTCGGAATGGGTACAAGTGAAATCAGGCGGTCGGCTCTCCTTGGACACTGTTCAGTCCAGCTCGCCGGGCCCAGTTTCCTCATCCCACAGGCATCTTGAGCGATACCTAATAAATGTCCATACGCAGGCTGGTCGGCCGCAGGTGCCAGGCCACAGAGCTTGGGATGCTGTCTGCCATGTGCCAGCCAGCGGCTGGAGCACAGCACCAGGGTGGGGACCGGTGACAAGGAGAATCCGGACAGCAGAGATGGAGATCAAGGAAGAGCTGGTTGATTCCAGATTACAGAAGAGGGACCGTAAACTGCAGACAGATGCCTTTCAGCCAGACGTGAGGGTGGCACCACCCTTAGTATTTTCGGCTGTCCTGAACATCGAGGAATGTACTTAGTTGGGCATAAAGTGAGACTTGAAAACCCTCCTATTAAATTCTTATTCAGTAGGAAAGTGCAGTGAAGCTCTTTACGAAAAATATCCAGATGCACTTGACAGCCGACTGCAGAATGCCCTGTGGTTTAGTCAGCATCTTAGCAACCGGAAGCATCTCTGTCAGCATGCGCACGGAGATGACGGTAATTATTCACTGGCCCTGTGGTCCCCTGATATGCCTCCGAATTATCACAGGAAGATTGCATCATGATGAGAATAGTGCCTTAGAAGTGTGCTTATCATATTCTGATTCTTCCAACGTTGGTCATCTGTGCATGGCGTGCATGCTCATATTTGCTGGAACACACTGCTGCATCCCCGACCTTCCAGAAGGAATTTATTATGCTGTGAAACACGTTAGACTCTGGAGATTATATTCTGGATTTTCTTCCTGACGCTGAGACACACACGTGGGATGCACGGTCCTCAGTGTCGTTAAGCAGACACCACGCAGACCCTTTTGTTTGTTAGCAAAGTTCAGACACTTGATTCGTCGTCTCTCTGTCTCCATCTTTCTCTTTCGCACAAGATAGAATCATAGAATTTTAGAGCTGGGAAGAAACTGAGGGATGTCGGTCTGCACCCCCGTCCCCATTTTAACAGAGAGGAAACCAAGGCGTAGGGGGAATCATTGTAATTTGCCCGGAGTCTCCAGGTGTGTCTGTAGCCCGAGGACGGCATGGGTGGTGGAAGGCACATGAGCGGGGTCGCCTAGGTTGTGGCTCTCCTTTCGCACGAAGTAGCTGTGTGTCTTCAGCCCTCAACCCCTGGGTGTCTGGCTTCCTGGGTGGCACTGTGGGGGCTGGGATTGCCACCAGCAGGGTTGTTGCCACCGTGTCCCTGTTAGGTGCCCGGCATGGCCTGGACATCCTGTCCACACGGCTCTTGTTGGTACAAGAGTTAGAACCAGAATCAGGGTCCACAGGGTCCGTCTCCCAGCCCAGGAGAGGGTGTGTGTCCTGGCTTGTCACTTGAGGGACAGGAGCGTGTGGTCCCAGGATGGCTCAGGCCCCGTCCAGGGCTCCAGCTCCCCAGTCTCCACTCCCACCCACCCTGGAGGCGACGGAGATGGAGGTAGCCCTGCCGAGCTCTGTGGAAGCCCGTGCTTGGCGGCGTGGGGTGCCGGCTTCACCCTGTCACCAGGAGGCTGCCTGCCTGCGGTAAATATCGAGTGAACGTTGTCTGAAGGCAATTAACGATGTTCCTGGATTCCAGGAAAAATGCCTGCACTGTGTTTACAGACTCTTACTTGATGTGACTGCTTTTCAGTCTTTTCCATCTCTGCTTCGCATCCTAAGTCCTGTTATTTCTGTCCTGTTGCCCTGCTGGACTTAGTTTCCCCCAGTCTGCGGTATGGGTGACGCTGGCTCTGATTTTCGGCTCTTTCCCTGTGGTGCACACGTCACGAAGAGGAGCGTGGTCCCCTCCAGTTCAGACAGGAGCTGTGACTTCTCATGTGAAGCACGAGACCCCTCTTGGTGGATGTGACCCATCAGTAGTGAGTAGAAGCAACTGAATTCGGGTCTTTCACCCCAGTCCCCTGAGATGTGGCCTTCCGTGTGAAGAGGTGGATTGAACTGATTTTGCTTCTGAACCATCAGTTGCTGGTCAGTGGGGGTGTGTCCCGGTCAGCTCTGCAGGAGAATGACCCTGGGCTTTGGAAGTGAGGTTCACACCTGGTGAGCCGGGGTGTCACTCCCGAGACGGTGCCTTGTCCCTGCTGTTTTAGACACGTCATTCCAACCAGCACTGACGGCCCTGCCTGTGTTTGTGATCAGAAGCGTGACCATCATGTTAGTCTGGACCTGTGATGGGGCACACCTGACAGCCCCCCTTGTTCATACCGTTGGGTGAAAGTGCACAGGTGGCTGATCTGCTCAGCCCTTGGATGCTGTCATTGCAAGCCGAGGAGTTCCTGCTCGTGACACTGGCTTCCTGGGACCACAGCCGTGGCCCTGACCTGCCTCCCCGTCTCCCCGGCTCCGCCTTCTCTGCACCCCGAATGCCCTGCCCAGAGCTCCCCACTTACCCTCTGGGGGCCCGAGCATCCCGTTTCCCCGGCCAGCATGTTGGAGGCTGGAAGTCCCTCCCGCCCTCTCGGCCGATCCCGGACTCCCACCTGGACTCTCACTTCCAGCCCTGACCCACTGTGTTCCTGGAATTTCTGCATCTCTGCAGTTTCATGGCGTCGGCCTCGTGCCTCACACGGTGGGCACATCCCTTCCCTGGAACCGCGCTCTCGGTGGGCAGGGCCCAGTTGTAAGTCCTGGCGCCCCGTGGTGATCTTGACCGCACAGTGGCCGGCAGCCCCGCCGGGAGGGGTCGGTTCGGTCCATCCTCTGTCCGCGGTGGACTCCCAGGAGAGGGACGGTGTGTTCCTGGGAGGGACGGAGCCCTGGAGCAGCGGGGATGCTCACCCAGGTGTCTGGTCGCCACGTGTCCGTAACAGTAGCAACGACTAGTAATAGTAGCCATGGATTAACCAACAGCGTTTAACGTGAACTTCTTGTGATCCTGCAAAGTTCTTAAGTTGAAAGAGCCGCTTTAACGTGAAATAGTGTCATGGCCTTTTTGGATGGGCTGGAGTTAGTTATGTTTGAGGTGATTTTTGGTGAGTTTGGTATTCTGCAAGGAGCCTTTCTCACGACCTCTGATCCTGCGTGTTTCCTGTGGGCGCCGTGACTGGGGTCTGCGTCCCAGGTTCTTTGTGAGCCTTTATCACCGGAGGAGCAGAAGCGGGCTCAGCGCTTCCAGTGCTGGGTGGCCGAGTGCACGGCAGCTGGTGTGCGTGCGGTCAGCTCCGACCTCATTCACGGTCATGGCTGGCTTCCCAGGATGTGGTGACTCAGGTCCCCGAGGGTTTCCCACCTCACTGCCAGGGTCCCCGTGCCTGGCGGCCGTAGAAGGATCGGGAGCAGGGCCTGGGGCTCTGGACGCCTCGCCCACCCGACCGCCCTGGGGCTCAGGGTCCACGTGCCACACGTGCGCTTGGGCTGATCCCTGACCCGGGCTGGGGCTGTGACTGGAGGGTAGGCCTGGTGCGCAGTCGGTGGCGGACACAGCTTTGGCGCTCGAGGGCCCAAGACTGGGGCAGGGTGAGGAACTGTGGACTGTCTAGGGATTGTGTGGGGCGCTGGGACTTGGAGCCCTTGCGGGAATCCTCGGTGCCTTTCCAGGGGAGTCCTTGGTGTGCAGATGCTGAGAAGCTGCAGAGACCCTGTGCCCTCGCCCCCGGCCCTGGGGTCTTTCCTGCTGAGAAAAGCATCCCTTTCCTGCTCCTGCCTTGGCCCAGCCCACTGGGAGTCTGAAGTTCACAGTCAGTGTCCGTGACCTCGGAAGCAGACCCACCCAGAGCTCAGGCGGCCCCTTCTTTCAGGATATACTGTCCTTCCCGTGGCATGTTCTGGCTCAGCCAGTTCTGTACCGTGGGTGCTGTTCGATTTGTATCATCCTTGGTCTGCATGTTCATTGTGGGTACAGTGAATCATTTAGTTAGCTGAGATTCACTTTTCTCAAGCATTTAGGTTTTATTCGGTAAGTGTTTTTGTTGTGTACATATCTCTGGCACAAGTTCTTAATTTTTCATTTGTAAGTTTAAGGTTTTTTTTTTTTTTTAAGTTCTTAATTTCCTGTGTGCCTGACCTAATCTGAGGCTGGGTTTTCATGAAACCTTTGTAGGCTACTGATATGATCCAGTATTTGCATACACAGTTTGTCTAAGCCTTTGCGTATTAAAAACAGATTGTGGTTTCAGATCTATATTTTACTAGAATTGAAAAAGCTAGGGATAGTCTCTGGATTAAAGATTAGAAGGTCACACCTTCATTACTGGAGTTTTACCGGTATCTGTGCGTGCGGTCAGTGTAGTCGTATCCGCTTAAAGGATGCCTTGTCTTCTGTTTTATTTACAAAGGCAGCCACTGATTTGAGAGGAGTTTTTTCACAGATTAGTAAGACATTTGGGCTGACTGCTGGCTGCCAGATATGTTCCCCTAACAATGTGCCAGATCTGAGTATTACTCATGTTCTTTTTGAGAAATCCAGAATAATTACTTTCAGCGCTGTGACTAAACTGTATTCCAGTTTTACTATGACTACTCTTTTCATGTAAAAGAATAACCTGATTGGTTACTGAAATATATCATTTGAAATGATAACCCAGTGGTACCCTCTGACGACGGGTTGGTCATCCTATAGAAAATGCCGTGTGGGCCTAAACCTAATATCTGAAACCTGCTGGGGGATGGCAGCTTCCTCCAAAATCATGAAGTCAGGTGGTCCCTGCAGACAATAACCCAGTGATTGAAGAGTTCATCAGTGGACTGGCCCGTTGGAGAGCATCATTTTTGATGTTGGAATGATGGTCAGTTTCCCAGTCTGACTCCTAGGTACTGTTAATTGCTTTGATTTAAAACTTGTCTGTGATGTTCTTGGTTTTTTAAAATTGATTTCTGCAGAATTCATGAGATATGATTTATCCAGATTATTCCAGTATTGGACTTGAAATGCATAGTAATGGGGTGGAATGAGCATTTTCATTTTTAAGAAATATGATCTGGGGCTGTTTTTTCAGAAATGATGAAATTTGGTAGGGCATGGCCATGAGGTTGAAAACAGGCATTAAACTCTTAAAAGCTGTTTTTCTTGTAAAGCTCCTTGGCTGACAGAGGAGTGTCATTACTGGCCTCACAGTGCAGTTAAAATGTGTCACCTGGGAGGTGACTTACCGAGTTCCTGAATTTCAGGTGTGAAGAAAGGGATTGCAAAGCCCTGACTTGGGAAATTTTGGAAACTCTGAACACGAGGTTCTGGACAGGTTGTGTGTCAACACCAACGAGAGAAAAGAGTCTCTGCAGTTTCCATGGTGACAGCCTACTCACAAGTCAGAAACCAATTCTTGATATTGTTTTGAAACCCCAGTTACAAAAGGGCCTCGTGCTTGAAAGTTAGGTGGGAAGATATGAAATCGCTTACACAGAGCTGCCTGGTGAGCCGGACAGCACTGGGCAGATGTGATTCTTGGATCCCTTTTAAATTGTCCACATTTCTTTTCCGTTCTGGGTCTGAATTTCTTGGGTTTTCCTTCTTGTGTTGAAGACCTTTTCCTCTGAGTTTAAAGGTCTGGTGTATGGGGGGGTGTAGTAGAAGTTCGTAGAAGTTTTCGGAGCAGTGCCGCATCTGGAAGCCTCCCAGAGCAGGCGCACAGGGCAGGTGAGGGGCCAGTCTTTCCTTGCCGCCATCTGTTGGTCCAGCGTCAGCCACGCCCACCAGCTGGCCACTGGTCAGCTTCATCCTGTTCAGGCTCCTACCCCTCGCTCCTCTTCCAGTCAGATGGGCAAAGGGGAGTAAGGAAGTGGGAGGAAGCGGGACATCCGCTCACACCCAGTGCTCAGCTCACACCCAGTGCTCAGCATGCACAACCCGGCTTGATGTCGGGCAGCAGTGGGCCCACGTGGCAGTCTGTCCAGTCTCAGAGGATCCTGTGCTTGTTGTCTTAGCTGTGTCCCAAGGCCAGAGACAGAATCCCAGACTGTGACCAGTGTGCCCGGAACAGATCGCCGTGACCCTGACCTTGTCATTCCCACAGGCCTCCTTCTGGGAGCCTCCACTGCTGCCATCCCCCAACTCTGCCCCCAACCCTGTCCCTCTGCCCTGACTCCAGGGGGCGTGTCACTTCGCAGCTCCCTCGGATGCCCTTGGTGGGGGGAGGCCTTCCAGGGCAAGGCTAGGGTACCCCCAGACCTGGTCTTCCTGCCTGAGGACTGCTCCTACCGCTACCCCAGCTCTCCTGCCCCCATCCCGGTGAGGAGGGGGGCAGCCAAGGCTGCCTTTGTCCAGCCCCGTGCCCAGGCTGACGACTGACTCTTCTCTGCTTCTTTCCTCCAGAACCTGTGTCCCCGGCCCCCGTGGGTCACGGGGGCAGTGATGGAGGTGGACAAGCAAAAGGGCTAACATTTCACGGGCCGGATCCCAGCTGGCACGTGCAACTGATGTTAGAATTCTGTTCATTCTTTGCAAAACGGACAAGTCTTTGGTGAATACGTGGCAAACAATCCACATTCTGCAGCCGTGCTTCCCCACCTCAGCCACTCAGGAGATGTTTATTTTGTACCCTCAGCTCTTTAAAGAATATTTACATACGCAGTGTATACACGTGCACCAATTTTTTTTCTCGTTTTGATACTTAATAAGATCATTTTATTTGTTTTGTTGAGCGATTTGCTTTTCTAGCAAACAGCATGTCTTGGGAATCAGCCACATCCATGGAGTGTCTCCTGACCTGCGTCAGACGGAACGTGGTCATAATTTATTTGCCTGTGGATGGACATGGAAGTTTTTTCCCAGTTTTCATTACAAGTAGAGCCTGCAGTAACTGTGCTGAGAACACTCAGGAGAACTGCATGGTCGATTTCTTTAATGAGATTGCTGGTTTGAGGGGTTTGCACATTTCATATTTCAGAAGATTTTGCCAGATAGGTTGTAACATCCTCACATCCACCAACAGTTTATGAGTTGGGTCCATTGTCCCAGACCTTCAACAATTCTGAGTGTTATAAAGGTACTACAGTTTGCTGCCCCAAAGGAAAAATGTTATACGTTTATTGCTTTGATCTCTGCTTTCATAGTTTCTGTGAGAATAAGCCTGTTTTCATGTTTGTCGGTCATTTGTATTTCTTGTGTGATATACCTGTTTATGCACTTTGCCCGTTTTTATAATGTGTTTTGTCCTTTTCTTATTATGTTATAGGAACGCTTCATATATTGTGGATATGAATCTTTGTTTGCTTTAAATACTGTCTCCTAGTTTAATAAAAGACTTTTTTATGAAGTCTTTTATTGCAGAAGTTCTAAAGAGTCAGAATTGGCAGTTTTTTTCCTTTAGGGTTCTTCAGTTTTACACACCACTTAGCAAGGCACCCCCTACCGTACTGTTAAAATATTTTCATTGAATAAAGCTAGTTTGCCTTAAGACATTTACCTTATTACACATTGCGCTCATCACGTGGGACTTGTGACATTCTGTGAGACGTTTTCACATTTTTTCCATATTGTTCTCCAGTTTTTCCAACATACTTTATTCTGTCATCAGTCTTCCCTCCACTGGCTTGAAATATCCTTATTGCACACGAATGTCCATGTGCTAGCCTCTTCACCCAGCGTCTGAAGGCGTGGTAAACCATCCTAACCCAGTGGGGTGTGGGTGCTAGTGGGGAATCTCAGGTAGAGGATCAAGGACGCTTTCTCCAGATCGTGCCAGTTACAAGCGTTGAAGCCAAGTGACTCCAGACGTCAGGAGCTTGTTCTGTTACGCTGCTTGCACTGGCTGGGCAGAGGCAGGTAGGAGGGACCGAGGAGGAGCCGGTGGGAGACTCCCTTGCACCTGCTGGAGTCGTGCCTGTTCTCTCCTTGGCTCTTGGACAGTCCAGATCCTCCCCTTCCCAGCCGTGCTCTGCCGCAAAGCCCAGCCCAGCAGCAGGGCCTCGGGCCGGGGACTGGGGGTGGGATGTCTTGGCAGCCTGCCCAGAGAAGGTGCAGGAATGAGGGGCTGCAGGTAGGCCCTCACTTGCACGGGAGGGACCTTTGGAGTCACTGAGGCTCCGAGAGGCCCCATCACAGGAGAGACTCGTCATTAGTTAAGTGCCTGCCCTGTGGTTTGGGTCCTTTGAAGGTAATACTGGCTTCTCCTCTGTTTTCCATGAATACATTCAGCTCTTGTCAGTAAATGAACGATACTACATCTAGATGAGAAGTAATTTTCTTCGTGATACATAACGTTGGTGTTTCCATCAGAGTTCACACATTGTTTTTGGACCGTGCGTCTAATTCACACAGTGTTTCCTTTGAAGTCATTCATGTAAATAATGCATTTGTTTAGTTGATAACATGTTAGAGGTTTAGTAAATAAAAAATACAGGGTGCCTGTTAAATTTCAGATAAACATCGAATACTTTTTTTTTTTTTTTTTTTTTTAGTATAGGCACGTCCCATGTAATGTTTGAGACGTATGCTAAAAGTTACTTGTCCTCGGTGTGAAATTCAGATTACCTGGCTAGCCTGTGTGTTACCTGGTGCCTGTCTCTGGGTGAATCTTCTGGCAGGTGGTTATTTCAGGGCACCCGGGAAACATCTGGTCTTGTTTCCTGGCCTGCTGGTTGGCCAACTAAAGCCTGTTTAGCGGCTCTGTTTACTACTAGATGGATATGCTGTGACCTCAGGCTGTGAATGTTCAGAGGATAATTAGCTGAGGAAGAAAAGGGGAGGGCCTTCTGGTAGAGATACCTCTCTTACTGTTGTTTACATGCGTTAATACTTTAAACACGTGCATTAGCTCTGTTGAGGGTCAGAACAATGCTGGTGGAAAAAGAGATTCAAGAGAAAACAACAATTGCCTTTAGTCTGTTTGCGTGATGAAAAAAAATCTTAGCGTTTTCTAACACAGAAAATGTTCAACAAAGCACCTGGAGCCAGAATGACGTGACACATTTGAGTGCACCACACAGCACGAGGGAACCGTGATGCTGAAAGCTACTGAAACGCGTCCTAGAGAAGAAGAATACTGCAGGGGTTGCTTCTCTGGTACAGACGTCAGGCATCAGAACGGAAAATTCCATTCTGTTTGGAATTTGGTAGCTTCTGGGCTGAAGCTTGCTGTTGTCTCTTGGGTCAGTGCTGTTTCGTGGTGGGGTGTCACTATTCCGTGGTGGGTGTAGTATTGGGGTCACAGCTTTGCCCTGACTTTGTGGGACCCTTGCAGATGCCCCAAAGAATCTGCTAAGAGTCAAGGTATAAAAATAGAAGACTCTAGCCTTAACCGCTGAAACTTAGCTCACACCCACGGGCCTATCTCCTTAATTCAAAATAAAAAGGGACCCAAGACTCCTTTAGATCCTGCTCTAGACCTGGGCTGCCCAGATGTAGAGATGTGTCTTATAATCTCAGTGGTCCGTGATCTGTAGCCCGTGATTTTCACAAATAATAGTCAATAATGACCGATGACTGACTACCCCTCCCCCAGAGCAGCATAAGGAATTCGGTTCTAGTCCTGAAGTGGTTTATTTACTGGACATATTTCTTCTGATTCTGAATTGATTTTGCCTGTGTGTGATCTACCCTTATTTAGTTTTGGTTAAGAAAATATTCCGTAAATATGTGAAACAAAATCTGGCAAATCACCACTGCCTTGGGAGTCCTTTGTCCCGGGTTTGAACTGTTGAAGAATTACTGACTTATCAGTTGTAGATTCCACGATGCACATGGAAATGTCCCCAAGCAGTGGGCTCCTCCCAACCCTGTGACGTCACAGAGTATACAGAGAGCTCTCGAGTTCATTTTAAAAGGGTGGTCTGTAATTGAGATGGAAGGTTCTGGAGTCTGATGTCACCTTGAGATGAGGCCTTCCTGAGTCAGCGGAAGGTCCTGACTCCACCTGAATGCGGTTCAGAGGTGAGTGTTCAGACATCTGCCAACAGGTGTCTCGTCCTATCTTGTCGCTTACCTGGTGTTTGAGGCGAGGTCCTTCCAGGTCACATCAGGGGAGCATCTGTGGGAACGTGCAGGAAGGCCTGGGCTGCGTCCCTCTCCCTGAGGGACTTCAGAACTGCAGAGTTTGATCCCTGTAACTTCTCCTTTTCCAGCCCATGAAAGGGCTTGTGGGTGTTTGCCTTCTGGGGGTTCTTCCCTTGGAAAGACCGCATGTGAACCCTGGTGTGGAGACCTGTGTTCGCTGACCTTTTCGGGAGGGCTGCTTGCTGCTGGGCCGACTCCTGGCATCTCTGCGTGTATCCCAGTCTAAGCCTTGAGATGCGCTCAGCGCAGGGTTTCCATGCCGACGCCAGTCTGCAAGATGATGCAACATTTGGTTGCAGGACTGCGTACGATTTTGAGAGGACCGCTTGTGTTCTTTTATTAGGTAAAAGTCAACTAACCAATTACAAACATGAATTATCTCTGCGTATCTTCAAGATTTGTGCAGAGGAGAATTATGTTAGATGGTTTTATTTTTCCAGTTTGACGTATTTTATAATCTGAGATTTCCTTCTCGCCTTTACTGCCTGTAACTTAAACTCTTTAGCTTGTTCTTTTCTTGGCGGCATTGGAAACACACCTCTCCTCTTCCTAAGGTCACCCTCCTCGCTGTGGTCTGTGTGCGCAGGTGTGTCTGGTCCACGACTCCTTTCCGTTTAGTCGCTGTCTGGATGTCTCCTGTCCTCACCTCGCCATAAACGTGGAGACACTTCTTCTATAGGCTTAGAACTACCTCGTACTTAGTTCTTTCAATTCGAAACAATGCTTGTTTCGACTGTTGCATTGACCTGCACTTCTGATTCCTCGGTTTCCAGAAAGTTAGTGCCCAGTCTCACGGTCTCAGGGATAGCCCTGCTGTGTCTGATCCCCAGCGTCTGCCTGGGTCCACAGCCGGGCCCTGAGAGCTGAGCAGGGGGAGGGCGTGTGCTTCACCCTTGATTCCTGAAGGGGAGGGTGCTGAGACCTGCCACCTGGAGCCGCAGCCCTTTGGGTGGACAGACACCACCTAGGGGGTCGGGATGGCATTGTCCCCTGGCTTCTCTCCACGAAGTGTCTGCCTCGGCCTCACTTAGGCCGTATCCTCCACACCCGCAGCTAACAGCAGTGACTCACTGGGTTCTGATCAACGCCACCAAAGACCAGGTTGGCATGATTAGCATGTATAATAACTCGGCTGAATTTGGCTGGGATTTACTTTATTTTATTTTTTTTTAATTTTAAAATTCTGTGGTTTATGAATTCTTCTCTTACAAAGAAAAAAGGTATTCAATGATCAATTTCATAGGGTTAATCCATAGGAGGTCAGGATACTGGCAGTCCTGTCACAAATGCCCAAAGAAATGCATATCCTTGCTTCCCTATGGCTGATGGCTTTTTTTTCTCTTGAAAGAGCATGTTCTTCATGCATTTCTGTTTTCTTTATTAATTTTTATTGGAGTATAGTTGCTTTACAATGTTGTGTTAGTTTCTGCTGTGCAGCAAAGTGAATCAGCGATATGTATACATAAATCCCCTATTTTTTGGATTTCCTTCCTATTTAGGTCACCACAGGGCACTGAGTGGAGTTCCCTGTGCTATACAGCAGGTTCTCATTAGTTACCTATTTTATACATAGCAGCGTATATATGTCAGTCTGGTTGGGATTTACTTTAAATTGCTCAAGTAGCCATACTTTTACTTAAAATAGCAATAAGCAATAATAATCATTGATTTTTCTGGTGCATTAATCAATTAAGAGTAAAAAAAAAAAAACCTTCCTTAAAATGGCCAAAGTTATACAGATTGATCCATGCATGAGACAGAGAGACCCATGATGGCTTGGGTGCCAGACCTGCCTGGTGACTAAGATCTATGGAAATGTCTTCAAAAACTCCTTTTTCTCTTGAAAATACATATTCTGTGGCACAATGTATATATTGTTTTACTGTAAGTAAGATCAAAGAAACGTGAAGTGTTGCCAAAATATAGGCATCCCTCTGTGTAGTTTAGAGCAGTTCTTCTATAATAACTCCATCGTGGGCTTGGGAAAGTTTCATCGGATTTACTTTAGGATGATGTGCACCCACCGGTCCTGCTCGGGTGTTTTGAAAAGACACTGGCTGTTTGGAGAGTAGGGAACTCCAGTGGCCCGTGTGTCCTTCAAGCCAGCCCTTGCCTTGAGCTGTCCAGCAGGTTTCTTTGAGGGCAGAGGGAGGGACGAGGTGGCAGCTTTGCCAGAACAGACCTCACCAGGGGCTCGGGCTGGATTCTGTTCCGCTCTGAGACAGGGTGGAGCCCGAGGGCTCAGGACGTGCCCCAGACGTGTGACCTGTCCCTTAAATCAGGAAGCCTTGACCTGGGACCTGCCAGGTTTGTGTCCATCACCCCACTTTCTGCTCCTGTGCAGCGGCACGTGGGCCAGGCCATCTGCCCGGGCGGCCAGGAAAGCAGCAGCAGCCTGGCCAGAGTTGTGCTCTTCGTGAGTTTGGCTCTTCCTTTGTCTCAGGGCTTATGGCACCCTGAATGTCACCTCAAGCTACGTCTCCATCCCCCTTTCCGACATGCCCCAGCCTAAACTCAGGGTGACTCCTAAGCTGGCACCACTTTTGAACATTTCTGAGTCAGTGGTCTCCCTTGACGGTGGGAAATATACCTGAGAATAGTGTTTCAGTGACCTTGGTAGTGTTTCACTTGACCTTCAGAATTCAGAGGTCTTCTGCCTCTTTGTTCTCTTCTGTTTTTCCTTTTTCTTGTGGGGGGGCAGAGAATCACCAACATTTTTTGGGTCTGTTATTAGTGTCTTCAAAAGATTGCCGTAGTCTGTGGAAGTTCAGTAACCTTCAGCAGTTGTCGGGTCAAGTACTTGTTTGGGGGAGAGTCTGGGAATTTAACTGCCCAACATAAAACTTTTTTTTTTTTTTTTTTTTTTTTTTTTTTTTGCGGTACGTGGGCCTCTCACTGTTGTGGCCTCTCCCGTTGTGGAGCACAGGCTCCGGACGCGCGGGCTCAGCGGCCATGGCTCACGGGCCCAGCCGCTCCGCGGCATGCGGGATCCTCCCGGACCGGGGCACGAACACGCGTCCCCTGCATCGGCAGGCGGACTCTCAACCACTGCGCCACCAGGGAAGCCCCCAACATAAAACTTTTTGAGAAAAAAATGCGATTTTATTTTTGAACAACTGGTTTATATGTACTTTGTTTTTTAGAATATAACACTTTCAGGGGGTGTACCCCCCAGCATTTTAAGGCGGCATAAAGGCATGTGAAGCATAAACTTTTATAGCTACAAGAATTGCTTTTGTGCCCAAGTTCTTTTGATCATCTCTCAGATTTAGAAATTGCTTTCTTTAGGTATCTGCTGTTTTCCATAAAAGAATGTAACCCTTGCCCCTCCCTCCGCCTTCCCCACATGTAAATAGTTCCCCAAATAGTGTATATGCCCTTAAAATGAGAAATCTACATGACCATAGCTTCAGCTGGTTGGGTTTTCTCCCACATCTAGTATTTTACCGATTCTAGCGGTTTGACAGGTTACTTTTCTGGGACTTGGGTATGTGGTAAGGTGCCCTGTACCGAGATAAGGGGGTGAGATGGTGACAGGAGGGGGGACGTAGGTAAGAGGTGCTTTGAAGGACTTCACAGCTTCAGACAGTTGAGCGGTTGTGGTTGGAGATGGGGTGCGCAGCTTCCTTAAATCTCAAGCCGAGCAGGGATCTTAAGGAAATGGGAGCAGCAATAAGTGACTCCTAAGAATGAAGAACTACAGAAACGCAGGCATTAGACAAACATTAAGCAAAAAGCACCCTTGCCCCTGGAGCTGTTGGCGGTGTCAGAGCCACCGCGGTACCTGGCTGCCATCCTGCCGACCTGGCCGGGGTTGTTGTCTCTGCCAGGCTTGGGCACCAGGATACCGGGCTCTTGGTCCACGGGGCCTTGCACAGCCCCAATTCCTTGGCATTTGGGCATAAACGGATGTAAAGAGATGATGGTTATGAGATGATTCGTATTTTTAGTACGCGTATTCTGAAGAACATTCCTGGATTGTTAGGTTACGTACAGTGTAATCATTGTAGAAAATGCAGATAAGGAAAAGGGAAACAAAGTGGCATCCTTACTCAGAGGCAACTGTGGTTGAGTGTTTGGTCCAGCCGTGCCTTCCTGTGCATCTCCTCTGGCTACACTCTTTATACACGAACACATTTGTATCTTACGTGAGTGCGTATACACATACACTTACACACATCTGACAAATAATGGTTCTGTTACCCATTTAAAAAAACTTGATATATTATTAGCTTTTGTTTACAGTTTAACGTACAATTCTGGACAGTTGGTGCCCACGGGGTCTCGGAAGCTGGAGATGTACCTCATTCCTGGCCTTCAGAGACAGAGGGGACAGCCTGTGACTTCACGGGTCTTCTCCCAGCTGACGGGCTCTATTTGTGAGATTGCGTGAGATACACAGGAGCCCTGTCGAAACGGGGTTCCAGCCCCTCCTGGACACCGGCTCTCCACAGACTTTTTGTGTGTCTTTTCTTACCTGGGAAACGAGGCCTTGGGTCCCATCCAGATCCCCTCTCCGCAGCCCCTGCTTCTTCTGTGTGGCATTTCTGTAGTTGCCTCAAGCAGAAAGACATTTGTATCTTCACTTAGTAGCAAACTGGGTCTGTCATCATTTGTTCAGCTTTTGACACACAACTAAATTCTTTATATTTTTAAAGCGATTGTTCCTTTTTCTCTTGCTTAGCACTATATTACAGGTTTTCAAGAGAAAATAGAGATTAACTACATTTTGAATGAAATTTTTGCTAAAGCGTTTTTGTTTTCACCTTAACTCTCACATGTAAGGCTAGTCCAAGAAACACAATCTTCTTTTTCCTTTTTTTTTTTCCCCACATATGAGGCCAGTTTATTTCAGGTGGGGATCTGAGCGAGTTACTGCTGATGGAGGATGTCCTTCTCAGCGGTGAAACCATGTATTGGGGACCCCAAGAGCATTGGGAAAGAGAAATTCTAAAAGACTGTATTTTACTGACATACTTATTTTATTCATACCAACAGACTGCTTATAATTTACTTTTAAAAATTCACAGTTGTATTTGACCCCTAAGCGGAGAAACTTGCAACTTGAAAACGAGCAAAATTGTAGGATTTCACATTTAATAGGTGAGCACCGTTTTGTCCGCTGAGTGTTTAAATAGCATTTCTCTTCAGAGGTGTAAATATTGATCTAGGAACTTCTGAAACGTATGCAGACACTTACTGACAGCAGCAATTCCATAAAAGGGACGATGCATTTCTTTCTTTTTTAGGAATAATAAAATCTCCTATGCAGTATTTTTTCTCACTGAAAGCTACCAAGTTAATATAATTAATTACATCAAAAAAAGGGATTAAAAACTGCTTCAAGTTTTATTACTTCTTGGCTTTAAATAGCAGAAAGGTGTCAGATGTGAATTCTGAGACAACAGGTTTTTATTGAGGTTTACTTAATGGGATAGGTTAAAGCCATAAAAAATTGTCCTTGGATTATGCACTTATTTAAATATTTAACAAAGTGTGAGTTAGAGAAATTGAGGCACTGCTTGCAGATATCCCCGGTAAAGACAAAAAGTCACGACTGTTTTCAAATTGGGTGAAGGCAGAAAAGTTTTCAGATTTTGAACGTTCAGGATTCCTGGAGTTGTCCTGATGGCTTTGGTTTCCACGTTTTCATGGGTTCATAAAATGCTGAAAGAGCTGAGAGCATCGTGAAGTAAAACATTTAAGGCTGAAACTGCGCTCCCAGATCTCTACCCTTGCCGGGGACAGCGCGAGCCTGTTCTTTGAAGTCAGGAATCAGGGACCAGATGAACCACTGGGTGAGTTGTTACAGAGTGGAAGCATTCAGAGTTCAAAGGCATCTCGCGGAGACCCTTTGCCAAGTTTCATTTCAAAACTTTACAGCAACCATCAAATGGTCGCAAGCTGCGAAGCATTGTGAAAATCTGTTTATTTCTCGGTATCCCAGGCCGTCCTGACCCCGTGTTCTCCAGGTTCCTTATGGAGGTCTTTGGGGCTATGTTGGCCAAGCATGGGAATGGCTGGGTGGACATCCCTGCCTGCATCCTTCTTTTCCTCTTTGCTTGCTGATTAACAGCAGCCGGAGCTGGAGATTAATTTGGAGGAGGGAGAGTGGAGAAATGGAGGACATGTTTTTTTATCTAGACTCAACTTGGGAAGGAGGCAGTATTTAAGACGGAGGGAAGCGTGTATCTTCAGAAAGACTTTTTGCCAAAGATGAAGACTTTCCCCAAGTTTTTCTTCCTATGACTCTAAGCCTTGGTCTCCACTACTGTGGAGGTTCTGTGTGTAGTTACTTCCCATCAAAGATGGCTCTACATTGACTGTTCAAAGATGTTTCAGATGAAGTCTCAGGGTAAGTAGTCTAGGAACTGTTGCCTTCTGTTTCTTAAAGGCTATAGAGAATATAAGTCACAATTTCCTAATCAATCTGATATTTGGGCTTGGGTTACATCTTATGATTTGAAACAGGATTATATATTTGACTAAAGATCAAAAAGCCCCAAACAGTAAATTTGGAAAATTTGCACATCTTGGCTTTGGTCACTAATGGGCAAATTCAGGGCCGTTGACATGGTCTGAAACATGTGCCACCGTCCCAGACTGACTGTCCAGGTGCCCATGGAGCTGGGCTTGGGGGGCTTCCCAGCTCCACTTGAAAGAGAGAAGGCCATGTGTCTTCTGCGATGTGTGTGACACACAGGGGACCTCTCTCCCTGTGGAGCTGGCCTCCTCCAGTGGGACTGAAGTGTGTTCCAACTATGAAGCTTTCATCCCTTTCATAAAATGTCTTAGTGCCCTGTGGTTTCCATCCTTAAAGTTTTGTCTGTCTTTTCTGTGGGCCTGGCCTTCCTCTCGGTGAGATGCAGTGATTCAGCACAAGGTACGGGGAGTCAGTCTTTCCTTCACAGTATCTGTATGTCTAGTATGGAGGGGTTATTGCTGGCACAGCTCACGCTGTTCGTGGAAGTTAGCAAGGAATTTCCAGGTGTTGGAGAAGGTTGCTAATGGCGCATTGACTCTTTTGCAAACCTAGCTCCTTGCTGGTTGGAACCGAAACGGCTGCGAAGACCTTACCTTTTACAGTCAGGCTGATGCTGACTCTCTCAGCAGTGCTTTGTTGAGGGACTGGAGTGAGAAGATCCGAAACAAGCTCTGTCTTCAGGATGCGCTCACGCGGTGCGTGTATGGGGTGTGTAATGTGTACATTTGTGAGTGTGACTGGTTTGTGTCTGTGTGTGAGTGTTTGTGTGCATGTACATCTGTGTGTGTGTACGTGTATCGCTTCTTTTGAGAAAAGGATTCAAGGCCGGACTCACTGTGTGTTTAGTGTCCAGTGTTTAGTGGGAACAGGAATGGCACATGCACGTTTATATCATCCTTCTCATGACCCGCCATTAAAAAAATTAAGACCGTTATTTAGGAACAAAACTAGAATTTACTGACTTATTTTACCTTTCACATAATTAGATGATTCTAAGCCAGTTTGGCAAGATGCAGAGCGCTTTAACAAGCTTCGCTGCTAACGAAGTAGGGGTAAACCTTATTTTTGGTGAAGACAATCTAAGAAAACCTAAGAAAAGGTAACTTTGACAGTTCTCAATAGATGGGAATATAGGTTGGGGCTCAAACACTGAGCTTTAAAAAAGTCACCAGACCCAGGAAGGCTGTTGGGTGCCCACCTTGCGCCATCCCCTATTAGGATACCTGCCTCTGATCAGCTGACTCTTAAAACCTCACATTAAACTTGAGGGGTGCAGACTTTTAAAAAACGCCCTGAATGAAGAAAATCATAGCTGGCATGCCAACTTTACCTAAGATTATGTTTTTCAATGAAATCTTACTTAAGTACATGCTAGTGTGCTATTCATGAAACAAAAAGGGAAATGCCTCGTTTCAGAAGAAATAGGGTTTTTTTCCCACAGCGGGATTGTGAGCAATGAGTAATGCCAAAAGCCAAGCAGTCATAAATGATGTAGTTTATTTAAGTACTTAGGAATGTATGTGTGTATATGTACGTGGAAGTCTTTCACATTCTATTAGAAGTACAATTTTAAAGTGAATTGGTTCAGAATAAGGTCAGAGGATAATGTGGTTTTGGTGGTATCAGTTTCTCCAAAAAGCCTTTTTGTTCAAATATTTAATTTTTTTAAAAATAAAAGTTAAATAAAATTCCTTAAGCTATTTGGTAGTTATATAAGGTGTTTAAATAGTGTATCAAATTTGACAAAACCTTTTAAATGAACAGATGTTCACGAATTTCGCATACATAAATGTTGTGTTGGAACATTTTCGTTCGTGGGATTTCATGAAGGTTTGAATGGGTGGCTGGGCCTTGTTTAGCGGAGCTGCTCTCAACGCTTTGGGTCCCAGTGTTCATGGTGACCTTACTTCCAGGTGTTAAGGAGATAGATGATTAAACGCTGATGCTAAATATCTCATAGGAAAATTTGTCCGCCGAGGTAGCCCCTTACGGGGCTACCCAGGACAGCTCTGTAGAGGTTGTTTCATAGCAATTAGAGAACAGAGACAGTCAGCCTGGAGACATGCACAGCTGTCAGCTTTGAAGCCTCTTCTCGGACTTCTCTTGTCCCCTGCCCGGCTGCCTGGGTCCCTCTGGGTTTGGGGGGATAACACTGATGCAGCCTTGTGACCAGTGCCCTGTGGGCTTCCTCATGGGGACGGCAGCCGTCCTCGCCTCCCATCGTGAGGCGTTTTCCACTTCGCGGGTTCTTGGACGTCCCTCTTTAAATCTCAGGGTGAGCTGAGTCACCCTCGGTCCTGCGTCCTCCCAGGTCCCCGGGGGCGGGTCGCACAGGACTGAGGGTCCCGGGAAGTGGCTGGGAGTCGGAGTGGCTCCCGGTCACCGGCTCACAGCTCTGCCGGGAGCCGCCGTCCGCTTCGGACAGCAGTGTGTGGTTAGGGACGCACGTCCTGACGGTGACAGCAAGGTCATCGTGACGTGTGATGTGAAACGGAGTGCATTTTCCCCTCCTACCAGTTTTGTCCCCCGGGACCCAGACCGCTCCTCACCCCTCCGGGACATGAGGCCTTGTCTCAGTTCTGGTGACACTCCTCCGTCCTCGTCACCCCGGGAATTCGTGGGACAGGCGGCCAGGCCAGCTTGGCACCAACGCCGAGGACGGGAGAGCACGCTGACCGCACGGAGCTCGCAGGTCAGGGGTGTCCCGGTAGAAACGGGGGTAGGAGGAGGGCGGGGTGGGGACAGCTGGGGGCCAGAGGGCCTGACCTGCAGAGGCACGTGGTGGCGCGGGAGCGAGCGCCGCAGAGCCCGGGCTGGAGGCTCCGTGCGTGTGTGCAGGGGGCACGGTCGGGGCTTTGGGGGGTGGCAGCGCCTGCTTCTTGACCTGGGTGCGGTTACGAGAGCGATCGCCTTAGAGTAACTTATTGAACCGTGAACTGGTTTTGTGTATTTTTGGAATCTCTGATTTATTTTGCCATAAAAAGGCTCAAAGAGTTCGGGGGGATGGAGGTGTTGCCTGGGATGGCACGGTAGACAGGTGGCTCGGCTGGTGTCCGCTGCCCTGTGAGGGGACGGCCGTCAGGGGCTCGTGTCCTGCTGATTTGGGGCTCAGCCCCTCACAACGGAGGTGTCAGCCCATTTGATAGAGGGGGGAGCGCAGCTCCGAGTTCACGCCTGCGCACCCTTGCTCGGAACCAAGAGAGCCTGGGTTCCGACCGGTGGGTCTCCCTGCCGGGGTGACCCTCCCAGGCTTGGGTGTCCGAGGATGCCCAGGCAGGGGCCAGGTCGGGGCTGGGAGGCAGCTAGGCTGCAGTCTCACCTGCGCACTCAGAGCTCCGCGCCTCTGACTCTGAGAAAGAGACACACTGTCTGTTTCAGGATCGTCCGTGGATTCGGGTGGGACCCGCCGCTGATGGTGAAAAAGAGGGTGTTCCTGACACCTGGGCATTTGTACATCTCTTGGGTCGACAAAAAAGTTTCAGCAGAAGCCCAGAAATCCTCACCCATGCCGACAGGTTAACAAAGCTGTGAAGGGTTAGCCTGGAAAGGGAAGGCCTTGGTGAGACGTGAAAGCTGCTTTCACAGGCTCTGCTGTTTGTTTTAAAAAGAAGAATTAGATTAACAGTAAGGCCTCAGGTGCAGAAGCAGGCAGGCCGTACCCAGTGGTGAAGGAGTCCGGTGTCCATGGGCAGGGATGCTTCCTCACGATGACCGAGATCGGGGCGTAGCGGCCGGGGATGTGGGCCCTGAAGGAGAGGCCGGCTTAAAGGTCCCAGAGGCCGTGCTGCCCTCCAGGTTGCTGCTGTTCTGTGGCCTGCTCCGCCGATGTCAGCACGCCTCTCCTGTGGACGTTTCATGGCAGGGCGTGGTGTGGCATTGGGATGACATGTCAGAGCGTGGCCCTGTGCCGGCTGGCTGGTGTGGAAGCCGGTCATCTTGATGGACCCCTGGCGGTCAGCAGACCCCTGGCCTGGTGCAGTACCAGGCTCGATGTGTGCCCGCCGCCCCAGGGGACTGCAGGTGGGTTTCCAAGCCACGGGGAACGGTCTTTTGACCCCAGGGACGCGACAGGCCTTTTCCTCCGTGAACCCAGTAATGAGGCTCTGCAGTTAAAGCGACACGTGTTTCTCGTGTGCCATGTGGGTGAGTCACAGACTAACAGACCGGTATGTAAAAATATGGAAGGATTTATGACTGGGGTTGTCCGTAGTGGGTGGACGCTTCATTGTGGTTTTTAAATTAACCGTGAGGACACAACAGCCTTGAGTGTCTGGAAGGTAAAGGGGACGAGAGGCTGTCCTCGTCACCCCCCAAGGACGCCTCCTGCCCCTCCGGCGCCGTCCCGCCCCTCCTCATCTCCAGACCCATCCGTGTCGTACCTCTGAGCCTTTCCTGGGTTTCCTGCCCTGCAAACAGGGCTGCAGCGGCTCCACATGCAGCCGAGGTCAAGTCTGAGCCGGGGCCCCTCAGCCCCCCGTGTGACGCTGGCGCATCGCTTCGTGGCCAGGCTGTCCTGGGTGCTGGGGGCGCGTTGCAGCCTCTGGGGTGCTGATCCGTTGGACGTTGTGTGAGCATCCAAGGGGTCCAGCGTGAGGGGCCGCGGGGCTGCCTTGGATCGTGGTGCCTTTGCAGATCCTGCTCTTGGGGGCGACTGTGTCCCCTGTTCCCTGATGGGTTGCGCCATTGCTGTGGCACCGGGAAGCCATTTCACCAGGCGCTTCCAAGGAAAGTTCATATCCGCTGACCCTGTTCCCGCCTGAGCTGTGGCTTTGGAAGATTTGCAAGGAGCAAGGGGCAGGTGTGTATCGCAGAGTTCACTGCCGGGGACCATGAGGGTGGATGCACCGTCTCCTGTGGCTTAACAGATTCTACGGTCTCCTGGGGACCACAGTGCACATGCATGTACCCAGGGGCACACACATGCACGTGCACATGCACACGGGGGTGATCACGGGGTCACTGGGGCTTGAGGGGGTAGTAGGGACGGTGACCGAGGGTCCCCTGGAGGGGCGCTGAGGCCGTCCATGGAGCATCCCCCGTGCCCAGCAGGCAGGCAGGCAGAAGTGGTTGGCCTCCGAGGTCCCTGCTTCGCTCACGGCGTTTGCTGAGCTGTGTTGCCATCTAGCTCAGGCCCAGAAGTCGGTCCGTGCCTGCTGGGTGCTTTGCAGAAGCTGCTGGGTGGGAGTGGAAGGCCGAGGTCCTCTCCCTGGCCACCTGCCCCCCCGCAGAGCGAAAACAGGGTGATTTCGGCCCCAGGGCTGGTGCCCCGGGTGCATCCAGGGAACTCGTGGCACACAGGCCGAGCGGTAGCCTTGACTGGTGCGCAGAGACCCGAGGTGACCCGTGTGGATGTGTCGCCATGGAGCTGTGGTTCCGAAGACACAGCGACCAGGGCGAGTGGCTGTGTAATTTTTTCCCAGATTCTAAAGATAATAGCCATTTCGTGTTTTGCAGTTATGTGTCTTAGGTTTGGTGAATGTGTTTTCTAGAAATCGAGAAGTTGATCGAAGTCTGAGTGGAAGAAAGAGGCGGGGACCCTGGGTTCCTGCTTGTGTGGCTTTTGGTGGTTGGCCACTTGACAGTTTTCAGGGTATGGATTGATGCGCTCAGCTTTTAAAAATATCCCCAATGCACACACACACATTTTCTCCTTTTAAAGAATGGTGTATTCATTGGGTTTTGAATTCTGGACTTTGTAATTGTCTGGCTGTGGGAAAGGGAGCAAGTTCTCAGGACTCGGGGTCACGTGGGCAATTATCTGGTTGGACAGTAGCTGCCTCCGGCGGCCCTCCAGCACAGATACGCCGTTCTCTTGTGGGAAACCGCGTGTGTGTGTGAGCCTGTGTGTGCACTGCGTACATGCCTGTGGCTGGGCGTGCATCTGCGCACACGTGACTGTGAGTGTGTGTGGCCACGTGACTGCCTGCACGTGCGTCCCCTTTGTGCCTGTGAGAAGCGAAGGCTCAGGACGGACAGACACACACAGGGGAGGGTGCCGGCTGGGCCTGGTGATTCCCAGCCCCGGGATGACTCGGCAGCTCTGCAGATAAATCACGTTCATGAACACGCTGCATCTTTGAATGTGCTTTATTATGGCTTCAGCTCTGCCGCCAGGATCAGTACATCTTTTCAGTCCCGTATAAAACTATAAGCTGCCGGCATCTGTAGAGTCGTGGAGGTTATAGATGAAGGGGGCTAGAACCCCAGCAGCCTGGTGAGGGTGTTTTTTAGGTCAGAGAGAAAAGAGAGCATCAGTGGCTGCCGTTCTTATAAAGTGGGTTTAGGTCACAGAATCTAGACATTCAGACCAGTGGTGACTTTTCAGATCGCTTCCCATCTTACGTCTTGCTGTTGTCCAGTCCAAACTCAGTGTCCTGGGGAGGATCCGGGTCCCTGTCCCCAAGGGGCCTTGGGAGGTGGGTGCACAGGGAGAACGCAGGTCACAGGCATGGTAGGGCGAGCAGAGCGGAGGACGTGGGGGAACCTTCCGGACCCTGGCGCGTGGCCGGGCCGCCGCCTTCATCACCGCGGATCCGCTTGTTTGCTGGCGGTTTGATTAGTAGCAGCCCTGTCGCTGGGGGAGGCTCTTGTGAGGGCCACGTGTGTGCTCAGCTCACCACTGAGTCCAGCGAGAAGCGTCGCAGTCATGCCTGGGTTTTATACAAAGAGCGAACAAGTTAATTAGTATTGACCGAGATGGCACCTTTAGCGAGTGGAGGACACGGGGCTGAGACGTGACTTGTGTCCTCAGAGTGTGTCCTCCGAGAGCCATCCCCACCCCCTGGGATGGCCACCGCCCCCTCCCACGCGTGCGCACACGCACAGGCTCACGTGCACACACTCAAGTGCACACATCACTGTCAAGGAGATGCCCACACTCAGCCGGTGCACAGAGGATGCTGAGCGCGCCTGAGTGCAGCAGGGCCTGTCATGGGCTGAGTGACAGTGGTGACCAGTGTGTTTGCTGATTCCCCCCCACCCAGAGATCTCTCCACACGGGTGGGCGAGTTATTTCGAGCTGGGCAGGAGGGACCCCACAGCTGCAGTTCCCCTTAGACAGCCTCGGATGGGATGCCAAGCCCGTGGAAGCAGAGGGACCAGGGTGGAGGGCCTTCCCTTTTGAGTTCAGCTGATAGAATTTGACAGAAAACCCTCTACTTAGCTTTAAACATTTTTAATTCATAGATTCACAGCTCCCACTTAGCCAACGAGCTCCTGGAAAACAGTCACAGAAATACGATATTGCAACTGCTTCTCAAAATAGAAATATGACTAAAGGATTGAGAAAATAAACGTTAGTAATTGGGGCTTTCCTGCGATTTTTCTGTGCGGCATTGCTCCATCGGGGTTGTAATTCTTTGTCTAGACTTTTTTTAAGTCTGGATAAATTGAAGGTGAGCTATCAGTCAGGAGAAAAACCAAAGATATGCAAGAAAGGAATACAGCTATTTCCTCTTTATTAAAAAAAAAAAAAAGGGAGAAAGTGAAAACCAAAGAGTGAAGTAGTTCATGAAGAAGAAACGTATGTATGCTTTGTTTTTGCATTTTAATGGAAAACAGTATAACTACAGCCCCTTGTACAGCAGGCCTGGGCAGCCTGCCGAAGAGTCCAGAAACAGTTTAGTGATGTGATTTGGGAATATTTGCTTAAATTATTAAGTAAAATATAAAATAATTCTTGCCACTAAATGCCTCTGGGGGAGTGAAACATCTGAGATTTGATATTTATAAAATAGTTTGAACTCTTTATGTGAACGATACAGAAAATCTCTGTATTTTATGCTCACTTATACATTTATAACCATAAAAGGCTAGAGAATCAGCTTCTGGTGGGGATGAGATGACTAGGCAAACAAGCTGGTGCTGCTTAGTTAACAATCGCCGTGGTTCCTTCCCAGGCTCACAGCTTCCTAGTTCACAGTTAACTCCGTGTGAGGTCAGGACCATCCTTGTTACACATCAGCTGGTGCCATAGGAGGAGGGATGCTGGACCAGGCGAGATGGGATGCTTATTGTACACGGTCAGCTTCGTGAAATAATAAAGGTTTAACTTTGCGGGCATGTAGATGCCAAGTGCTCAGAAATCGTGTCTCCAGAACATTTTGCCCACCCTCAATCTGAAGGCACATATGACAGTGCCCCACGAATGAAAAGAAGTTTGGGTTTCATGTAGACAGAGTTCTGTGTGGAAGGACATCAGGCCATGTCGTGCCTGTCTTGGGCCGGTTCCCCTTTGAAGCACCCCGGTTTTCTGTGTGTTTCTGTCCCAAACTTGGACCTTTGTAGGTGCTGCCTGTAATCTAACCCTCACGGTCTAACGGCATAGACAGATCATTTCACCTGAATTAGCCAGATCATCCAAGTGTATCACTGGTTTACAGCTCTCCACATTTTAACCTCTGAAAATGCTGATGAACAGACACATCAAGATGTATGTAAGACACTTCAAGAGCTTTTGATGAACTACTCTTACCCATTTCACATACATTCGGTACTTGCGAAGCCCTTTCCGAGGAAATATGCACAACTGTACTGATGCACACTTAAAGCAAGTTGTCGGTGTACCTCTTTGGCTGACATGTACCTGTTGTTCAAAAGTCATGCCTCCTCGGTCTGTTTCTGAAACCCGGAACGCCACGCGGAGCGCGGGCGCCGGCAGCGGGGGTCTCGCGTTGGGAGCGGGCGCCATCTAGTGGTGAGGTCCGCACACGGCGCCGGAAGCCGCGGCTCCGGGGACAGCCCGGCCAGCACTGTGCCCCAGAGTGGCCTTTGTTCTGCAGGTCAGCACGTGCTTGGTTTTACATCTGAAAGATTGTCGTGATAAAGAGTCCCAGTTTCTTTAAAAAGGGTCATTATAATTTGTTTGTAAATACACAGAACTCGGGTTTTGTATCTCGGGATAATTAAGCAGCAAACTTTTCAACCACGTGAAGGCTAGTTTTTGTCTGTTGTAATTGTTTTTATGTTGGAGATTTACAGGGTGACTTCTCTGCTGAAGTCTTGCTCCGAGCTTGGTCTCTTAAAAGGCAGCTTGTGGAAGAAAAAACTAAGGTGGTTTAAGGGACGTGCGTTCTTTGTAGCGGTTGAGGAGCTGGTGTACCCGTCCTGCCCGTTAGGAAGCAACAGGGCTGGAGGGTGACGCAAAAGAAGCATCATGTGCTAAGCTTCCCTGGGCTGTTCCTTGCTGCACCTTCTTAATGACATTTTAAAATCTAAAAGCCATATAAATGCCTTCTTTCAACAATTACTTCGGCTTCAACATACTTCTTTGTAACATTCGATTTACTTTCTCTTTGCCGTAGTAAAGTGGAAATGTTCATTACTCTTCAGAGCGTGGTTTGTAAAGTTTTGTTTAATGGTTTCTTTTCATTTTTACATTTGTTTGAATTTTGTCACGGGGACAAGTTTATAACTTCTGTTAGGATTTGGGGGTGAAGGAGGGTGTATAAAATGGACAGTAGCCGTGAAAATAGACTTGAATTCTGTTCACTTCAGCATGGATTCGATTTAAAAAAAACACACACACAAATGACCCGAGTGACACATTTTTATGGTTGCGTCAGTGAGGAAGCAGTTAGTAAGTTCTAGATTTCTAGAATGGGATTATGTTTCATGGCAGGACGGACTACCCTCTAGTTACTGGAAGCTTGGGTGGAAACGCGAGGTATTTGATTAACCTTTAAAATGTTGGTTTTGTACTCTCTGAATAGGAATGTTCTTGAAAACATTATTTCCCAGATTTCAAGCTTTAAGTGTCCTTGTGGAACGGTGGTTACACTGTTTAGTCAGAAGTCCTGTATTTAATCTGTAACTGTTTTTCTTCAATCAAAATCCGGCTTCCAAAGGGCTAAGATATTTACATATCTTTCTATTAATGCAAATAAATTACAGTTTTGTGAGTTATTTATGTGAATAGATTAATTACTTAAAATGAAAACTCCTCTACTGTATCCAGACAGACAGAAAACCAAGCAGGAACGATTTAGGGAATCAAATATTGGTTCATTTATAAAAATTTAAAACACGATTATTCAGTTGTCACTCATTGTTCCAGTTCTGTCTGGTTTCCTTACTGAAACTTTATTGTTGTTATTAATTATTATAGTTCACATTATATGTGTAATGAGCAAGAGAGCTTTGAAACACTTCTTGTAAAGAGATTTTTCTGACCATAGCGCTGAATAGCCCTTGATAGATACTGGGCCATTAGAAGCGGTTTCTGTATTATTCTCTGTGGAAACAAAGCCTGTCCTTTTACAAAGGGTGAAGTGGGCCAGAGCTGGGACTTTCACTTTGGTGCCGGTGCTGTTCCTGGGCCTGGAAGCCCTGGTGATTTCCTTGTTTGCTGTAACCCCTCCTTAAAGCAGCCTCGCAAGTAGGTCACTTGGTCACGTGCTTTTCTGGATGCCCCTCTGTATACGACCAATAATAAGCGCGTCTTTGCCCCTTGGTTATTTTCCTTTATTTTCCCAGAAGGAGAACTTCCAGATTGAACCAGCCCGGGGCAGTGTTTTTCAGCGTTTCCTTTGCTTCACTTGCACAGAAAGCTTATTAAACCGTGTTTGTTAATTGAAAAGCCCCATGGATATTGCAGCTAAAACGTTTTCTTAAGTCATTTCTGTGTTGTATCCAAGACATCCTATGATAATAATAATCCTCTTCATCACATTTCATTGAGATTCAGTGTTTCTGAGATCCTTTAGCTGAAATATCTTTCCAGGGACTCTTTCCACCCCCAGACACCTATGCAGTTTTCTCTTTGTTAATTTCTTGCGTTTTAATCGTCTCAGTTAACTCTCAGGTTTCAGCTAAATCTCGATGCATAATGGCTCTCATTTCTGTTAAGACATCATACCTTTTATTCTGCCCTGTATCTATTTTTGTTAGCAGCTTTCCCTTTTCTTTAATTTTTTTATTTAAAAAATTTTTAATTTTGGCTGCGTTGGGTCTTCATTGCTGCACGCGGGCTTTCTCTGGTTGCGGCGAGCTGGGGCTACTCTTTGTTGTGGTGCGCGGGCTTCTTATTGCGGTGGCTTCTCTTGTTGCGGAGCACGGGCTCTAGGCGCGCAGGCTTCAGTAGTTGTGGCACATGGGCTCAGTAGTTGTGGCTCACGGGCTCTAGAGCGCAGGCTCAGTAGTTGTGGCTCACGGGCTTAGTTGCTCCGCAGCATGTGCGATCTTCCCGGACCAGGGCTCGAACCCGTGTCCCCTGCATTGGCAGGTGGATTCTTAACCACTGTGCCACTAGGGAAGTGCCCCAGCTGTCCCTTTTTAAGACAGGGTAAAAAAAAAAATCAGAAAAGAAGGGTCTTCTGAGAAACATTATTTAAAAACGGATATTCTTGCTGTCACAACAAGTTTTTGGTAACTGGTAATATTTGTTATAAAAGTTACTAGGAACTCACAAATGTTAAAAAATAACTGCTGAAATCTCAAAATTGCTTTTAATCCGGGAGTTCTTAATGGTGAGAATTCTTCAGGCTTACAGTACTTGGGATATTGCGTCTTTCGGGAGAGAGTTATTGTTTGTCCCATATAAGGCTCAAATCACAAGAGTAACTTGGGTTTAGGCTATTTTCTGTCTCGAGAATCTCCTTAACCCACTCCTCCTTCATACACTCGTGTGTGGAATTAGTCTGGTGGATCTTTCTTTTCAACGAAGAGGAACAGCTAGGAAGGGGCGGGAAGACAGTCTCATGGTCACAGCCCCTGGGGTTGGGAGAACCAATGACCTGAATGTGCAGATTGCTCTCAGCCTTGAGCGCCAGCTGCCGGTCGTCACTACAGATGTTACATCTGGGTTTTAATTCAGGGATAGGGCTGCTGATGGAGTCTCATACTCAGGTTGTTCCCGGATCACCTCCTGGGGCAGGAGGAGGGGGCCGCAGGAGAGAGCATCTCTTCCTCTTTCCTCTGCAGCTCGCACACTTCCTGGGGCCACACGCTGGTCCTGTGGCCGTGGGGCATGAGTCGCTGGGGGCGGGGAGGCCGTGGCCCTGAAACCTCTGGGCCCTGGGAGGAGGCCAGGCGGCCCTCTCCAGCGGGACCAGGGTCCATCAGTACTTTGCGAACTGCTTTATCTGGCCGCCCTTTTGAGTTTTCCTGCATTACCATGTGCTTGTGCATCCTATTTTGGAGAGAAGGTTCGTCTTCTAGAATTGCAGGACCTGAAGTCATCTGGGCCCAATATGAAAAGTTCTAGAAACTTGCTGCACACGTGAGGCTCAGTACTTCACCTTACGAGCACCCAGCCCAAATCTGGGTAAGTTTTTGGAAAAGTCAAGTTAGGTTTCCCCCATAGCATCTGATTCTCCCCCAGCAGTTACTGGATAGGGTCACCTCCATCCCTGCGGACCCTCCCCAGCCTTGGACACAGCGGGTGGACGAGGGCTGGATGGCTAGGGTAGGGATCGGGCTCCACCAGCCACAGTAAGGCCTTCTGGAAGCTGTTCTCTGCCCCAGTTTCCTTACCTGCAATGCGGGGGAGAGCAGCATCACCTCCTGGGTGTGTTGAGAGAGGTGACAGCAGGTGTAGACGGCTCCGCTGGGCTTCTGGCTCCTGGGGAAGGGGGAGTCCTCCTCCCAGCCCCGCGCTGGGTGCTCCCGGCTGGCCGGCAGCTCACCGACGGGAGCCAAGACACTTCCTTCCCCTTAAGGGCAACAGCCTTTCATCTTGTGCCCAAGACCGTCAGGGGACACCAGGTCCATGTGTCCTTCTGACCCCTAAGTGACCAGTGTGGTAAGCCTCTCAGAAGAGGGAATCATGGGCTTTTACGGCGCTATTGCTTTTTACCCCCTAAACCAGAGATACAATATTTTGAAACGGTACCTATTTTATAAACCGGAGTACCAAGGCTCACAGAATTGATCTAATCTGCTTTCTCAGCAGGTCAGTTGAAAAGTGTGTTTTGATCAGTGTTAGCATAGCTACAAACTGCTTCCTTTGCTACTCGATACAACTTAAGACCCATGCACAGAGGTGAGAAGCTAGGGAAGGCGTTTCAGAACCCTCACGCAGGTGTGCCGGCCCGTTGTGGCGTGCGGGGGTCTTCGGAGCTGTGTCTCTGACTTGCGGTGCTGTGATGGAGGACCTGCTGTAATTTTTCACTTGGTGTCTTGGTCAGAGGTACTGGAGGTACCTTTGTGGGACTATAACCTCTGGGGGCTCTGACAGATGTGCTCTGAACACCTGCAGCTGTGTAGTGTCAGGTACAGTGGCCCTGTTGTTTCAGCTAATAGGCTTCGGTGTGTGTTCTCATAAATCCATATGCCTTTAATGCAGGAAAAATGAGGTCCCCCAAGCTGCCGTCCTGACTCTCTTCGAAAATGTAAAAGTGAATTTGTCAGACTGAGCCTCAGCCTGAATTAAAGGCCAAGACGATCCCCTGCATTTAATTCCAGGTTAAATGCCCTTTTTATCATCAGAGCTTTCCAGGGCCGCCCGATTTGCTTTCTGAGTAACACTAGGTACCCACATGACAGGCCGGTATATCTAACTTTATTTAAATGTTAGCTTTTCAGAGCCTATAGGATCAGAAAATGTATTCCTCTTTTGTCTTGTTTCCTGACTAATTCTGCCGATCACTACATACTGGTAACATTTCTTATGTGGAGGTAATCCTTTAAAGTTGCTTGTAAGTGGCTGTCTAACTACCTACTAATTGAAAATGAATATTTGTTACTGTGTTCCTTCAGATCTCGGGTAAATGCCTTTTGTGAAGGACACTTTCCTGCTTTCCTGAAGAGCCCTTTGGAATACACTTTTTTTTTTTTTTTTTTTTTTTTTTTTACCAATCTGATGTGATTACTGTTTTAACTCCAAAAATATACTTAGAAAAATTTTGTTTTATTTTTTGTTTTTTATTGAAGTATAGTTGATTTACAATATTGTGTTAGTTTCAGGTGTACAGCACAGTAATTCAGTTATATGTGTGTGTGTGTGTATATGTATTTTCAGATTCTTTTCCCTTATAGGTTATTACAAAATATTGAGTATAGTAAAATACTAAGTTTAGAAATATAGTAAAACATTGAGTATAGAAAAATTTTAAAGAACATTCTGTGTAAACAGATACCTACATTCCATGAGACTGTTAAAATCTCTAAAAAATTCTTATTTAAAAACGAACAGTATTGGGCTTTCTCATAAAAGAAAACCTAAGATTTTAGTCCATCCCCTCTATGACACCTGTAATGAGAAAAAACACCTCTGAGCTTGTACTGATGGGAAGTATCCACGCTCTGTAGTTCGGAAAGGTTTAAGACATCCAGAGACGTTTGCGCACCTTCTAATTGAAATAAACCCAAGGTCGTCAGTGCGACTTCAAGTGGGTTTTTTGTTAAATCGTGTCGAATCCACTTGCAGTGCAGTCTGGTCGGGGAGAAGCTTTGCAGCCTCGGTGCCCAAGCTCAGGGAGCCTGGCTGCACTTGGGGTGATGTCGCCGGCACTCACCCGGGAGGGTGCGAGGCCGCCCCGTGGCAGGGAACCCGTGCCCGGCCAGCACTCCTGTAGAAGGCTCCAGGCAGACCCCACAGGAGCGGCAGCGGGCGTCCCACCCAGGGAGCACCGTTTCTCCCGGGCGTTCCCCCCGGGAGGCGCGGGGATGAAGAGTGTGACTCACTCCCTTCCCTCTCATGCCTCCGAAGGAAACTGCTGGTGTCCAGGTTTTGGAGCTGAATGTTTCGGGCTTTGCTAGACAGTCACGGGGGCCCATCCTGAACCGGCCCGTAGGTTCTGAGGCAGCTTCAGGATCCCCGGGGGGAGAGCACACTGTTTCCCAGCCCTGCCCCTCTGTGACCATGGGCTGAGGGGTCCTTTGAAAGCCACGGAAAGCCTTGTGCCGTTATAAAGAATGAAGTCAGGGCCTCCCTGGTGGCGCAGTGGTTGAGAGTCCGCCTGCCGATGCAGGGGATACGGGTTCGTGCCCCGGTCTGGGAGGATCCCATATGCCGCGGAGCGGCTGGGCCCGTGAGCCATGGCCGCTGGGCCTGCGCATCCGGAGCCTGTGCTCCGCAACGGGGGAGGCCACAACAGTGAGAGGCCCGCATACCGCAAAAAAAAAAAAAAAAAAAAAAAAAAAAAAAAAAAAAAGAATGAAGTCGTTCTTCCTGGTTTTTGATAGAACTAGTCCCCCTCTGTTAACTAGTCACAGTGTAGTTATATGTCACTAGATAGGCAGCTATGTTATTTTCCCCTGTAGTCTACTGAGTCATCTAATTGGAAAAGAAGCCCCACCCCAAATAGCGCCATTTTGCCCTCAAGGTTGATCTGCTCTTAACAGAGCTTGCTGATCCAGGTCCTGGATCGCAGTGTTCCTGAGACCCACACGCTTCCCTCCACACGTGCACGTGGCGGTTTGGGTGTGCTTCTCTGTCTTCTGTTCTGAAGAGAAATGGTAACGTCACGTTTTCCATTTCGATCCTCCAGGGACAAAGCCACACCGCTGCTGCTTTCCTGAAGAAGTAGCCTCCGCTGCGCTCTCCAACGGAGACCAAAGTCACACACTTGGAAATAACCCATCGGGAAGAGCTGCCAGGGAGCCCAGCGCGGGGATCGCAGCTTCTGTGTCCATACTTGAAAGCAGTGGCAGAGACACTTCCAAGAGACCAGAGCAGCCTAGGTTTTCTGTGGACTTAAAGATGCCAGCATTTCACCCCAGGCAAGAAGGCCCCGGCTCCAGGGATGCGGCGGACTTCCCTTCTCATCCCACTCAGACTGCAGACCTGCAGCTCCCCTCTGAGAGCCAAGCCACCCACCCGAAAGAGAAGCTGTCCGATTTGCACAATAAGCAGCATTCCGGGGGAGGGAAACGGGCGCCGGCCCCAGACCTGATCCCGCTGGACCTGAGTGAGCGGTCGACGCGGGAGGACCCCAGCCACAAGGAGCTGGCCTCCTCCCTGCAAGCTGCTCTGGCCGTCCACCCGTGTCCATACTGCAACCATAGGACCTACTACCCCGAGGTGCTGTGGATGCACGAGCGCATCTGGCACAGGGTCAGCTGCCACTCCATGGCCCCCCAGTGGATTCAGCCCAACGGTTACAAAAGCATCAGAAACAACTTGGTTTTCCTCACCCGGAGCGGACGCACGGGCCCCCCGCCTGCCCTTGGGGGCAAAGAGTGCCAGCCTCTGCCCATCTCCCGGTTCACCCGCACTCAGGTGCCGGGCGGGGCGCCGGGCCCCAAAGGGAGCCCCTCGCCCCTGGGGGTGCCCACGAAAGCCGCCGGCTTGCCCAGGAGCAAGGAGAGCCACCCCGGGGGGCCCTGTGCGCTCTGGGCGGCCGGCCCCGATGCGCATCGGCAGACCAAGCCCGGCCCCGGCCCCGAGCAGCCCGGGGCTCCGCCGCCCCCGTCCAAGCCCAAGCAGGAAGCCGGCCCCAGACCCGGGCCCGCGGCGGGCAGCGGGGGCTTCAGCAGAAGTGCCACACCGACGCCCACCGTCATCGCCCGGGCGGCTCCCCAGCCCCCGGCCAACAGCAGGCAGGGGGACAAGTATGGCCTCCCCCCAGCGGGGGGCGGCCTCGGTCCCCCAAATAAGCACAGTGCCCTGGACCCGCCCAAAGCCAAATTCAGCCCTCAGCCTCAGGGTCAAGCGCACGGGAAAGGTGACGGGGGGCCCCCTCTACCTCCCCGAGAGCCCCCCGCCAAGGTCGGCTCCAGAGGGCCTGTGGCCTCGCAGGCCCAGCCCGTCCTACACATCATCAAGCAGGAACCTGCGTCCGAGGGCCCCGAGAAACGCCTGGACATCCTCAATATCTTCAAGACGTACATTCCAAAGGACCTGGCTTCTCTCTACCAGAGCTGGGGCGGCAACGGCCCTGCGCTCGAGCACAGAGGTAAGGGCTGCGGGCCCTCTCCCCGCCCTCCCTGGGGGCTCTGGGGCCTCACGGGGGCGCCCCTCCTTAGAAGGGCACAGTGCTGCCCACTGGCTGTGTCTGAGCCCCGACGCAGTGCGCCCTGGCTGCTGTGCCCGGCCTCCCGGTAACGTCCCCGGCACACCCAGTCCCGCCCCCTCCACGCCTAGCAGGCTGCCTCCTTGGCACTTCTCCACTGGGTCATTTTATCTTATTTTTATTCTTAGTATTTTGGTGGCCGTACCCGCAGCTTGTGGGATCTTAGTTCCCCGACCAGGGGTCAAACCCAGGCCCTCTGCAGTGAAAGCGCCGGGCCCTAACCACTGGACTGCCAGGGAGGTCCCTTCATTTTGTTATTTTAAGGAAGAATCAGTAGGTGTTCATTGTCTCATGCCTCTCCAAAGACAAGATGTGCATTTGAAGTGGTTACTTAAGTTTTATATCTTTACACGTATATAATTTTAAAAGCGCACATCCGTATTACAGCATTCGTTAGCAGAGCCTTTGCAGATTGTGAATGTCCCTTACCAGGTTTGGGGAATTGACTCATGTTTAAAATTCTGGAAAAAAATTATACATCAGATCATTATCTTCCTTTCCTCCCAGTACCTTGGTATTAATACTTAATAGGAATAATAATTAGGAATTGTCAACGAATTTCCACAGGCTCTGCTGAATGCCTGCATGGGACACGATGCCCTCCTTCTTGATTGTAAATTGAAGGTAGCTGTCAGTTAACATCCAGAACACTGGGAAATCTAAGTATTTCCATTAAAAAATAAATAGACAAAAACCCCTATGGGGCTCTGGCTGTCAGTTACCTTACCTGGGTGGTCCTAACCCTTCTTTGGATACAGCTGTACATCAAGCATCTGTAATTTATTAAAGTAGGGCACTATTTCAGATGAACTGTGAGATCCAGTCCCTCCAATTCCAGGAGCTCAGAAGCACCTTTGGGGACAAAGTTCAGATCAGGGGAGTCACGTGCACAGAGGCACCCGATCCGCTGCGTGGGATGCCTGGTGGCTGTGGTTCCTGGCAGATGGATGTGCATCTCTCAGTTCCCGGTTTCCTCCTGTGACTTGGAACCTGCCCAGCTCCATCGCTGGTGCCACGTTGGTGTGAGGAGGAGGCCTTTGGTCCATGTTGACCCTTAGAGAAAAATGAAGGTGTTTTTCAACTAGCAGAAAACTCAGGCGTCCCACAGGCTTAGAGATTTTGCCAGTGGGGTCCTTACCCCAGGTGGTTCTGGGGCTGTGGCTCAGAGACAGAGCTTCTCGAGAATTTCTAGAATGAAGCGGAGGCCTGGCTGCCTGGAGGTGGTGGAGGCTTTCATTAAGATGCCGTGCACAGGGCCTGTCCTGGTTAAGACTCTCATCCCTCCCCTGTGCTTCACGTGCTCTGGGCGCACGGCTCTTGGTAGGTGGGGAAAGGCTGCTACCATGTAGCTTAGCGTTTCCACCTTTTTGGATGTTGTTGAGTTTAGTGGGCTTTCCATGTTCTCAGCAGTGTTTCCCAGTCGTGCAGATTATTTGAGATGGAATAAACGTATATTGGTTGGCCTTTTGGGATCTCATGCCAACCTCAGTTCTCTAGATACAGGTTATCGTGGACCCTGAAACAGAGAGGACTTAGATATAGATGATGGTGAGTTTCGTGGGCGCTGTGCTCCTGGTCACCTTCTCCCCTCCGTCCAGTGCTTCCTGGAGTCTATACCCGGCTGCAGGGTGAGTGCAGTCAGCACCAGTGTTTGGATGACTTCCACTTAGCCAACCAGACTTGAACTTCATTTGTTACAACCCACAGCCTGCCCGATCACAGCTCTAAACCTGCCAGTTCGCACCTAGTAAGCGGCCCACATGCCCACTTCCTAAAGATTATTTGTGCTGCGTGTGGACCTGCCTTGTTGTTGCTTTTTTTTTTTTTTGCGGTACGCGGGCCTCTCACTGTTGTGGCCTCTCCCGTTGCGGAGCACAGGCTCCGGACGCGCAGGCTCAGCGGCCATGGCTCACGGGCCCAGCCGCTCCGCGGCAGGTGGGATCTTTCCGAACCGGGGCACGAACCCGTGTCCCCTGCATCGGCAGGCGGACTCTCAACCACTGCGCCACCAGGGGAAGCCCTGTTGTTGCTTTTTTTCCCAAAAAAGTAGAAGTGAGTTTTAAGTTAAGGTTTAGAGAATTTCAGATGACAGACTTTGAAATACAGGTAACCTAAAATGTTTTCCTTTTCCGTAAGATTTTTTAAATAAATGGTTCTAAGGCTTCCCCCTCCCCTTAAACAGAGGTTAGATATTTATCTTTTAAACGTGAGAAGTGCTAAATCGTCCTCAAAGCGTGTGTGCTGTTCTTGAATGATTTACTCTTCTCATGTCAGGTGGAAGTGTGCAGATTTATGGTGTTTTCCCTCACCCTGGTTTGGGTTTCTTAGGGGAAGTGCTTAAATTTTTTTGGCCTTGATGTGTGAGTTCGTAGGTGTGGTTTGAGAACCGAAGCTCTTGGGTCTAGGGAAGAACTGAGGCCAGCTGTGTAAATCCTCGTTGGCCTGCCTCAGTTTACCTTGAATGCCCCACCAGGAGGGACTTGCTCCCCCCCGATGGCCCCTTCTCTCCCTCATGGACTCGGTTTGGCTCCTGGTCTGGACTTGGGGGTAGTTCAGAGCAAGCCCAGAGCTCTTCTCATCCCCGGCCCATCGCGTCTTCAAACCCTGTCCTTTGCCTCTCCTGCATCCTTTTCCTGGTCCAGCGGTGGACGGGTATCAGTCCCTGCTTGGCCTATGGGGGGCCTTCGCTGGTTCCTTTCTCCTTTGAGTGTTTGTTTATGATGCTTTGAACATGTAGTAGCTGCAGGGAAACGCAGCAGGCGTGGTGAGGTCTGTTTGAGAGGTGAACAGAGAAGTGATGTTTCCTGTTACGGAACTCTGCGTCTACTGTTGCAGCCTAGGAACTATGTGCAGCCCCCTCCCAAAAATTACATTCCCGACATGTTACTGAATTTGCAGTAACTAAACTCTCAAGGTTTTGGTTTCTACACCTTGCGGAGCACCCGTTTTTTTCTTGAGTACATATGTGGTTGACTTTGGCATCAGAAGTCTAGAGTCTAGAATCTGAGCTAACTCATCTCCATTCCAAATAATCTCTGCGACTGTCCTATTCCACGAGTCTGTCAGCACTTTGGGGGCTCACGCTGTCCTCTGATGCAGTCTTGCTGTGTTTCCCCGAGGGGTGTCATCTGCCAGGGAAGATCGCAGCCTTCCCACGCGGGCCGTGGGTGACACGTATCGCTGTAGGAAGGCAGAAAGGTGCAGAAAGGAATCTTGCAAAAGGAGAGGCACTCACCTGTTGTGGACACGACATCCTTGTGTTGCTGGAGGTGTGTTGCTGTGAGTCTCAAGGGAGGTATTGTCTTGAGACGGAGAACGGTGCTCCCGGGCGATGCCTCTGAGACATCAAGGTTTTACGAGGTTAAGAGAGAGAATTCTCAGAGAGCTTTTCCCCACCTGTGTTTTGACCAAATGATGTTTGTGTAGAAATGAATAGTCTGGAAACTCTGCCAAAAGAGAAAAGATGTTACATGGAAACGATCATCGTCACTTCCCTTAGGGACTCGAAGCCTAATCCTTTAAGGATAAAAAAAAGCTACATTTCCTGTGATCATTCTGCTGTGTAGATCCCAAGTCTGGGAACAGGTATGAGTGTAACGTGAGTGGTTTGTTGATAGAATAGTCATAAAATAGTAAATCATCTGTGTTTCCAGAATTTGTGTCCAGCCTGTAGTAGAGGATGATACGGAGTTTAGAATTAAAAAAATCGAAAATAAAAGAACAGGATAATTCTGGATAGGATGACATATAAGGTTTTCTGTTGGGACTTAAAAAAAATCTTGTATGCCCAAGACATATTAATAGGATAATGACAGAAGCTTTGTACTTGCTTTGTGTGAATCTCGGTAGAACCTTTGCAGGATCCTTCGGTTTCCTTCCTCCCCTGGCGGGGGCAGGGAGGACCTCTTGCAGCCTAATGAAGTTGAATGAATGTTGGCAGGGCTTTGGAGGAGAGTCTGCAGGTGCCCCCGAAGACCCGCCAAGGCCTCTTTCTTTCCTCTCTGAGCCCACTTGCTATACACAACTTTACTTCTGAGGTCAGAGTGTCAGCTGCTTGCTCACCAGGTAGCCTTCAATTCAAATGAAGTTTGTCACCTTTCTCACTAGCTCAGAATTTTGAAGTAGCTTGGGCATAATATTATTGACCGTAAAGGGCAAGGGTCTTTTCTTTAAAAAGTCGGGAGAAAATGATAAGATAGAATGCATGGGAAAACGTGTGTGTGTGTGTGTGTGTGTGTGTGTGTGCGCGCGCGCGCATGTGTGCTGATGCATACTTAATTCGAGGAAATCAGGATGGGTGAGTGGGTACAAGGGCTGTGCTTTTCCTGCTGCTAGTTTGGATGGGAATTACTTAGAAAAAAAAGTATGATAATGGCTTCATTTTGCATGTTGTGACCATTAGATGCAAAGGCCACATGGGGGAGTCATCATCATCGGTGGGTGTCCTGGAGGCATCCTTAGGACCTACATTTAGATGCAGCCCCATTATTCTTGGGAAAATCCAGGCAACCACAGCTGCTGGCAGAGAGGGTCTTCTTAGGAGCCCAGCTGGATGGTGCTCACAGTGAAAAGGGGGGAGCAAAAAAGGCGAGGATAAAGTTGAGATGTTCCTGGACCAGAGTCAGAGGAGGGAGGGGCCGCCCTGAACGGCTGAGTGTGTTAGCCGGTGATAGAAGCCGTCTTCATGCTGGCTGCCTGTGATCAGAAGAACTGGGGTGTCCGATGCACGCAGGAGGCCCGGTCCCCCTCTTGGGCCCATCGGTCAGTCATCCAGGGACGCCCTCCTCAGCTTTTCCTTCCCCCGACTCGGCCTGGTCAGAACTCCAGGAAAGAGGAGGCGGGTGGTCTCAGCACATGAGCCCGCGGCTCCCGGGGTCGCGTGGCCGGGTGACACTTTCCGTGTTTTACCGGGAACCTGACACCCTGATGTTTTACTAATGACAGGGCACGAGTGGGTGAAAATGTGTCTTATCGTTCTCCTCGCATCCTTGAAGGAGGTGGTGAGGAAGCTGAGAACTTTGTGGGCAGATTCTTCTCTTTCTTGGAGACTCACATTCATGACTTGTCCAACAAGAAATCCACCAAGATCTGCCCTACAATTCGTGCATTTCTTTGACTGTTATCTCCATAAACATTACCTGTAATGTAGAAACAATTTTATATTATTTTTATGTGTTGTGGCTTCTGAATTAGGACAAGAGAATGATTTGGTTTCAGCTCTTTTGGCTAAGACCCTTGGTCATCCTTTCACTCACCTTTTACATTCAAATGTCAGACTTCAGGTGTGTAAATACTCAGCTCAGGGAACATCATTTAAAAAAATTTGTAGTTATAGGCATAACTTTTTCTAGTTAGTATTTTTGATTTTTGTTTTCCCATTGAGTTGAGCTACCATTGAGCCTGATGGGGAAGATTAAGCTCAGGGAAGTCATTTCAGAGCTACTGTTACATGAAAAATTAGGCTTTTCTTCAGAGAGATGTCCTCATCCAGAAAAGGCAGACAGACGAGTATGCTTCTTCTGCGTCCCTTTTCTAGCAAAAGCCAGACATCTTTTAGGGTCAGGAGGGAACAGGAGGTCGGCGCTCTAAGACCGGCCTCCTTCCTAGGTGTCCCACCTGTGCTCTGCCCGGGATGCGCAGGACACACAGGTAAGGGGCAGGGGGGGTAGGTGGGGGTGGCGCAGCTCCCGGGCGTGTGGTCCAGCATCGCCTTGGGGGCAGGGCCCAGCCCTGCTTCCTGGTCCCTCACTTGGTCTAGCCGCATCACTCCATCGGCCGGATGTGGGCCACCAGCTGCCCGGGTCCCACACGCCTGAGGGCGCGTCACGGGAGTGGAATTTAATCCTCTCGGATCTGTGCTCCCTCGCGGTCCTGCGTGTGCGGGCCGTCCGGGGGCCTGGAGGTGCCTGCCGTCGGGACACAGCGGAGGGGCTGACGATGTTTTCCTCTCGCCCCCTTCCTCCCTCCCCCGCCCCTGCACCGCCGCCCAGGGACGCTCCGGACGCCGGCCCACCAGGGAGACTTGGTCTGCGTGGAGTGTGGGAAGTGTTTCCACCAGTCTAGCCATCTCCGGGCCCACACGCGGGCTCACACAGGTACCTGCCCAGGGGGCCCAGGGTGGGGGGCAGTCTCTGTTTTCCACAGTCGGTGACAGGTTTAGATTTCGCCCGGGTGAGGTGAGGGGGTCAGGCCTTCTCTCCTGGGATTACACTCTAGGCTGTCCCATCCGGCACCTGCACCTGAAATGATTTTTCCTTTGCATCCAAGTGCCGTGTGCTTTAATCTGAGATAAACCTGTTTTGCAAATGCTCCACTTTAATTAGAGTGGACTCCTCAGAAGGGCACGGGGTAATGAGTTATGCTGCCACCAGGAAGCACTGAAACCCAAGCCCCCCATCGGCATGACACCCGGCTGCCTGCTTTCCTCCTCGGCACCAGCTGGCCTCTGTGGACCGGTGGGTGCTGAGTGGCAGAATTCCTCGGCCTGTTTGTCAAGAGCTTGCCTGAGATGGAATCGGGGGGAAGCAGTGTGTGTGTGGTGGGAACACCACACAGCCGGGGCGAGGCGGGGCCGGGGGTGCTTTATCCCAAGCGTGAAGGATGCATCCGTCCCCGGGTCGGGTCTGATGCAAAGTGACAGGGGCCAAACGGTAAGTGACGCAGAAGGAGGGGCCCTCTGCACGCGCCCGGCTAATTAATGTTGTCACTGACGGGTCTCCTTGGCGACGACGAAGCCTGAATTAAAAAGGGCACCGGCCCCAGGCAGCGTTTTCAGTCTCGTACAGTAAGTGTTATGGTAAACTGGTATTTTCCGGCCACAGGCTGGGCGCTGGGTCTTTTTGTTGTTCTTGTTGTTGTTTTTGCCCAAGTGCTTTAATCTGTAAGGGACGCGTGTCACGGGGCGTCGGGAAGCTCGTGTCCCCCTGCTAACGCACGTCCTTGTCCTCACAGTGTTGTTTGAGTCTAACGGCCTCCGAGGTGCTGAAGCCCACGCCACCTCCGCAGATGCCCCCAAACAAGTAGGTCTCCCGACTCACGGGTGTGTGGGTTTTCATGTCATAGCTGGGAAAAAGGGGTGTCACGATGGTCATCGCAAGGGTACCACGTGGTGTTTTACCAGATGTATAAGTAGCTTTTCGTTGCTGCGAACCAGAGCCCAGTCCTGCGGGACAGTCTGTGGATGCCTGATAATCACTGGAGGTGGCTCAGGCCGTGAACGACACGGTCGGGGTTGACGCAGCTGCGTTGGGTCTTGTTGGGGGTGACGGAATTGATAGAGACCGGTGGTGATGGAAAACACCAGAAAGTCATACTTTTCCACTCAAGATGTTTTGCTTGGAGGTTAGCTTGAGAACAAGTTAGGCTTTGTCTCTTGTCTTCAGAGCCGTATTTTAAAAAATTTTTATTGGAGTTGATTTACAATGTTGTGTTAGTTCCAGGTGTACAGCAGAGTGAATCAGTTATACATATATCCCCTCTTTGTTTAGATTCTTTACCCATCTAGGCCTTACAGAGGTTTGAGTGGAGTTCCCTGTGCTATGCAGTAGGTTCTCGTTAGTTGTCTGTTTTATCTATAGTCGTGTGTGTATGTCAGTCCCAGTCTCCCAGTTTGTCCCTCCCCCTCCCTCCCCTTGGTAACCAGAAGTTGGTTCTCTACATCTGTGACTCTGTTACCACTTTGCAAATAAGTTAATCTCTACCATTTTTCTAGATTCCACATGTAAGCGACATTATACGATTAATAATTATCTTTCTCCGTCTGACTTACTTCACTCTGTATGACACTCTCTAGGTCCATCCATGTCGCGCACATGGCATTATTTCAGAACCGTGTTTTTGAATCACTCCATAAAAAGCGCTCTGCTGAGTTTGGTGTCTCAGGGCCTCATCTTTGTCCTGATTTGATTCTCTGTCTAATGCACACCACCGGCTCGGCCATAATGCGTAAGATACCCGTATGCGTGTATATAGAACGCGGGTCACCGTAGATGTGTGGCCTTAGTGCGTTCAGTCTACAAAAGGTGGCCAGCTCCTGGGCACAAGTGACTGTGGGATGCAGTCTGTAGCTCTGACGTGAGGGGGCACGCGCCATCCTAAGTGGTCTGTCCCGTCATCCTGGGCCAAGAGCACGTGGTTTCAGAGCTCTGCTTCCTCTCTGCCCGCGACAGGATGTCACACCCGTCCTCGTTCTCCCACGAGCATTTTCTCGTCACCTTCTTGCTTCCTGGTTGGTTGCCGTAGAAGGTTCTGTAACCGCAACCTCCCCCCCTTGTAAATGAAGAGGGGTTTCCTTGCTGCCAGAATAAACACCCAGGACCCGGTCCAGGTGGTCAGATCCAGTGAGCACACCCTGCCTGGACACGTGTGGGATTCACGGTCGTTGACAATGATGATGGGGACATAGATGTCAGAAGAACCTCCAGAAATTCCAGTCCGTTTCTCTAGAAGAGAATAGTGAGCGATAAACACACGGCCCAGAGCCTGCTGCTAATTAATGGTTGAGCTGGCCTTAGGATGGACGGTGCCTGATCAGAGGCTTTGGTTTTGTTTTTTATCGAACTTTCAGAATCCCTGTTTTTTGTTAAAAGCCTTTTCTTCATATGTCATGGACAGAATGCCTTTCCCTTTGTTACAGTTTTTAGTAAGTGACTTCTCTCTTAATAAAACCCATAGTTTTAGAATGAAAGCTGTTATTTCACGATGCTGTGACAATTGATGAAAAAAATAACAGCTCACTGAACACAGAATTAAAAGATTTCTGGACACATGTGACCTCAGCTCGAATTAGGCAACGCTCTCCTTTTAAACAGAAGTAAAACCCCCTTTCGACAAGGCACACTGTGATGTGTCTGTGGGTTGTAGTAGCAGCAAGGTCGTGCCGTAATTGGAGAATTACATACTGACAGTACAAGTGAAGTCAGTCCAGAGCATTCCTGCAGACACAGCGACCCATTCAGTCCACCTAAGATGCGGCTTTTCCAGAAGAGTGTTTGACGGGGCCAGGAAGCACCCGGCAGGTCTCTGAATAACATAGTGAGATTCTTCAGGAATACACATCAGTTTATCTGGTGCACATGGATTCTACCTAAGCCTCTTTAAAAGGCTTCTGGTACAGGGAGAAATAGATCAACAAAGCAAATCACTAAGACTGTATTTAAAATTAGTTTTTTGTTACTTACAGTTGTGCTGGGAATTCATCACAGTTGCTACCCATTCTTGGTGATGAAAGAGAAAAGATGTATCTATATTTTTGTCTTTGTCTCTGTAAACCCGAGTTCTGCAGTTTTGTACTTACTACCAGCCAACCTCTTAGTTTCACGTGTACAGTGACTCAATGCTGTGGTCTTAGGAACTGTTTACTCCTGTTGCAAGGCCTCCGTGGGTCATCTGGCCTGCTTTTCAGTCTCCGGACCGTGGTTGTCAGGCCCGTGACACCAAAACTGAGCTGGATTTCTACACCTCTCGTGCTGGCATATTCGAGGTATGGCCTCTGGAAGTACTTCTGGTCCTCTGTTACATTAAAAGTAGCTTTTGTTGATTAATCACTGAACATTTTGGTTCTTGAAGCAACTTCTGTTTTCTTTAACGTACTTTGGAATTTAAGAATTCTCATAGAGATGTGTCTGCCAGGATAAGTGAAAACCATAGCAGTAGTGGTTATCGGCTTCTGTCTTACTGTTCTTTCTTATTCTGGAGTTCTCATTGTTTACAGAAATCACAACTGCTGTCTTAGATTTAGAATATGGTATAGATTCATAGGACAGTTCTGTGGTTATTTATGTCGAGCACGGGACTCATGATACTTACCAGCCATCTTCTTTTCCATGCTTAGTGTGCTTTACAAACATTAACTAATTAATATTTAAATCATTCTTTTCCTTTAGAAAAGAATGGGCTTTAGAAGCTGTGGATCAGGGGAGTTTTAAAAAATCACACAACACTGTATTCACGCCTAAATTATTTGATGTAACACTAACAGTTGATAGGCTTTTATAGATACACGTAATAGATGTTAAATTATCTGACTGAAACAGAATCTAGGAATTCAGTTTTACAATAATCATTTATTCACTCATTAACGGTATTTATTGCGCACCTCCTGTGTGCCAGGCTCTGTCACATTGGTGGAGATAACGAGGATGTTGGGAGACAAGGTAAATAATTTTCCTGCTTTCATGGTTCCTGAGGTCCAGTGGGTGGTTTAGATAAGAAGACAGGGCAGAGAGGTGCAGCACTGTGATAGGGTGAGGGTCCTGGAACCAGGCTTGGGGCGTCGAGAAGCCCTGTGCCAGGGCTTCCCTGGTGGCGCAGTGGTTGAGAGTCTGCCTGCCGGTGCAGGGGACACGGGTTCATGCCCCGGTCCGGGAAGATCCCACATGCCGCGGAGCGGCTGGGCCCGTGAGCCATGGCCACTGGGCCTGCGTGTCCGGAGCCTGTGCTCCGCAACGGGAGAGGCCACAACAGTGAGAGGGCCCGCGTACCGCCAAAAAAAAGAAAAAAAAAAGACTGTGCCAGGGTGCGGGTAGCCGGCAGATGCCCCCGCCGATACCCCCCGACCCCAACCCGGAGGTGGAAGAGATGTTTCGTTGGAGGAATTGTATGGGGGGAGAGCTGGGCAGGTGGCCAGGCGCTCAGGACGTGAGCCTGGGGAGACACACCGCCGTTGGGTACCAGCGCAGAGTTGTGGGAATTCCATCCTGAGGGCAGTGGGGGTGACGTCACCAGTGTCGTGTCTGTAGGAGAGTCAGGTTGGTCTGGGTCGGGGATGGATTGCGGAGGTTGCGGACAGTGAGCTGAGCCCCACTCTGGAGGTGCTTGGGGTCGTCCCAGCGAGACCCAGAGGCAGCCCGAGCTGGGGTGGGGCTGCGGAGAGCAGATGGGTGTGGGGATGTTTGACGGCGGGGAGAACTTGGGAGTTGGATGCAGGATGGGAGAGGGGGGAGGGGTGGAGTGGACCCGGGTGCCGGCTTCAGGCTCCAGCTCTTGGCATGAGCCACTCCTGGAGCCTGGAACGTGGCAGGAGGAGCTGGACAAAACCAGTTCCAGCTGACCTTCAAGTCAAGTTTGTGATGCCTCTTGGCAGGCGAATATGTGGGTTTGAAGTGGGTTTGATCCTGGTGGAGAACATGTAAATATTTAATAGCTCTCAGCGTTGAAGATCAGCCAAGATCAGCCCGTTCTACTCCGAGGGACCCAATAACCTGAATCATTAAGATGTTGGGTTATTGAGTAGGAGGCTCTAACCTAGACCTCAGCTCAGGCAGGGGAACTTCACCTGAGTTTCCTCATTTGTAAAATGAAGACAACGGCAACACGTACTCCTGTGCTTGCTGAGAAGATGAACAGGGACGGTGGACTGAGCCTGGCGGAGACCAGACGTCCAGCACGTTAGCTGTTGTCAGTTATTCCAGGAGTGAACAGTTGTCCTGAACAGCTGGGGAGACGTGGGCGCCGTGTGTATGTACGGTGCACGTGCGTGTGAACATGTAGCCGCACGTGTTGATGCCTGTGTGGATGGGCCCATTGTGGACCGTTGTGCTCAGTCGTCGCGGCCACTCACTCTCCTCCGCATCTCCCTGCTTTGTCAGAACCTGGTCGTGTGCCTGTAAACACCCTGGTTTTGTCTCGTTTTGTTTTACAGTCTACCTGCTAGTTGTGCCTTAAAGGGAGGATGGGAGAGCTCTTAGCTTGAGAAAAGTGTTGTCAACATAAATGTAGTTCCCTAGTTTGCTGCCTTGTGTTCAGACGACATCACGCTGGTGGGCAGACGCCACGTCTGTACCCACAGCCATACGGCAGCTGCCCTTACTTTGCTGTATTAATATCTGAATTTTCTATGTGGGGTAATCCTAATGTCATAATATACATACGTTGGAGTGGATTAAATTCAGTTAATTTAGTTACTTGAGGAATAAAAGTTTCCTTTTTGTGTTTACAAGGTCATACATGTAGTTTGTTTATTTTTTCTTTTCTATTATGGTTTATCACAGGATACTGACTGTAGTTCCCTGTGCTGTACATTACGACCATGTTGTTTATCCATCCTATATATGCTAGTTGGCATCTGCTAATCCCAACCTCCCAACCCATCTCTCTCCCACACCCCTCCCCCAAAGAGTTTCGTTTTGATGTGTTTTTGGTCGTGGTCTCTTTTCTGCACGCACACTGGCTAAGCCCCTTCTGTGTTACAGGCTTACGCTTGAACTTGGAGATCCCAGAGCAGTTTCTTTATCAGCACATTCCTCTGATGGGTGGGGTGGAAAGGATTACTGACTCCTTAGAAGTTAAAGGTCTGGATTAGGTCATAGTATGGTATCGGATAGTTTGTTCCTGGGCACAGTATCTATTCTCTAGGCATCCCATTCCTTTGCATTTACTGTAAAAGGGTTTGAGCCCTGGCAGCCAGGAGCCCTCTTCATTAGTGGAGCTTCCCTAGCTGTGGGGATGAATCTCCCAGCCCTCGGGAATAAAGGCACCCGCTGCTGGTGCTTGTTGTATTAGGAAGATAATTCTCGTCATAAGAGAAGCGAATATTCCAAGCAAAACTCTACATAAGAGGAGGAATTCATGTGTATCATCATTTTCAAGATGCTTTGCTATAGATTTAACACAGCTGAACATTTAATTTCTAGTAGTCATCAAAATTCATCATTAGAAAGAACATTTTTTGAAAATAATATGCTTTTTAAAATATTGGTATCACTGCGCTATGGATGTTAGAGAAAAAAATAAGGGGTTTCTTCAGTGTTGTGGAGAAATTGTATTTTTCCAATTGTATTGTTCATTAAATGTTAGAAATTAAATAATGGTCTTTCTAAAACCAAGAAAAATTAACCCCGTCTCTCTCCATTCCCCTGGTTTTGGGATTTAAAAGACCAGACCGTCTTTTGCTGAAATATGAAATCTGGTGTTACGATTTGTTTGGATTCCTTGCCAAAATTTATAGACTATGATTAATAGTTTATTTATTATTCTAAATGTTATTTTAAAATAGTTAAGCTGGAGAAATAATTCCATTAATCAAAATAAAGGGAAATGAGAAGAAAAATGGCAACTTAATTTGTCTCATTTTTAGCTACAGAGGTTAGAATGCAAACGATGGAGAAATCCCATAGGCTGGTATATTTGAATCTATGTATGATCTGTTTTCAGTATGACTTTTAGATTCTCAGTATCACAGATCGCATTTCAAAATTCAGCTGGTTTGTCTCAGTAATTTTCTTACTCATGTAAACCAAATGCCTTGAAACACAGCATCCATTTTCTCACTCAGTATAACATAACGTGAAAAGTCGTGAATATAACTAGTGATTTATCCAAAATGATCTGTGATAACGCGAGTCCCAGCTAACTGTTGACTTGTTGGGAAAGGTCCTTGTCAGTAAGATGTTCCCTGTACGCCGTTAAGCATTTAGTATCACCACGCATGTCTAATGCAGGCCTTGGTCCACGGAGGCCGAGGGACTCATGTGTGTCCCAGGGGATATAGGCTTTTGTGTGTGTAGGTCACTTACTCCCACGCATTAGCACACATGCATTCCTTTACCTTATAAGACAAAAGGGGAAGAAAAAGTAGGCCTCACCAAGTTCCAGAAGTCAGTATTCATCCCTGGAACACTGAAACGCCTTAAAGAAAGATAATATTTATTTCTGAATAAATATTGTTCAGTTTTACTGAAGAGTCCACAATTCACACAGCTGCAATAAAGAAAAGCCAAATTTTCTAAAAGCGTGCTTCTGATTTTCTGATGACTCTTTCTTTGTGGGAGAATAAAAGCAACTTGTTTGTGCTCAGATATCATGTGTCCACTTAATTTAAGTATTTCTGTGACTCCTTTCTTCCATGGCTGCATTTTCCCCTGGGCCTCATTTCTCAGATGAATTTCAGTCATTTCTTGAAAACCCTATATAGGACTGCTGTATTGAGGAATAAGGTGTTGGTCCCAACGAATCGGAAGTGAAAACAGCTCACTTAAAAGTGAGATGCTGTTTGAACACATCCCCTCATTTATAAAGAGAAACTTGGCATCTGTGCCTCTGGATTTGTGGACTGAATTAAACAACCTGGTTATTCGGGTTAGCCAGATTTTGCAGTCCCTCTGAAATACGTAGCTTTAAAACTTTCTGAGCCTGCAGTGTAAAAGTCCTTTACGGACAGAGGGCCATCTCCATGCTTCTTCTCTAACCATCCTTTTTCCTTCTTCCAATACAAGTCTGTGTGTTCTGGTCCAAAGGAAGGGAAATCCAAGCAGATGCCTGGATTGTGTATACAGAATCTAGACACACACAACACACGTGTTCATACACATTCTTTGCCCATTTATGGAATCCCCAGCAAGTCTGTTTGCTACATACTTCCTCAAAACGTTCAAGGCCAGCCACCTAACAGCTAACAATAACTCCTGTTTTTCTGTCCGTAAACACAAAGGCCATTTTCCGTCCTCGAATGTATCTGGAACCAGTTCCAAATGAGCCCTGTCGATGATGGATCTCCCCATGGCGTGATGTCGCTGTGCAAAAATGCAAAACATCCTTGTCAGTTTACTGCAGGAAATTCACCATCTACTTAAGGAAGTTTTATCACCTCTCTCATTCCGTTACTGTTTCCTACATTTCAAATAAACTACTGTCCGTACCACTGTGCCCACTCCCCCCAGCCCCCCATAAAATTTTGTTGAGTATCTTTCTGACTTCCGTTAGATGTCAACTGGTGAATGCAGAGCTAGTTTTACGTAGGAGTCTTCTGAAACTATTAACTAGAGAGAGGCACTTAATTCATTATGTCAACCAGACCCCCCCCAACACACACTTATTTCTAGGGTTCCTGCAGGCATAGCTGGAAACCAGTCGGAATTTCACACGAGTGCTGCATTTTATGTGTGCATGTTAATTTCAAGCTGTTGGTTTTACTTCCTCGAGACTTCAGCTGAAGGTTAATGCAGTTAAGTAAGACTAATCTCGCCCTGTTGTGTCCTCAGATTGTAAACTCCATTGTTCAAACAGTGATGCTTCACATGTCATGTGAGAGCCTTCTCTGAGAGCTTCACCTCTCCTTCATTCTCATTTTCATCTTGCAGTTCCCTTGACTTTAGAACACCCTTTCTATTTTTCCAACGTGGTAATTATTTATGGAAATGGGTGGAAGCTCTCTCAGGTGCTGAGAGACCTATGGGAGTGCTGTACTTTTGGTTCGTATGACCCCCAAATTCAACCCTGTTTTGGCACTGTCATTCACCTGTGAACCCCGCTTTGTATTACTCATGGTGCATTGTTGTTTTGAATCCTCCTCCGGTCCCATCTGGCCATCTTTTTAACCTTTCCTCTGGAGCTGGTTCAGGCACTATGATTTGCTGTTCTTGCATGCGGAACAGAGATGGCTAATGATCCTCTGTAGATCATTGGGGGTGATTTTCTCAAGCTGCCTTGGAAGGCAGGAAGGCACAGTGCAGACATATCCTGCTCGTGTGCAGTGAGTTAAAGCTGAAGCCAGGGGTCTCTGCCGACCTGACTCAGTGGCTCTGTGAAGGTTGCTATTTTGTGCTTTGGGCATTGCTAAGAAAATTAATAGGAAAAATGCACTTGGAAACCAAAGGCAGAAATGAGCTTTTCTCTTGTCTCTTTTTTCCCCAGGGGAGAGACCATTCTAATGCAGATACTGTCCAAACAGTGCCTCTCAGAAAGGGAACCTAGAGACACGCTTTCACCATCCCCGGTGCCCCTGGACGGTGTCCGCAGTTCCCTTGTGGATGTCCCGACCGTGACCCTGACCTCCCCGTGGAAGAACTCCCGACCGGACACCTCAGATCTGCAGCCGCTGGGCGGAGCGGAAGCTGAAGGGAGGGCTTCTCCTTGTTACACATTAAACATCAACGAAGATGCTCGACTTAGAATTACATGTAGATATTCTGTATGCATATACGTGCTCACCGACCATAGTCCGTATTTTCTTATAATAAACGGTGGAGGTGGGAGGCACGGTAGGAGCACAAAGCATCGATATCGTTCAAGACAGGTTTGAGACACTGGAAGAAAGATGCTCATGTGTGTCGGACAGAGTAAAGCAGCCAAGCACTGTAACAGAAGCCGCCACCGATGCTCAGAGGCCTGTTGGAGGTGACGTCAGAACGGACAGTGGAGGGGTCCAGGTTGACGGAGTTTTGACGCTCTGGCCTCTCCTTGTCTTAGTGGGTATTTAAAATAGTGAGTAAAAGCGGAAGGATGGGCGTTGAGGTGCTGTGGAAACAGGCTCGATGGGGGGCGGGTGGGTGACGAGGTCCTCCTTCCTCAGTGGTCCCATCACATCCCCTTGGGGGCCCCCTGCGTTTCCCAGGTGTGTCCCTCTCTCCCGTCTGTGCTCAAGTGAATCCGGCAGAGGAAACACATCCACGGGAAGGCTTTTGTTGTGCTTCGGAAAAGAGCTAGTTGAACACTAAGAAAAGCAGGCTTCTTTGTTTATTCTCAGGACCTTTTGGTAACAGGGCTACATTCTGCAAACTGCTTACAACGGAAGACTGCCTGTCTTAACAAATTATCTAGCCACTGAACCCCCCTCGATTTGGACCCTTTTAGTCGTAGTGGGAGGATCCCTGAGCCCGTGGGGGGCCCAGGTCGCCGGGGTCCTGGTGCTCTGGGGCCTCCTGTGCCCCCCTCCCTCCCTGCCTTCCTGTCCATCTGTCCCAGCAAGTAGGCGTCTTTTCTTCTTGGGCCGGGGGGCCTCCATGGGACGAGTCCCCTCATTCCCAGAGTGTGGAGGCCCCCCGGCCCGTGGGTCGGGCAGCTTTATATACCTCTTCCTCAGTCGCGCAGATGCCAGTTTTAGCGGTGGGGCGTTAAGGGCCGTAACAAAGGGTCTTAAACCTTGGCAGTGTCCGCAGTTAAATTGTATTCCACAGATATAAATATTTTCTTTTCCTATTACCATGACACCATGTGTGATGGTAATGTTTCTGAGAGTTTCAGATTTTTGCACATAATGATTTTATGCATTATCAAAAGTTACTGCTGCCTTGAATGAAAATGTTCTGTGAAATTTTTTGCAAAAGCTTTACTAGGTTTTTTTTAATTGTGAAATTTTGTAAAGGCAGGAAGTGGATTAAAACGAGCATGCTAAATATATTTTTCAAAAAAGCAATAATTTTACATGTACAGAAATTATCCTAATCTTTAATACTGGTGAGAGCGACAGTTTACTTAATACAGTAATGGATTAGTGCAGTTTTTGTAGAAAATGGGCTTCTGATACAAAGACTTGTTTAAACACACACACACACACACACACCCTAAAGTGTGGTTTTCCTGTTCTAATGATTTGTTGAATTATATTATTATTATTATTATTCTTGTCGTTGTTGTTGTTTTTAGTTAATGTTTGGTTCTGGATTCTACTTGTTTCTGAATTTAAATTACTTGACGGTTCAGGTTACTTTGCAAGCAATGCAATGTAACTGGCTAGCTTATATCTATAAATAAATATATACATGTATATACACACACATACAGCTGCATATATGTGTGTGTGTATATACATAACTTTTTTACTTATTTTTTCCTGATATTCTTACACCGGATATGTACCAGAATGACCTGTCATGTTGGTGTCATTAGGAATGTCCTTGCAGATACGATTCAGTGACTGTCCTCTAAAGTTATTTTGAGCAAAGTTTCAGAGATACATTCCTCTGTTCACCCTAGAAATCAACATGCCTTTCTGTTGACTTGTGTTTGATCATTTCCATAGTCTCCCCACAGTGATGATTTCTGCATTTTCTGGCTTTTATTTTCTTGGCTGACAGTGAAGGGTGACAGTTCAGGAACGTACAGGGGCTCGTGATTCGGTCTGTTTCTCTGTTTTAGTTATTCAGAGGAATTCGTACCCAAAGTGACACGATCGTGTACTTTCTTACCGTTTCAGAGGCGGCCTTCAGAGCCGCAGGTGTCACCCCGGGAGACCCCTTTGCGGGGAGCGGGGTGGAGAGGGGCGCGTCCTGGGGTCCCGTTGGCCGGACACGCAGCCTGAGCCAGTTGGAATACTTGTTTCCGCCTGGAGCACAGAAATAAGGTTTTCCCTTAATTCAGCAGACAGGGGTCGGGGGGCCGTCCAAGAACACCACCCTCCAAGGCAAGCTGTCTGGGGGCCCGACTGTGCTTCCTTTCTTCCACTGAGCATCAGTATTGTATTGGTTTGTTCATGTGTTTATGTCAGTTTGACCATAGTATTTAATAAGATTTGTGTTTTTCTTATTTATTTAGCCAATGTGTTTTGATTCACTTTTTTTCGATGGATAATTTCCGCATGGTCTCTCTTGTAAGTCACCCTCTGACTGTTACAGACTTTCTACTACCTCTACCAATCTGCTGTTTCCTTGTTTCTTAACAGGATTTGACAGTGTTGGCGTCAATGTAACTTAGACAATAAAGGGTTTGGTTGTCTACACTGCAGCTTCTCCGTGTGTCTCCCCGCCCCCGCCCGCACACTCCTGCTGCTGGTGTCACTCCTCGCCCTCCCCTGCTTGCCCTCTTCCTCCTCGTTGTAACACAGATAATGAGCTTAGAGACTCTTTCAGGTTATTCACTCATATTCCTTAATTTGAAGAATGAACATTTAAATTCTCTGAAAAATCAGTTGTTGGAGCATCTTCTCTGGGCACTCGTCAGCCGTTCTGTCACTTTTCTCCCCTGGTTCCTGGAAGGCCTTGGGGCCATCTCAGGTGGATGCGTTTCACCTCGGTTATGGCACAGTACCGATTTTCAAGCCAAGTGGATTTTGCCATTTTGGTTTTGAAAAGTATTCAGTGCTTTACGAGATGGCTTCCCAATATTTACTTATTTATTTTGTAAACCAAGAAAGACACTAGTTTCTTGAAAAGAAGGTGCTCCAGGAAATGGCCCCGGGGATGACAGATGCCACTTTGGCAAGCTTACGGAGCATTGGTTCTGCCCAGGATGTCGAGAACCATCTTCCGACCTGGCCGCTCTGTCACAGGTTGTACAGTGTCAGGCAGACAGTACACGGAGGCACGTGCACATGCAGTGTCGTCATCCGGCACGCCTCTGGGACGTGGCATTGGACCCAGCAGGTCGCAGGTGACACCTCCCTGCTGTTTCCCAGGCACCTGGCTCAGGTAGCGGCACCTTCTTTCCACCAGGAGATAGAGTGTAGCCCACAGGGTCACAGAAGGTGACTGGCAGTTCTCAGTCTGTGCCTGGAACGCAGCACACCTCCTGGGTTTTCACGGCCAGATTCTCTTTACCAACGTGCCGTCTCGAAAACAGGCAAATCACCCCCAGGGGGGTGTGATCGATGCACAAAAAAACGACTGCGTTTGTACAACTTTACTTTTCCACTTTCAAAATGTCTCCGTGTCTAAAGTAGTGTATGCTGTTTCCCTGCTTTTAACTTGGGTGCGTTCTAATCGCAGGACATTTTATACACTGAGCAAAAAGAAAGAGAATAAAAAAATCACAGGCCAGGACTTCAAGTGATGGTTTAGGTGCCCCATAGTGTGTCTGTGTGGAGTGACGGAGGGAAACTGTTCATTCTTCAACTTTGCTAATTATGCTTTGAGGCCGTAAAATGCAAAAGACCATAGAGTTTGTATTTCTTTTTTAAAATACAGTTTATAACATTATATTTTGTACTCTTTATATTAGAATTTGTAACTAGATTGATGTATTTAACTCTATTTCTGAAAAAATAATTCAATGTTTCAGTTGTGTGATAAAAATATTTAGAGAAAACATATTCATTCTATTGGAAATTGAAATCAATAAAAACATCTTGGAGTTCTTGAGATTTGTAAGACCTTTTTCCCCTATTTCAGGAGGTGGCTTCAATCCTCTGACAGCCCGTCTGGATCTGTGGTTTGAACATTTTTGTTGACTGAACACAAACCCGAGTGTTAGTGTTCTCTAGTTATATAAGCAGAAGAGATTTTGGATGATTCACAAGATAGTTCCTCGAAAAGGATGCCAAGATGGCCACAGGATTTTTTTCAAGTCTTTTGTGGACTCCAGGACACGCACACTTTTTTTCTTTTTTAAAGGTGACCCTGTATTTCTCATTTCCCCCGGGCACCTCTCATTTCCTGACGCCAGATACACACACTGTTCTAAGACTTGCAGTAGATTTACTGCTTAGATGTCAGAAACAGGACTTGGGGGCCTCAGATGCACTAACAGAATTTTAATGTAAAAAGATAACACGTGGGCTTCCCTGGTGGCGCAGTGGTTGGGAGTCCGCCTGCCGATGCAGGGGACACGGGTTCATGTCCCGGTCCGGGAAGATCCCACATGCCACGGAGTGGCTGGGCCCGTGAGCCATGGCCGCTGAGCCTGCGCGTCCGGAGCCTGTGCTCCACAGCAGGAGAGGCCACAGCAGTGAGAGGCCCACGTACCGCAAAAAAAAAAAAAAAAAAAAAAAGATAACACGTGTTTTGAAGTTAAAAGATCTGTGTCCCAATTGGCAGGAAAAGGAAGGGATGAGGTGAGGACCTGAACGTGGCTTTCACATTGTGTTGGTGCAGAAAATAGAGCATCCAGGCCTGGGTCACTGGTGGCCTCTTCATGCCCCTCCATTCTTAGATGAAAATGCCAATTTGAGGAGCTTGTGGAAGGCCTTGTGAGTTTTGTAAACTGCAGAACCAACCTGGCGCGGGGGAAGTTTATGACTCAGTTTATCTAGAACCTCTCTCTTCCCGGGCGGCGGGTTCTGAGCAGAAGGGTGCTGATTGTAAATGAGGAGGGGCAGTGCCAGCCTGGTAGCACTCTCGGTGTGCGACACGACCAAAAGAGGCCCAGATCTGTGTGTGTGTGTCACCAGGTGTGGGGAATTCCCTCCAGGGAACACAGGCGTGGGATGTTCGTGGAGTGAAACCCAAGATAGACACTTGCCCCGGTTCTGGGGTGTCCTACCGTGACCGTGCTCCTTCAGGAAAGCGGCTGTCCTTTCTCTCTGTCCGTTCACTGGTCACCAGAGAGCGGTGTGGATGTCCTGCCACATGCCCATGCGATGTCGTCCTTGGCGGTGGGACTCAGGTGGCAGACGGCGCCTGAACGTTCGCTGTGGCTGTAATCTACCCCTTGCCCTGCTGGAGGCAATCTGGCTGAGCTGCGCACACAAAACAAATCACTCCACTTGTGATGGCACCTCTCTTTCCCCCTCGCTGTCTCGCTGTTTGAAAACAACAGCGGGGCATTCCTGATCTGTGCTACTCATGTTCTCAGTCTTACCTTTTAAAAAGGCGAGGTGTTCTTCGAGAGATCAGCAAGATGATTGAAACAAAATGTGAAATGCGCTGGTCTTCGCCTCTGTGACCAGTTCTTGGAATGTCTGACTTCCTTTCTGCCAACTGATGCACCAGCCCTGGCAGGCTTCAAGGTCGGGGAAGTCCTGCAGGAATCTGGAAGCATGTGATGGTCACACACCCCTCTCCAGTCAGTTTCCTTTATGGGAAGAGGAAAGATGCAGTGAAAGAAGAAGATTGCACTGAGACTATTTCCTTCCCCCGCTCTTCCCTCCCTCCCTTCCTCCTTTCCTCCCTTCCTTTTTTCCTTCCTCTTTCTTTCATTCTCCCTCTCTCTTTCTTTTTTCAACTACAGAAGACATAACGGAGAGACCCATTCCAAGCCCCCTCTCCTAGCGGGATGTCAGATCTGCTAAGAGTACGGCATCAGAGTGAACCCTTAGCTTTGCTGCCAACAGTTCCAATCTTGTAAGGGCAAGAGGAAGCTGGCCTTTTATCGTCCTGGGATTTGTCAACAGAAGAGCAGTATTCAGGTCACAAGAAGGGTCATTCCCACTTGGCTTTGTGCTCCACGAGTCTCCTTGTGTCATGTTCTGTTCAGTTTTGGGCATGACATCTAGAGAGTGGTTAAGACAAACTAGAAACATTTCCAGGACGGAGTAACAGAAATCAGAAGAGGGGGTTTCTTTCAGAGAAGACAGGTGTCACACGAGACAGGTGAGCAGTTACGAGGTGATTGGAGGTCTGCCCTGAGAAATAGCAAGTCAGAACTTGTGGATGTTTTGCATTGCAGACCTGGGTCTAGTGGGCGGAAGGTACAGGCTGACTTTGGCTTAACAGGATGACCTGAGGGTCAGGCCATTCAGCAGTAGGACAACAGACTCCCTGACCCCGGAGAGGTCAAACAGAAGCTCCATGTTCATGCGTGAGGGGATCAGTATCAGGGCCCCTGTGCGGAGAGGGCAGTTGGAACCAGATGAACACGCAAGTCTCATCTGATCAAAATACGTCAGGCTTCTCTGAAATTGTGCAGAAACTTTGACATTATATGTTCATTCAACACATTCTGGGTGCCTGCCGTGGCTAAGTACAGGCAGGCCTGGATACCAGGATAGAAAGAGGAACAAAATAGCACATGCTCTTGGCGCTCCCACAGTCGGGGAGGAAGGCAGACGTCAACATGAGTTCTGAGCCAGAGGGCTACAAGCTCTGGGGGCGTAGATGGAAGAGGGATGGGGTCCACCTGGGGAGAGAGGTCAAGGAGCTTGGAAAATCAACCAGATGCCCATGTGTCCCCAGGACCGGGTGGTACCCGCCTGAAATTTTGGAAACAATTTTATAAAAAGCTTGGGGTAATGACTTGGAATTAAAACAGAATCTGCATCTGGCATCAAACCTTAGTTGACTTGGATCATCTGTAAGAAGATCTTGATGTGAGAGAGAAAAGTGACATATGAGTTTCCGCGAGGAAGAGCCTAAGGAAACGTATTCTGCGAAATGCCCCTCGGTCCATTTAGAACATATTTTGAATTGTCAAATCTGACAAGAGGAAAGGGGTGGAGATCATTGTCAATTATCCCTTGATGACATTAACTCAAAGTGAGTCTTCAGGCAAAGATCCACAACATGTATCAGTGGGGAAGTTGCTGTGACAAAACCCAGCATCAGCACAATAGCCTGCCTTTGTGTAGATTTCGTGCATCTATCCTGAGTTCCTGTGTGTGTCTGTCGTCGTTCAAGGACTAGAGACAAGCCAGGGGTGGACAGTCCAGGGGTCAAGGGGAAGCTTGAACATGAGACAGAGAAGGTGAGACCTTTTAGGTAAGAAAGACAAAGGCCAGGAAGGACATGGGTCAGATCGTGTTGCACAGTGAATTATCTTAGTCTAGGTCTAGGTGATACACCTTTCAGTCTTGAGGTATACATTCAGGACAATAGCGACAATGGGCTAATGTTTTAAAGGACTGTGTGCTAGGGACTGAGGTAGAAAGTTTTCATCTATTTTAACTCATTTAAGCCTCACAGCACTCTTCAAAGCAGGCATTGCTAGCTCCATTTTATAAACGAAAAAAATAGAAGGTCAGAGAAGGAGATACAGCCTAGTCAAAGTGACACAGCCAGTAACTTGCGGCCACACCATCAGAGCCCAGTTGTGTTGGGCTTGCGAGCCCCCTGCTCTATTCTGCCTTGATGCCCTGCATGCAGCCTAGTAACGATGAAGATCTTCACGGGACGTGCTACCGCTTTCCAAAGCACTGACACCCATCATCCTGTGGGTCCCTGCAGCCATCCGCCAGGTAAGGGGTGTACATACCATGGCCCGTCAAGAGATGGGCGGAGGACCATCACTGGATCAGAACAAGACATTTTGGATTTCTGAGTTCATATTTCAGAGTTATCAAAGTTTCTCTTGGCTGACCTTCTGTAAGTTAAGAACTAACATACATAGAGATGAAAACACTGACTGCGATTTCTGAGTGTGACTTCCAGGTGGGTCCTGTAGTGAACCATTAGCCAGTCTTGCCCAGACTCGGTCTTTCCTCCTCTCTTGGTTCTTTCCTTCATGCTCCAGACATCGGCTTTCCTAAAACTAAGTTATCAAGGCCCTTATAGTCGTATATTGGGATTATTTTTCCTTCTATTCTGCATTTATTCTAACTTTTTCTTAATGGAAAATTACACACACTCTCTCACTCATATTCATCATCCAGATTCCAACAATGACAACATTTTGCCAAGATTTGTTGGTATCTTTTTTTTTTTTTTTTTTTTTTGCGGTACACGGGCCTCTCACTGTTGTGGCCTCTCCCGTTGCGGAGCACAGGCTCCGGACGCGCAGTCCCAGCAGCCATGGCTCACGGGCCCAGCCGCTCCGCGGCATGTGGGATCTTCCTGGACTGCGGCACAAACCCACGTCCCCTGCATCGGCAGGCGGACTCTCAACCACTGCGCCACCAGGGAAGCCCATGTTGGTATCTTTTACTTTGTTGTCGTGGTTGTTTTGACTTACAATCATTTAAGTAATTCCCAGATGTCATGACATTTCAACTGTAAATATGTCAATGTGCATCTCCGAGGGATGTATTTTTAAAAACCACAATAACAGGAATGTTGCATTCCTTATATTCCTTGAGCCTTCCATGGAATTTCTTCTCAAACCTCACTCCTCGCTTGGTTTTCCATCACCCAGTGTCTGGGTCTTGGTCCCAAGTCTCATTCCCAGGAGTGAGGTGGTGGATGTTTTCTGGGCATGCTCTGCTTGGGGGCTGGGCGGTGGCTGGGGCCTGGATATGGGGCAGGGGGGCCTTGGCTCACGCCCTGGGATGGTTTGAGTGCCCGTCCGGCGTGGAAGGTGGGCTGAGGTGCCCCGCAGGTACCACCACACCTGGGAGCGATTAGGCTGTGCACTGAGAGTGTGGGAGGGTGTGGGCATGGGGAGGGAGGGGCTGCCACTTCCGAACCCCCAGGGCTTCTTGGCTAATTTCCCCAAGAATAAGATCGGCGCCCATCCCACGGTTGTCTGTGTAGCCTGCGGTCAAGTAATACCTGGGATTTATTAAAACGCCTGCTGGAGGATCATCAGACAGCGATTCGGTGCCTGTTTATGACGCTGTGTTTGGCCACCTATGTGGCCTGACTCGCCCCATGCCGGGGACGCAACGGCTCACAGAGTGGCAGGCCCACTCCCGTCTCCTCAATCCCATGTCTTTTCAGCTTTCTCGAAGCCTTGTTAGGATTCCACATAACCGAGGCGCAGGCTAACGTATTAATGAATCCTGTAACATTTCATCTGGGATCAGCACCCTTCAGTTTGAGGTGAACCCTACAGAAACATAACAAACCACTATTCAAGGAAATATTTGAAAAGTTCACACCTGTCATGAATGTACATTAAGGTTTTAGTTAGGGATCTGCCTAGGAAACTTGAAGGTTGTAAAACCCCCAGAGACCACATCTTCCAAAATTCTTGCTTATACGAAGGAAGCTGGGGTCCAGAGGGGTCACGTGACTCCCTCGCACCCACAGGTACCTGGAGTTTGCAGTCTTACTGCATTTTTGTAACCTTATGTAGTGAGTGTGTGTCGTTCGGGCATCTCTGTGATTCCTGATCCGTGCTTTCTTCACGTTTCCCTCATTCTCATCCTTCCTTCTTCTCAGTTCACTTGAATGTCCCCCCACTGTCTGTAGTTTCCCCAAGGAAACTCGGAACGCAGTGTTGCTGTACTTTTCAGTCAAAACTCCGTACAGATCTGATCCCCCCAAAGTCGGGAGAAAAGCAGATCGTCCCGCTGGAGCATCAAACACAACCACGAATATTTGCACAGTCTTACCTGTGGGACCACTGGAAGCTTAATGTGCATTTATCTGGGGCTCCTTTTCCTTTGCATCATTTACTTTGCTGGGGTTTCAACGTGTTACCCACCCTACTCCGCAGTAACGTGCAAGATTTGGCTCCACAGCGGAATGCTCAGGGCTCTTCCTACAGACGGGAGGATGGAGGTGAGGGGAACCCCGACGTCGCCCTGGTACCCATAGGCCTTCATCCCTGTTCATCTCCCTCACTGCTTCTCCCAAGCTTGTCGTCCTGAAGTTGCCCGCTCTCACCACTAGATGGCAGATGGCGGTCACACTAGAATGTAAAGGAACCCCCATTTCAAACTCATTTTATTCATCACTTTTGTCAGCAAACAAGTATTGAGCACCTACTGCATGGCAGACAGTGGGCTTACTGCCTGGTGAGGGTACTGCCAAGATGAAGACATATGAAGGCGCTGGGGGCGCGCAGGCCTTGGCTGTCGGCGGCGATGGCATTCCTTCCGCTGTCCCCGAAGTGAGCACCTGCTGGACTCCCGCTGGGATCCAGGCACCTGGGATGCGGGGGGTGCAGCGGACGCCAAGTGCTCGTCTCTCAAGGGCGTTTACGTTCTCCTGGCGGTACACTCAGTGGTCAAAAAGACAAATGCACAGCTTTCGGAAGGAGATGAGCGCGGTAAACAGAGAAAGGCCGGGAGTTGTGAAGAGGACTGTCGGTGGCCGGCAGGGCCTCTGCGGACGTGTACCCTCCTCCAGAAGGACAAATGTCACAACCAGGCCGAGGGCGAGAAGGACAAAGGGCTGGAGGGGAAACCACGTGATGTGCGCAGCCAAGGAGGCCCCCGAGGCCGACGCAGCCGCGGGGAGGCAGGGCTGCAGGAGCTCAGACCGGCGGGGGCGGAGCCAGAGGAGCGGCCGGGGGCGGAGCCGAGGGACCCTAGAGGGCGGGGTCGCTGTGGGCAGACGTGACCTCACTCCTGTCTGTCGAAGGCCACTCGCTTTGCTATTGGCGGAGTGGATTGTCGTGCCTGCGGGAAGCGTTTGGGTCGTGGAAACGAAGGACCCTGTCCTCGGGCTCGGAGCAGACCGGGCTCGGACGGGGTCCCGGGTCCCGAGCGTGGAGGAGGGACAGACAGGCTGTAGGGCGGACACATCCCCAGGCTCCCGGGACGTCCTGCTTCCCGGGCCCCGACCAGGGCTGTGCCGGGCCTGAGGCCTCCACGGGGGCCTGGGTCTCGGGGCATGTGCACGGCGCTCTTTACCAAAACGGCGGGGCGGAGACCTCGCATCCTTAGAGGTTCGGGAACAGGGCAGGGCAGCTGGCCCCGTGGTCTGCGCCGGGCGCAGGAGAGGAGCGCTGGGCTGCAGAGCGGGGGCAGCCAGCGTCTACACAGCATCTCCGGTCCAGAGCCCGGGGGACGCTCCAGAGAGAGAGCCGAGGAGGGCAGGGCGAACAGGCTGGCAGCTCTGCCTGGAGGGCACTGGGGAGGGCCCACGGTTCAAACATTCTCACGGGATGAGGGGAAAGAGGCCGCCAGCCCCGCGGGGAGAAGGGCCGGGCGCTGTGGCCGTGTGAGCGGAAGGAGGGACAGGACGGAGCCGGGTGGGGAAACAGGAGATGGGCCGAGGCTGGCGGGGGCGGGGAGGGTGGAGAGGGCTGGGGCTGCCACGTTCTTCCGGGGCAAGGGGTGCAGGAGGTGTGACTGCAGGGGACGCAGGCTCTTGTATTCGGGGAATAACATTGTCCACCTTTTTGTGATATAAACGGAATACTGAACACATTTGTCCGCTCAGGCTGTCGTCACAGAGCACCACAGGCTGGGCAGCTTAGACAACAGAAATACATTGTCTCACAGTCTGGGGGCTGGAAGTCCAAGAGCAGGGCGTTTGCAGGACTGATTTCTCGGGAGGCCTCTCTCCTTGGCTTGTGGACAGCTGTCTCCTTGCTGGGTCCCCGCACGGCAGAGAGAGAGAGGTCTTGGGCCTCCTTTAATTTTTAGAAAGGCACAAGTCCTGTTGGACCCCCGTCAGTCACGCCCCTAAAGCCCCATCTCCAGACATAGTCACACTGGGGGTGTGCATCACCAGTGGATGTTGGGGGCTGCAATGCAGTCCGTAACAGTGAACATCTACCCGAAAGGAGCCCAGGGAGAGAGGGCAGGCGGGCGGGGGAGACGCAGGAGGAGAAGGGGATGGCCATTTGGACACAGCATCCGGGGACAAGGCGAGGGGAGACGGAGAAAGCTGCCCCCGTCATGCCTGGGGTCAGCCCTCCGAGGACCCGCTCTGCCAAAGGCTGGACCGAGCGGGTCTAGGCGGTGAGCTCTGCCCTCAGGCCTTCGGGTCCCGGGGACGAGAATAAAGGCCCACAGGGCTTGGGGGTGGGGTTAGGCAACTGGGCCCTCTGCGCCGAGCTCCGATGTGGCCTTGGTGGGTCAGTGGCGCACTTGTCTCAGGGCTCCGGGGCTCGCGAGTGAGTGAATTGTCTCAAAGGTGGGAAGACGGTGCCGACTGTGGAGAAGGTGGGTGGGGAAGAAGCGCGGGCACCCGGGGGGCCTTTGAGGCCAGGCCAGGCCCAGCGTGGGTCACACAGCAACTCCCCCCGCCCCCCACCGGCCCCATACGCGCGGGTCTTGCTGACCCCCGTGATCCAGGTGTGCAGACCTGGCGAGGGGAGCGTAAATCCCGGAATTTGGCAAAGATGAAGCGAGAAGCATGGCTCCCGGTCCAAGGCCACATCCCAGGACACGAGCTGGGGGCCCAGGCAGGACACAGCCCCTTCCTTGGAACTGGCCCATTCGTCTGCCATGAATGACTTCAAACGACCCTGGGGTTTCCTACTTTACTAAAAATACTGGGAAGATTCTGGAAAACAGTGCTTGGCGAGTGAAATGTAGGTGAGTAGACTTGTAAGGTCTTTCTAGATTTGCAGATTTAAGCATTTTTCTAGATCGAACGTGTCAGTGAGTCCACCTATAAATACTGTTAGTTTCACTAATGCCGGAAATACTTCTGGTTTGGGGAAAGACTCATATCTAATTTTTTTGGTCAGCATTTGGAAATATCGCTAAAGCCCAATATACACACTATGCTTTTCCACATTCTGGTGAACAAATATGCAGCGTTATCTGCATCCCAGGGAGTGGGCTACATGTTGTGGTGGATATATATTGTCCTTGACAAAACCTTTGTGCTTCTTGGAGGCTCTTTCCCTAGATCTTCGCTTGACTTGTTCCCTCACTTCGTCCCACCCCTTCTCCGAGCAGCCTGCCCTCCCGCACTGTCTTACCTAAATGGAACCATCCTCCTTATTCTCTATGCACTTCTCTGCTCTGTTTTTCTTCATGGTACTTGTCACTATGTGTCGTGTATGTGTATATACATATGTTTGTTGTTGTTTATTTGTCTCACACACTGGAGTGTCTTGATCTCTCAGGGATCTGCAGATTTATTAGACTAGGTTGTTCTTCTTTCTGTCCCTGTAAATTGTCTGCTGAATGACCATCTTTTCCAGAGGCAGGGATTCCGTCCAGGGCAAGAGTGAGGTTCTGATGATGTCATCATCACCATCACCATTCTGATCACCACCATGCTCACCATCACCATTACCCTCATATGTAAATGACAGCATTCCAGAATAAAATAAAATAGCTGGAAACATAGACCTAAGATTTAGGGAGTAAGATTGAAAATAAAAATTTGTATGCAATTAGTCGCTCTTGGCAAAAACCGGGAAAATATGTGTTCTCTTTAAAGAAAACATAAAAATGAAAAAGAGAACAAAGCACTGCTAGGTGATGATGCTTCTGGAGGAATGAAGGTGGAGGAACTGTAGCCAGTTAAGGGTCAGACATAGAGCTGCCGGGACGGGGAGCATTCCATGCCTGAGTGAGATCAAGGCAGACACAGATCATGATGAGACTGCCGTGCTTTGGAAGAAGCCCGCCTTTGTGGATGGGGAGGGGGGGCTTTCTGGGGAGTGTGGAGACAGAGTTCAGAGTGCAGGGCGCCCCTTTCACGGCGCCAGACATGGCGGAACTTCTGCCACCCAAATGCCTTTGCTCCTCAGAAGATGTACAAGTCTGGCCCTTGGCTGGACACCTGCTGGGTTTGTAATGAACCAAATCAAGGAGCCTCTTCTGACATGTTTGCTTGGAGAACTAGAATTTAAACTTGCACTATTAATAGAAAACATTTAGAAGCCACGTAAATCAGTTACATAACTATTCAATGGAAGAAAGTGGTCATTGGAGATTCTCAGAGCATTTCTTTTATCATAGTATCACTTCAGGAAGCCACGAGGAAGCATCTGTTACAATGTAAGACTTGAGGGGAGAAAAAGAGTGAACTTACTGCAGGAATTACTGTGATGAAGTTACAGTGTCACTGGAATACTTTCTCATTAAAATAATTTGCAAGGCAAATAGATAAGTGACTATGATATAAAATGTCTGGCATCAATAAAGCTGTTTATGATTTTCAGATAAATTCTAGATTATGTAACCATGAGCCGATACATTGTAAAGCATTTCTCAAGGGCAGGGACATGTTTATGTGTCTAATACCTTACACTGTGACTGGCACTTTGATGAAAGATGGGAGGGAAAAGAGAGGGGTTCAAAAGAATTTGTGGGGTTAAAAAGAAGTGTTTCCAAGATATTTGAAATTCCTTTGAATGTCCTGTGCTGGATCAATTCCATCTGAAGACGTGGAAAGACGTTGCAGATGAGAGCACTGTCGGTGACCTTAGGGGGATTGTGAAAATTGAGGAAGTGCCAAGAAAGAGACAAATGTCGCTCCAGTTTTTTTAAAAATAATAAGATGGTAGATTCACACAGTCCATACCGGTTTGCTTGAGCAGTCTTCTGGAAGATGGCATTACGGAGATGGTCTGAGAGCCCCTGGAAGAGGCAGCAATTCACTGAGAACTGTGTCACAGGTCCCTCCACATCATCCCCTCCCAGCCCAGGGCTGACATATCACTGTATTCTGGAAATGTCTATTGAATAAATACAAATGATTGAAACAATCACGCTGAGTCTAACCGCATTTCCTCCTTTGAAAGCTTTAAAAACATTAGTAAATGAACAAATTAAGAGAGAAATCATATATCTGGACTGCAGCAAGGGATTTGACCAGCTCTTCTTGCAGAAAAGTGAAAAATATGACCTGGACATATGTACAAATGAAAAGACCTCTTCATGAGTTATTTATTTGTTCACTCAAAAGGTATTTAATGAACCCCTATGCAAATACATTTATAATGACAAATTGATATATTTTAAATTTATTTATTTTATTTATTTATTTTTGGCCGCGTTGGGTCTTTGTTGCTGCGTGTGGGCTTTCTCTAGTTGCAGCCACTCTGGGGGCTACTCTTCATTGCAGTGTGCGGGCTTCTCATTGCGGTGGCTTCTCTTGTTGCGGAGCATGGGCTCTAGGCGCGAGGACTTCAGTAATTGTGGCGCGCGGGCTCAGCAATTGTGGCGTGAGGGCTTAGTTGCTCCGCAGCATGTGGGGTCTTCCCAGACCAGGGCTCAAACCCGTGTCCCCTGCATTGGCAGGTGGATTCTTAACCACTGTGTCACCAGGGAAGCCCCCAAATTGATATTTTTAAAATGCGGGACCTGATCTGGATTTGGGGTCAGGGAACTCTCAGCTGAAGGGCTGTGGAGGCTGAATCCTGAAGGCTGAGCAGGGAGGCGCCAGGGGAGGCGGGGGAAGAGCTTGCAAAGGGAGAAGCGTGGCTTAGTAGGGAAACGAAAGGGTGCAGATGTGGGAAGAGTCAGGATGTGTAGCGGCCAGAAAGGCAGGACCTATTGCTGTGCCCGGGCCAGGACTTCCGGTCCTGATTTTAAGTGAAAACAGGAGACACGGATGGCTCTCAAAAGCAGATGATGACGTGATCTGAACTGTATTTCTGAAGGCTCGTCATGGCTGTTGGGTGAGGAGTGGACTGAAAGGGCCGGGGAGAGGAGGATGTTGTGACCCAGGGTGGAGGTGAGGAAGACCAACACCAATGTACCGGGGGGCAGAAGCGGCAGCATCTCGTGCTGCTTTGGACGGGAGGGGACCGGATGAGGGCGTGTGAAGCTGCTCCCAGATTTCCTGGAGGAGAAGCCCATGGGGCCCTTTTCTGAGCGGGGGAGTCAGCGAAGGGGGAGCAGGTACCTGGAGGGAGGGCAAGGGTCAGGCCAGAGCCACGCGTAGTGGAGCTGAGAGGACGCCGTCATCTGTGTGCGGCTGCCTTGGGCTCCGAGCTCTACCGTATTCATAAGAACGACTCCCACGAAGACGGAGAGGACGCAGGAGGACAAATGCTGAGGGGGTGAACAGGACCCCCGTGGGCCACAGTACGGGCACAGAACACCTTGCTCCCGGCCCTATGCTGACTCATCCCAAGGGAGACTCCCACACAGAATCTTCGCGGCCCGCAAGCGCCCCTCCCCGTCCCATAAACGTCACGTCACTGCTCTAATGTGGAGAAGGAAAGAAAGAAAAGCACGTGAAGGACAGAAAGCTTTCGTCTCTTTTACTCATCACAGCAAAGCTCCTCCCCCAGGGGAGGAGGACCCACTGCGTTGGCCAAATGATCCGGGTACCTGTCGATGCTGCTTCCTAAAGCGGGCTGGGGAGGTGGAGCTCGCAGAGGGCGCGAATTAATTAAGGCAACCGTTCCAATAAGAGGGCTTCCGGAACTCTCCATCTTCTAATGTCATGGCCCTTGTGCATTCCTGTGGACACACCGAAGCAGCGTGAATAGCATCGGACCCTCGATGGTGCTGTCCTGTGCTCTCACACTGAGGGTTGGGGCCTTTGGGAGGGATGTCAGTGCAATATTTTTGTCTCTGTTTCATAGTTCGGAAACCTGGAGCCCGGCAGTGGGTGCTCTGTGGTATAGCCCCTTGGGATGAGCTGGAGCTGGAACTGACCGGTCCCCAGCTTCTCTCCTTCAGGCTTGGCTCTTTCTTCTTTACCGCGTGTCTGCTTTAAACCTCAAGTGTGCCGTTTTCCCTGGGGTTCTAGGATGAACTGGTGGGCTCTGCTGAGTTCCCTAGGGTTTTACGAGCAAACAAGACTGGGTAAAGAGGGTGCCACGTTGTCTGCCCACCTCACCCAGAAACGGACACGTTATGCGCTTGTATTGTTTAACCTTTGTGTCCCTCTCCTTGTATAAATGTTCTCCCGGGGCATCCTTCACCTACAGAGCTGGAAACAGCACAGCCTGGAAAGCGAGGTTGACTAAAAGCTCGGATGATGTTTGGGAATCTTCGGAGAGCGTGTGTCCCTGTGAGACACCTGAATGCAGTCTCAAATAACCAAAAAGTAAGGGTGGCGGTGAAGAGCTAGTTATAGCCCTTCTGTGCTTTGCATTAAAATGATGCATGCCCCTCATGTGTCCTTGTAAGTTGCTTGGTCCTTTTCCCCACGTGCAAATGATTTTGTGCCACGTTTGCAGCGGGAAATCTCGCTAGCCCTAGGCTCAGGGTGAAGCTGGGCTGATTCTTTCAGGGATGTGGTGTGTGTCCTTGGCTGGCGCCCAGGAGAACATGCTCAGATGGTGTAGAGCAGCACGACGAAGCCCCGTCACGTGGGGCTCAAGGGGAGAGCTCCCCTCTGGCTGATCTGTAAGAGGTGGGGCTTGCTCTCAGGGGCGTTGACCCAGGAAGCAAATCTGTGTCATTGTTACAATCGTTCACATCCTGTTTCTTTTGGAAAATGACCCTTTTATAGGTTTGTCTTGGCAGCAACACCAAAACCATGCAAATTATTTGAAAAAAAAAAAAGTGGGCATTTCCAGTAATCCGGTCTGGAGAAAGCCATACAAGATCCAGCCAGCTTGCAATGAGCTTGGCTTCACCGTAGAAATGAGGTTAATGAAAGAAATGCTTTTCACCCAGGAGATGCCATGGGAATGGCCTCGATATTGACGAGGAGTGGAAGTGATTGGAGGCTACAGTGTTCTCTGTGGGGGGCTGTGGTCCTGGGCCCGGGGGCTCTGAACTTCGGCTCTCCCTCACCTGTGCCCGCAGGCTCCCCAGGAGAGGGGCATCTTTTCCATCCGAAGCGGCCACCATCTCCAAGCACCTGCCCACCACCATGTGCGGTGTGTCCCTTGCTGTCCCTCAGTGGATAGCGCTGCTGGCACCAGTTATCCAAACATCTCCCTCATCCTGCCAGCGACGGTCTTATTATAGATCTGTGTGTGTGTCTGCTTCCGCATCACACACCCATGTTTATTTTAAAGACATGTCACCTGTCTAATGAATGACTATTGTCTGGGCAGCCTTGCCTGATTTTGGATTTACTGACACTATTCTTTTAAATGAATTAGTAGGAAAAAAAAGTCAACGGGTAGAGTATTATGTGTGCTGAGTCTCTAGCTAATGATGGACTATTAAACTTACAATGTGCTTCGGAAAGCCAGGCATCTTCTGCCGTCACCCGGGGCTGGTTTTGCAGGCTTTGTTTCTATTACGTTCAGAAACAGAGAAGGAGACCATGACTAGTGCTTGGTCTCACACTTTGGAAACAAATGGATGGGGCTGATCATGGACAGAAGGAAGGAAGCCTGTCTGTCTGTAGCAACAGCAGCTGCATTTCTGTATCACCCTGCCTCCTCTGCTGTGTGCTTGTGGGCTTTTTCTTTTTCTTTTATTTTCTTTATTTTTTTAGTATGTACTATGACTGGCTATTTCTTCCTTTTCACTTTACTTTTAAAAAAATTCCAAATGGTTCCCTTTTAATATTAGACTAGGGCTTCCCTGGTGGCACAGTGGTTAAGAATCCGCCTGCCAACACAGGGGACACGTGTTTGAACCCTGGTCTGGGAAGATCCCACATGCCACGGAGCAACTAAGCCCGTGCGCCACAACTACTGAGTCTGCGAGCCACAAGTACTGAGCCCGCATGCCACAACTACTGAACCTGCATGACACAACTACTGAAGCCCACGTGCCTAGAGCCTGTGCTCCGCAACAAGAGAAGCCACCACAATGAGAAGCCTGCGCACAGCAACGAAGAGTAGCCCCTGCTCGCCGCAGCTAGAGAAAGCCAGCCTGCACACTGCAACAAAGACCCAATGCAGCCAATAAATAAATAAATAAAATAAATCTATTAAAAAATATTAGACTAAACATGTTAATTTTTTAAAAAATTAGAAAAGACTGGTTCTCAAAAAGAAAAAGCAACTATCTGAAATCCCACAGTGAAGGGATAACCACCGCTGTTAGCATTTTGGTCACTATGTCTCCAAAGAGCTTTTATATATGATACGATAGCTAATATAAAAGGATAGAGTATCCTATGTTCTCCAAAATGAGATTATATTTTACATGTGTTCTATAACCTGTTTATTTAATCTATCATGTGAACATCTTCCATGCTAATAAATTTTTGTCTACAATATCCTTTTTAGTGGTTGCAAAGCCAACTGTTTTGTGGATGTATTATTTACTTAACCAGTTTTGTTTTGAAGGGCCTATAGATTATTTTCTATTTTTGAAAAAAGTTAATATACGGAAAGCTCTGATAAGCATCCTTAGCTCACCCATCTCTGGGCACTGTTCCAGTCTTTCTTGTACCCTGATCTGAAAAAGCAATTGAAACATTTTGTCAGTGACCATCCAGACAGGCTCTATCGGTTCTCCTCTGCTCTGGCTTCTTTGCCCCCCAACCTAAACATTTTCATTAATTTCATTTAAAAGCAGGCCCCTTTCTTCTAAATTTTATTTTTATTGACTACCTGGTTCTTGTCTATTTGCCATTCTCATTTCGAGCCAATTCTCTCATCTCTGATTAAAAACAAGAAGGTAGGGCTTCCTTGGTGGTGCAGTGGTTGAGAGTCGGCCTGCTGATGCAGGGGATGCAGGTTCATGCCCCGGTCCGGGAAGATCCCATATGCCGCGGAGCGGCTGGGCCCGTGAGCCATGGCCGCTGAGCCTTCATGTCTGGAGCCTGTGCTCTGCAACGGGAGAGGCCACAGCAGTGGAAGGCCTGTGTACTGCAAAAAAAAAAAAAAAAAAGAAAAAAAAAAACCCAAGAAGGTAGAGATTCGGATGCTGAACCAGTCTCTGACTTTCAGGGACCAGGGATGGACCCAGTCCTGTAACCTGAGAAGTATCTCCTTTCCCTTCTCTGTGCCACCCCAGGGCCTTGACACCTCTCCTGGGCCTCTGCACAGCGTCCTCTGTGGTCTCAGTGGTGAGTTGTGTCTAGGTCTGTGGGGTGGGCCCCTGGGTCCCTGAATGATAAAGGAGGGTGTTATCCTGACTACCCTCGTGCTCACCTTTCATCTGTGCTCAGTTAATTTTTCAGTCAATTCCTGAACGTTTCCACTGTTTTTCTCCAGGTAGTAAATGCTGTTGGGGAGGTAGACATTTGCCTCTACCCTGTAATTTGTTTAGCTCTTTGTGCAATAGATTTCATTTAAAAAAACAAGAGGTTTATTTATTTTGACAAGTCCACGTGCCACCCTCGTGCTGTGCCATGAACATGTCATAATATAAAATGGTCCCTGCAATTAGCTCGGTGGTGCTATGACTTAGAAAATGGCTGCTTCACAATTTTGGACAATTTGAAACTCAACCAAAGCACTCTCTACAAACACCCTCGTTTATGAGATGGATGCTTCTTGAGTTTCAATGGGGGGGAGGGCAAGAGAAGCCCCCATCTCCATCTCTCACAAGCAGCGGTGGCTAGAGAACCCCCAGAAGAGTTTAGGCAAAACGTCCACAGGAACAACAGTTGGGCCGAACAAGGAAGCGCCCCTCCCGTCAGCGCCTCTGACGCCATCATCCATCTGTCACGAGTCAGGGGATAGATTCTGCTACACGGAACATCAATGGAAGACGACTTTGACTCTCTACATCCTCCATCTTTTGGTCCAGGCTTGGAATCAGATCTAAAATATACACTCACTGGTATTTCTAGTAATTTCTTCCCAAAGAGTAATTATTTTTCATATTTCTCGACATTTCTGGTGCCATTCTAGCTTTGGTTGGGATCTATTTTTTTTTAATTAAAAAACTTTAAAGTTATGGGATAAAGATACAGCCAACAGTAAGCCCCCTTCCCTTTCTTCCCCACATTTCTCCAGGTGTTCTGGAGGGTGTGTGTGATGGTGTACTTTGCAGACATAAATCACACACAGCATTACAATAGCACCATAAACTCTACATTTGCTTTAAAACACCACCAAAACATCTGACTGAGACAATTCGGAGGCTGGTTTTATGTCTTTGTGATGGTTAAGTAAAAATAGAGAGACCATGTTATTGTCTGTGTTTGGTAAAATGTCTTGCTCATTTAACATGCTTTATAAATAATAACATTAATAATAGTGCAGCTGAATCTCTAAATGTCTTCTCAATTTTTTTTCTCTCGCCAAGTTCGAAACCAGCCTTTCATTCTCTCCTCTTCCCACTCACCCTGGCTTTTCATGGCAGCTTAATGAGTTACTTTCATCTAAAATATATTGTTGTGTTCTTCATATACACGTCTTATTTATATCTACCTCTTAAGGATGATTTTACAATTTGCACTTTGGAGAGTCAGAGCTAGCAATATCACCACTCTGGGGCTCAGAGAGGTTAATTAACTTATCAAATGTCACCCCATGAAAAGTGGCAGAACCAGGATTGGAACTTGCATCTGTCTAGTTCCAAAGACTGACTGTTTTCTTCGCTCTGGGGCTTTGCTGCTTTAATGCTCTGGGGGCCTCAGACTCGACAACTTAACGACAGCTGGGGTCTTGTCCAGTGCTACAGAGCACCTGGGGGTCACTGGGAGCCTTTTGCACAACGTGCATGCTGCTTTCTGGGGACTCAAAGTCATTGTTAATAAATGCAGCCACCATACGCCTTGTCCACTTTGCCGTCCACTTTGCCAGCAGGTTCTGTGAGCTCGTGTCACAGGCCACACAGCCAGCATTGCGCGGTTACGGGTGTCGGTCGCCTGCACGTGATGGAAAGGTGGCCCCGTTCATTCATTAAGAGGCTGATCACACCTGGACAGGACAGATGTGGTTTCTGGTTCCGGAAGCCCAGCACCCAGATGGACAAGCGGGCTGCACTGACACACATGTTGTGATACGTGAGTGGACGGGAGGGCAGGTGTCCTGAGCATCAGCTGAGCTCTCTGGGAGGGCTTCCCAAGAAGGGATGCCTGGTTCCCGGGCCAAGACTTGAGAGGCGAGGGAGACTGGAAAGGGACTGAATCAGGTCTGGGAAGATCCCACATGCCGCGGAGCAACTAAGCCCGTGTGCCACAACTACTGAGCCTGCGCTCTAGAGCCCGCGAGCAACAACTACTGAGCCCACGCGCCACAACTACTGAAGCCGGCGCATCTAGAGCCTGTCCTCTGCAACAAGAGAAGCCACCGCAGTGAGAAGCCCGTGCCCCGCAACAAAGAATAGCCCCCCGCTCGCCGCAACTAGAGGAAGCCCACACACAGCAACAGAGACCCAGTGCAGCCAGAAATAAATAAATAAATAAATATGTATTTTTAAAAAGAGGAAAGTGAAGGTAAAGTTTTGCTTTTCACTTTTCCTGTTTTCAGAAAATGATGGATGTGAATTCAGGGGTGACCCAAAGCCTCTGCACCAACAGTGGATTTGTGGAGAGTCACTGACAGGTGAGCTGGTGTGGAGAAGCCTTGGCGATTCTCTGTGTCCTCACCTGAACACAGCCCTTCTCCCTCCTGAGGTGAAGGCGAACAGGACTTCTCAGTGCCTTTATCCAGGTAACCAACTGCACCACACTGAGAAGACGGCTGGGTTCCCTTCTTAGATCACACCCCGTCACACCCTCAGGCTTGTGACCAATCTTAAGCTCGTGTGAGAACTGATGAATAGGAAGACCTGGCTTTACTTTCTGCTTTTTCTCCTGGCATCCTCGCCTTCTTAATTTCCCCTTCCTCCCTTTTTTCTGAAAAAGAGAAAGGAAGCAAAAAGATCGACTGCCACTTGCCTAGTCCAGGATCATGGAGGAGAGTAAAGCCTTTGGGATGAGACCGTGAGCTCCTGCCCCGAGGGGAGCGGCGAGTCAGGAGTCTGTGTATTGGGAAAGGGAGGTGAAGAAGAGAGACATGTGCCTTAATCCACAAAGGAGTAGTAGCGCCACATCCCTTAAAACAGTGTGGAGATGAGTGCAAATATGTTTGAAATGTCAGCTCTACCCAGCACATGGAAAGGCTAAGAGAAGAGAGTGGGTGTCAATGGCATAAAAAGAACGCTGCTCCTGGTCTCAGTGTCCACCGCCAGACCCCCCTGTGTGTTCCGTGTTTGGTCGGAAGGGCTAGAATTTCCCGAAATCTCAGTGGGGAGTGCAAAGCCCGATTCCTCCCCTTTTCTCATCTCACCTCTGTGGCTCTCATCTGATCAGGTCTTACACATACGTGCCATGTGCAGTAGGTGAAATCTTTGCCCCCAAAGAAAACTGATCCTCTGTGGTAGGTGTTCTATGGAAGTTTGATCTGCCTTTCACTGTAATTTCAGAGGTTTAAGCAGCATTGCTTGAAGAGACTCTTCTAGAAGTTCAGCATCCCAGGGTCTGCAATGTCATCTGGCAGCCTTTCTTAAACTGGCCATATACACCCCGCTCTTTATGACTTTTGAGAATGCATTCCAAGTTAGGAATGAGATCAGGGTGGGGGACTGCTGCCTGAGAATAAAATTGAAGACACAGCCACGAGAGCAGCAACACATGATTTTAAATTATTTATGGGGATAAAATACCATTCGTGGCCTTTATCCGATGCCACGGAAACGACATGATTCAGATCCCTAAGATGGGCCAGGGTAACCCTTGAGCAAAGAAGAGAATCAAGGATGAATTGTCTTTTTTCACTCAGCTGAAGGCAGAACTTCCTCTTATTTTTATTGTAGTTTTTTTGTATTTAATATACAAGAATTTGACAAAGTACTACAGTATAATCATCTAATAATATCCATTTTACCCCATAAAATTATTATATCCAGTCTTAAAATGTTAAATATGTCACTGTTACAAGTGAGTAACATAAAACTCAGTTTATAATATTAAAGCTCGTAACGTGACACAATGTTATCAATCACATTCCCTGTAATATTACACTTTCCCCATTTTTCTTTAATTTTGCATTTTTAGTGTAACAAATTGAGATTAAAGTAGCAGCTCTTGTTCATAATCTCTTGGCAGTGAGTGGCAGAGAAGTTACAAGTAGAGTGATGACAAAGCAAATCACACGAATCCCTAATATTTAATAATGTTTCAAATAGATTACTGAGATTTAAGATCCTGAGCGGTAATCAGCCCTGGATCAGTGTGGAGGGTACAGTAATTACAGGGTCGTTGCATTAGACCACTTTTGAATAAATCCAGGCCATTAGAGAAAGGCTTGAATTAAATTGTGTAGCTTGGAAGAAATTGAGATATTCCTCTTGGAAGGTTTCAGTTTTCTCTGTTTTTTTTATGAACTCTCTGAATATTTTACTTTAAAGATTGAGCAGCCTGACAAACATGGAGTTATTTTTTAAATAAGCAGGTTAATATAGCTTAACACAAAGGACTGCCTCTCTGTATCTTCCCTTGGAACACTCAAAAGGCAAAAATATTTTCCTGTGAGTGTTTAAAAATGTGCCAGTGTACTCACTTGTTATGTTTCCTAAGACAACAGAGCTGTAAAAAATTGCCTTTTAAAATTTTCCTAATAAACAGGGGGACATCTTTTAAAAGTTGTTGAGATTGGTTCTGAATTGAGGACTTTTAGATAATTACATTTTTAAAAATGTACAGTTAGCCGGACTTTCTCTTGGCCATCATACACACATCAGTTACTTTGTAATTAGTTATATAGCATCATCTAGGTCATCTCGTCAAACTTTTCCACCCAAGTCGTAAACCCAGCAGTATCAGCCTCTGCGTTGTGTGCTCCAAGCAACATTTAACCTCTCAAGAAAGAGGTACTTTCGTGGAAGCTTTGGGTAAATTTACCGTAGGTGCAATAGCATTTGACCCGATTAGTCACTTGGCAAAATGAGTGTGAGCTTTCCAAACAAAAAAAGGACTCCCTGTGTGCTGTAATTTTCACACTGAAGTTGAACGTTCTCCTCTGCACACATCTTGAATGTATCCATTTCACCTAAAGTGTGTCTCTGAGAATTTTTATGGCCAAGAAATGGAGACGCTGGCTACCGTGCTATGAGAAGACCCCGTGAGTTCTCCTCCATTATTACCAAGAGTCTTTGCTGTTGCCAAGGAGAAGCCTCATGCATCTACAGCAAATTCAGAATTGGTTGCATAAGGCTACATAATGATATTTACCAGGGAGCTTTGTTGTCACACTCCTGTAAATGACCACAGCCAAGACAAAGTCTTTGCCTGCCTTTCCAGAGAGGGTTACCAGCCATGAGCCCCAAAGGACACAAGTAGGTTTTACACGGTTTTTGAGCGCTGGGTACGAGCCACATTGTTAGACATGGAGACACGACCATTGTTCACATCATACAAGTACTTTCTGTGTCTATAAAGAAAATGCTGCAGAAAGGGTTAATTTTCTTGTGGAAATGGGAGAATTGAGGATGTCACGGGGTCGGGGGGTGACACTGGGAGTTTGCAGAACCGTGAAGGAGGGAGGCGGGGAAGGGGGGTGACCCTGGCAAGGTATTAGGGATTCAGGGATAGAGCAGTTTCTAGAATTTATCCCACGACTCAGCTACTGTGTTGGAAACAGTGGTGACATGTGACGGGAAGCCCTTCCTGTGCATAAGCTCATTGACCCTCACAACAATTTCATAAAGCACGTCCTATGATGCCCATAATATTGATGAGGAAACCGTGCCTTTGGAGCCAGAGCTGATGGCCTGAGTCTCGAGTTAGTGGTGTGGCCGGGAATCCCCCCCAGGGCTGTCTGACCCAAGAGAGGAGTCTAAAGTGAGACAATCTACAAAGTGCAATTTTAAAATATATTATTTAGGCCTCTTCTATGTGGTGTTAAAGCAATGGTTCATGCAACTGAAGATTTAGTTGGGTAAAGGATTAGTTAAACTGGATTGACCTCATATAAAGGAAGAAAATGTAAAGGAAGAAATAAAGTTGGTGAGGAAGAGGAACTGCATATACACATATTTAAATGATTGAAATCCATATGTATGTATATATATTCCAGTTTCCTGTTGCTGCTGGAACAAAGTACCACAAAGTTGATGGTTTAAAACAACACAAGTTTTATCTTATAGTCCTGGAGGTCAGAATCTGAGATGGGTCTCACAGGCTATGGTCAAGGTGCTGGCAGAGCTGTACTCCTTCCAAAGTTTTCTGGGGAAGAACCTGTGTCTTTGCCTTCCCAACTCCCAGAGGCCCCTGCATCCTTGGATGGCGGCCCCTTCCTCCGTCTCAAAGCCAGCGGCCTGTTGCCTTCCAGCTGCTCTTTGCAGCTGCTTCCGACTTCTCATCTCTGACCCTCCTGCCTCCTTCTTTCCCTTATAAGGACCCTTGTGATGACATTGGTCCCTTCAGGACAACCTTGGACCATCTTCCCACCTCAAGACCCTTAACTTCATCACATCTGCAAAGTCCATTTTGCCAGGTAAGGTGACATAGTCAAAGGTTCTAGGATGAGGATGTGGTCATCTCTTGGGGGGTGGTGTGTTGTTCTGCCTGGTACAATACCTACAACAATATATAAACACCACAGTGTACATAAATATCATGATGTGCATTTCTTTATATGCTGATTAACATTTCACACACATAACACACTGACACCTGTTGATTATCTATTATTTTTCTGCCCTTAACATTTTCAACTATTTTTTTAAAATTAATTTATTTATTTTTGGCTGTGTCGGGTCTTCGTTTCTGTGCGAGGGCTTTCTCTAGTTGTGGCGAGCAGGGGCCACTCTTCATCACGGTGCGCAGGCATCTCACTATCGCAGCCTCTCTTGTTGCGGAGCACAGGCTCCAGACGCACAGACTCAGTAGTTGTGGCTCACGGGCCTAGTTGCTTCGCGGCATGTGGGATCTTCCCAGACCAGGGCTCGAACCCGTGTTCCCTGCATTAGCAGGCAGATTCTCAACCACTGTGCCACCAGGGAAGCCCAACTATTTTTTTTTTTTGATAGAGTGTTGTCAAGACATTGTGTTTTTATGAGGACACAGCTGGTAAGAAAATTAAGGGATTGAAAAGCCTGCTCTCCACCATCGTGGGCAAGTCACGCTGTCCTTAGGCCTTGCTTTTCTCGCTGGTAAAGTGAGGACACTGGGTTTCTTATAACTCTGAATTTCTAAATCTGTGCTGCACTTCGATTCATGATCTAATCACAAACCACTTACCACTTTGAAGGGTTTGCAACAGTGACCCTGGTTCAGAGTGTGGGTATAAAAGCTAATATTTCCCGAGTCTGCTTTTGTCGCTCCTGGATTTGGTCTCTGAGTGTAACTTCCTGCCGTGTGGTCTGTCACCATCTCAGATCTCTCACCCTTTACCTCCGGGCCCCTCGTACGTGCCCGGGTACCATTGCCCAGCCCCCAGCAGGATCAGGAGTTCTGATGGTGCGGCCTCCTACCTATGGTCCTGCCCCAGTGTTTTGTCACCGATAACCTCCATGTATAAGAAGCTTGCCTAGCATTAGGTGAGCTGTGTGAGGCCCCAGAGGAAAGCCAAGTTAACTGGGGGCAACAGGAGTCTACAGTCTGCTTCAAATAACTAGTCCAGTCAGCTAGTCCCCAGCAGGACTGCTGCCTGGGCTAACATTCAATCTGGGTATAAAAGTTACATTCATGACTCTCACTGTGCATTTTATGGGCTCTTGGAGTATAAAGCAGAGTGTTTTCGTGAGTTCTCAAAGGTCTGTTCCATATCTTCTCTGCACCAAGGTCCCGTGAAAGAGGGACAGAGAACTATTCAGAGAACAGACTCTTTTTATATAATCGTTTTGAACTTCAGCGACTTGGTGATTTTCTCGCCAGGTAGGAGTGTTTTCTAGAGAAGGGGGAAGAAGATAAATGTTGAGGAACAGGGTGTGTTTGGGTAGAAGAGTGTAATTGTGTGTTGTCACCGTGGTTGCCCTGGTCGAGCAAACATCCGAGCACACGTGAACCCAGAGGGAGGCAGCCCTTCCCTGGGTGTTCACCTCAGTCACCATGTAGAGGAAAGAATGTGTATTTGCACTGAATTGTAAAAATTGGCCTGACACACGTCTGTGTGGCAGGGTGGTTCTTGTGCAGGCATTTTCCTCTTGGACTCGGGGCCTGGTCTTTGATGGGAATATTTTGAAGGGGAGACCAAGTGTTGGTCGAAAACCGAAGTCTGTGCACACGGGCCTTCCTTCGGTGCACACGGCCAAGAGCCGCACCGGCCAAGCGCTCCATCAGTATAATGGACTAAGTGTCGTGTGCAGCTTTGTTTTCTGAAGCAAAAGCATTTGTATCTGTTTCTGAAACTGTCAGGGATCAGTCAGGCAAATATTCCCTTGAAAACGAGAAATACACGTTTCTAAAGCTCAACCAAACTTAGCCCTCTCTGCCGTAAGGAGTAAATTCAAGGCAAAGCTGTGCTCCAGTGTGGAGCGTTTTTGAGAGTTGCTCCGACCTGGAGTCCTAACTGATGTGTGAAATAAATAAGTCCTCCTCCCCTTTTACATCAGCACCCAGGCACCTTCATCAAATCCATGGGCTGCGCAGGAAGACCCACTTTTCATCCGAAGGCAAGGCACCCGAGAATTCAAGGCACCGGGTGGGTGAAGGAGCCGGGGTGTTGGGTTCCAGGCTTCCCGCCTTTGCTGTCGAAAGGGGAAGGGATGTGGTCACACCAGGCAGAAGATGCCGTCCAGGTGCTGAGCACAGGCCGTCCACAGACCCGGAGAGGACGGCCTCGTCCCAGGTTCTGCGAGGAGCCCGCCGCGACAGCACAGCACTCCTCAGCCTGCCCTTCCTTCGTGTCCAGAATCTTCCAAACCGCCTGGCTTGGAGCTCTGCACACAGCTGCTTCCTCCCCCTTTCCTCTGCACGCTCCCCACTCATGCGGCCTTTAATGACCAAGATGGAGGTAAAATCCTTCTACAGAAATGGCGAGTGTTTGTTTACTTTTAAATAAAACGTTAGGATTCACTTTTATGAATAAGGAAGCAAAGTGACCCAACTCTCTGCCCACGTGCACACACAGTGAGCTGTTGGGACTTGGCACCTGTGTGAAAACGCTCGTGGATGCCTATCAGAGCCGTGTTCGTACCCTCGAAAGAGTGGACAGACCGCAGTGCTGAAGTCCATTGGACTTGCCTGGTTGAACGGAACGACGCTAGTGCTTGTGGACTTCCGGGTGTTCTCCCTTTCCTCTCATACTATGTTCACAGCCTGTCTATTCTGGGGAGGCTTGAGTTGTTCCCAGAGGTTTACAGAATGCTCAGCTGCTGCCGACGTGAGCTGAGGTCTGAGGGCGGTGCTGAGAACGGCCCCGCTTGCAGGATCTAGGTCTGCTCTTTTGGTCAGATATTTATTCTTCTCCTTTGCATGAACGCTTTTGACTTTGGCAGACTCTGTGACTCCCCATAGCGATAAAAGTGTGTCTCGGAGTGGATAATCCTAAACTGAGAATAATCCTCAAGCCGTCTGCGTCTGTTTTGGGAAGGCATGTTCGTACCTGCATTGTAATAAGAGACAAGAAGACTACACAGCCCATAACAAAGCTGGATACGGCCAGTCTGTTTCTGAAAGTGGCGAGAATCAGCCTTTTCACTGTATTTTGTCATTCGGACACAATTTATTGCCCCCTTCATGCTCGGCTGGGGGAGGGACATTAAACTCTTTTGGATCAGATATTTTCAGAACAAGGGGCTCTTCAATGAGGCGATCACCTCCTTGTGTCCTGTCCATCACAACCGAGATACAAAACATGAAACCAATGAAGGGAGAGGAAATACACACCTGTAATGACCTCGTGGTCAAAAGCAACGGCCTGAGGTCAGACCCAAGTTCAAATCTCTTTCTTGCCATCATCAACCTCGCTGTGATTTTAGACAAGTTAATTTCCCTCTCTGAACCTCAGGGTCCCCAGCTGAGAATAAAATTTCCAGCTCTACAGACGTTATAACAGTGAGTCTTAAGTAATATGGTGGAAATAACTTAGGTAGCACCATTATTGGCATATAGTAAGGGCTTAATAAATGATAATTTTACTTCACAAACCAGCTTCCTGTCTGCAACACATATGCAGGAGTCAAAACGAAAAAGTCTGAATGCTTCTTATGCTAAAGTGAAGATTCCTTGCCGAGAAAATGTGTATTATTTCAACCATACTTGTTTCTCTAACCAAGCTAAAGAATTAACATGTTTTTCTAGAAGCTAGGGAGAAAGCATTACTTGTTAACAATATATTTTCTAACTAATATAATGCAAAGATGATATTCTTTGATTTTATGGATTGAATTATAATATGATATCATTTGCTGTCTCAGGTGTTTTGAAAACATAGCTCTATTAGATACATATACTTTGTTTACAAGGTTCTGGGTGGACAATCAGAAAGATGCAAAAAGGTTTTGAGAAAAGAGAGGAATAGGGTTGGAAAATGGGAATAAGAAGGAATATTAGGTGAAAGAATAGAAGCAGGTTATGAGTAAAGATCTGAAGAGGAAGTAGGGGAAGGATGTCAGCCCTCCTGTGTCTGGAAGGAGTGTTGTAAATGTCCACAGGACTCACCCACTCTGGTCTTCTCAACTTTGTCCTGCTTCTTACCCCTGTGCGTCTACCAGCCCTGTCATTTTTATGGGTGGGAGACAGATTCCCACTTTCATCATCCAGGGCAGACTGGACAGCTTCAAAACATAAAATTTAAAAATACCCTTGTTTCTCTATTGAACCAAACATATTTTAAACGATGCTCAAAAGCTTCAGGTGGGAATTAAGATACGTGAGAGAGAAAATCCTTCTTGAAATATGAAGTTCCACTAGGCATCCACACGTGCGAATGTCCCGGGAGAGAGACCATTTGGGGAAGAAGATAACAATAACATATCTGGGGCTTCCCTGGTGGCGCAGTGGTTGAGAATCCGCCTGCCGATGCAGGGGACGCGGGTTCGTGCCCCGGTCTGGGAGGATCCCACATGCCGCGGAGCGGCTGGGCCCGTGAGCCATGGCCGCTGAGCCTGTGCGTCCGGAGCCTGCGCTCCGCAACGGGAGGGGCCACAGCAGTGAGAGGCCCACGTACCACAAAAAAAAAAAAAAAAAAAAAAAAAAACAATAACATATCTGTCTTTTCAAAACCACAGTGCAGCTCGAGCAGCAGATTAAGGGAGATTTCTAAACTCTGTTTCTGACGAAGTCCAGGAGATTCCTCCGTTTCACTGGTAGAGGAATTCGATGCTCTGTTTCTTGGGAGACCTCTACCGTACCTCATGGACACATTTTCTAGGTTAAATTTTATTAAAAAAAAAAAAAAAGACTCAGCAAAGTAACCTGGAGTTGATAGATCTGTTGGGCCACTGTTTCAGTACTGGAGTATGGCGGGCTTCAAGAGTCTACGCAGCAGCAACAAGCCAGCCGAAGACTCCGCACAGCTAGTGGAACAATGTGATTTGGCAAATTAAAAAAAAAAAACAGCATACATTGACCATGCCACATAAACAGGAGATGCTCCGTTATTATCGAACATCCCAGAGTCCTGACTGGTGATCTCTTCCTATACAATGATGCAATAATTCAACGATGTTCTCACAAATTCCAGTAAATTTCCACCAGTTCAACTCTTATTGAGGCCATTAAATCAAGGCTGATTTGGACATAAATATTTCTCTTATACGGTAACATATAAATGGGATCAGATGGTCAAGGTAGTTCGGGTAAGTGGCAACTATTAATTTTATTGAAAAGACCTCCTTGGGTTGATGTTACTGGTTTGAACGACTTGCCCATCTTTAAGGGGTTAACGGCATCCCATTAATGGAACCACCATCACGAGACAAAGTCATATGGTTTAATGCACCCTGCTTTGAATTCAGAGTTCATGCAGAGTCTAGACTAAAGGCCAAACGAATTTACAGCATTTCATGCATTTCCATGGAGGAACACTTTTACTGAAGGATATGTAAATATTGCACTAATCAGGGGTTCTGGAATTCCAACTGCCATAAAAGGTTATGACCCAAAGCTCTGTTAATATAGGAGTGAAGGCGTAGTCTACATCCTTCTGAATGACAGCTAACATGGGGTGTTTTGCATGCAAAGTCACCTCTAATAAATGACCTCTGCTCTTTTCTTTTCGAACCTGTGACAGTAATGAACGGGAAAGGAGGAGCCTCCTACTCAGGCAGTGTTATTTACACCTAAACACAGGAAAGTCTTGCACGAGTCTTGGCTTCCATTCAGGAAGATGGAGGGGCACAGAACTGATCGCAGAGGACAATTTATTCTCTTGCATTCTGGGGGCTTCCCAAGGAGCTCCAAGGAAAAGGGGAAGACGTACATGTGCGAAGGTGTTAAAACAAGTGTTTCATTTCCTGAAGAATCCGTTCCGTTGGAGGGTAGGGATGCCGTCTTGGAATGTTGATAAAACCTTTCTTGCTCTGAGAGCCCCTGACCTTTACCCTGTCAGATCTGTGTCTCTTGCAGGGGAAGAGGGTGTTTCAGCAGCTTAGGATCCCCTTGGGGCTGCTTTCACGTGCACAGAAGGTTCTGTTATTTTCCCAGATTTCAGCTGGATCCAAAAAGTCACGTATCTCCTTAAGAGATGGAGAGCTACTCCTCTCCCCAATGGGACAGGGTTTTTCTGTATTTTATCTTTTAAATCTGGTCAAAGATCCATTCTATTTGCCTTTTTTTTTTTTTTTTTTTTTTTGCTCAAAACATTTGACCAGTGCTTTGTCAGGCCTCCCTAGACGTGAAGCTGTGTCAGGCCCATGGCCGTGATTATGTTGGGGGTTTCAGAGGAAACATCTTGTGGTGTTTGGCCAAAATTTTGCTTTCCAAAATTTAAGTCAGGCTACTACCAGTTAGATCTCTTTGGATTTTATCTCATGATTTCTTTCCAAGTCTCAGGTTTGTGCTGTCTTAGTATTTTGGGATGCTTGTGTAACGCTAGGTTTTCATTTTCCCAGAAACTCTTCCCCTTTTTGCTGCTCAGCTGTGAGCTTTCCTCCACTCAGCCTCTTTCCGAGGCTGCGATTTGTCTGTGCACTTCTCATCTCCACAGAGCTGGTTCTTTGAGCTACCCTTGGGAAAATGTTACCCCTTGAAGTTCAGTGGTCTTCTTTTAGGTATTTACAAAAACCCCACATCCGGTTTCCCTGCCTCAAAGCTCCCCTCTAGGCACAGGGTCTGTGACTCTGTCTATTTGGGGTGGCTGTTTTGTGGGCTTTGGGTAGTGACCCAGGGCCTTTGGATTCGGATTTAAAACCTGACCTGAGATCCGGGGTGTATGGGAAGAAGCAACCTCACAGTTGGATTCTCTAGGCTGTACCTCTGAAATCAAGGCACTCGCTGAGCAGTTTGACTGTTAATGGAGAAACCCCTCCTGGCCTTTTAGGTCAGAATCATTCCTTCCGGACCTCGGAGTGTGAATAACAGCTGACCTTGAAGCCGAATCTGACTTCTGTTCCCTGACACCGAATTAAGTCTCGGAGACAGAGTTTTGGGTGAAGTAGAAAAGAATAGCTTTATTGCTTTGCCAGACAAAGGGGACCACAGCGGGCTCATGCCCTCAAAACTGTGTGTCCCGACCTGGAGGGGGTAGTGAGGAGTTTTATAGCCATGGTTCAAAGGGGGCGTGGTCAGCTTGTGGACATTCTCCTGACTGGCTGGTAGTGAGGTAATTGGGAGTCGGCATCATCAACCTTCTGGTTCCACCAGTCTCGGGTCTATGTGCACGTGGGCAGCAAACAGTTAACTTCTCCCACCTGGCAGGGGTTTCAGTAACTGTAAAACAGCTTGAAGATATTGTTCTGTGTATCCCTTGAGGGGGGACCAGGACCCTCTCCAAGGCTGCGCTATTGTTTCTCTTGACTGTTCCTCCCGGGTCTCTGCATCCGCTCCCTTCCCTAATTAACAACTGTTTGGACCTGCCCATTGGAACTCAGGAAAGGTCTTGGAGGCTGAATGAAGCCTATTTCCTATAATCAAGAAACGGGGGACACAGAAAAGCTTTTATGCCCAGGAGCCCCACGGGGCCCTGCTTGGTTTCAACCTGCAACCCACATGGAATCACCTTCTTACCCTAAAGAAAACTCTTCCATGTACACTACAGGACCAATGAAATATAGGCGAGGAGAGAGAGGGAAGGCATTTACTTTGGTCAGATTAAGAGTGAATCACACAAGTCTCTTTATGCTGTTCCTTCCGTGTTTCAAGGACTGGGCTCCTCTGTTAGACATTTCGATGAAAACAGCCACGTTGGCCTCAATCCTCCACAACCCACGTCCTTAGGGAGAAGCAAACGTTTAGTCTACTGTGTAGGCTCAGTGCTCCTTGTGTAGACCTGTGTTTAGATTCAGTAAGCATTTATAGTGTGACTTGAGCCTGGCTGGCACCAGACCAGGCAACTTGAAGCAGGCGAGGAATGAACCTCTTGCCCCCATAAAGCTAGATTCTTGATCCTTTGGGTGGAGAAAAATAGCCATCACCAAATTCATGCTAAGAAAAGGTTTACACCTTGATTTACCCTTAGTCTTTCATAGTGAAGTAATCTTTGTGTTTTCTTTGTTCCATTTTTTAAACTTGAATTTATTGGTGGAACATAATGATACATACATAATATTCCACAATTACATATGTGAGGCTGCACAATATTTCAATCTGAGACTGTGTCTTGAGAAAATAAATTACATTCAAATTCTACCTCTGCACATGCAGACCATTTCTGTGGACTCTACACAGTACAATGCTCATCCCAGCCTGAGGTTTTATCATCTGGGGTTTTTGCTTTGGAATAATGCAAGAAAACTTTACCATTAGCTTGAACAGAACTTCACTTTGATAGCAAATGTGCTACAAAATCTGTATAATACAATCTCAGGGCAAATAATTTGGGATTATGTGCATGGATCTTCCTAAGTGTTTGAAGAATCCATGAATTGAGCAAATATATGGGCTTGGTAAATTCTTTCTGCATAAGAAATTTAGACTATTCTGTCCAACTAATCCATTTATCCTCCTGTGCTCACATTTGTTTCAGTGTTCTTTCTGTTCCTCCTTAATTCAAACATTCAAATAGTTTATTTTCTTATAACTAAAGAAGTAACTGGAGACAATAGATGTTTCAAATTTGTATCTTCCCTTCAATTATTTCTTCATTATAATTGTATCTACTTATTGTGATGCTGGAAGATCTCAATCATGTGAACAAAATGCTGAATGGGTCAACTGGAAAGGAGCTTCATCTTGGTTGTTACAGTTTTTTTCTAAAGTTATCCTCCAGAACCAGAGCAAATTATAATTTTATTCAGAGATGCAAAATGTCCTCCTTACACATATGCACTTGTAGTCAAATTTCGAATCTGGGTGACAAAATAACCTCTGATTGAGCATTACTATCTTAGATCAAGGAAAAATGACATTTCTGACATGGCCCAGGTGAGGACTTCTTTTTAGCTGGGATGACAGAATAAAGAAGACAGCTGAGCAGAGACCAGTAGAACTACAGTAGACCCATCATAACATATAACATGGACAGCAATAAACTGCTGTTTCTGTAAGCAGCTGCAATCTTTGGGACCATTTGTTACGAGGAATGACCAAGTAAGAGCTGACTGATACACGTAGTCAGCACAGGCCTGAGGCACGTGCTCTTCCATGAGTCGGAGGACAGAATCAACTCTGTGGAATTATGTGGTTAAGAATGGAGAGATAGGGGCAGGACTTCTGGAAAGACAGACTGAAGACCTCCTTAGATTTGTTTGTAGCAGACAGAATAATGGCTCCCCAAAGATGGTCATGTTCTAATTCCTGGAATCTGTGAATATGTTAATTTACATGGCAAAAGGGGTTTTGCAGATATGATTAAGTCAAGGATCTTGAGTTGAGGGATGATCCTGATTCTCTGGGGAGGGGGGCAGTATAATCACAAGTCATGTAAGTGTGGAAGAGGGAGACGGGGGAGTCAGAATCTGAGAAAGAGATGTGACGGTGGAAGCAGAGGTTGCAGAGGCATGATTGGTGGCTGTGAACATGGAAGTGGCCACCATCCAAGGAATGTGTGTAGCTGCTAGAAGCTAGAAAATTCTAGAAAACAGATTTTCCCCCTAGAGCCTGCAGAATGAATTCAACCTTACTAACATCTTGATTTTAGTCCTGAAAGACTCCTTTCAGACTTTTGGTCTTCAGAACTAAGATCATATATTTGCGTGGTTTTAAGCCACCTCATTTGTGCTAACTTGCAGCAATGGGAAAGTCATATGCCACTCCTCTATAAAAGCAAAAAAAAAGAGGGGGGGCATGCAAAATCAACTTCTTCAGAACTCCAGAAATTAACCAATGGTTTGCAACCATCTGAGAGGCATGGGAAAAAGAAAATGGTTCTTGAAGGGGCCCAGATATTGGACTTTCTAGGCAAAGATTTTAAATTAGCTATTACAAGTAAGTTCAAAGAACTAAAGGAAATCATGTCTAAAGATTGAAGGAAAGTATGATTAAAGAATTAAAGAGAGTGTATTTGTCTCATTATTAACTTGAAAGAGTTATTTATATGTTCTGGAGACAAATACATCATCAGACATTTGTTTTTAAGTCTTTTCTTGTAGCCTATATGTTCTCTTAACAGTGATTTTTTTTATAATTTCAATTTTTTTTATTGGAGTATAATTGGTTTACAATGTTGTGTTAGTTTGTGCTGTACAGGGAAGTGAATCAGCTATATGTATACCCATATCCCCTCCCGTTTGGGCCTCCCTCCACCCCTTGATGAGCAGAAGTTTTCAGTTTTGCTGAAGGCTAATTTATCTTGTTTCTCCTTTATAGTTATCACTTTCTAGTGTCCTAGGTACATGCTGCTTCTCAAATTAATTTTTGTGTATAGTGTAAGGCATAAGGTTGAGGGTCCTTATTTTTTTCAACAATTTTTTTTCCAATTTTTGCAGAACCATTAAAAAAAGACTTTTCTTTTCCCCATTTAATTATTTGAATGTCCTTTTCAAAACTATTTGATTACAGAAATGTGGGTCTCTTTTGGGAATCTATATATTTTTAAAGAAACCCTTTTTCCTCTCTTTATGCCAACACTATACCCTCTTGATTAAAGTAGCTTTATAATAATATTTGAAGTCAGGTAGTGTGAGAATCAGGTTTGTTCCTCTTTTTTTTCAAGATTTTTTTTTTTTTAATAACTGGGTTCTTTGCATTTCTGTATACATTTTAGGAGCAGTTTGTGAATTTCTATTGAAAAACATGGTGAGATTATGATTTGGAATGAACTAAATCTATACATGAATTTGTGGAAAATTGATCTCTTAACAATATGGAGGATTCTAACTCATGAACATTGCATATCTCTACTTTTTATATATTTCTGGATTTAATTTGCTCAATTGTATTAATAATTTTTGTGTCCATGTGAGATATTAATCTATACTTTTCTTTTCTCATGTCTTTAAAAGCTTTGTTATGATAATTATCTTGGCCTCATAAAATGCTTTGGGAAATGATCTATCCTGTATTTCTGAAAGAGCTTATATAAAATTGGTTTAAATTTTTTTGTAAATATTTGATAGAACAGACTGGTGAAAAAATGCGGGCTTGAGATTTTCTTTATGAGGAGTTTTGATAATTTGAGGTAATAGAATATATATATATATATATATATATATATATATATCCAATTCCTGGCAAGAGGTCCTAAAACCCTTGTAATTTCCTAAGTGATAAGACCACTAGGAGAATCTTTTATCCTAATATTTGGTCTTTGATCCTGGTTTCTGACACTGAGTTCCTAAATCCTTAGAATAATCTGGGTGATAACAGTGTCTTTGGTTCTAAGGAGGTGAGTCTTGGTGGGCTCCTGGATGGGGGTCAGTCACCAGAAAGACCAATCCGAGATTAGAAGCTTGGAATTTTCATCCCAGCCCCCCTTTCTCCATAGAGGGGACAGTGGCTGGAAATGAATCCATGATTGATCATGCCTACATGATGAAGCCCACATAAAAATCCCCAAAGCGTGGGATTTGATTAGATTCCAGGAGGGTGAACATGTGTAGGTGTTGAGAGGGTGGCTAGCTCAGAAAGGGAGTGGAAGCTCCACCCCTTTCCACTTAGCATCCCTATGTGTCTCTTCCTTCTGAGTGGTCATCCATATCCTTCATCACATCCTTTTATGAAAAACTGGTAAATAGCAAGTAAACTGTTTCCAGAGTTCTGTGAGCCATTCTAGCAAATTAATTATACTTTTTATTATTATTCAGTTCAAAATATTTTCTAATTTCCTTTATATTGAGTCTTATTGTTATTTTAAAATGTATTGACATGTGTCACCTGCTGTATTAGTCAAGGTTCTCCAGAGAAATAGGATATTTATATTTATCTATATCTATCTCTATATCTATATCTCACATCATGGCTTATAAATGATTTTGGTGAGTCCAAAAATCTGATGGGCGGGGTCAGCAGGCTGGAGAGTGGGGATGTAACAGGAAAGAGCTAAATCGGACTCCATGTTTGGTCTGTGTATTTGACTTTAACCTTTGCTTTTCATTGCTTTTGTTATATAATCATATATAATGGCCTGCCTCAGGGAACCCTGCCCCTCTGCCTGAATATTAAACCAAAGTGCCTTTGTACATCTGGACCCTGTCCACCTGTGGATGGATGCAAGAAAGAAGAAATTAACACATCCCCTCCCCAAGACTGGCCATTCCAGGGGACATTTGCAAAACTTATGACCTTTTTACTTTACTTCCTCATCTCCTCCCCATCTCTGTGCTATAAAAGAAACCAGCATTCAAACCCCAATAAGATGGTTTTTCAGAGACGCTAGTCTGCCATCTTCTCAGTCTGCTGGCTTTCTGAATAAAGTAGTATTCCTGGCCTCAACACCTTGTCTCCGATTCATTGGGCTGTCCTGTGGCTAGCAGAGCGAGCTTGGACTCAGTAACAAGGAGAGAGCTGTGATTTGAGTCCACAGGCTGTGTGCTCTAGAACAAGGAGGAACTGACGTTGCAGATGAAGTCTGAAGATCATCTGTTAGAGGACTCTCCCATGCTCGGGAGTGGTCAACCTGTTCTATTCAGGTCTTCAACTGACGGATGAGGTATATACATGATGGAGGGCACTTTGCTCTACTCGAAGTGCACCAGTTTAAATGTAAATCTCAATCAAAAACATCCACACGGAAACATCCAGAATAAGGTTTGACCAAATATCTGGGCACCGTGGCCCAGACAAGTTGACACATAAAATTAGCCATCACGCTTGCTTTCCAAAGTCAGAGCTTTGCAGTTACTTTACTGACTTTTAATTTAACCACATTGTGGTAACAGAACATGCTCTATGAGATTTGGATCCCTTTAAATGTGCTGACACATGTTTTACAGCCCAGCATATGGTCTATCCTGATGAACTATCCATGTACAGTTCAAAGAGTGTGCAGTTTATAGTTACTGTGTGGTTGACCATGTTATCTAATTGTGCAATAAACTACTAAGAAAGTGGTGATAAAATCTCCAACTATGATTGTACTTGCATCTATTTTTCCATTTAGTTCTGCCAGTTTTTGCTTCAGGTATTTTGAAGCTCTTTTATTCAGTATGTGCATATTTATGGTTATTTTGTCTTCCTGATAAATTGATCCTTTTATCATTATGAAAAGGTGTTTTATCCTGATAATACTCCTTGTCTCAAAGTCTATTTTTTTCTGATATCAATATAGCCATTGCAGCTTATTTTGATAATAATATATATTCCATCCTCTTTCAGCTTATATGTTTATATTTCATTTTATATTTATGGATATCTCTAGTAGCCAGAACAGAGTTGGGTCTTATTTATTTATTTTTTAATCCAGTCTCAGAATCTCTGCCTTTTACCTGGAGTGTTAATCCATTTACATCCAGTGTAATTACTAATATTATGTGGTTTAGGTTTACTCTTTTGTTTTTGGTTTTATGAGTTTTTTTTTCTCTTTATTCCTCCATTTCTGCATTATTTTGGGTTATGTAACTCCTCAGTTGGCTTTTTGACTATAGCACTTTGCATCATTTATTAGTGGTTGTTCTAGAGACTACAATGCATCTTTAATAACATTCTGCTTAGAGTTAATATACTATTTTACATAATAAGTAAGAAATGTACAATAGTATAGTTTTCTACACTATACTATTGTTACATATTGTAACTTTGTGCCATAGTTATTATATATTACAACTACATATGTCATTATCCCTATAATACTTGCTATAATATTTGCTTTAAATAGTCACGTCTTGAATGAATTTAAAAATAAAATTATAACTTTTTATAGTAACATATATCATTTCTAGTGCAAGTTTTTCCTTCTGGTATCCGTCTGGTGTCATTTATCTTCAGCCTGAAAATTTATTTGGCATTTCCTGTTATGCAGGTATACAGAACAAGAATAAATGCCTTTAAGTTCTTTTTTTTTTTTTTTGCCATACGCGGGCCTCTCACTGTTGTGGCCTCTCCCGTTGCAGAGCGCAGGCTCTGGATGTGCAGGTTCAGTGGCCATGGCTCACGGGCCCAGCCACTCTGCGGCGTGTGGGTCTTCCTGGACTGGGGCACAAACCGGTGTCCCCTGCATCGGCAGGTGGACTCTCAACCACTGCGCCACCAGGGAAGCCCTTTAAGTTCATTTTTGAAAACTATTTTTGCTTCATAAGAAATTCTTCTACATTGTTTTATACTGAATTAAAATTTCTGGGGAATGTGCCCAGGCATTGTGTTTTTCAATACCTTAAGTGATTCTAACATACAGCCAGTTTGGGAATCAAAACAAAGAAATGTGAAATTAGACCTGAAGGAGGTTTAGTTCCAGGTCACTTGGTTTTTCTGATCTTGAACAAACATTCACTTTGAGTGATTCTAGAAAATAAGATCACACACACACACACACACACTCACACACACTTTCTCTAGGAAAGGTCGAGGTAACTAAGTAGAAGTCTCATATAAGAAAAAAATGTTAAAATTTTCAGATTCAGATAGAGTAATCCACAGTATTTTCAATGTGTGGTCCTCCCTGGGGCATAGCTAACTGGTACATTTGCCTGTCAATCAAAGGGCATCGTGCCACCCCGGTCCTGGGTTAGGCAGAGAGACAATGACAAGTTATGTGACCTAGAGCAAGTTCTCAGCCCCAGTTTCTCTGTAAAATGGGATCAAAACCGACTAATTTATAAGGTTATTATGATAACTAAAGATGGCAAGTAAAGCACATAGGATATAAGAGACCTCAGAAATGATATCTTTTTGTTCTGTACAAAGACTAGGAAGTGAATTAACTTTTCTTCTGTATCTTGACCCCAGATAGAACAGATGTTTTTCTGTAAATAACCTCTCACAGGTGCAATTATTTACATATCTGGCTCTGCTATTTGAAGGATGTATACACAAACAGTTATTTGTAGGGAAAGGAAATCTACCCTTCATTTCTACAACCGCAGTTTCCTAAGTTTCCTCTCTTAGAGGCTAAGAAAATAGTTTCCACTCTACCTACTTCAAGGATACTTATCATGGGCTAATGGCATGAAGACTCTTTATGAATGACAGTTGGGTCAATTGTTTTGAGAGTAACCTAAGATAATTTATTTTGTGAGCTGGCTGGGATCATTGCAAAGTTTTCCCATAATAGTAAAAGATCTTGAGAAATGAAACAAATAAACAAATATATGAAAACTATTAGTTAAAGAAGGAGACACAGGGAAATCATTGTGGAAATACTGAGTGTTAGTAAGATTGGGAAATGATAGAACATCCCTCTCTGAGGAGCTTTTGAAAACACTGTACCTTCTTGTACATCTGGGACAGTTGGTCTAGTAGTTGTAGTTTAGCCATCTTTGGAAAGAGGGATAGGAGAGACCAAATGCATAGCCTGACCAGTTCGGGGAGCGTTGAACTCATTTCATGTAATGTGGCTTCAAACTGAAGCCCCGAAGAGGCGGCAGATCTGAGAGGGGAATGCTGAGCTCCGAGCCAGGCATCCTCACCTCCTCTGCCCCTTTCTCCAATCTCTGGTTGTCATCCTGGGACAAACCCCCAGAGAACCCACAAAGCTGTGCTAACACTGGCTTTGGATAATGAGCCTAAGAAGCCCTTCCGCTCTTTCCAGTGACCCCCAGTCTTCAGGGAGGGGCCTGGAGCGGCACGTGGGCCAATTCCTGCACAAAAGAACAAGTTGATGTGGCTCCTGTTTCCTGGTTTACACCAGCCTGGGAGTCAAAACTATGGGCACAGCAGTAAACAGTGGGCTCCATGCTCACCTCCACCCGAGGCTCCCAGGCTTCTTCCGGTGGCCCTGGGAGTCTGGGGTGGGTGGGTGGGCTCCGCTCTGGGGTCTCCACTCCTGGCCGCGCAAAGGTTTTGGTATCAGGCCAATGCAAGTTCATCCACATTTTTGCATGTGTTAGCACTTCGTTTTTTATCATGGGATAATATTGTATGGATGGACCATTCATCTGTAGTTGGACACTTGTGCTATTTCACTTCAGCTGTTTTGCATAGAGCTGCTATGAACCTGTGCCAACTTGAATTTTTTGTCCCTATTTTCAGTTCTTTTAAAAGACACAGAAGTTTCTCTAAACCAGTCTTTTAAAAGAGTTTTGATTAGTTGTCAACAGTAAAAATTATCTGTAAGTCTCTTTCTACATTTTCTTAAACTATTTCCTGGTTTTGGCCAGACTCCAGAGGGGATGTGTTCATTTCTTCTTTCCTGCAGCCACTCACAGGTGGGCCTGGTCAGGATGTTTCCCGTGAGCTAAACAAAGGTATTTTAGCTTAAGACACAGGCATGGGAGGCAGGGTTCCTGGAGATGGGCCACTATGTATACTTTAAGCCATAGGCAACATTCCTTTAGTGATTAACCTGTAGCTAAAGCAATAGAATACAAAGGTTACAGCAAAGGAAATGATCCAGTGCGGAGTCAGGTTTGCTCTTCCCTGTTACATATGGATGTCAGAGTAGCTTTATTTGTAATAATCCCAAACTGGGAACATCCCAGGTGTCTGTCAGTGGCTGAATAGTTAGGCAAGCCGTGGTCCACCCACACAATGGGACATTATTCAGGAATAAAATGGGATTTTGTTGATGCAACTACCTGGATGAATCTCCAGAGAATTATGCTGAGTCAAAAAAGGCAATCCCAAAAGTTACATACTGTTTGATTTCATTTACATGAATTCTTTTTTTTAAAATTGAAGTATAGTTACAATGTTGTGTTAATTTCTGCTGTGTAGCAAGGTGATTTAGTTATACATATATATATATATATATATATATATATATATATATATATATATACATTTTTAAATCTTCTTTTCCCTTATGGTTTATCTCAGGATATTGAATATACACAGTAGGTGTGCTACACAGTAGGACCTTGTTGTTTATCCATTCTATAATAATAGTTGGCATCTGTAATCATGTGCATCATTTACATAAATTCTTGATGTGATAAAATCATAGAAATGGAGAGCAGATCAGGGTTTGCCAGGAGTAAAGGAGCGCGGGTGGGGCTGCAGAAACCTGGTTGTAGATAAAAGGGCCACGACATGGGGGGATGCGGGGATGGACTCGTCCTGTGTCTTGACTGAATCCATGTCAGTTTCCTGGTTGTGCTTATTGTACCATCATTTTGTAAGACGTCACCATTGGGGGAAACTGGGTAAAGGGTACATGGGATCTCCGTAGTATTTCTTACAACTGCATGCAAATTAACAATGATCTCACAATAACAAGCTTAACTGAAAACAACAACGACAGAAGTATGGGCATACAAATTTGTATGATTAGCAACAGAAGGTCCGAGGTTCCTTCTACTTCTGACACAAAGAGCTTCTAACACAGGGAAAGTGGTCTCTCTTCCGCCCAGAGTTCGTTGGCCATTTGGGGACCAACCTTGCTTGTTGCTGATGGACATTTTTGAAACCCAGTCATGGCTGCAGGCACTCAAATGAACACTTATCCCCGGTAGGAAATGTGGGGCAATGGTTGTGAAGAGACCTCTGTGTTTCTCTAAACTGTTGAGACAATTCACGGGCTTCTCTTCCTCCACAGAACCTGATTTGACCTTTGCAATGGAAGCACGGGGTAGGAACACACAGCCATCATGGAGCTATTCTAAAGAGCATCTCTCACCTCTAGTCCACTTATGTAAGGCCAGGTATAAAAGGCAGTGGGGGAAATTCTAAGCTGTCTCGACAGACGGACCCTAGTGAGGTCAACACATCTATGCAACAAAGTGTGTGACCAGGGAGACTGAGTTCTTCAAGGCTCTAATTATGATTCTGTCACAAGATCAAGAACCTTCCATAGACTTTTGCTTAGTTACTGTTCCAATGAGCTGATTACAGGAAGTTAAAGGCAATTGGCACATCTATATGACGTAAGGATTCAGCACAATTTAGCTGGTGATGGTTTTGGAAATACAGTATTAACCAGAAATGTAAAAACCCTCAGCTTTTAACAATATTATTTCATTTTATGGAACAGTATGAATTTGTTTATGGCCCTTGACCATCCACGATTTATTTTGCAAACATTTATTTGATACTTATGTTATCCTCACCCACTGTTATCAGGCAAGGTCTTGTATTTTTGCTTCTACACTTTCATGGAAGCCTTTAATTTTTGGCAAACAGTCATCCCCATATATTGAAACAAGAAAAAAGGGAAAGAAGGTCTCAAAAACATATTCTTTCTCTTCTGTTCATGCTTTCATGATGTTGGCACTAATAGAAATGACCTTTAGGTTCTGCATGAGTAAACGTTACAGAATAAAGGGGGAAGATTCCTCAGCTCAGAGCTGGCTTCCCTACGTGGAGGGTTTAGATATCTTTGCATTTTTATTTCAATAACTTCCCTCTGATGAGTCCATGTTTGCTGTGCCAATAGTTTCATTTTCAAATAAGGTATCTCGTTCATGGCAAATCTCAGAAAAGCCTCGTTATTTTCCTGATTCTTTTCATTACTTTCACTGTTGCTTTTCTGCTGACATGGAATCAGTTAAATTGTTCTCAAGTCTAGCTTAGACTGAGACGTTTGTGCTGAAAAATATATGCACTGAAAAAGGAATGCTTACTAGGAACCATTTTGTCCACAATTATATCCTCTTGTTTTTTATGTAACAGTTTATATTCTGTGCAACCATTTTCTTAGATTTTAATGTTTCATTAATTGAATCCAGTCTCCCAAATTTTCATCTATGAATTTTGCTCCCTTTTGGACCAAACTTACTGAAGGTGAAGTGCCATTTTCTCTCCCCCTCCCACAGAACTCGTCATGTAGAGAGGATGCTAATGAGACATGACTGGGGAAGGGTGCACAGGTGTATTATACTGGCTCAGATTGGCAACCCTCTGATACACACAACACAGGCACACACACACACACACACACACAGAGCCAGGCCTGATCAAAGACTTCCATTTGGTTGAACTTGGCAATGATTTTGAAATGTTGACAACTGTCAAATTAAGATCACCCAAGCCATTTCACAGGCTCAAATTTGGATGCAGGTCTCAGAACAGAAGGAGAGAGCTACTGGCTACTGCCCAAGTGACTTTAACATTTATCATTGGGTTAGCGATGCTTTACGAAATGGAGCCACACCGAGATGGGGAGCGGAGGGGGTCAGCATCCAACTCTAGAAATCATTTCTTTTCACATTTACCTTGATTTGAAGGAAGAAAATACATTTGTCTTTTATCAAAATGTGCAGATAAGGAGCTTGGTTAAGTTCCTTTAGTTTCTGTTTTTCATGCTCCCTTTTCTTTCCCCACCAGCCTGGGAGAAGCATCATGTCTTTCAGTGGGCACGGCAGGGTGGGGAGATGAGGTGAGGCGGGGTTAGTTCTCCAGGCCTCTGAACTGCTGCATTTCCATATTCGGTCATGGTGATGTATTCTGTTGCTACACATCCCGGTGATGCCCACTTTTCACTGTCCGTCCTAGGTGAAATCTTCATGTGTCTCTTGTCTTCCTCTTGATTTTAAGCCTGTGAAGAGCGATGGCTGTGTCCTCTCTATCTTGGTCAGTATTTTTGCGCCCAGCACAGCATCTGCCCAGAGCAGGGACTGAATAGTGATACCAACACATGGAGAAGAACAGATGACTTGGGTGCATGAGAATGAACCGTGATCTTTCTTGAGTGGCCATCTTGATTGGAACTGTAGCAGAACAGAGAAATTCAAATTATTTACTGAAAACGGTTTCTTTGTAATGTTAGATTAGTTATCTATCAGCAGATGACTCAGCTGACATTTGAACTGAATCCTTTTAGTTAGAAAAATGAATATTCTGTTTCCAGGAGGGATTCTGGTCAGCACAGTTATCCCAGACTTCAAGTTGAAGGTCTGGGAATCTCTCTGCACACACAGTAGATGCCGGGAGAGTGCTGTCTGGGAAGAAGCCAGGCCACGTGCTGCTCAAAGCCCTTCATCCCAGCAAGAGGTTCCAGGGAGTCGTAGAAATTAAACCCCCAACTAACTTCAGGGTCTGTTGTTAAGTATGCAGAGCCACTCAGGTCACAGCTGTAAAGCTCATCTGACAATACTCCTAATATGCTCCTGCAAACCTCCCAGGCCTCTGAGTTTCTGGGAAAAAAAAAAGCAGCAATACCATTTTGGACTGCTTGTGTGTCAAGACCACAGGATGTCAGCTGTGCAAATCGAAAGGTAAATTAAACAATAGTTATGAAAACGCCTGGAATGGTAAAACTGGTACAGTCAAGATGAAGCGCTGAAATAATCATCTTTGGAAATAATGAACTCCAATGCGGTGTATTTGGTAGATCAGATGTAAAAGAGCGTATGTACTCGAAGTGAAGCGGATTCACTTGTATTCAGGATCTTAGTGGGCTTGGAACGTGAAATGTGGTTTCTTTAAAAGAAACACATTATTATACCATTTGCTTTAATTAAATAATGCTTTGTTTTTCTGAGTGTCAATAACTCAAAAATTATCCAGAACCAGAACTCACTGCTTTAAAAAAAAAAATCTCAAAATCATTTTAATAAAATGTGAGTAATGAGTATACAACTATGATTGAACAGCAAACAAATCATCCTCCCAGTTCTAGGGCTTTTGGTGGGAGAGGGTCTGGCAGACCCGGGGATGGTGAGGCTCGGCCACTGGGAAAGCGGGAAAGTTCCAGTGGGTGCAGGAGGGGGTCCTGGCGGCTGCTTTCCAAGCCCAGCCGCCCCCTGGCTCCTGAGTAATGACGCGGAGAAGGCGTGAGGAGCGCTGTTGCCGGCTCCGGCCACAAGGTGTCGCTACACGGCTCGGTGTCCACCGGCGTCACCGCGTGTCCTGCTCCCGGGATCAGCGGTGCCTTTAATTTCTGGGTACACGGCTCGGCTCTCCGGCATCTTTATTGGAGGTGAGGCACAGGGTGCAGGCGGAGGGCGGGGGAACTCTTCCTGTAAGAACTACATCCATGTAAATCGCAACATCTTTTAGGAATTCCGCGGTATGGTACCCCGGAAACGCAGCAGGGGCTGTAAAGACGGGAAGTATGAATAGGTGTCAGCAAATTGTCAGTGACCTGCACCAAAACGGAGCAAATACACACACTGATCCTGAACCACACGGGTTTGAACAGCACCAGTCCCTTTACAGGAGGATTTGTGTTCAATAACTACAGCACCTGTCTTTTCATTTTACAGACCGTTCCATTAAGTACGTGTGGGGAGAAATCGTGTTCTGTTAGAGATCACGGTAGGTTGGGATCCAAAGAACTGGGGTTTGACTCCTGGTTCTGTCCAGTCTGTTTTGGCTTCCTGTCCTCGGGTGAGTCATTTGTCATCAATTCCTTTGTTTCAGACGCAGAGCTGGCAGGACCGGGCAGGGAAGGGAGGGGGTCTGCATCCCCCCCAGTATTCAAGGGTCAACTGTACACGTGTGTGGAGAGGCTTTTGGTCCCAAGAGTAGGACTGGACAACTTCTATTACGTTTTGGTGAATAAGGTCTATGCCAGTGTGTCTTCCCTGGTGACCTTCAAACGTTAGGGGTGTTTGGGTGGTCAGAGGGTTAACAAGGGCTGGACGTTTTGTCCCATCAGAGGGCGGCAAATTAAGTGTCAGCAGTGCACGTGTCCTGGATCTCAAGGCAGACACAACAAACACAATGGGACCCCGAGGCACGCTTCTAAGAGCCAGAAGCTTCCCTCCTTTAGAGATGCCGCCCAGGCCAGGCCCCGTGTCTTTGCCATCTTCCCGGGGCCTCTCTTCCTCCTTCCCCTCCCCACCCAGCAGGGGAGTCTGCCTCCGGGAATAACAGACATTTTATTCTTCTCACCCAAGGAGGGCAATTGTTCAAGCCCAGTTTCCCTGGGAAGCACAGAAGGGCGATTTTGCGGCCCCAGAACTGTGCAGTTCATGGGGACTTGAGTGTGAGACTTGTGGTCCCGGCAGGTGGCTGCCTGGTCTCAGCACAGGGGGGCCCACCCTCGTGAGGGAGGCCTTGGCCGCCAGAGATCCGTCTCCTGGTTATTTCCTTCTCTCCGCTGTAAATCACGCTCCCCAAAGCGGCAGGATCTTCTTTCACACTTACAACCAAGCCTGTCTTTTAAACCGGTCACCTTGACAGGATAGATAAACTTTTGAAAAAAATGGCTGTAGGCTTATCTGTCTGTCTCCCCAGGAGAGGGGGCGTAGGGGCTCACACAGTTATATGGCAGGAGGATAAGACACTAGACAGAGTGTCAGGGTGCAGGATGGTGTCCTTCCAAATGGGGAGTGGTGAGGGAGGTGCTATTAAAATTGTGTACATCGAAAATAATATAATAAAATTACAAAACGACATATATTTTGTGGGTTAAATCTTTAAGCAGTGTATTCTTACTCTGACCCAACTATCAGGGGTTCAAAATCAGTTTCTGCATAGTTATGTTTTTTCTTTTCTGAAGGTTTGAATGCATCCTGAAAAGACACTTGTTCAGTGGCGCACCTGGCGCCACATTTCCTCTTATGAGTGGTTCAGCCCTGATTAGAAGTGGATTGGGGTTCGTTCTGCATGACACTTATCCAATTTTTTTAAAACCCTATTGGATATTTTTAGGCCTAATGTACATGTACTTTGATGGAGGAACTGTGACTAGTGAGTATACAGTAAGAGCACAATAAAATACTGAACATACAATCCGGGCAGACCTCGTTTTATTGTGCTCTGCTGTATTGCATTTCACAGCTATTGTGATTTTTTTTCCAAATTGAAGGTTTGTGGCCACCCCGCATTGAGCATTTCTATCAGCGCCATTTTTTTTTCAGCAGCATTTGCTCATTTCATGCCTCTGTGTCACATGTTAGTAATTCTCGTGATATTTTAAACTTTTTCATTATTATTATACTTGTCACGGTGATCTCTGATCAGTGATCTTTGCTGTTACTACTATGACTCATTGAAGGCTCAGATGATGGTTAGCATTTTTTAGCAATAAAGTATTTTTAAATTAAAGTATGCCCTTTTTCTTAGACATAATGCTATTTCACATTTTAATAGACATTATAAAAGTAACTTTTATTCGCACTAGGAACACCCAAAACTTGTGTGACAGGCTTTATTGTGATATTTGCTTTATTGTGTGGTCTGGAACTGAACCCACAACATCTCTGGGGTCTGCCTGTAATAGCACAGGGGATTTTTCTTGGCCTCTATGGATTTGGGTGACCAAATACCTCGCGAGTATCTGTCAAGGTCACGGGGGGCCTTGTCTTGTCAGGACAGCCATCCTCACCACGGGCAGCAAGACCCTTGGGCCACTGCTGAGTCTTTCTGTGATTCATTGCTTCACAGAGCTACAGAGTACAGCTGTGGCCTGGAGGTTTCCCCAAAGTATGTACAGTACAACCAAGTGTTAGTGTCCCAGAAGAAGGTGATGCATGGCCACATGGGCCCCTCTTCAGGGCCAGCCTTTTCCCAAGGGCAGCGTGATAAAGCCCGTAAGGGCTCTAGGTCTCACGATGGACGGGGACCTCACTCTTGTATGTTATGTAAACAGTGATGCCCCTCCAAGTCATTCACAACCTTGCACAGCAGGGCCCCCAACTTCCTTTCTATCCCTGTTTCCTGATGGTCCTTATTGTGGGTTGAATTGTACCTGCCAAAAAGGTTTGTGGAAGTTCTGATTCCCTATGAACGTGACCTTGTTTGGAAATAGGGTCTTTGCAGACGTAATCAGGTTAAGAAGAGTCCATAACTGAGTAGATGGGCCCTAAAGCTTCTAAGAAAAAGACAGTCTGGACAGAGACACGCAGAGGGAGGGTGGCCATGGAAGACAGAGGCAGAGACTGGAGTGATGCTGACACCTCGGAGTGGTACTCTGAAGGTGGCCTCAAACCACTAGACACTGAAGAAGCAAGGAAGGATCTCCCACCTGGGCCGTTGGAAAGAGCAGGCCCGTACCTTGATTTTGGACTTCTGGTCTCCAGAAGGATGAGACAATAAGTTTCTGCTGTTTTAAGTCACCTGGCTTTTGGTAGTTTGTTCCAGCAGCTCCAGCAAAGGAATACACCCCATTGTACATACATTACGCTCTCATGAAACCCAGGTCCATCAGGTTCCCTGGCCGGGCTCCACACTGCCCCCCCCCACCCCGGCAACCTTCCTCTGCCTCTCCTTTCTACCCCATCACCTCTCCTCCTGCCAAAATCACATTCATTATTCGAGCTCCAGCTCAAAAGCCTCCTCTGTGAAGCCTTCTCTGATCTTACATATGCTGAAGAATTCCTCTTCTCTAAATTCCCACAGGACACTGAACTTTCCTCATAGCGTTTGTATTCTGCATTCGATTATATTTATCTCTTCCCTGTATCTTATCTCTATGAGATTAAAAGGTCTTTGAGGGTAGAATATGTACATTTTGTGTTTTGCGTTCCCTAAAGCATGTCACACTCATGCAGGAGGGCATCAAAATATTGATAAATTGAAATCGTTTAATTCTATTTGGAAAGCTATTTGGAAATGACCAATGCCTGAGATTCTTTCAATACTCATTAAGTTTGACCTGTCTGGTTAGTTCTCCCTTCTACGTGGCTAGTTCCATGCAGCGTTAGGAATGGACCATCTGTCATAGTGCTGGGATATGGCAGATGTCCAATGAATATTTGTTGAGTGTTTGGATGCATTTATGCTGATATGACTAAGAGATAATTCTCACCCTGGAAAAGCTTCTAGTCTAGTAGGGAACAAGTAACCAGTATTTCAACCGTGTGTGGAACACGTGGTGATAGACTTTGCACGGTTTCTCCATAGCAGAGAAACTCCTAGCTCAGCTCCGCAGAATGTTAGAAAATCCCTGAGGGGCTGGTGCACGAGCTGAATCATGAGTGACAGGAAAGACTTGGGTGGGTGAAGAAATGAGGGGGGTCAGGGAGGGGGGGAAGGAAGGGACGTGCTCTGGACACGTGCTCGGCATTTTCCAGTTTATCTTCTAACCCAAAGCAACCTTTTCTAGTTCCTTGTGTATTTATTCAAGTTGATGAATCAATTTATCAGGCCCTGGACATGGTCAGATTTTAAAAGAAGGGGTGCTCAGGGCAAAAGCCACAGGTGAGTGTGCAAACAAGACATGATGACCTTGGAAATGGGTTGAGTTGATGGATTTGGAGCACTGTGAGCGGTCCTCAGGGCAGATGATAAACTTTGATCATTTTGCTAAATACTCACACATAGAAAATGTACGTCAAATTCATAGGACATTGAAAGAAATGATTTGAAAATCCTGTTCATGTTGACCTCTGTATACAAGCTACAGAGAATATTCTTCAGAGCAAAAGTGTGAACCTGAGTGAACTCTCCTGGCCACAAGCAAAATTATGATGAAAATGATGATAGCGATGATGGTGGTAACGCCACCATTGATACCTACAAGCATCACGAATGACATGAACGGGCCTTGAACTGCTTAAACTGTTCTAAGACCTGTACATATATTATTTAATTCACATATAGCTTAGGTGAGCTGTATTTTCATACCAGCTTAATTTGATTTTAATGTAATCTAATAATCTAAATTAATTTAATTAACTAAATTAAGCTTTAATTAATTTTTGTTAAAAAGTTAAATTTCAATATTTTAATTTAATTCACACTCAGCTTTAGTTAGTATTAGGTAGCATTCGTGTCCCCATTTCATAGATGAGGAATCAGGGATTCTGAACGTCTTGCCCATGACCATGACGCAGCTCATGCCGGGGCAGCTGTGGTTTCCTGCTCTCTACGGGCAAAGCTCCACGTCCTCAGGGTCGTGACAGCAGGATGAGTGTTGGGCTCTGGGGGCTGATAGACCTGGCTTTGAACTCTGGCTCTTTTCTGGATGTGCAGTTTTGGGTGATTTGCTGAAGATTCTGCACCTTAATTTCATCCTTTGTGAAAGCAGCTAGCACTGCCCCCTCATCCACTTGCCACCAGGATGAAATGGGGTGAAATCTATTAGATGCTCTGACTGTTTTTCAAAAGTAACATCTTAGGACGTTCGTTGTTTGAACTCTCGTTCAAGTCTAAGAATTGTTGATACAAATGAACCTATCTACAAAACAGAAACAGACTCACAGGCATAGAGAACAGACTTCCTTGCCGAGGGGGGATAGTGGGGGAGGGATAGATCGGGAGTGTGGGATTAGCAGATATAAGCTTTCATGTATAGGATGGATAAACAACAAGGTCCTACTGTACAACACAGGGAACTATATTCAATATCCTGTGAGAAACCAGAATGGAAAAGAATATGAAAAAGAATATATATATGTGTATAACTGAATCACTTTGCTGTACAGCAGAAATTAACACAACATAGTAAATCAACTATACTTCAATAAAATTTAGAAAAAGATATAAAAAGACATAAGAATCACTGATGAAAGAATGTAGTAAAAGGAACATAGAATTTGGACACAACACATTCAAGTCCTTGGTTCCCCATAGCTGGTGGACCTCGGGCAACGTAGTTAGCTCTCTGTGGCTTGTGCTGAAAATATTGACCACGCTGGGCTGTTTGGAGTTGCTCAGGTGGGTGGCGGCCTGCCTTCCAGCAGAGCTCAAAAAGGCACTAACCAGAATAGCCACCGTTTGTCACTTTGTGTTTACACCACACCTTTGAGGTAAGTGGGGAAGATGCTAGAATTCCCATCATAGTCGACAACAGAAGCTCAGAGGAACACACCCATTTTCCCCAATCTCCTACCAGGTCAGGGTGTGTACCCTTCAGCCGTGCCAGGTGGCTTTCTGAGTTTATTTCCTCAGTGGGCCCTTATTTCCCTCAGTTTGTGTACCCCAGGCCTTAGATGTGTATGTGGCCAGAGGTCCACGGAGAGCCCGGGGCAGGGCTGCCCACTGAATCTGGACTTCCTCATCATCCAAGGCACCCCTTCATGATTCTTTTATTTCGCTTCCAACTGGCACCATCGGCTCCCAGTTTTAATTGTATGGGCCACATTGTTTGCAGTTTATTGTATGGGATTATTTCTTCCTGGTTCCTGAGGGTTGTTTGGACCTCTCTCTAGAATGTTCTTTGCTTTGTTTTGGGGGCAGGGTTTATGCCCTATATTTCCATGGGTCTCTGTGGTTAACCCCCTTTGACCCATAGTTGTAGGTACTTAGTAAACCCTTTTCTGTGAAGTCAGGGAGCTCATACTGAACCTCTGATATTGCCCAGTGTGCTGGGCCTTCTCCAGGGGGGCGGACGTTTCATAAGGAACTGGGATGCCCCCTGATGCAGGTTGACGGGCAAGGACCTGATGGAAGTTGGTTCATGACAGAACCACTTTCCCAAGGTCATGATCAAGATTGTCTTACTGGGCGACATAATCAGTAACATTTGAAGAACTCAGATCCAAGGGCATCCTGATCCTCCACGTCACTTTAAGGAGTGATACTAGTCATGCAAATGAGTGTCACTTGCATCATTTTATGAAGAAGAAACTCACTGGGAAGCTCCAAAGTTCTCTGTGAGCTGCGAGGCCATCTGAACTGGCCCAAACCCTTCTCATGAATTATTCTCTGTGGCCACGGAATTACTACTTGAATTTTTCCAGCTGGAACATTCATAGTACAAACTAAAATTTCCTTTCTGGGTTCACTTTTGTTTGTCTCTTTACAGGTAAAAATTAAAGAATAAAAGTGTTGCACCAACATGGATGGACCTAGAGATGATCATACCAAGTGAAGTCAGTCAGACAGAGAAAGACAAATATCATATGATATCACTTACATGTGGAATCTAAAAAATGACACAAATGAACTTATTTGCAAGACAGAAACAGACTCACAGACATAGAAAAGAAACTTACCATTTCCAAAGGGGAAAGGGGAGTGGGGAGAGATAAATTGGGAATATGGGATTAGCAGATACAAACTACTATATATAAACTAGATAAACGAGGTCCTACTGTATAACACTATATTTAATATCTTATAAAAATGTAATGGAAAATAATCTGAAAAAGGATATATGTATGTATATATATATTTATGTGTATATATCAATATCTGTATCTATCCCCGAATCACTTTGCTGTACACCTAAAACTAACATAACACTGTAAATCAACTATACTCCAATAAAAAGATAAAGAATAAAAGTGGGTATGGAGGGCTTCCTTGGTGGCGCAGTGGTTAAGAATCCACCTGCCAATGCAGGGGACACGGGTTCGTGCCCTGGTCCGGGAAGATCCCACATGCCGCGGAGCAACTAAGCTCATGTGCATAACTACTGAGCCTGCGCTCTAGAGCCCGTGAGCCACAACTACTGAAGCCCACGCGCCTAGAGCCCGTGCTCTGCAGCAAGAGAAGCCACCACAGTGAGAAGCCTGCACACGGCAACCAAGAGTAGCCCCCGCTCACTGCAACTAGAGAAAGCCCGCGCACAGCAACAAAGACCCAACGCAGCCAAAACAAAACAAAACAAAGTGGGTATGGAAATCCTAATCATGAGAGTGTTTCCTCCCTCCGACCTCCCCTCTTCCCCCTACTCCTAGGCCCCCTCCTCCCTCCCTTCCTCCCTTTTTTTTCCTTCTTTCTTTTTGTGCCTGTTTTATCAGATGGAGATGAAATAGACAATCCCTGGAAATTCACGAGGCGCTAATTTCCCGACTCCCTTGTGAGGAGCGGAGCCGGTGGTATCCTCACAGCTGGGGTGGAGGGGCTCTAACTCTCCTGCACCAGGGCCAGTTCCCTCCATGGCACTGACAGGTCCATTAGCCCCGTGAGCGGGGCTGCCTGCAGTCTGGGGTGACGTCCTGCTCCCCATGTGCTGTGCGCCTGGGCGGTGGCATTACCCGCGTTGGCCCACTTCCAGCTGGTCCCATGGGATCTCACAGGATGATGATGATGATTATTATTATTATTATTATCTTAAATGCAACCAGGAGGCAGGACAATAAGCTTTTTTTCCGGGAAAACTCCCTCCCTCCCCCCAACCCTCTACTACAGAGCCATCATCCATTCAGTGTCCTAATGGTGCTTCAGACAAAGATCCAAGTCTCCCAGATCAGTGCCCTTTTACGCAATGTTCCTGACACTCCATTTTGTAAACAGTTTTTTGGGGGTAATAGAACGTGTAAACATGCCGAGTGAGGTGGCCAGACTGTCACTTTTCTCTCTCATCTTCTCCTCTTTGGCTGCAGTAACCAAGGACGCAGGGCTTCCCTGACTTGGCCAAACTCAGCCTGTCTCTTGCACACGCAGAAAAAAAGTGCGCGGAAAAATATAAAACTAATGTCCGGCGAGGCCACCTCAAACTTGCGTTTCCTTTGGCATTTGATGGCGTTTTGGCTTTTCTCTCTTTACGTCATTTGTGAAACCTGCTTCTGCTCAGCGCCCCTCCTAACAAACAAGGCAAGGGCCGACGTCCCAGTCACTGGAATCGCTCCGCAAAAGTAACACATAACAAAAACACAAAACAAATGGAAGTTGAGGTCTTTGCCGGTTTCTGTTATATTTTCTCCCCAAATCTGGGGTAATCAGCAGCACAGATATAAACCTGCAGAGCAGCGCTGAACACTGTGAGGACAGATCTTTCAGATCTTTTTTTCCCCCTTTTTTCGGTAATTGCAAACAGATTTTGATTATGCTGGCGACTCAGGTTTTTGCTTCTTTGCGTTTGTGCCTGCCGAGCTCATGCACATGAAAGTCACTGTGTGCTAGTTGGGGGAACAGCCGCTGTCTACACCGCCACCACCTGAGGGCATGTTTTTGGGGGTTTTATGGTTTTCCTTTAATCTGTAAAACAGCCGGCACCTTCCTCGCTCGGTGGAGACGAAGTGGCTGTTGGGGGCTCATCTGGGGCATGAGGGCCCCTGTTGGTTTCCACCTCTGCTCCAGCGGGCCCTCATCTGGAGCCGGGGGCGCGTGGTGTGTGTGTCTGTGCTGGAATCAAAAGGATTTCTGGAAGGTGATGGCGGTGCCTGCTCCCCAGGGCCTCCGGGGGCCCTGCGTGTTCTCGTCCCAGTCTGCCTGGCAGCCTGGGAACTTCACTCTCTAGATCCTGGGCCAGGACGTCTGCTCCCCAGAATTGGAAGGCTGAGGAGGGGGCTCCCTGTGGGGAAAGGGAGGGGAGATGGGGGCTTAGAGAGCCCCGGTTGATTCACAGGGCCCAGGCCAGCCCCCTCCGGTCCTCCCCGCGTGTCCTCCTCTGCCCTGATGATGTCACCTCTCTGCCCCCGGGGGCTGTAAGGTGGGCCGTGGCAGCTGGAGGGCCCGGAGTTGGGGGTCAGCCTCCCCACCCCCTAGTTATTGCTCCACTGGCATTTTTCACTGGTTTCCTTGAGGCTCCTTTGTCCATTCTTGGTCACCGAGAAACGGGAAGGCTTACTTTTAGCCTGGTGCTTGCGACTTTCCTAAGTCCCAGCCCAAATCTCCCACGTTTACCAGAGAGAGGAGGCCCTGACCTGTTCGTTGGGTCTGCACAGCCGTCTTGAGGTGCTCCATACAATTCAGTGCGAATTCCAGAGTCCCAAAGTGTGCTATGTCCCTGGCCTTGTTTTTTATGTCATTAAGGCCCAGCTGGGGCGCCTGGAGGCCCCCTGACCTGCCAGTACAGACTTGTAAGTGTTTCTGAGCCCTCACTGCTTCCACTAGATCCCCGCCGTCCATCTGGGCAAGATGGGAGCCTTTCACTCCGTGTTAAAGGCCTGGTTCCGCTCTTTTGCATGAAAATTTGTCATAAAAAAAAAAAATCCAAACAGCCAAATTGCTGAGTGAGCAAAGGACGGGGTGGCCTCCCGGCGCTGGGACCCCCTGCAGACCTGCTCGGGGGGGCCGGGGGGGCCCAAGAAAAATGAGTCGATGGTCTCAGCCCGGTCCCTAATGAACGGTAGTAGATCACATCACCAAAACCAGACACGCACAATTTGGCACCAGTGACAGCTGCCTCCCCACCGAAGCGCGGTGCTTTCATGTCCGGACTAATGTGAAGCCTGGAAGTATCTCTGGCCATAAGCTGTAAGGAGGGAGCCGGTGGGAGGAGGGGGCAGGTGCTGGCGTGGTGTCCACGGAGGCCAGGCGTGGGGTGCTCCAGCCCCGGGCCGGCGTCCCACCCCTGCACCCCAAGGGCACTGCGGGCCAGCAGGCCCCTCCCTGTAGCACTGGCGGCCACGGGGACAAACAGCCATAAATCAGGGCCATCCTGATGAAATCAAGCATGGATGGCAAGTAAGTTATTAGCCGCCTGTGAAACTAATTGTGATACGGATACACTCATTTTTGCAATGTCTTTCAAACACCAGTTGTGATGGGAAACAGCTGTTAGATCCAGGGGAAAAAAATAAAAGGAAAGAAAGAAAAGACGAGAGCTTCGAATACGAAATCATAATAATGTCTGTCTTCTCTGTTCCCTTGCACAAAGGCTCTTCGATTCCCTATTCTCCTCGAGACAATGACTCCCGGCAGGGGGTCAGCCAGGATGAGCCCAGGATTGCACGGAAAGTTCATCTACTGAGGGGAAGGACACAGAAAGAGAAAAAAGGACCCCGGCTCCTAATGTGGGGGGATGGGGACGGGAATGGCACGTTTAAAATGGGTTAGCGATTCAGGCTAAAAGCAGGAGAGGTCACAGGGAATTTGAGCAGAGACGTTATAAACTGTACCGTTTGTAAGCTGGCTTCATTTAGAAGCGCATGGTGTAAGGAGAAGGGACTGCAATCTTCATTTAAGGAAGCCGTACGGTAGATAATTAACCTGTTTGGAAGGTTTGAGATGGACTGTGGAGGAAAGGTCTGCTCCCAAAGCCGGTGACGTCTGTCCCGGCCGGAGGACCGGCGTCGGGGGGAGTATCTGCCTGCTCTCACCACCTCCCCTTCCCTTTCCTGCATGTTTCTACCCCTCTCCTTCCTTAGAATCAGGGCCTACTGTCAATACCTTGAGAAAAGAGAGGAACTCAGAACCAGAGTAATATTCCCTCCCCCAGCCTTTCCTGGGCCCCTGTTTGTTCTCCAGAAATGTTTACGGACAACATCGTAGAAGATATTTTTTTCAGTTTATAAGGCCTGTGTCATCACACAGTGGGTCATGAATGATGCCCCTTGTTGTGGAGAAACAGGAAGTCATCCTGGCTCGGGTGCTTTTGCTTACAGGCAACTTCCTGGGCGCCTGGGGGAGGGGCCACACCCAAGACCCTCCCCTCCACGGAGAGCTGGGGTTGAGTGTCTCCACTTCTGGGGCCCTTAAAAATTCCATCGGCCTCAAAAAGGGTGGAGACCCTTTGTCTTGCGCAGGGCAGGCTTTTTGAAGGGTCTCCCCGAGAGCCCTGTTTATCTCAGCAAGGCAATACATGAACTTACAATACGGATGCCTGTGACATGGACCAGCCCCTCATGGCTCTGGCCGTGAACAGGGTCCCTCATCCCCTCCCACTTGCCAAGTAAGGGCCCAGCCCTGGGAGACCACTTCGTTGTTGCATTCTGCTCTTGACCTTGGGGTCAAGGTTGACAGACCTCTAGGGTTTCCTGGGCCCCAGCGGCAGCAGGTATGGGTGAGTTTGGCGACGCGTGGCTGACTCTGCTTCCCTCTCTCCCTTTGCTTCACCTGGCCCCTACAAAATGCACAGAGAGCTCCAGAAACGGGGCCGGTTTCCTTTCTTTCTGACCAGCGATGTGCGCTCCTGGTGCCGTGAGTGGCTGTCTCAGCCACGCGGAGGCCTCCATCCTGCTCAGAGACCCCTCCTCCTCATTTCCCCCATCCCAGGAGAGACCAGCTTCGTCTTAAACAGGCAGAACAGGGCCATGCAGAAGACACTCACTTGTTTCTCTCCGCTCTGGACGAGATGGACACTCCGCATGCTTGGACACCCTTCACACTTACAGGTACCGAGACGAGAAGAATCAAGATTCTTATTTTAAGATCCCAAGTGCTTCCCCTCTTTTAAAATTCCTTTTCAACAAAAAGTCTCCGCTGTCCACATCCATCATTCACAAGACACCTTCTGAACATAAACCTGAAAAGCCAGGCCTGAGAGAGGTTGGCAGTGCCCGCCTGGGCTTCCGGCGCGCAAGTGTGGAGCGGGGGTCCCGGGGCGCCCTCCTCGTTCGAGGTGTTAAGGGATCCTCTCCCTCGTGGGGTGGGGTGGCGGAGTGCTGGCAGCGACCGAGTGGCAGTGCGCACGCGGGCCCGTTTCTATGCGGCCCGAATCACAGGTTCTTGGTGAGAAACATCGCCGAGGGCCCTTTCCTCTCCTGCAAGGGGCGGGAGGGCTCCCCCTCTGCCCTGCTCCGTCCAAGTTCCAGCTTCTATCAGTCTCAGACTTTGGGCCTGAAATACAGTGACTAATAAAACCGAGAGGAAAAAGTCGGATCTCACCCGAAGTGCTCTGAAAGGATGCCGCCTCTTTGGTTTCTGAAGACGTGCTTCGTGTCTGACGTTAAACCGAAGGTGCGTTTTGGACGGCCGTCTTCGCAACCAGAGATCGGGATCGCGCCCCGCCCTTCCCAGAGCAGCGGTGGGTGTCAAAACTTTTTATTACACGTGTGTTGCCCCTGTAATTAGTGCAGTGTTCGAAATGTGATTTATTGATGGTGCAAGCACGTTTATACAGAGGGAGGATGTGCCCTGCAGGAAACACCCCAGGCACAGACACCCCTGGAAGTGTGTGTGATGTGACTGCCTTTAGGATCTCTTGCTTTACTTCCGGTCTGTAGCTCTTTTATTCAGCTGTCGGGGAAGAAACCCAAATCCTAACTTTGCCAAACACCCCAGTGCTCGTTGGGGACCGAGTGCCAATTTCCTTGTGTGCGAGCCAGACCCGCATTCAAACAAAAAACAGGGAAAGAAAGGGGATCTGAAAAAATGTTAATTCTCCTGGAGTTACGTTTTACTTCAAATAATTAATTTCCGGTTTCCACCCTCTTCTTTCGAACTGACAGAGCAGTGGACTTTTGCTTTCTGTTGGTAAACAGGTGAGTAAATATTTACCCTTGTGAGCTTGGACAGCCGCGTTTATACGGGGGCGGGTGCCCTGAGGGCAGCTGAGCTGAGAACCTTGTCCTGCTGGGTCATCCGTGACCTCAGCCCTGCTGCGGCCAGGCTGGCCAGACCTGCAAAACCAGAGGGTATTTTCTCTCCCAGGGCGATGTTTACCCAGGGATTCCCTTGGCAAGACGTAGGATCACCATCACGTGAGGTCACCACGCTGGTGTGTGTGTGCAAATATTTTTTTATAAAAAAGGCAGCAACTAGGCATGCCACATTACAAAAATCGTCCTGTTAAAAAGAAAACACTGCGTTGGGAAGTAGAACTTCCTATTCAAATCAGGGCAAGAGGTGAAGGGATCACAGGGCAGAAGGAGCCGTGTGTGTGTGTGTGTGTGTGTGTGTGTGTGTGTGTGTGTGTGTCCGTGTCCTGAATAATTGAATCGGAGATGCAGTAGGGCCGGCCGGCCTCTCTCCAGGGTCTCAGGGTGGTTTTGGAGGGTTAATGCCTTCACGCAGAAGCTGATCTCTCTCAGCTGGTCCCTGCCAGGCCGCAGCCCCGTGTTAACCCTCTCCTGCCCAAGCTGCCGGCTGGACAGGCCCCAGTGGACGCCAGGAAGTGTTGGGATTCCCTCACGAGGGCCACAATGGTACACCTTCCGCTTCTTTGTGGTGGCTGCCAACCTGTGTCGCTGCTCGTGTGACAGGGCTGCCTCCCCATCTTAGCCCTTGGAGACCTCCAGGGGTAGAGCCAGCTCCCAGGATGAGTTCAAATGGATATTCTCCAGAGGAAGGGGCGTGACCGTCGGGAATTCACCGTGGCTGTGCCTTGGCTCCAGGAAGAGCTTCTCATGCTTCCTCCACAGCCTCAGGGACAGGGGCTTTGCTCTTTCTTCTAGGGCACGTACTCAATGCAACGCAGTGCTTAGCACATATTTGCAACATGAAAATAAATGGGATTTTCCCAAGAGGATCCCACCAGAGGCTCCTTAGGAAGCCGGGGGTCTTGACGCTCTGCCTGTTCCTCTGACTCAAGACCCGGAGACCACCAGGGCACTCTCTCCTCCTTTTGTCACCTGACCGTTGAACTTCAGGGTTTTAAGCTCTCAGTGATAACAAGGACAGGTGGAAATAACACAGTGTAAAAATGTGTGTGTTCACTCTTTCTTGGGGCAAAGAATAAAGTTTCCCAGCACTTAATTTCACCTTTCTATTCTTTGTTTTCTTCTATAATGCGAAGGAATATTGGTCTCTTTAGCAAATCTGTTTGCTGATCGTATGTCTTGAAACTGTCACTCATAAACATTGTCTACCTTCAAAAACATCCCAACCCATTTGCTCCAGGCCAGAAGGGAAGGATGTATATCTAAAGACATCAAGCCTCAATCTCCTGGGGGTAGTATCAGCTGGTACATTTGTTCATAACTTGATTTCTAGAATATTTCCTAGCTCTGAAGATGGGGAATCCATGCTGATTTGCATATTTCTGGCAGTTTCGGTGAAGAGGAATAACACACAGCTTAATCCTCACCTCAAAGGCGCTGGTCTGCGCTCTGAGGGCATGAGGACAGCTTAGTTCAGACCTGTCAGCAGCCCAGGAGCACAGCAAGGCCCTACCCTGTAGTATCTCATTTTATTTTTCCTGAAGGTACAAATAGCTAAGAGTTTTTCCTGGCAAAACATTCCTGTGTGCATTTTTCTTTAATGTAATGAGAGGACAGGCAGGTGGAGAAACACAAAATAAGCATGGAGACAATAAAATAAAGATCTCATCTGGGTTCCAAAAAGCTCCAAGTAAAGAAATCTCACTGTCTTTGCCAAGCTCCCGACGGGGCTGGCAAATGCATGCAGTCTTTGAGATGTTTTTTCACGCAAAGCAAAAATTATCTTCCGTGTTTTCCGTGCCTTCTTTCCTTTTCTTTATTAAATTTTGAAATCAAATGACCACTTATCCACATTTCGAATTTCCAACCTCTTTATAAATGCAGGGAAATAAAATTCTGGAGGCAGAGAAAGATGCAGTAGAAATACCCAGTTTTACACTGTGGCTTGTTGGATACGAGCAAGGGTAATTTGACTACGGCTTCAATTTCCAAGGCGTCTTTAGCACATGCGTTTGATACACGTACGTGGCAGCTGGACTGACAGACCAGGCCCTGATGGCTCCAAAGGGTCAATAAAACACACGCCCTGAAGGATTTACACAACAGACAGTAATGGCTTCTTTGGAAGTGTTATGATCTATGGGGTCAATAACAATCCACTTTTTAAAGAGTGCCAAAATATGAATTTACACAGCCGACTGTAATGGCTCCTGATCTATCAGGTAAATTATATGAATTCTTTGAATTTATACACATGCTACAGAGCATGGGTACCTATCAGAATGTACTATTGTGTAAAACAGACATTCTGTGTAGACCCCTGTGCAGCGTCTTTTTAAAAAAATAAATTTATTTATTTACTATTTTTGGCTGCATTGGGTCTTTTTTGCTGCGCAGGCTTTCTGTAGTTGCAGCCACTCCGGGGGCTACTCTTTGTTGCGGTGCGTGGGCTTCTCACTGCGGTGGCTTCTCTTGTTGCGGAGCATGGGCTCTAGGCTCATGGGCTTCAGTAGTTGTGGCTCGCGGGCTCTAGAGCACAGGCTCAGTAGTTGTGGCACACAGGCTTAGTTGCTCCGCAGCATGTGGGATCTTCCCTGACCAGGGCTCGAACCCATGTACCCTGCATTGGCAGGTGGATTCTTAACCACTGCACCACCAGGAAAGTCCCCAGCTTCTTTTAAAATTGCTGATAAAGATGATACACTGCCACTTGGGAAATGGAGAGAATTTGTTAACATTCAGAAGTTTGATGCCACGATGTATGTTTCATCTTTGACTGAATTTCAATAACTACCCTGGATTGCTTGCATCAACATAAAGTCTCTTTTCCCTAAAATGAAGTTATTTTCAATCCAAACTACATTTAGTAAAATACCTCGATTATGCAATTTTGTGGTAGGTTGATGCATAATATTTAATTTACATGTGATGTTTACAGGTAAACAGCTGTTGTCTGTGTTTATAATGTCTATATGAAAATAGACATTCCTGAATATGCACCTCTGTAGCTGCACTTAACAAAAATGCCTGCTTCTTTCCAGCAGATGGGGGCAGACAGCAAGAAGCTCTAAAAGAAACAACGTAAAATATATATTTTCTCCCAGCAAGCCCTGACATTTAGGGGAAAACAAAATAGCTACAAAAGAGGGAAATTAAATGAATAGTTTCCAACAGGAATGGTGGTGTGAGCGACATAGTTTTACTTAATAAAGAATCCAGAGCAAATATATTGCAGAGCTCTTCCTTGCTAGAAACATTCTTATCTCCTGGCTGTCTTTCTGTTTCAGTTGGAAATTTCTTTCCGGAAGAGGAGCCTGGTGAATTATTTAATAAATAAAATCCATTAAGAAAACCATGTTGAAAGATATCTTCTCAAATTTCCTTCAGATAAGTGCAGCAATAAATGTATCACCAGCAGCTGGCACATATATGTAAGCGTGCAGGCACACACTTGCCCACACCTGACACAGTAAAAAACTCTAGACGCACCCTTATCTTGTTTTATTCACTGCAGGTGTGTATATTCTAGTCCTTTGGCTAAAACAGCCATTTCTCTGATTCTTTTGTGAGTGATTGTGTGTATGTTCCTGCCTGAGCATTAAAAAAAATTAAGAATTTTAAGCACAGACTAACTAGAAAATTCCCTGCCTGAAAATTTGGCTTTCCTTGAGCTAGGGAGATTTCTTTCAAAGACCACTCTCTGCTCCATTTAGGATAGATGAACATGTATCGTCCATAATGGACAAACGTCATGGCTGAAGAGTATATGTGTACAAGGTTAGAATGTTCCACAACGGATACATGTATATGTATAACTGAATCACTTCGCTGTACAGCAGAAATTAACACAACATTGTAAATCAACTACTCTCCAATATAAAATAAAAATTAAATTAAAAAAAAAAGAATGTTCTACCTGGAAGGATTTAGATGTTTTGGGGTCTGGTGTGTGATAGCATAATACAGTAAATTACAGGTCTCACCTTTCTTAGCAAGGAGCTGAGAGCTGGATGACAACCTAGGAATGCCCTGGTCCCCACCCCCCAGCCCTTTCCGAAGTGTCTGTTTCCTAGAATATCTACCATCTACAGTATTGACTAGGGTATCAGGAAGGAAGGATCTCCATCAGTCTATCTAGAATTGTCATCCAACACAAGATTAAATGCTGCCAGCCTCCTTCTTGGGATTTTCAGTCTTCACATCACAAAGTTTTCAATCAAATTTCAGCAGTGTGCATTTAGCTTACAGAACCCCGAGCACTTATCTTCCCAAAGCAGGGAATTTAGACCTTGTTTACCTCATATGGTTCCAAGATATCCCCCTGCAAATCTGTTCATGTTTATAGTGTGAAATGGTTTCCAAATCTGGCCTCTCTCTGTCTCTCTCTCTCCCTCTCACGTTCCTTACACAGCTAACCTCTTGGCTGAACAACAATGACCAGCCAGCAAAGGGTCTGAATAATGAACAGATGCCAGTTATCAGAGGACTTATCCCAGGGCAGCGACGTTGCGTTGTCAGTCTTCAAGATGAAAGAGCCGAAACTGTGGACAGAATCGTTCTACGCAGCTTCCTCACTCATGGTCTTCAGGAGGCCCTGATCGCCCCCCGGCTTTGGGCTCACGAAGCAGCCAGAACAGAGGGGGATGGCAGCTGTGCACCTTTCTGGTCTCACCATCAGATACCTGTGAGGAAGCTGTGGCTGGGAGGGCTCCAAAGAAACCAACGGCACCTCCACTTATAAAGAATTCGGCTCAAGCAAATTGACACCAAGCCGATATTTATCTGTCATTGGGCCGATTTGATGCTTGGAATTTCCAGTGAATAGACTGATGAGATTTGGGATAAACAGCAGCCGGAGAGGAGGAACGTGTAATCTCTCCAGAACGCCAGGAAGGAAGTGGTCCCCAGCTGAGCCAGATGGGAACCCCCGAGACACGCGTCCTGCTATATCCAGGGGGGGATAACAGGGTGAGGACCGGCCACAATTCATCTCACTTTTATTGCTTCGTTCATTAGATACTGACGATGAAACCCAGCCCTTGCCCTGGATGGAATGCTGGGTTTGCACATGGCCCGGGGTGGGGGGCACCTTGTGAGGGAGGAAGACCTGAGGCTCCCGAGTGAAGCCACTTAGAAACGCTCTGGGCGCATCCGCGTTTGAAGTTGTTCTGTTTTCAGTTTTCTCACTTCGTCATTCTCGACACGTGTGTTTCTCATCTGATGTTTTACGAGCACGCATGCGGAGAAGCTCACGTCGCTGAAAAGCCAAACGTCATCCCCTGCCAACTCTTTGGAATTTAAAAGCCTAGATTATCGCTCAGACACATGAAAATGGAAACCCCAGTCCAGGCGAGAAGCCTAACGGCCATTGCTCTGCAGGGGAACTGGAACTCGGGGGAGGTTTCATCTGTTGTCCGTGGCCTGTTGTTCATGGACTGCTGCTCTAATGCCTCGGAAACTAGCTCCGTTACTTCTATAGGGGTTGGGATCCTGCCTAGATGTCACGGCCCACTCGAAGCACGTGGTGGGGTGGGTGGAGATGAGGCTGGAGCTTTGACTCTCTGGTGGGCTTACTTCTGGGGAAACTGACCCACTGGCTTCTAACCAAAGGGGATCAAGCCTGAAAAGAGGCCTTGGCTGTTGATTGCAGCTGTGAGGAATGTGCAGCGTAGGTCATTTTGCTTTGTTGGGTGTTTGTCAGGGACCCCATTTTCCCTCCTGCGGCATCAGAACCTAGAGCAGGTGGAGCCTGAGGGGAGTCCCACCCACACCGGGGCCCTGGGTGGACTGGGCCAGACTGGGATATTTATGGACAAGGTGACACCTGATGTCACCTGGGAAATCAGCTACGGATCAACCTTCTCATCACTCGTCCAGGAAAATGCAGGTTATACGGGTCTGTGGGTGCTTCCTGACACCCCCAACCCGTTGCCCACACAAATAATCTCCCTGGAATTGGGTAGAATGGTCCATGATCTCTGTGGCTTAAATACTTTGTTTTCAATGTCCACAGTTAAAAAAGTCTAGCACCTAAAGAAAAAAAATCATCCTTCCTTCAGCCCTTTACTATTTATGGCAAACTTTGAGAAGGCTAAACCATGTACAATCACCACAAAAATATCATTTATTCTATCAAGTTTACACCCATTAGAACTACCAGAGGTATGAGGAATGAGCAGCTCAGTAGAGCAAATAGCCCTGAAAGGGGTTAGAAGCAAAATGAAGTAAAATCCCCTATGTGTATTCTCCTTGTGTGTGTTCATACCTTAAACTCCAGAAAATGCCACTAATTGGGCTTGGAGAAGAAACTAAGGTTGGAATGATCTTTGGGGAATGAATTCACCTCTTGCTCCTGGATTCTATGTGGGATTTCTTATATTTAAACTGCAGATGCACCCATAGGAACTTGTTTTCAAAATAGGTAAACATCTTAAAATATTTTAATTGCTTAAACACGATCACACCGCTAGCAAAGGGTGGTGGTAAACGGAGCTCTGTGCATCACACTGCATCACTAAACAAGATGCAGAAACCAATATTTGTTGAATTTATTTAGATATATATTGATTTCATACTTTTTTTTGCCTGCATAGTATATAGCTTGGGAGATCATTCAGAAGCGGGGAAGGTGATGTTTAGTTTTGGAAGGCTGCTTTAAAATGTCACAAGGTTTTCCACATGCTGATCACTGGAGATTTGAAAATCATAACATATGATTCCTGCCATGGAGGATTTTACAAGCAAAATTTGGGGAGTGAAGAGGATGGGAAACTGACATGAAATCAAATACAGAAAAATCAATAAACTGAATTAAGTGTAATAGTTAACGTGTTGGTGAAAATGGATGCATGAAAGGTTAATAATTATTAGTTTCATTTGGAAGGCTTAGTAGAAAAAAAGGGGTTTGGCTAAGTTCTTGTAGGATGAGTAGAAGTATTCGAGGTGGATGAGGAGACAGTGGAACATAATGAGGCATTTCAGGCAGAGAAACACTACTTTCAACTATGTCAAAATTGCGTTTTTGCACTGGCAAACTAAAGAACTACCTCTGCCATTTTACACTGATAAAAACAATTTCCATCATGTTTGCTTTACATTTTTCTTTATCGGTAAACTGCAGACATTTCCTGGCCGATACACACAGGGGGCACTACAGTTTGAGACTCCACTTAAAACGTCTTTCCACACCATCCGATTGTATAGCAACATTATTTGACACACACAAAAAATTATCCAGCATGGGCGTTTCTAAACATTCAATTAACTACACATAGCCCATACATGGATGATTTAGGTTAGCTATTTCTTGGATCACAAAATGCCACTGATTAAAAAAATAAAGCAAAAACTCAAGGATTTAGAAATTCACTTTAGAAACGATTACAAATAGCAGCATGCACTAAAAACTGTGCACTAAAACTGCATGCACTCAAAACGGTGTTCCCACAATATTCTTTGTGGTGTGATGGTTTGGAAGTCGAAAGACTGAGATTTTATCCGTCCTCACCCGCCACCATTAATTAGATTTGGGGTCTTCAACGCTACATACACCATCTCTTCACGTCAGTTTTCTGCCTGCAAATTTAAGCCAGTAATAAACAAATCATGCTGGAGTTTTTGTGCTATGCATGGTAGGAGGTGTGTGAAAGCATTTCAAAAACAAAGAATATTATCATTAAATTAATGACAACAGCAATAATTATTCTAATATGAAATTTCAGGAACAGCAATTGAGAAGTATTTCTTACTTTTAAGATGCTGAAACATGGGAACAGTTCTTTTCTATGAAAGTTCTCGATTTGATCTATTTTATAAATTTAGCCATTTGCCCAGGTGTGAATCCAGCTACGCATGGTACACGTTGTACATAATTGTAAAATGAAATAGGTGTATTTCAAGCTTTTAAATTTGCAGGGTGTTCCATCTTGAATTTATCTCTCCAAAGAGGCAAATGAGGGCGAGATATTTAGACACAAAAAATAACCCACTTTTTTCAGAATGCTTGTTGGTGTCCCAAAGCTAATTCCCTACTCAGCTGACTGGGATGCAGTGATTTCCTGAGAATGTCAGAGCAGGTGTACAGAAAAGACATTATGGTGTCAAAATGAGATGAAATGATGTTGATTTATCAGAGGGAAGTCCCTGTCTCTGCCAGGACAAAAGGGATCCCTGGACTCAGCTCTGGTGAGCCTTGGCACTCAGATGCCCAGAGGCCGCCAGTGGAGGCCCCAGCTCACCCGTCGACATGACAACCCACAGGGAACAAGGTTTATCTCCCTCTTTCTGCCAGGGAGCTGAGCATAAAGAAGGTAGCAGTGTTTGAGGGATTACAGTGTTGTAGGAAAGACCCTGGTCCTCCTCCTATCCCTCGTGCTCAGGATAACACAAAACACAAGAAACACCCAAGCAGGAAGAAAGCAGGGCAGGTGGGGGGAACCCCTGCCAAGCAGCCAAGATGTGTTAGGGTTTAAAAGTTTGAGGCTCCTGCCTCTTGGTAAACCGAGGCGTCTTTCTGGTGTGGAATATTCTTGAGTGTTAAAATGTGTCCACACCTGAATGACCCCTGGGAGTCTGAGTGGGCGGAGCCATGGTGAGCATTCATTCCAGTTTGGATGTTAGTTTGGCCTCAGTAAAACACTCCAGTAAAACTAACATGTGAACAGGACCCAGAATCCAAGAAGGAGCCCAGGATCTCAAAGGAAAATAGGAATTCTAAGTGCTTGGAAATCTACACAGTTTGTTTGAAAAAAGTTTTTTTTTTTTTCCTACCAGTAGATTTTTTTTTCACAGTCCCTGTTCCCACTTCATGATTTAATACGGCTTGTCCGGAGTGGACCGGCAGTCTCAAAGAACATCAGGTCTTCACTTTCCATTCGAGAAATAAGACCCTTCAAGGACCTTCTAAATATTTCTGTTTTCCGTCAGATGAGAGTTACCATACACTGTCATGAGACAATGATCCGACTGGGTTAGGAGGCCTTGGCTTTAGGAGCTGGTTTAGGGTTTCACAGGGACCGATGATGTGACCTTAAGAAGGCACAGCTCTGACCTTGGCTTTTTCATCTCTAGATCTGTGGGAGACTAGGGTGTAGGTCTAGATGACCCACAGGGATGCATCCCATAGTATTTCTCCGTTTTGTGGCACCTTTTATAAGTCAGGCATCCACTTGGTACCATTTAAGTGAATGGGTATGTAATTAGTGAATCTGTCATAGGCAACAGAGCCAGATTATTAGTGCAAAAAAGGTCATTAATGCAAAAAAAGGAATTTGTGGAATTGGCTTGTGGTCGTCAGGATATTTGCAAAACGCACCTCTCAGTATTGGGCTTCTGTCTTGGGAGAGATGGTCACAAATTGGGCTCCCAGGCTTCTGCTTTTCAGGCACTATTGGAGGGGCTGCAGGGGGCTGCACACGTAGGACCCCCTAGCATTAATCTTTCCGTCCAGCACTGTGGGTATCTTATTTCCCTATTTACATTTACAGTATATTTTTTGCGGGGGAGAGATAGTTCTCATTCATGTGTTGAGAGATATTTATTCTAGCAGCCTGCTGTATCTCATCCTTTTCCTCCAATTCAAGTTTTAAATGTCCTCCCAGGAAATTTGGATCCAATGGGTCTCCTTCCTATTGGTCTTATCCTCTCCTTCTTCCGCTGCAGGTGGAGAGAGTTGATGTGGTGGAGAAATGCATTTCCATGTTTTTAAGTGCAATATTAACTCATGTCAGATATAACAAGTAACAGTGCAATGAAATGAATTCAGGAACAGCAAAGCCATTAAGAAAATGTACCATTAGGAAGAGGGCTAGTGTTTCCTGTGGAAGAGATTCACCAGGTATGCACTTGTACACGTTCAAGGAAATGATTTAGAAGTTTATAGCCCTTATAATTACGTTCATTTTAAGAAGCAGAGACTTTTGGAGCCAGAAACGTTTTCCTAATTCACTTTATTGGTAAAGAGGTCTAGTTTTTTTTCATTTCGATGTGATGGAATCTCAATTCATATGTCATATGTGGACCTATGTGTATCCGTGTGAAGAGAAAACCTTGTGAGGCAACCGTCAGTCTGATATAATGTCAGTTCTGCTACAGTCATTTTTCTTCTTTTTTTGTTTTCAGAATGTATGAAAGCTAAAGCTTGAGGTTTTGTTGAAAACAGTAAAAGCACATATCAAATATTTCCTTATTTCTTTTCATAACATCAGAGGGGAGGGTGTTATATCTTTTTTTCCTGCCATTTAACATAAGTAGAAATTGTCAGCCTGAAATTGACAGGGATTTGTTACCATCAACAATGAATTACTCACATCTGGATCCTCCACCAACATAGGCAGTGCCTGTCAGGTGTCACAACAGTAGGACACCTTATTAAACTCCAGTGAAAAATACAGTAATTTGGAGTTCAGTGGGTGAGGTGGGAAAGGCATCAGGCGTGCGGTGAGAAGTCCGCCCTCCAGCCTAGAGTTCTCCCTCTTCTGCTGGAGTGCCCTGGGGGTCCGGGCACAGGGACCTCGGTGTTGGTCCACAAGGTATGATTTATCCTCCTGCCCCCGCTGCTTAATTTGGAGTTTCCTCCTGGGCTTTAGGACCATGTGGTTATGGGCCACTGTGTGAGAATCTCCTTTGCAGGAAGAAAGAAACTGGAATATAGGATCGAGTGACTCACTTGACCAGCAAAGCAGGCTCGATGGTTGGCTTTTATTTCAACTCTGAAATGCACTGATTCAGGCTGTCCCTGAGGTGAGGGTTCCAGTGTGAACATCTGTCCATCAGCACCTACTTTGGGCCACAGCTCTGAGCACCTGTACTGGGGTATGGAGTTTCTTAAAAGGCATTTCCCTTTCTCATTACATAGCAAACCAATCAATCCCCAAGTGAAATGTTAATTCAAGATGTAATAAGTTCCATGACAAAAACTAATAGGAGGCTGAGACAGAACATATCAGAGCGGGCTTACTTACTCAGGGTGTGTGAGCTGAGACCCAAAAGAGGAGATGGAGCTAGCCACATGGAGACTGGAAGGTGGGGAAAACATTCCAGGGTAAGGAGAGAAGATGCCCAAAGGGCCGGCAGTAGGACAGAGCTGGGCGATTTTAGGGAAAGCCAGTGGGTGAGGAGGAGATACCTGTATGGAGAAGTTGGGGAGACACATGTAGTAGGTAGAATTGTGCCCCCCCAAAAGATATGCTCAAGTCAACCCCTGGTACCTATGAATGTGACCTTTATCTAGAAGTAGGATCTTTGCACATGTCATCAAACTAAGATGAGGTCCCACTGGAGTCGGGGGGATCTAATCCAGTGACTGGTGTTCTTAAAAGAAGGAAACCTGAACACAGACAGGAGACACAGGGAAAAGACCATGTGATGACAGAGGCAGAGACTGGAGTGATGCAGCTGCAAGCCGAGGAAAGCCAAGCCTGCTGGGAACCCCCAGAAGCTGGAAGAGGCAAGAAGATTCTCCCCTAGAGCCTGCGGAGGGAGCATGGCTCGGCCCACCCTTTGACTTTGAACTTCTAACAAACAGGACCGTGAGAGAATGTTTCTGCTGTTTCAGGCCACCTTGTTTGTCATTTTTTTTTTTTTTTGTCATGGCAGTCACAGGAAAAGAATACAGTGGGTGAGAGGAAGGCTGAGGAACTTGAGGAAGGAAGCACAAAGAAGAATCATTGAAGGACTTTGAACAAGAAGTGATTCGATCCCATTTACGAGTTTGTGTTTTAAAAAAGGTAACTTTCACAGCTGGGTAGAGAATGGCTTGAGGTAGGTGGTAGGGTTTATTAGCGTTTAAGGACTTGTGCAGTTTTTGTTGAGGTGGAAGGAATGGAGATGGAGAGGAGAGGGAACATGTGAGAAATATTTGGGGGATGCAGCCCCGTTTTTCTTGAATAATTGGGTGGAAGGCTTTTAATGAGCAGGAGGATTTCAGGTGCTACAGGGTAAGTTTAAGGGGAAAACCAAGACTTACTAGTTATAGGAGTTCTTTTCGTAGATACCATGGGATTTCTACATAGAAAATCTGTAAATAGGGATAATTTATTTTTTCTTTTTCAGCCTGCATGCCTGTTATTTTCTTTTCTTGACTTCCTGAGCTGGCCAGAACTCCAGCACAGGGTTGAACAGTACTGAGGAGAGCAGACGTCCTTGCTTTACTCCCAATCTTAGGGGAGAATGCATTCAATATTTCATCACTAAATATGATGTTTGTACTTTTTGAGGAATTGGTCATTTCATGAGTTGTCAAATTTATGTTGTAGTGATGTTTGTGGTATTCCCTTATTATTTTTATGTCTGCAGGGTCTACAGTGAAAGGCCCTGTTCCACTAATAATATTAGTAATGTAATAGGAATAGTTTGTCATTTTTTGTTGATCTTCAAAGAACTACCTCTTTGTTTTATTGAGTTTCTCTATTGTTTTTCTACTTTTAATCTCATTAATTTTTGCTCTTGTCTTTATTATTTCCTTCCTTCTGCTTGATCTGGGTTATTTTGCTCTTTGGTTTTCTGGATTCTTGACATGACCCCTTAGGTTATGGATTTTAGAATTTTTCTCTTCTCTAATGTAAGCCTTTAGTGCTATATATTTACTGTATTGTACTGCTTTAGCTGCATCTCACCAATTTTGATATATTTCCATCTTCATTTAGTTCTATGTATTTAAAAATTTCCCTTGAGACTTTATTTTTGACCTATAGATTATTTAGAAGTTTTTTGATCAGTTTCCAAATGTTTGGAGTCTTTCTTGTTATTGTTCTGTTATTGATTTCTAATTTGATTCTAGTTTCCAGTTTGAGTGTGATTGGAAAACATATGCCTTAAGATTTAAATTCTTTTAAATTTGGCAAGATTTCTTTTATGTCTCAGGATATGCTCCATCTTGGTAAGAATGTGTATTTTGTTGTTGTTGGGTGGAGTGTTCTAGAAATGTAAATTAGATCCTATTGGTTGATGCTGTTGTAAAGTTCATCTATATTCTTGCTGATTTTCTCTCTAGTTTTTCTATCAACTTTTGAGAGTGGAGTAGTGAAGTCTCCAATTATAATTTTGAATTTGTCTATGCCTACTTTCAATTTTATTAGTTTTTGCTTCACATATTTTGCAGCTCTGTTATTTGGTACATACACATTTAGGATTGTTATCTTTTTTTGGTTGGTCAGTACTTTGTCATTATATAATGTCCCTGAAGGCTACTTTGTATGGTGTTAATAGACACTCCTGCTTTCTTTTGATCAAGTTTTGCAGGGCATATCTTTTATCATTCTTTTACTTTCAACCTGCCTATATTCTTAGAGTTGATGTGAGTTTGTTGTTGATATCACGTAGTTGAGTCACATATTTGAATCCATCTTGGAAATCTCAGTCTCAGTTGGGATACTTAGACTATTTGCATCTAATATAAGCCTTGGTGTGTTAGGTTGCAAGTCTATCACTTTACCTTTTTTTTTTAAAACATCTTTATTGGCGTATAATTGCTTTACAATTATGTGTGCATTATTTTCTGCTTTATAACAAAGTGAATCAGCTATACATATACATATATCCCCATATCTCCTCCCTCTTGCTTCTCCCACCCACCCTCCCTATCCCACCCCTCTAGGTGGTCACAAAGCACCGAGCTGATCTCCTTTATGTGAAAATATTTGGTTTCTCCTTCATTCTTGGATATAGAATTATGGGTTGACAGTTCTGTTCTTTCAGAACTTGAAAAACGTCATGGCAGTTCTTCTGGCCTCCAGGGTTTCTTATCAGAAATCTGCTATCATTCTAATTGTTTTTCTCCTTTAGGTGAGATGTCATTTCACTCTTGCTGCTTCAAGATATTTTTTTTTTCTTTAAGTTTCAGGATTTGACTATGATGTATCTAGTCAAGGATTTCTTTGGGTTTATCTTGTCTGGGGTTTTCTCTGCTTCATGATTCTGTAGGTTTATGCCTTTGTCTAAATTTGGAATATTTTCAGTCATTAACCTTTGAATAGTTTTTCAATATTAACTTCTCTCCTTCTCAGGCTTTGCGATGAATGTCAGATATTTTGTCACAGCCGAAAGGCTCTGTTTGTTGTTGTTGATTTTTTTTTCAATCTACTTCTCTCCATTGTTTAGATTGGATAATTTCTAATGTTCTATCTTCAAGTGCACTGATTCTTTCCTCTGTCTCCTCCATTCTTCAGTCGACCCTATCTATTCAGTTTTTAATTTCAGTTACCATGTTTTTTTTAGTCCTAAAATGTTCACTTGGTTCTTTTTTATATGTTCTATTGCTTTACTGAGACTTTCTATTCTTATCTTTTTCAAGCATGTTTGTAACTTCTCATTGAAGTATTTTTACGACGACTGCTTTAAAATCCTTGCTAGATACTTCTAGCATCTTTATCATCTCAATGTTGGTGTCTATTGTTGTATTTTCTCATTGAAGTTGAGATTTTTTCTGTTTCTTTCTATGATGAACGATTATTGATTGAGACTTGGGCATGTTTTGTATGATGTTATGAGTCTCTGGATCATACTCAAGCCTTCTATTTGGCAAGCCTCATCTAATGCTGCTCTGGCAGAGTAACAGAGGTAGGGATGGCATTTGTTATACCAGCTTGGGTGGAAGTCTCTGCCCCCCACTCAGTCTCTGTTGATATGGGAAGACAGGGAGGTGGGGGTCCCTTATCACTGCAGAATGGAGTGGGGAGCTCAGACACCCCACTTGGCCTCTGCTGGTACCAAGGGGCAGGATGCCTTGTCACTCTCCCTAATGGCCTTCACTGACATCATGGCATGGTGACCTTGTTTATACTGTTCACCTCTGATACACCCTGGTGGGAGGGGTGGCTGGGGTGAGCTGGAAGTCTAGGCCTCACCATGGGGCCTTTGACAACACTGCAGGGGAGGCTGGGATGCCTTGTGATAGCCTAGTGATGGTGGGAATCTACACTCCCCATTTGCTGTCAGGGGTGAGGGTGAGTACAGTTATGTTCTGTGGTGTTTGGCTGGAGTAGAATGAGCTTTGTTAAAAGTGTTCACTTTTACTACACTGCCCCTTTGTCTAGTGAGAACAGGCTTCTTTTGGTCCCTTTTTTCGTCTGTGCTTATGGGTATTTCTGGGTTCCTGGCTTCTCTAGTCTAATACTCAGTTTAGTATATTCAAGACAGACACACACATAAAATGAAAAAATGATACCACTGTGTGTTTCTTTGGGTTCCCAGGTCCGCTGGTCTGCTTTCTCCTCTCTAACTTTTAGAGTTTTCTTATGTTTGTTCTAGGAATAATGTGCAGGGATTTTAGGTGTCTTTAGGAGGAGGAACAGTAAAAATTATGTCTACTCCATCTTTCTGGAAATGTAAGTGTCTAGAGTAATTTTTAAAAGGGTTAAGCATGTTATTACATTATCTGTTCCTTGTGTCATGCTTCCAGATCAACAGAATCCTGTCCTTGTAAACAGTTTAGAAGGCGATTTTGTCTCTCCCTTCCTTCCTTCCTTCCTCCCTCCTTCCTTCCCTCCCTTCCTTCCCTCCCTCTTCCCTCCCTTCCTCCCTCCCTTCCTTCCTCCCTCCTTCCTCCCTCCCTCCCTCCCTCCCTCCTCCCTCCCTCCCTCCCTTCCTTCTTTCCTTCCTCCCTCCCTCCCTCCTCTCTCCCTCCCTCCTCCCTCCCTCCCTCCTCCCTCCCTCCCTCCTTCCTCCTTCCTCTCTCCCTCCCTCCTCCCTCCTTCCCTCCCTCCCTTCCTTACTTCTTCCTCATTGTCCCTCAATTTCCTTAATTCCTCCTGCTTCTCTTGTTTTCTGTTTTTCAAAAAGAATTTAATAACAGGTAATAAGAACAGATACTAATAAAATTGTTTAAAAATTTTTTTTGGAGTTAAAATGTTTGCGTTTTCCTAAATCCTGTGAAAAGTTTGTATCCCAGTGATTTCATCTGGTTCGGAAGAACCTGGATCTACCCTATACTTTCTTAGCATGAGGCTGGAGAGCCTTAAATAAAAAAAGAGAGACAAGTTTTGATGAAATGATCACTTTCTAAATCAAGAAACCTTTTGCTGTTGTTTTTGAGGATGATTGATAGCTTTTGACTCTATTTTTGTGTTGACAATCCCAGCAGCTTTCACGTTCAGCATTTCCTTTTGTCATCACCTCATTCACATCATCCTTCAGTAAAGCACAGATACCCCCCTCTGTCTCATGTTTTCCTTCCTACGAGAAATGAGCTACTTTTAGATGTAGAATTCATACTTGTTTTTTTCCAGGGATAAGATTAGCTGAATGCAATAGGAGGTGACTGTAGTACTGAGTTTATTGCTGGTAACAATAAGTAAGATCAGACAAGTAGGATTTTAATAAGGTGCCCTCCAATTTCTCTCCTTTCACCCAGATTTATGGCCCATCTTTTCATTCCTTGAATTTTCCAGTCACTTCATAATTACTTTCTTGGGTTTTAATTCAGGCTTACATCAGTACTGGGAATTCTCTGGTGGTCCAGTCATCGGCGCTTTCATTGCAGGAGCCTGGGTTCAATCCCTGGTTGGAGAACTAAGATCCTGCAAGCCGTGCGGTATGGCAAAAAGAAACAAAAACAAAACCAAAAAACTGTACTTCAATTAAAAAAAATAAATAAAGGGGAAAAAAGGCCAAAAAAATTTACTTTATTAAAAAAAAAAGCTTACATCAATATATTCTCTCTGCCAAAATTCTGTACACTATTGGCAGTGTTTTAACAAACAGGGGAGAAGTCCATATTAGTTTCGGACATAAATTCCTTCCTCACCTCAGTCATATCTCGTCATGACCATGGACTGGGGACAGATTGTTCTCTGCCCGTGTGAGAGGCATTCCTACAGACATGGTTGAAGCCATGGACTGAAGGACCACCCCGTAGGGACTACTGTATATTGTGAACCTGATTCAGACTAGGAGTGGAAGCTTATCCCCCACATCCCAGTTTAAGGGAAAAGAATATAGACATAGTGCAGCAATAACACCGTAAAAAAGGGTAAAGAACTTCACGCACGTCCTTGTCTTCAGGGAAACTCTGCTGGAAACAGAGCCCAAGCACACATGTGGGATCACTCGGTGTCTTAAAATAAAACGTTCTCGCTCAGAATTTCCATAGCAGCCATATATGGGTTAATCCACCCACCAGGGCGCAATATCACCGATGGTAGAAGTGAGAGGACCAAGAGATCCTGGTCCAGCAATATGTGTCGAAAGAAGGAATGACATCTCCATATCAGATTGCTTTCATAAGAAGCCATGAGATGCCTGATTTTTCATAAATCCAAAAAAGGAGATGAAGTTTCAACCAGGTCATCTGTCAGGCAGAATGTTTTGATTCCTACTGACGGGGCTTCAGGTGTTCAAGGTGAAGGAGTGATCCTCAGGGGCCTGGGTCATCCTCGGCCTTGGACACAATAGATTGTGAAGTAGCTGGAGGAGAGAGACCTTCTGGAGGGGAAGGGGATGCCTCGGGGATGTGTCCTTGGCCACCTGCGCCCCGCACGTGGAGCCGGCTCCAGCGGGAGAGTGGAAGATGCCAGCCATCAAATGAGGAGAGCCCTCGAAAGGCAGAAGCAACGCATCTCCTGGAAATAGCAAGGCCTCCAGAAAACAGCCAGTGAGCCCGTCCCCTTCTGTTTGGCGTTGGTGCCATTGACGAGGTGTCTGAAGTCACGGATTGTGCAGACTAATGGAGTGGGAACCTGGCCAACGCCCGAGCCGAGAATCCAGGCAAGGTATCAAGAAAAGTCTTTGCTTTTTCTCCTCTTCCCCGCCCCCCCGCACCCTTTCCTTCTTTTTCTTCCTCTTTAAATTCAGGAATATTTTATTTAAAATGAAATTCCCTGTAAAGTCGTGCATGGCCTTTTATTTAAAGACGTAGCATCTCTGAGAATAAAGGAAGGAAGAGAGGAAATTAAAAAAGCGATGAGGGAGGATGTCTGGCAGCTTGGCCTCTCACCAAGTGACCCTTGATGGACCACAAGGGACTCAGAACGCTGTGCGCTGACCAGGGAAGCCAGCGATTTATGGCTCCTTGTTTGGGCTTTTGATAAGTATCTCTGTAAAGTGGTGAGAGGAAAAACAACCCCGGCCCTACTATCGTTGCAGAATTCCTGTAAATTATTTTAAGATGAGAGAGGCCACCAGGACTAGGGAGAAATAACCCCCAGATTCAGGATATTTATGTGTGTTTCATTTGAAAAATCTGGGTCACAATGTCCCAATGATCATTAAGCAACCTGTCTGGGTGTCCTTCGAAAGCCAGAGGATTTGTTCCCTGGAGAGGATGAAAGAGTTATTCACAAGGCGGGATCGAGTGCCATTGGGCCATGTCCCATGCATGAAACATGAGGAGGCCTGGACCCCGTGGGATATCTGGTTTATTAGGAAGTTCTGTTGGAAAGTCTCTTGGAAGAACGTAAGGGGATAGTCTTTCCCTTTACCCAAAGCCAAAGTGTGATAGTGGTAAAAAGTGCTGCTTCATTTAGTCAGGTGACAGGCATTGGCTGAAATCTGGTGTCACAAAGGAAGGAGATCTTCCTGTTAACTTAAGGCAGTGGTTCCCAACAGGTGGCCCATTTTGCCCCTTGGAGGACATTTGGCAAGCGCTGTGGACACTTTTGGTTGTCACCACTAGGTGGTGCTACTCTGTTTGGTGGGTTGAAGCCCCGGATGCTGATAAACCTCCTACAATGCACAGGACAGGCCTCACACAAGGAAGCATCCAGCTCAATGTGTCAAGAGTGCCGAGACGGAGGAATCCTGATTGAGGGGCTCCTTTGCAAGCCATTGATCTCACTGTCAAGGACTTAATCTTCCAGGACCACTGAGAACATTCTGTCTTCAGAATATCTATGTTGGCTCTTCTGAAAAGCCCGTGGTTAGCTCTGCTGGGTAAGGAGATCTCACATGGGTTGTTTTAGCATAAAATTACTTTTGTTATGGCCAAAGGCTTTCCCCCAGAAGGCTACAGCAACACTTTATACTGTTTTCCCCAACAGGGCTTCAGAAAATCCATCACCATAGTGGAAAAGCAGTCTTCTTTCTATCCCAAGTTCAATGGGTTATTACTACAACGGACCACCTACTGTGACAGTATATTGTTGCTGGGATGATCATTTCTTTCCATTTTAAAGAACTAAGGCTTCCAACTTCCTAAGATCACTATAGAGTAAAGACACGATCATCTGGAAAGATCTGCCAGAAAATCGACCAAAATGAAGACCCTGAGAAAGGGGGCTTTCTCCTGGGATAATCTGGTGCTTACCTGTGGGCTCTGACATGTATTGTCTGAAAGGTGGTTACGCCATGGATGTCCCAGGAGGTAAACGGCTCCTTCTTTTTTTGCAGCAGGTTTTACAAAGGGCTTCTGGCTGCTTATGGAAAATATTAGTGTCAGGTGTTTTTCTTTAAGCTGTTTCTGCTAAAGCAGAATTGAGGTCAAGAGAAGCAGAAGCTGCCTGTTCTTATTCAACTTTTATGGACAAAGAACTTTGGGCTTCAGACTTGTCAATCTTCCCACAAGGCTCTACTCAGTAGAAGATCTGGGTGAATGATTCATGTGTTTCTGTGCGTTTGATCTTCTCAGGTAAGTAGAACCAGCCTGCTGACTGGCTGCTATGGTGTGCTTCTTCCTGGCAGTGGTGTCTTCTGAGACTGACGTAATTCTTTTAATTTAATTTAATTTAATTTAATTTAGTTTAATTTAATTTAGTTAACTTATTTGGCTGCACGGGGTCTTAGTTGTGGCAGGCGGGCTCCTTAGTTGTGGCATGTGAACCCTTAGTTGTGGCATGTGGGATCTACTTCCCTGACCACTGATTGAACCGGGCCCCCTGCATTGGGAGTGTGGAGTCCTGACCACTGCACCACCAGGGAAGTCCCTGTAATTCTTTTAAGACTGATGTTTCCCTGAGGACACACTGAGCCCTGAGTGTTTGAGTCGCATTAAACTCCAGGAATGACCACCACCCTCGCACCCTGGTCTCTTTCTCTCCCTCCTTTTTTCTTTCAAGCACATTATATGTTGAGATGGGTCACTATTGACAGATGATACAGAATTCACTGTAGAGTAGGGAAACAATGAATAGCGTGCAGAATTTAAAGAAGGCCCCCAAACCTGAAGTTCCCCCAAGTCTCCAGGCTTTATTCCCCCCATAAGTGGATCAAGTAGCCAAGGGGACCCTCTGCTCACAGAACAGCCCCCAGGAAGTGGGTGTGTCAGTGACCATTTTACCTTCTCTGAAGTCAATTTCTTGGTTTTCAGCTCACAGCTCACCTCAGGTGCCCATTTCTGGGCACAGCGGGACACTTGACGTTCCCTTGAGAGTTTCCAGTATTTGTAACTCCAGCTGTGCAGCAATGGATGCAGCATTGTGGAAGGTACTACGGTGCTTACAGAGCAGTCCAGCCTGGGGTGCCCTCCAGGATCTGGTTAGAGGGATTACATCACAAGTTAGAGAGCATACGGGTACCAGAATAGTCTTTGAAGAGTGTGCATGATTGCCTGTCAAGTGAAAGGAAGATGCACCTGATGCTGTTGGTTCCTGGGAAGCAGAGATTACCATAGATGACAGTTGTCGTGGGTGACTTCCCGGAAGTGGTGGAGGTGGGCTGGTGTTTGAAGGAAGGAATAATGAGATAATAATAATAATAACAATAATAAAGCTATCATTTGCTGAGATCCTACTATGACCCAGGCACTGTTCTAAATGCTTGATATGAATAGTTTTGTTTACGTCTGGTCAATTTTCAAGGTGGTGCTGTTATGATACCCATTCTGTAGATGAGGAAACTGAGGCAGGGGAACATTCAGATGGGAAATTTGCATGAGCAGAGGCATGGCAGGGGGACTTACAGCTTTGCAATGGAAACGGGTCTTAGAGAACATCCATGGAGGATCTGCCACTTGCCTCAAGCCATGAGGTGTCCTGGGGGAGCCACCTGGAGACTCTCGCTAGCCTCCCCAGGGTTTGCTCTGTGACCCTGGTGGAGAGAGGGAGATGAGAGTCTCCAGGTGCTGGTCAACTAGCACGTTGACTAGTCTGGTTGGGGCAGAGCATTCATAAAGGGACATAAGAGGTCTCTCGGACTAAAATCTTGATTTATGCATGGCAGGCAATCACGAGTGGTGAGATCAGGCAGTGATGAGGGGAGAGCGACCTAGGAGTTGAAAGCAGAGCTGATTGGATGCAGAGGGGGCTGGAGGGAGGCAGATGAGTTGTTACTGGATCCAGGTTTGAGATGATTAGTCGGACGGCACTGGGAGTAGAAGGAGGGGGTAGGACACGTGAACAGGCAAGAAGACCGGCACCGATGGGATATGACCAGAAGGAAACAAATCTTCACTTCCTACCAATTCAATGTGGACAATGATTACTGTAAGAGGAAATGATCGGGCAGTGATGACTTGATGGATAATAATGAGCATAGAAAGAAAAATACGACAACCAATAAAATAAATCCACAGGTCTGGCTTTGTGAATTACCCAAATAATTTTCTGAAGAAAGCACTGGTGAGGACCAGCAGCTCCAAGTTGGTTTTCACCTGTGATTCTCCTGGAAATTTTCATCCTCTCTTCCGTCTCCCCAGTGCTCTTGCGATACCTCGTGCACCATTTCCAAAGGGGAAGCAGGAGGTTTTCAGTACGTGGATTAAGAGATCACATGCTTAGAACTCTCAATCCCTACCTCGGAGGTGGCCATCCATCCATCACCCGAGAAGCACATCCTGAAGAAGACACTGTTTCCCAGCTGGAATGGAACAGTGGGTTTGGAAGAGAGAAAGAGCTGCCCTTTCCCGCTCCAAGAATTCTTGGCTTAGAAAGGAGATCTTCCGGAGCTATCTCTCCCCAGAGATCTCTCCATGACATTGTTTAATGTCCAGTTAAGTCCTAGAGGTAACTATTAATAAAACCATTGTGAAGGGAAAATGAACACTGAAGAGGATTAAAACAGGACTCTGAGGGGAGCTGGTGTTTGGATGCAGGTGTGACCCCTGCCCTCCGTGTCTGTACTTCTTGCTCTAGGCACCAGACCACAAAATACACAGAAAGCAAGTAAGTGGATGCGGGTCTGGTGGTTCAAGCATGAGGAACAGGACATTCTGGTCTGAGAGCATTGGCCTTGTCAGCTAAGGGACACTTGAATTTGTGGATTGTTCTGCCCAGAAATGAACCTGAAACTCACCGGTCACGATGAGTTGCTTCCAGCAGATTCGATGCTCTTGACTGTTACTTGTAGGAGGTACAGCTCTTGGTTCCCAAAATCTTGGCCAAAGAATAGAAAAGTCTTTAGTTTTTAGTAACTGATTAAGTTTCCAAGTCAACTGCCCTTTCTCTGGTAGTGGCAGAAACTTAGTAAGAGTCACTTGGCCCCTTGAATCCACCCCACCATTCTTCACAGCATTGCCCAGATGTTGAGGAAAGCCTGTGGTCCCCACTGTCCTCTATCTGGAGCCACCTGCCTGCTTGGGAGCAGCTGTGCTGGCCGTGGTCCCATCTGGAGCTCGCCTTGATGGTCTCTCTCTGCTGTGACTTCCATGGCACCTTAGGGCATGGGAATCTTTCTTCCTTGCTTTTGCCACGTACTAAAGGACAGGAATCTCTGTGGGGCACCATGGACCTGCTGACCCGGACTTGCTTTGCATACGCTCCCTCTGTAGTCTTGTCCTGATGATCTACCTTAGGTGTCTGGAAACTCTGGATCTTACAAATTTCTTTCAGGCTTTACAGCCTCCCAGGAACCTACCTGCAACTGTACTCTCATCTTTTCTTGTCCATCTTTCTTCTCTTTCCCTACAAGCTAGTAAAATTTTATCCAGTCTAAGGGTATGCTGCAGTGGACGACTGGGGAGAGATGCCTACCTCCCACCTCTTTTCCAAATCTTCTGTGTGTCTTGGCTTGCTTATTTGTTCCTCTGAGGGACTACGTTTTTGGCGCAAGTGAGCCAGAAGACATTCACAGATTCTTTTCTTCTTCCTTTGTGGAATTCTTCCCCTGAGGCATAAACACAGAACAGCATAGGTGCTTGAATAGGGTAAACACAACGGAAAGCAATGAATTACCAGAAAAAATAAATAGCAAAATATTTCAAATAATAGTATACTGCCATTGCAGAATATGAAATTTGGGCACACGATGTATGAGTGAGTGGAAGATGTATGAAGGTTTTGTGGCAACTTGAAAAGTCAAGATCTTTAAACTTTTGTCAGCAGGAAAGTGATGCATTGCACTGGTTGGCTTGATCCTAAAAGAAATGGTTTTAGAAAGTGTACCAAATGCAAATGTGTTTTAACGTGGACATGGAATATAGTCCCAAAGCAATACTAATAGGATGGTCCAGATTTTACTTTATGCTTTTACTAAAATGTTTGGTTATCTGAACTCTTTTAGGCTTAGTTGTGTATCTGTCTAACTCTGGGTCTGTACTAATTTGCAAATGCGGAAGGCGAGCTGAATGTTTGGTCAGGATTGTAAATAGGTTTAATTATATACATATATTTTTAAGGGACTTTGTCATTTTCACAGAGAGGAAACCAAACCCTAGGTTTGCATCACTATAATAATTGATTCTCTAGGAACCACAGCTCTTTTTGAAAACCTTAGGTGTAAACCCATCAAAACCAAGCCAGATTTGGCAAAATCCTAAGGTGAGTTTGCGTTCCTTTTTGGATTCCCTTTCTGCCAACCTCCTGCAGTTTTCTATATCCACTCAGTCTTTTTTTTTTAAATTTAATTTATTAAAAAAAATTTTGGCTGTGTTGGGTCTTCATTGCTGCGTGCAGGCTTTCTCTAGTTGCAGCGAGCGGGGACTACTCTTAGTTGCGGTGTGCGGGCTTATTGCAGTGGCTTCTCTTGTTGCGGAATACGGGCTCTAGGCGTGAGGGTTTCAGTAGTTGAGGCATGTGGGCTCAGTAGTTGTGGCACACGGACTTAGTTGCTTTGCGGCATGTGGGATCTTCCTGGACCAGGGCTCGAACCCGTGTCCCCTGCATTGGCAGGTGGATTCTTAACCACTGTGCCACCAGGGAAGTCCTATTCAGTGTCTTTTATGTTAAGTGTCTGCTTTGTAAATTAAGTGTAGAACATTACAATGGGAAAAATATTTGTCTTTCTTGACAACTGTAATATCCTTAGAATATAGCAGGTTCACTTTTTGTCTTGACTGCCAGGAAGCTCAGAGCCAAGTTCAGAACTCAGTTATAGTAAATATCAAACCCCTGGCTGCTTGTATAATTATTTACTCACTTTACATTTTTTAAACTTAACTTTTACATTTTTACCTGACTTCCATCTTAAATACTTTTTTCCAAAAATTTTCATGAGTATATATATATATATATTTCAGTTGTTAGCTCCCTGAAAATATTTTTGGAAGTAGGCACACTATGCATAATAAGCACACATTAGCATTATTTCAAAATTATCCATGAAGATAAGCTTGTGTTCTTCTGATTCTTGTCACTTATCAAAACAAATGTGTGTACAGTTTGGGTGGGAAGCTTCGTTCAGAAGTTTAATAAGCTCCAGAAACTAGGCATCACCAGATTGCAGGATGTGAGGCCATCTTTGTTCAAGAAACAAATGCACTTCCTCATCAGCCTTTTACCACCCTCTCCCCTGAGCGGGGCGCTGACACACGCCTGCTGATGCAGGTACCTCACTCAGGCTGCCTGGCTGAGCCTAAGCTATACCAAGTATGCACTAACACTAGGTCTCCGTTTCCTCGTGGGCAAACCTTTTCCTTTTGTTGCAATTGTTCTATCTTGAAACATTTTGCCCTAAGAGTCTTTGACAGCCCCGTGGAGCTCCCTGGGATGCTGGGTGGTGGTACAGGTATTTTGAGAGTGTTTGTGGTCCAGTCCCTGGGACAAGAAAGGGGCTCAGCACATATGCAAATCTTGCTGCAAGAGGTCTGATGACTTGCTCACTTCCTGCCCAGGTTGTAACATTGGCTTCCAATCAGGTTTATTGGTTATTATTTCCCAAACTTTTCTGGTGAATAGAATGGCCTGGGTGCCCATGCCCACTGCAGAGCCCTGTGCCCCATCCCAGGGCAACAACGGAATCTCCAGGGCAGGCACCTGAGGGTCTGGGTGTTTACCAGAGGCCCTGGAATCCTTGTCACCAGGAAGTTTGAGAAACCTGAGGCAAGCTTCAGCTTCCAGGCCCTGACCCACGTCCCTGGATTCCCAGGCAGGACGGGGAGAGCCCGGGCCCTTCTCTAATGTCCTCTGCCTTCGAAATTGCCAAGCTGAGGTTCAGATGTTCTGGCTGAGGGTCCAGAACTCATGGAGCTCCACTTAGGATGTGAGGATGTGGGTCCTTCAGACCAGGTACAGCTGCAGATGTCGGCTCAGCTTGATTGTCAGGAAAAGATGGGCGACTCTCTGTCTCAGAAGGCATTTTCTGAGTCACTCGGCCACGATCATAGGCTCAGAACAGGCGAGGGCTTCTTAAAGGGCAAATGGGGACCATGAGATTGGGCTGCTCTGGAACCATTGTTCAGCCCATCAGTGTAATAGAATTTTACCTGAAGACCAGGTAACAATCTCCCATGATGGCTCTTGTAGTGGTGATGTTGCTCTGGGCTGACGGGTCCTGGGTGTACACTGCAGAGACTTCGGACCAGAGGCTGGATGTTCGGGAATCGCAAAAAGGCATAATGAACACCTCTTTGGGCCATGCTGTCGTCTGCCTGCGGTCTGGCAGGTCTTCCTGCTCATTCTATGTTTGTTCATTTGTAAAACGCCCACCTGCCTCCCAGGGTAAGGGAGAGGAGTCATTCACAAAATGATTTTAAAGCACTTTTCAAGGAGAGCCTGCTGTAGAATTGCTTCATAATAGTGAAGTTTTCACTTGAGTGGGTATTGAAAACGAAGGATTGACCTTCCTGGAAAGGAAAACACTCCTAATTTATGACAAATAGAAACAAATACATTGTTCGTTTGTAGCTGTCAGGTCACTTGCTTGCAGGGGACCAAGCCCCTGGCCATGAAACAGACACTAATTCATCTTGCTCACTGTTCAAATTTGAACAAGTTTGGAGAAATCCCTTCCAGCTCTCCTGAGGCCAGTGCTCTCCACTCCGAACAGTGGACTTGGCTTAAAATGGACACAGCTATGAGGACCCCGTAGTTAACCCTGGGATCCCAAGCTCTTCAGTTAGTTGCTGTATTTCCAGCCTAGAACCCGCATCCACAGGGTGATTATGGGATTTTTCCACACATTGGGTAGATGTACTTAAATGCCACAGGAAAGCCAATATTTTCTGTGTTGGAATGAATCTCTACACTCTTCTTTGGAGAGAGAGGAGGCCCAGTCATTCCTTACCTTTACGTATCATTGCCTAGTCAGGGCCTCTTAATAACTCTATAAACTGTGCAGGTATTTTCACTCCCATTTTATGGATGATAAAACTGAGGCCAGAATGTCAAATAACTAGACAGATGACCTAGAATTATAGACATGGGAGCATAATGTAAGCCTGATCTGAGCCCAAGTGCTGTTTCCCTGCAAATTATGCTGCCTTAAGAAACTGATTTCTTTAGGTATTTGGCCAAGTGTTTTTCTAGTCAACAAATTAAATTTAGTCCCCAAGAGTGGGATTATGGGGAGGAACAAGTGGTCTTGCCAGGCATTTTGGGTTTAAATCTTACATTGGAAAGAATATGCTTTCTTATTTGTCAGTGTCAACATGATAAATAAAAGCACCCTATCGGCAACGAACATCAGTAAGTAACTGGCATTGACATTTTATAATTAAGAAAATTTAAAAATGTTCATGTGGTAATAGTGGCACTGATAATATTGATGTGTCATGGTCTGAAAGCACTCACTTTAATGTTTATGTGTCCCCAATACATAATAATAAATTAAGTAGGCAAGCATTGAGTCCCCGGCATTTTTCTCATTTATATGATTAGTAAACCAGTACTCCATTACATGGATAAAGTACTAGTTCAGAATTACCGTATTGTAGAGTTTTCTCTGTAACCACTTGCAAAGACCTCTTGAGTAAATTTTTAGTCTTTATTTCTGGATGACTTTCTTTTTTCATGATATGGCAACATACCTCTTGTATACTGCACCCAAAAAAGTCTACTTAACCTTTAGATTTTTTAAAAGAAGATTTGCAAATAGATTGCTCATCTGTTGCAATTACCGATGTTAATTGTCCACCCCTATTTCATTTGTCCTGGATGGTTGAGGAAAGTACCAACTTAACCAACACATCTTCACCAGGAACCTTTCTGTCTCTGCGGGAATCAAGAATGTATTTCTTAGTCCACACATGGAGTCCCTGGACTGTTAACACAGGGGTGCTGGAGAGGAATTCCATGGAATGTCATCTTCTATTTTTTTAGTGATTATTTTTTTCAGAATACGGACTGCAATTCTGCTTCTCCTTTTGGGGGTGGCAGGCATCCTGGCTCTTGGGGTGCCCATAGTGAAGCAGGTTTCTGAATGGAGTCGATGAGTTTCATCTGTGGCCAGAGTTAAATTAGACACAGGCTCTCCCCACTAAACAGAGCCTGGGCCATATACAAGTCAAATCTGCTATTTTTCCTTGGGCAATGATTTATTTCCCTCTTAAATTGGCTGGACCAGTTAGTTTTTTATTTTTATTAAGTCACACTATTCTTAAATGAAACTATTGATTTAAAGTCAGCTTAGTGAGGATTTAATTTGTTTTCAGGGGATTAGAGCAGGTAGAATGGGATAATTTTACAATAAAGTGGAACAGAAGCATTCCTTCACAGTAGCCGCCCCTTTCTTTCCTTGCCAGGCTGCACAGACGTTACAAATTTTCAAGTAAATTGTGGAAATACATTCATAAATCAGTCCTAATTCCTTGGCCTGCTTAAGAGTTATTCAAAGGAGCGTTTTCCCATGACCTTGTCCCATTGTCCTTCTAGCGATAGTCCAAGCGTTGGTGCTAAACCACAGGTGTGTGCGCGCACACACACACACAGAGACACACACTTCTCCTTAGGGTCAATGTATCATTTTATTTCACCGTCCTTCCTCTCTTTGTGTTGCATCACCCTTTTTCATGCAATGTTTTCTTTCTGTTGCACGTGGAGGGTGTGAAGGGAGACTGGCAAGGGGGGACACTTGTCTGGTCCTGTTGTGTTGATCCCCTGTCTTCCTGCCCTCCAGGCCCCATGCCCCTCTGCCCTGTTGCATCAGCCTGGCCTCGCTTCCCCAGGAGGGTGAGTTCAGAGGGCAGGGGAGCCACTGGGGAGAGGCACACGAGCTCCTCTCATGATGGCCTGAAAAACCAACTGTGCAACGCTCTCCAAACCAGCTAGGAAAGGTTTTCTGCTCTTTGGTTTAAGAAGTACAGCCTTGTCATTTCCAGTCTGTTATCTCTGAACTTGGCCATCACTGTCCATCTCGAAGGGAGTCTTTTCTTTCTATTGAAATCAAATAGACTCAGAACTGTTTTCAGATGAATGGCCCTTGGTCTAGAAATTGCAAAACCATTTTGGTCAATCATTCTGAACATTTCCAGATCTCCCCAATCCCCTTCCACTAGAGGAGCTGGGGCTGAGTCTTGCTGAGCATGAGATGACTGAGTCCATCTGATGAATCCTCTGTAGCCACACAGGCTGGTCCAGCCTGGCCCTTCACGTGAGTCCACCTGGCCTCACGGCAGCTTCCATCCTCTTTTCTGTACCAGAGCCTTGAATCCCGAGGAGCTGGTTTCATGCCACTCACAGTGGATCAGGGAGTCTGGTGGGCTTTTCTCTGGAACCACAGGTGTCCACTGAGAAGCGTACATCTGTCCAAGGAATGGGGTCAGGGGTCCCCCACTGAACAGCCTTCAGTGTTGGGATGAAAGGATAATAGGTGTTTAGATCGTAGACCAGAGACATCAGGGGTTTCTTGGGTTTGCCCTCTGTGGCATCTGCTGGAGATGCAGAAAGCAGATGTGTTCCTGAGTCATGAGGCAGAGGAGAGGCCAGAGATGTGGTTATGCCCAGGCCTGGAGAACACACAGTAGATACACGTTGCCCAGTCCTTGGTGAGAAGGCTGGCTGGGAGAAACTGGAGAAAATACCAGAGGCCCGGAGCCCAGTGGGTGCTGTGGCTTGAGAAACCAGAGCTGAGCTAGGATTTGTGTGGGTGCTGAAAAGGCAGAATCGCTAATGAATTAAAAGAAAAACTCCATTTATTTTCTGAGTGGTCAGAGGAAAGTGTCTACTTACAGGTGTCCTGAAAAGCATAAAGATATGGAAGGGAAATGCTACAAGCAACAGCATGGGAACAATGGCAGGAATGGAAACAGAGATCTGAAGCCAAAAGGCCAAGAACTTTCAAACCAACACAGTTCTAGAAAATTCCAGCAATACAGGTGGTGATCAAGCCAATGAGGGCAGGGGAAGCCCAAGAAATAGAAGATAGCAAAGACAACGTGTCACACTGAGACAGGGATCTGCCTGTCTGTGTTTCAAAGATGATTTCGACATGTTAATTAAGAAGAATCTTACAACCTGCCCCCTCCAAAGTGAAAAAAAAGAGCAGTTAAACAAATAAAAAGAGATACTTGTTCTATATATTAAGGAGCTGTATATGCACATAAGCTAATTGTTCATTAAATATGTCTATTAGTCATTCACAGAGTTTAAAGAGATTCTTTATAATCAATTTCTTTTTTCTGAGAGTCCATTAAGGCAGGGGTTCCCAACCCCTGGGCCACAGACCGATAGCGGTCCATGGCCTGTTAGGAACCAGGCTGCACAGCAGGAGGTGAGTGGTGGACGAGCCAGTGAAGCTTCATCTGTATTTACAGCCGCTCCCCGTCGCTCGCATTACCACCTGAGCTCCACTTCCTGTCAGCATTATGGTGAGTTGTAAAATTACTTCATTATATATTACAATGTAATAATAATAGAAATAAAGTGCACAATAAATGTAATGCGCTTGAATCGTCCTGAAACCACATACCTCCCCCACCCCGGGTCCGTGTAGAAATTGTCTTCCATGAAACCTGTCCCTGGTGCCAAAAAGGTTGGGGACCGATGCATTAAGGAACCTTAGGAACTGAGGAAGCAGAAAAACCAAGTTGCCTACAGTCATTTTACTGCTAAATTCACCTAATTCCAAACACTTAATAATTAGGTAAGGATTAGCCTCATCAGCCTATGAATCTTAGGCACTAAACCACCAGTTACCCTACTGGAGCCCAGTCAGGCCACATTCCTCACGTGGGTCTTTGAATTTCACAAGTTCATTAAAAAGAATGGAAAATGTTTTATTGAGGTGTTCTCATGATGAACTTTGTTTGTTTGTTTGAGGAGGATCCCCTAATTGGTGAATGAGTCTTTCTAAGGAATTTGCATCCTAAAAACCTCTCAACAAGAATGAGTCATAACATACAAATGGATAAACTGGACTCTATCAAACTTAAAAACATCTTCAGAAGACACTGTTAGAAAAAAGAAGACAAGGCACACACTAGAAGAGAATCTCCTTCCTTAACACACGTGTCTGATAAAGTGTTCGGATCTAGACTAGATAAAAGCTTCTGAAGGCTTAATCATATGACAAGCTTCTCAAGGCTAAATAATATGAGAAACATCTCAATAAAAAACATGGGCAGGAGATTTGAAAGAGCCTTCATCGCATAAGATATACAGATGGCAAATTAGCACATGAAAAGATGTTCAACATCCGCAGTCACTAGAGAAACACAATCAAACCCATGATGAGCTCCTGGTACACGCCCACTACGATGGCTACAAAAGCACATCAGGTGCTGTCCAGGGTGCAGAGCAACTCCGAGTCTCATACATGGCTGGTGGGGTACAAAGCGGTACAGCTACCTTGGAAAACAATTGAACAGATTCTTCCGAGAGGAGATATCCGCTATATATTACCCACCATCTGACTCCCAGGTTTTTATCTAGGAGAAATGAAAATATACATTCATAGAAAAGCCTGCCTGTGTTGAGTTTGAGGGGACAAAATACTCTGGAGCTGCAGATGTGTAGGGCTAAGACGAAGGTGTGCTGCTTTATTCATAATTGACAAAATCTAGAAACCATCCAAACATCCGTCAACTGGTAAATAAACAGACCGTGGGATACTTGAGCGATACTACTCAAAGGTAAAAAAAAAATCGAGCTACTGATTCACATGACACATGGACGGCTCCCCAGTGGATTATTCAGAGTGAAAGAGGCCAGACTCAAAGTGTACATACTCTGATTCCGTTTATATGAAACTCTGGAAAAGGCAGGACCATGGAGACATGAAATGAGGCAGTGGTTGCTAGGGACTGGGGTGGTGGTGGTCGAAGCCATCAGGGTGGGGGAAGACTGGCTACAGAGGGGATTAAGGGTGAAGGACATGCTCTATACTTTGACTCTGGTGGGAGGTCCATGACTGCATGTGTCTATCACACTTGATAATGGTGAAATGACGCCTCAATAAATCTGACTTGAAACCAGACACACAAGGAAAAAATGGGACCTTTTAATTAACCTTAGGAATTTTACTAGCTCCACTATTTTTGTGTGTTTAAGAAATGGGCTCATTTTCCAGACAAAACTCTAATTCGAAAAGATACACGCACCCTTATGTTCATAGCAGCACTGGTCACAACAGCCAGGACATAGAAACAACCTCAATGTCCATCGGCAGACGAAGGGGTAAAGAGAATGTGTTATATAAATGCAACGGAAGACGACTCAGCCATAAAAAAGAATGAAATAATGCCATTTGTAGCAACATGGATGGACTTAGAGATTATCGTACTGAAGTGAGGGAAGTCAGACAGAGAGAGACAAATACTGTATGATATCACTTACAAGTGGAATCTAAAATAGGACACCAATGAACTTACCTACGAAACAGAAACAGACTCATAGACATAGAGAACAGACTTGTGGTTACCAAGGCGGGGGAGGGTGGAGGGAGGGAGTGGGAATTGGGGGTCAGCAGATGCAAACTAGTGTATTCAGAATGGATAAACAACAAGGTCCTAATGTATAGCACACGGAATTCTATTCAATATCCTGTGATAAACCATAATGGAAAAGAATTTAAAAAGGAGTGTATGTACCTGTATAACTGAATCACTTTGCTGTACAGCAGACATTAATGCAGCATTGTAAATCTACCATATTTCAATTAAAAAAAAAGAAATGGGCTGATTTTATGATAAGTTTATGCAATTTCTCCCCAAATACGTCTCTGTCAGGAGTGTGTTTCCTATTACCAACAAAACAATAGTCAACTCACCAAGTGACTTCCATTATACAGTGCTCACTGCTATAAATCTCAAGGGGTATTTTCACCATTCCTTTGCAAATTGAAAGAATGATGTAAATGAAATGGCTTTGACAAGACAGAAGTCTTAAATAACTGGGGATTTTATAAAACTTAGATTCTGTAAGGCCAGAAGCATTACAATTTTAAGGTTTATTGGCTTTTTTCCCCTGCTCACTAAGTTTTTGAGATTTAACACAACTTTATTCTGTTATTATTTCTGGAATTTGCTTTTATCTAGATAAACTACTTAAAATTTTATAAAAGAGAGAGCCTGTGTATAGCATTCTGCAGTTTACAGAGTGTTTTATATACATTGTCTATTGGATTTTCTCCAGCCCCTCCTATGGTAGGCCCAGCATCTTCCTATTCTAATTTTATGGTTTTTTTTTTGTGTGTGTGTGTGGTACGCGGGCCTCTCACTGTTGTGGCCTCCCCCATTGCGGAGCACGGGCTCTGGACGCGCAGGCTCAGCGGCCATGACTCACAGGCCCAGCCGCTCTGCGGCATGTGGGATCTTCCCGGAACGGGGCACGAACCCGTGTCCCCTACATTGGCAGGTGGACTCTCAACCACTGCGCCACCAGAGAAGCCCCTTATTCTAATTTTAAAGTAGAGGAAATAGGAGTTAAGACTTTTCCCAGTTAACAAGAGGCCGGGCAGACGCTCGAACCTGGGTCCTTTCATACCAAACTCCACAAGCTTGCCCCTTATTCTCTCTGGTCAAAGTTTGCGTTGTATTATTGCACAAGCTCTGAGGGGAATAAAGAATGATCCTTATCCCAGACGACTTTGTGCAGAAATTACAATTCAGAGGAGTCTTCCTCTGATGTAGGCAAATTGAAGATCCGTCCCATTGGAATGTACAGGTTAACTGAAGTTTCTATGTCTGAGTGCAGGTATAATCAAGGGTTGGTAATTAAATGAGTGAACAAAAGTAAAACCTGTGAGTGTCTGGATCCTGGGGAGGTCATCACACCACAAAGTGTTCATTGTTGTCACCGTGTTGGAGCGTCAAAACACTCTGACTGTCATCAGGAGAGGAAGAAAGAAATCAAATCACCCAAGGCACTTTGTCCAGCTCTCTCAACAGAAGAGCTTTATAATACAGAGTGGCTATTATACCCCTTTCAGTTTCACTGCATTGCTTTTATAAATAGGATGTGCTTCTCTATAAATAGCATAAAGGCAATATACTGTATAGGCCTTTGTGAAGTCGGGCTTAGAGAGAGCGGCAGGGAGCAGGACAGCATCCCTCCCGCTGTCTGGGCGTCATCCTAGCCGCAGGCACCTGTTCAGAGACACCTGGGCCAGCCACCGTGGCTGTCCCCAAGCCAGGAAATAAATGGAAACTCGAAAAACCCAATGCAGATGAGTGATCAGACTGATTGTCTAGCCCATATTTGGGTCACTAGATTTCCTGCATCTTCCGGGCTCACCTTTTAGCTGGTCTACGGCCTCTCCCTCTCTCTCTCTCCCCTCCACCACCTACCTTCTCTGTCTGAAGATTAAGCAACAAAAGATGTTTTCTGTAAACCAAAGTAGGAAGTACAGTTGGCCTGCTCCCTGGTTGATGTACCCATGTGTAACTGTAGGATTTAATTTTGCTCTGCATTAATCAAACAACAATAAAAGCCATAAAAACCCCACTAAGAAGCATTTTAACTTAAGACCCCATGCTAAACACCCGGGGACTCAGCTCATTGTCTTCTCTGCTGCCCCTGTAACAGGAATTAGATAGCAGGAGAAAGAAAGAAAAATCGAGTCACTTTTTCCTTTGCATAGAAAGGGAGAAAACATATCATAAATTAAGGGTAGTGGGAGTGAAATCGAGGCCAGAGGTAAACGTTGTGTACTTGTGGGAGCAGCTCTCCTTCTGGGCCCTGCCAGCTGCTGCTGCTGTCCCATCTTCCTGTGTTCAGATGAAAGCCATGATGGTAGACACGTGCAGACACACAAAAGAACCTATTTGGACTGGCGTGTCAGCTCATCTTTATCAAATGTTGCACAGGTATATTTTGTTGCCATGCTTCATTACCCCAGAATGGCATGCCTGAAATGTTTGTCTCTTCTATAAACCCAATTGCTATCCCAGGCAGGCACATTTGACAGGGCAATAGACGGGTGTTTCTTTCACAGGCATGGGTTTGTAAAGGCTGGACAATTAGGGAGGGTAAGGGAGAAAGAGAGAGAAGGGGGGAGAGGAAGGGAGAGAGGGAGAGATGGAGGAAGGCAGAGAGAGGGAGAGAGAAAGAGAGAGAGAGGAAGAGATTTGTTAAAAAAAATTAATGTGTGTGTCGTGTGTGCATTTTCAAAGACTTTAATAAATAAAGGAAACCTAAAGAGCTGCATAAGGAACCTGGATTGTATTTTTGAAAAGATCATTGCCCTGTGATTGGGAAACATTTTAGTCAGCCAGCCAGGTGATAGATTGAAAAAGATCAAGCTTTAAAAATAATTTCTGTGAAACAAAAGGAGATAGGGCAAGTGTCAGGGAAGAGTACTGTCATGGTGAATAAGACGATCATCACGAGGACTGAAGTTTGGTTTCTGTTACACGTAAGACGCTTGGATCAAAATCCACCTCTTATCTTCCGGTGGCCTCCTGGAGAATCAATATTTTAATCCTGTGTGATATAGATTAAGTTCTTGGGAATTAGAATCGGGTAGGCCTATAATTTATTCTCCCCCCTTAGAGCAGCTATGACAATGACTTTTGCAAATCAGAGAAGGAAGCATGAAGATTTGGGGACTCGGAGGTCCATCCGATTTCTGGCCTTTTCTCTGGGGGTGCTGTCCCCATCGTGTCCTGCAAGCTGACCCGTAGCTTCCAGGGAAGTAAGTCACCCGTGGCTGCACTGCGGGAGCTACGTCCTGGGCACAGGGAGTTGTTTTCCATCTGCGTTGATATTAACACAGCATTCTTGGCAGAACTATTATTAACCATGACCTTCACTTGTTACCTAGAAAAGAAGGGAAAACAATAATGATGGGCAATTTCAACACGGGGGTTCCCAGAAACAACAAAATGAACTATGTATTTTTTTTTTTTTTTTTTGGTGATGGTTTTGTCAACCTCAGGGATGTCAGCTGATGCCTAGACGGAAATTTGCAGAACGCTTCTCATATCTGAGGCGGAGAGGAGAGTAATTTCTGTAACACCCGATCTCATCACCGAGCGAGATAAGTTTGGAATTCAGAATCCTAAGGCTGTAGAGGGCGGAACGGTGCACGGCGCATACGAAAGATCACCCGGAAGGAATTGGCGGTGGCTCCGGAATCAGACACACGGATCTAGATTCCGCCAAACGAGGTGTGTTCGCTCTCCGTGTAAACAGAAGCTGTAAAGAGTCTCACGTCAGTTAAGCTTAGATCAGATTTTGTCGTGAAAGGAGCTTCGAAAATATGTTCGGTTTCCCAGTCTTCTGGGATTTTGTAATTGCCGATCAGGGACCGCACATCTGCACTCCTTTTCATACAAAAGCCCACTCTGCTGTCCCTAAGGAGATGTGGCCTCACACGGAAGTGCTATACCCGGCCAGGCCCTTCAGAGACTGCCAGGTGGCATTGTCCCCGCAGCACGTGCGCAATCACGTGACCTCCATCAGAGGCTAGGACACTATAAGAAGGTGGAGCTTGGCTGCCAGCTGGGGACACCCCAAAGGACCGTGCTCTGTGGTGCCTGCATCCACTGGCCGTCAGCTGCTTCTCTCGCTACTTTAAAGTTAAAGGCCTCCAGCTGCCCCCGGGGAGACACCTGCCTTCGGCCTGCCCTGGCATTGGGTGCTTCAGTGCCGGCTCCTCTCTCTTCCTGGTCCCCAAGGCCCGTCCGCCTCTTGCGTGTAAGTGACCACCACCCCGAAGTCCCTTAAACACCCAGGGTGCGTGTCACGCTGGCCGTCGACTGTTACGACTCCTGCCCCTACAGTGAGGTTTCCACGGGGACCTCCAGTTCCTCTGTGAGCCAGGCAACCCCTTGAACTCTGGCTGTGTTGCCTCTCGTTTGCACGGCCTCAGAGAGGTCACTCCATCACTCCTGGCCTCGGTCTTATCATCCATAAGCTCCCTTTGAGCTTTAGTGGCCTTTGGTTACTTTTCCAACCTGGAAAAAAAAGATATGTTATTATTTTCTTTTTTCAAGAATTGAGAAAGGCCAAATCTGTGTGTGTGTGTGTGTGTGTAACTCCCCTACAGTGGGAGAGTAACATATTTTTGTAACTTATGAGCCAATCTGGATGGTAGCCCAAGTTTAAACTGGGCTTCCCATTAAAACTTTGTAACAGAGTCTATTTATGGCCCATCAAAGAAACACACACACCACCCAGAACCTGGGATTGTACAGGCCATGAAGGCTGCATCACAACGAATGTGAGACAGCCTCCTTTGGGGAACATAATTAAATATAGTTTCACAACAAAATTTTCCTTAGAAGAATTCTCTTTGTGGGCAGCATTTCAAGGTTTCCTTAGGCTAAATTAATTAAATGTTGTACGCTAGAGGCTGACACAGAAAGAAAAAGTGCAGGTATTTAGTAGAGATTTGTGGTGGTAGATTCCGATGCTCAGAAAACGAAAGTTTTGTGGCTATTTGCAAGTTATCTGTATTTATAAGAAACAAAGTGAAAAACGAATTTGAGGTCTTGGAATATTTCTGTCCAGGAGACGCCTTCACTGAGGGCAGCGGTGCGGGGGATGCCTGGGAATCTTGATCCGACTCTCGCAGCCCTGGCTGGGGTGTGGGTAACTCACCTCTCAGTGGCCCCATCCACTGACCTCTCCTGGTCAGTGAAGCGAGATGCCTTCTTTTGGCTTCTGACAGGCACCCTTCCCCTCCCAGGGCTGTTTGGTCCTGCCCTGACCCCAACTCACCACTTCTTCCTTCCTTCCCCAGTGACTTGGCCCTGTGAACTCGGAGGGGAAACAAGGGAGGAAATAGAGGGCCTGTTATTTCATCAAAGCAGAAAAAAGCAACACCTTGGAGGTGAGTGATGGATATTGTTATGAGCGAGGTGTAGCTCCCGGCAGGTGAGCCCTGTGTTAATGAGGCGCCACCTCCTGCTTCCTGACAGATGACTGTCATTGTTCAAAGGTGCGTCAGCGTGATTGACGGCTGGGTCACCCTGCCCCGCAGTCGCAGTCGGAGGCGCTGTCTTCCTTCTTCTGCTGATGTCTCTGATCTGCTGACCCCAGGATGACCCAGCAGAGGTGGAGCTGAAATTAACATGTCATTTTCTCTAGTTAAATTTAAAAAAAGGGAAAGTGGGGGCAGAAAGGAGGGAGAGAAACTTCAAAACAGGGCAAGTCTGTAGCTCACCAGAGAAATGTCGGTCCTGCAGAAAGTCCCAGTGGTGTTTGAGGCTAATAACGTTGCTAATAAAGATTGAAAACATATGTTAATGCTCACGTATGTCATGTCAGTTTAGCCCAGATAAAAAAGATACTCCGCGTCTTCTCTGAGTGCGGAAAAGAAGATGCTCCAGCAGCTCTTGAGCAGCTGTGCGCCCTCATCGGTGGGGTCCCCACTGGAGCTACCCTCGACCTTCCTTCGATGTTGTCGAGAGCCTGTCTTGCCAGTCACTGTTCTGCCTTTACCAAAATCTGTTTTAAAAAGTGTCTTCAGATCTCTGCTCAGTGTGGTGAGGATGGTTTTCTTTGCAACTCAGGAGCGGATGTCGTGTGTTTTCACTTCGTGCGCCAGGAGGCTCAGAGATTTGGAAAGAGAAAAAAAAAGTGTTTTCACGTTCACATTACATTCTAAACGTAGCCAATCAGAGACTATTGGAGCTGGGAAGTTCAAATAATTTCATTTTGCTTTTGGGATTATCATCCTACTTCACGAGAAACCGTGTGACGTTGTCTGACTTAGGCAGCTAGTAAATAACAAGTTAGTAGCAAAGCTGGATGAAACCAAGTTCTTCTAACGCTTCCTCCTTGATTTTTTTTTTGGAAAATAGACTCAAAATGGTCTCCCCCCCCTTTCCAATTAGTCATTTTTTTCTCAAACTTTCACACAATGATAACTGTTTTTTAAAAATTTTGATATATACCCATACTGGGCAGCTAGTTTGACATAGTAATAAGTGGCTGATTTGTGTACTTCAAAAGTAAGGAGAATGCTGTGATTTCATTATGTCTTTAGACATTTTGAACATTTTTATATGACCTTTATAAGGTCTTGACTTGGGAAGCTATCTAAAATTGTTAAGGGTTATCTGACCATTATCTGTTCCATCTCAGTACTAGTAGCTGAACATGACACTTGATTTTAGTAGGTAAGAAGGGGACAGACACGTCCATCAGAAGAACCTCCCCGTCTTTGTACAGCCAGGCAGATGGCAAGATAAACACTCAAAAATGGATCCATAGACTACAAACTATTAAGAAGAAGAGATGAAGCAATGTTACTATGTTGTGAATAAACTTATTTCCCCTACATGTAGGAGAAAGATGATGGCAGATTTTAGTAGGCTTGTCATCGTAATATTACATCACTGATCTCTCTCTCTTAAGTGGTTCATACACGGGGAGTTACATAATTTTGGGGACCAAGCAATTTATCAGATCATGTCCCTTTGCAGGTGAGAACTTCTCAAAATGAGCATCACAGCGTTCAAGTTGTTTAGCTCTGATTTGCGATGGGACCCTTAGATCTTGCCTTACAGTTATTTTGGATTTTCTGAGACAGTTCTGAATACAAGCAATTTAAATTTATCCACTAAAGCGATTCACTAACCGTACAATGAAATGATGAATATTTATATAAATTAGTCCATAACTTAGAAAAAGTCCATCGTTAGACAGTATTCCAAGATTTGGTTCAGAAATGGTCACGATGATTTTATAATAAATTGACAAACTGTATCATCCTCAGCAGGGAATTTGTCAGGATTCCCCTGTGTCCAAGAATCATTTATGGTTGGGACTTAAAGGAGATCAAGTGGGTTCTCATTTGCATTGATTTCAGGAAGCACTGAATAAATACGTATTGAGAATCTACTGTGTCCTGGGCGCAGTCCAGCCACATCTAGGTTTAGGTAGGCAGAAAATCTCCCTGATGTAAACAAAGATGGGTATATGCCAGTTAAATCTGGTAGTCTGCATTTCTGTGTGTTGCAGCTGATGAGTGGCAGGATGTGGTCAAAACTGCCCGGGTCTGGAAAAGCTACCCGTGGGGCCTTCCTTTCCTGGTCTGTAGGCAGCCCATCTACAATATCAGGGAGTGGGATTGATAATTCTCAGAGTCTCGGACCACGGTTTATAATTCTGCTCTGTCCAACACGCATCATTCTGCCCTACGTTCACAGACTACAAGGAGAAATCTGTAATTAATGAGCCACTAAAGGATTTTTTTTTTTCCTTTTTGGGTTAGAAATACAATCAAAGGTCTGAACACTCAAATTAGTAGTGGATGCTGGGAGTGGTAACGGTACTCATGAGTGCGTAATCGATTTGCATTTGGGCTGGAAGCTAACTTTTTCATTTCTGGGACAAGCCACTTAATCACATTTGGGTTAAAAAGCAGCGACCAGTGAGGGGAGGACGGGGGCTGGGTGACAATGGGAATCAGGCTATCGTCCTGACGGCCCAGCCTTGCTGGTTCAGGCTGATTCCTGACGTACAGGCTCAGAGGAGGAACCTCCAGATAGGAGAGAATGAATCTGTCAGATCCATTTTTCTTCTTTTTCTTGAGAGTGAATTTATTTTTCATGTTTTGAAAGGAGTTTGTGACCATGTTGCCACAAAGTCCTTTTTCTCCTGTAATCACATTTCCATTTTTGTTTCTAACAAAGCACATATTTGGGTCTCAATATCTCATTGGTTCATCTCTCTCTGTCCTAACAATCCTTTGCATTTCACACTTTATGCCAAAGAAAGAAATGTTGTGAATGCAGCTCGTAATGATGATGGATTACAATGTGAGGCATCGTGGCCAGCGAGTTGGCCAAATTACCCAAGCCTGCCATCCTGCTGACTTGGGTCTGAATTATGGAGAAGATTAATTTTGGAATCTTTTCTGCTGCTAGGACAATGAATAAGCTTTGTTAGTAGAAGGTAGGAACGTTGGGGGACACAGGGATTGTGTAGCCTCAGAAATACAGCAAAATGGGGTCTGGCTAGACTTTGGCCAACATCCAAGAGCCCAGAAGTACAAAACACAGAAGGGAAGATGGAGGAGGCCCCGGGATCCATCCTGCAGACTCTGAAGCCCCCTCCTATCTTCTCCTTCCGTGTCTGGACCGCTGACCTCTGGCCAAGGGAAGGTCAAGGTCTGGCTGGGAAGTACCCATGGTCACTTCAGGTCAACTTCCAGTGACTCCTGGCAACTTTTTTCCCTCCCCAGTTACTTTACTCACCTTGTAACTTTAAAACCTTGTCAGTCCATTAAGGATCACCTTCCCTGGACCAGATCTTTCAGCACATAACAGATTAGAGAGAATCGTTTGGTGCCCTGATGTGTGCACCCCAGTCGCTCACCTCGGAGCATCTGAGGTCCCCTGACCTCTCACGGTGAACTCCCTTCCCTCTGGTATGTGCTCTGGTCTTCCCCCATCCCCCTGGGGGCTACTGCTCCAGCAGTAATGTCTCCTCCTCTTCTTTCTGTGGTTTTTGATTTCTCATCCTCCATTGGCTCTGTCCTCTCAGTATTTACGTTCCTCAGATTGTTCTCCTCCTGTCAAACTGTCCCTTAGCGCCTGGTCTCTGCCCCATTTCTCTGGTCTTTACTGCCACCGAGACCCCCAACTCACTGCCTATCCATCCCCAGCCCCCCACCCCACAAGGCAGGGAGGGTGACTTTGTCCTGACCAGCCCCTTATTCTTTACCCACTAGACCTCTGCAGGACGGATCCTGCAGGGTCTAACACATGAGGGTCCATTTGCTTAGGTCTTCTATGACTTTCATCTGTGTTTGAAAATTTTCAATATACGGATCCTGAATATGTTTTGTTAAGTATATAAGTAAGAATTTCATTTTCTTTGGAGTGATTGCAAATAATACTATTTAAAATTTTGATTTCCTCAGTTCATGGTTAATATATCTAAACGGAATTGACTTTTGTGTGTTAATCTTGTTTCTGCAAACTTGCTGAACTCACCTTCTAGTTCTGAGAGTTTTCTTGAAGATTCTTTGGGATTTTATATGCAAATAAGGATAGTTTGATTTCCTCCTTTCCAATCTATTTTATTTTTATTTATTGTATTCTTGCCTTATTGCAGTTCCTGGAACTTCCAGGAAGATGTTGAATAAGAGAGAATAGATATTCTTGCTTTGTTCCTGATCTTAGGAGAATAACACTGAGTCTTTCATCATTAAGTATAATGTTAGATGTAGGTTTTTTTGAGAGGTTCTTTATTAAGTTGAGGAAGTATCCTTGTATTCCTAGTTTTGTGACAGTTTTTTAAAAAAATTATGAATGGATTCCATACGGATAGAGAGCATACTCTGCATTATTTCAATTTTAAAGATTTGTTTTATGGTCCAGAATATCAACATATGGTCTTTTTTTCTTGGTAACTGTTCCATGGGTGCTTAGCAACTGTCCCCCCGCCCCCCAAATAAATTCTACTGCTGTTGGGTAGAGTGTCCTCTATATGTTCTGTTGGTTGATTGTGTTGCTCAGATGCACACCTGGGCTGCTTTTCTGTCTAGTAGTTCTATCGTTCACATAGAATGTGGTGTTGAAGCCCTCAAGGCTTTGCTTCATATATATTTGGAGGTTCTGTTGTTTGGTCCCTACACATGTGGGATTGTGTACTTTCCAGGTGGATGGATCATTTTAACATTATATAATGTCCCTTTTTTGTCTCTAGTAATTTTCTTTGCTCTGAAGTCTACTTTATCTGATATTGATATTGCTACTCCAGCTTTTTGTGAATAAACGTTTGCATGATATATCGTTTTCCATCCTTTCACTTTCAATCTACCTAAGTGTTTGAATTTGAAATGAATTTCTTTTAAGCAGCATATAGTGGGTCCTGTTCTTTTCATGTATTGCATCAGTCTCTGCTTTTTACTCTATGTATTTACACCATTCACACCTAAAGTGGTTATTGATAGGATGAGACTTAGATCTGCCGTTTTATTGTCTGTTTTCTGTAGGTTTCCTTTGCTTTTTGTCTCTCTGCTCCTATTTTCTTGCCTTCCTGTGGGTTACTTGAACATGTTTTAGGATTCCACCTTGATTTGTTTATTGTGTTTTTGAGTGTATCTCTTTGTGTCGTTTTCTTGGTGTTTGCTCTGGTGTTACAATTATACATGTGACTTATCATGGTCTAATGGTAGCAGCAATTTACCACTTTGAGTGAAGTGTGTACACCTCGCTTCCACTTAGGTCCCTTTACCTGCTCTACACTTAAATATGACTTTATTGAGTGTGTTATCTGTTTCTTTCAACCATCATATATTATTTAGAAAATTCACAAGGAAACGGATAATTGATTATATACTCTCGTACTTCTACTCTTTCCTTTGCTCTTTTTCTAATACTACAAAATTTCTTCATTTTTTCATTTTCTTTACATTTGAAGGACTAACTTTGAGCATGCTTTAAGAGCTGGTCTGCTAGTCAGAAATTCTTTTCTTTTTTCCTTTCATCTAAGAGTGTTTTTATGTCTCCATCATCCCTGAAGGATAGCTTTACTGGTTGACAATTCTCCTCTTTTAGCACTTGAAAACTGTTGTGGCACTTCCTTCTGCCCTCCGTGATTTCTACTGAGGAACCTGTTGTCACTTGAATTCATGTTCCCCTAAAGGTAATGTATCATTTTTCTCTAAATGCCTTCAAGAGTTTTTCTGTCCTTAGTTTTCAGCAGTTTAATTATGATATGACTTACCATAAATTTCTTGGGGGTTATTATAGTTGAGTTTTATTTAGTTTTATTTTATTTAACCTGAATCTATAGGTTTAAGGTGTTCACCAAATTTGAGAAGTTTTCATCCATTATTCCCTCAGATACTCTTTAGGTCCACAGTTTTTCTCCTCACCTTCTGAGAGGACCTGATATGAATGTTTGGTCTTTTGTTATTGACCCCAGGTCTCTGAGCCTTGGTTCATTTTTTTGGTAGCTCTCTGTTGTTCAGTCTGGGTACGTTTTATTGATCTGTCCTTCTGTTCCTCGATTCCATCTTCTGTCTTTTCCATTACACTGTTGGACATTCTACTCTAAAAAATGTCTAATATTGTATTTTTCAGTTCTATTATTTCCATTTGGTTCTTTTTTATGACCTCTATTTCTTTGCTGGTATTTCTCTGCTTTTTCATTTGTTTCAAGATATAGCATAATTGTTTACTGAAGCATTTTTATAATGGATGCTTTAAAATTCTCAAATAATTCTAACAACTGATTCATCTTAGTGTTAACATCAGTTGATCGACTTTTCTCATTCAACTTGTGATTTTCTGATTCTTGGTATTTTGGGAGATTTTAAAAATTATATCCTGGACATTTTGAGTATTATGTTAGGAGTCTCTGGGACCTTTTAAGTATTTTATTTTAGAAGGCAGTCACTCTATTTAAGCTTTGCCTGTAGATCCTAGTCTAGCTTTATAGGCTGTGGTTCCAAAAACAATCAAAATTTTCAGACCCTTTGTGGTGCCATTTTGGTCTGCTTGGCTTATCTTGTGCTGCTGGTGTTCAGACTGGTTCCTATTGGTGCTGCCTGAGGGGTACCAGGAGATTCCCCAGGCTGGGCCACCCGGTGTATCTAGGTAGGGGAGGAGAGTCTCTGACCTGCAGGGATAAAGAGGTTTCCCATACCTGGGCACTTTATGATGGGAGTCCCCTTTCTCATGCTGCCCTGTGCCTCTTGGGGGAGAGGGGTTTGAGGTGAATGAGAGCACGTGTCATAAAAAAATGAGATAAGGAAACGAACAAAGGCAATGTGGTTATGATGGAGAAGGTGGGTTGGAAGCCAGATGGATGAGCAAAAACCAAGAGACAAAGACAGAGGAAGTTAGGTGAACTGCCAGGGTTCCATTAACTAGGATGGTCAGTGCTGATAGTACCTGGTTGGGAGTCAGATGTAAAATGGTCAGTCCAGTACTGGGCATATTAAACTTAAGGATCTTTAGAACATATTTTTGAATCTCTTGAAGTTAAGAACTCTAAGTTGCTACATCAGGTTTGGGTGGACAAAGGCAGTGTTGGTGTAGACATAGCGTCCGGGGTTAGAGAGGTTGAGGACTCAAGACTGTGAACTTGGAGCCATTCATGTTGTGGGTAAGACAAAGCAGAAGAGACACATGAACCGAACAACAGCCTAGAATCATCAACAACACACACATTTGACTCTGGTTGACCTACTGAGTTAAGGGAGTGAATGTTATTGGAATACAGGAAAATTTAAAACCTTCAGGTTTGTTCAAGATTACATGTAATTACGTACTTCATGTAAAATATTCAGATATGGTCAGGATTACATGTAATTTTTGTGTAAGTAAATATATGGTAGATTATTTTTAACAATGCCAGGGTTTTGTATTGTCTCTTGAACGAGCTTTATGACAGCAACCGCACATTCTAACCATGAACGTGGAATACACGAGGCTGCACAGATCTCTTTTAGGTTTGACCTCCTTGCACTGAGCTTATAGCCAATCCTTTCCAGAGCACAGTTCACTTTAGTGAACCCTGTTCTGACACTGATACCCATCATAACATTGGTAATCATAACATTAATTCTCCTGGAAGTTCCTTTGAATTCAATTAAGTCACATACAATTGAAATATTGAAAACAATGACTTTCTTTAAAAAACATAAATATTGGACTTCCGGGTAAGATGGCGGAAGAGTAAGACGCGGAGATCACCTTCCTCCCCACGGATACACCAGAAATACAGCTACACGTGGAACAACTCCTACAGAACACCTACTGAATGCTGGCAGAAGACCCCAGACCTCCCAAAAGGCAAGAAACTCCCCACATACCTGGGTAGGGCAAAGCGGAGAGATCCGCACACAGAGGATCGGTGCCGAGCGGCACTCACTAGCCCGAGAGGCTTGTCTGCTTGCCCGCCGGGGCGCGCAGCGCTGGAAGCTGAGGCTCGGGCTTCGGTCAGAGCGCAGGGAGAGGACTGGGGCTGGCGGCGAGAACTCAGCCTGAAGGGGGCTAATGTGCCACAGCTAGCCAGGAGGGAGTCCGTGAAAACTCTGGAGCTGCCGAAGAGGCAAGAGACTTTTTCTTCCCTCTTGGTTTCCTGGTGCGCGAGGAGAGGGGATTAAGAGCGCTGCTTAAAGGGGCTCCACAGACGGGCGCGAGTCGCGACTGAAAGCGCGGAGCCCAGTGACGGGCGTGGGACGCTGGGGCTGCTGCTGCCGCCGCCAAGAAGCCTGTGTGCGAGCGCAGGTCACTGCCCACACCGCCCTTCCGGGAGCCTGTGCAGCCCGCCACTGCCGGGGTCCCGGGATCCAGGGGCGGCTTCCCTGGGAGAACGCACGGCGCGCCTCGGGCTGGTGCAACGTCACGCCGGCGGACCTCTGCCGCTGCAGGCTCGCCCCGCACTCCGTGCCCCTCCCTCCTTCCCGGCCTGAGTGAGCCAGAGTCCCCGAAGAGGCTGCTCCTTTAACCCTGTCCTATCTGAGCGAAGAGCAGACGCCCTCCGGCTACCTACACGCAGAGGCGGGGCCAAATCCAAAGCTGAGACCCAGGAGCTGTGAGAACAAAGAAGAGAAAGGGAAACCTCTCCCAGCAGCCTCAGAAGCAGCGGATTAAAGCTCCACAATCAACTTGATGTATCCTGCATCTGTGGAATACATGAATAGACAACACATCATCCCAAATTGAGGAGCCCGGAGTCAGTGCTGTGCCTCTGAGGTGGGAGAGCCAACTTCAGGACACTGGTCCACAAGAGACCTCCCAGCTCCACATAATATCAAACGGCGAAAATCTTCCAGAGATCTCCATCTCAACACCAGCACCCAGCTTCACTCAACGACCAGCAGGCTACAGTGCTGGACACCCTGAGCCAAACAACTAGCAAGACAGGAACACAACGCCACCCATTAGCAGAGAGGTGGCCTAAAATCATAAAAAGTCCACAGACACCCCAAAACACACCACCAGACGTGGACCTGCCCACCAGAAAGACAAGATCCAGCCTCATCCACCAGAACACAGGCACTAGTCCCCTCCACCAGGAAGCCTACACAACCCACTAAACCAACCTTAGCCACTGGGGACAGACACCAAAAACAACAGGAACTACGAACCTGCAGCCTGCAAAAAGGAGACCCCAAACACAATAACATAAGCAAAATGAGAAGACAGAAAAACACACAGCAGGAGAAGGAGCAAGATAAAAACCCACCAGACCTAACAAATGAAGAGGTAATAGGCAGTCTACCTGAAAAAGAATTCAGAATAATGATGGTAAAGATGATCCAAGATTCTATTTCCCAGATCCAAAATCTTGGAAATAGAATAGACAAAATGCAAGAAACAGTTAACAAGGACCTAGAAGAACTAAAGATGAATCAAGCATCGATTAAAAACACAATACATGAAATAAAAAATACTCTAGATGGGATCAATAGCAGAATAACTGAGGCAGAGGAACGGATAAGTGAGGTGGAAGATAAAATAGTGGAAATAACTGCTGCAGAGCAAAATAAAGAAAAAAGAATGAAAAGAACAGAGGACAGTCTCAGAGACCTCTGGGACAACATTAAACGCACCAACATTCGAATTATAGGGGTTCCAGAAGAAGAAGAGAAAAAGAAAGGGACTGAGAAAATATTTGAAGAGATTATAGTTGAAAACTTCCCTAATATGGGAAAGGAAATAGTTAATCAAGTCCAGGAGGCACAGAGAGTCCCATACAGAATAAATCCAAGGAGAAATACGCCAAGACACATATTAATCAAACTGTCAAAAATTAAACACAAAGAAATCATATTAAAAGCAGCAAGGCAAAAACAACAAATAACACACAAGGGAATCCCCATCAGGATAACAGCTGATCTCTCAGCAGAAACTCTACAAGCCAGAAGGGAGTGGCAGGACATACTTAAAGTGATGAAGGAGAAAAACCTGCAACCAAGATTACTCTACCCAGCAAGGATCTCATTCAGATTTGATGGAGAAATTAAAACGTTTACAGACAAGCAAAAGCTGAGAGAGTTCAGCACCACCAAACCAGCTTTACAACAAATGCTAAAGGAACTTCTCTAGGCAAGAAACACAACAGAAGGAATATACCTACAATAATGAACCCAAAACAATTAAGAAAATGGGAATAGGAACATACATATCGATAATTACCTTAAATGTAAATGGTCTAAATGCTCCCACCAAAAGACACAGAGTGGCTGAATGGATACAAAAACAAGACCCATCTATATGCTGTCTACAAGAGACCCACTTCAGACCTAGAGACACATCCAGACTGAAAGTAAGGGGATGGAAAAAGATATTCCATGCAAATGGAAACCAAAAGAAAGCTGGAGTAGCAATTCTCATATCAGACAAAATAGACTTTAAAATAAGGACTACTAGAAGAGACAAAGAAGGACACTACATAATGATCAAGGGATCGATCCAAGAAGAAGATATAACAATTGTAAATATTTATGCACCCAACATAGGAGCACCTCAATACATAAGGCAAATACTAACAGCCATAAAAGGAGAAATCGACAGTAACACACTCATAGTAGGGGACTTTAACACCCCACTTTCACCAATGGACAGATCATCCAAAATGAAAATAAATAAGGAAACACAAGCTTTAAATGATACATTAAACAAGATGGACTTAATTGATATTTATAGGACATTCCATCCAAAAACAACAGAATACACATTTTTCTCAAGTGCTCATGGAACGTTCTCCAGGATAGATCATATCTTGGGTCACAAATCAAGCCTTGGTAAATTTAAGAAAATTGAAATTGTATCAAGTATCTTTTCCGACCACAATGCTATGAGACTAGATATCAATTACAGGAAAAGAGCTGTAAAAAATACAAACACATGGAGGCTAAACAATACACTACTTAATAACGAAGTGATCACTGAAGAAATCAAAGAGGAAATTAAAAAATACCTAGAAACAAATGACAATGGAGACACGACGACCCAAAACCTATGGGACGCAGCAAAAGCAGTTCTAAGAGGGAAGTTTATAGCAATACAATCCCACCTTAAGAAACAGGAAACATCTCGAATAAACAACCTAACCTTGCACCTAAAGCAATTAGAGAAAGAAGAACAAAAACATCCCAAAGTTAGCAGAAGGAAAGAAATCATAAAAATCAGATCAGAAATAAATGAAAAAGAAATGAAGGAAACGATAGCAAAGATCAATAAAACTAAAAGCTGGTTCTTTGAGAAGATAAACAAAATTGATAAACCATTAGCCAGACTCATCAAGAAAAAAAGGGAGAAGACTCAAATCAATAGAATTAGAAATGAAAAAGGAGAAGTAACAACTGACACTACAGAAATACAAAAGATCATGAGAGATTACTATAAGCAACTCTATGCCAATAAAATGGACAACCTGGAAGAAATGGACAAATTCTTAGAAATGCACAACCTGCCAAGACTGAATCAGGAAGAAATAGAAAATATGAACAGACCAATCACAAGCACTGAAATTGAAACTGTGATAAAAAATCTTCCAACAAACAAAAGCCCAGGACCAGATGGCTTCACAGGCGAATTCTATCAAGCATTTAGAGAAGAGCTAACACCTATCCTTCTGAAACTCTTCCAAAATATAGCAGAGGGAGGAACACTCCCAAACTCATTCTACAAGGCCACCATCACCTTGATACCAAAACCAGGCAAGGATGTCACAAAGAAAGAAAACTACAGGCCAATATCACTGATGAACATAGATGCAAAAATCCTCAACAAAATACTAGCAAACAGAATCCAACAGCACATTAAAAGGATCATACACCATGATCAAGTGGGGTTTATTCCAGGAATGCAAGGATTCTTCAATATACGCAAATCAATCAACGTGATACACCATATTAACAAATTGAAGGAGAAAAACCATATGATCATCTCAATAGATGCAGAGAAAGCTTTCGACAAAATTCAACACCCATTTATGATAAAAACCCTGCAGAAAGTAGGCATAGAGGGAACTTTCCTCAACATAATAAAGGCCATATATGACAAACCCACAGCCAGCATCATCCTCAATGGTGAAAAACTGAAACCATTTCCACTAAGATCAGGAACTAGACAAGGTTGCCCACTTTCACCACTCTTATTCAACCTAGTTTTGGAAGTTTTAGCCACAGCAATCAGAGAAGAAAAGGAAATAAAAGGAATCCAAATTGGAAAAGAAGAAGTAAAGCTGTCACTGTTTGCAGATGACATGATACTATACATAGAGAATCCTAAAGATGCTACCAGAAAACTACTAGAGTTAATCAATGAATTTGGTAAAGTTGCAGGATACAAAATTAATGCACAGAAATCTCTGGCATTCCTATATACTGATGATGAAAAATCTGAAAGTGAAATCAAGAAAACACTCCCATTTACCATTGCAACAAAAAGAATAAAATATCTAGGAATAAACCTACCTAAGGACACAAAAGACCTGTATGCAGAAAATTATAAGACACTGATGAAAGAAATTAAAGATGATACAAATAGATGGAGAGATGTACCATGTTCTTGGATTGGAAGAATCAACATTGTGAAAATGACTCTACTACCCAAAGCAATCTACAGGTTCAATGCAATCCCTATCAAACTACCACTGGCATTTTTCACAGAACTAGAACAAAAAATTTCACAATTTGTATGGAAACACAAAAGACCCCGAATAGCCAAAGCAATCTTGAGAACGAAAAATGGAGCTGGAGGAATCAGGCTCCCTGACTTCAGACTATACTACAAAGCTACAGTAATCAAGACAGTATGGTACTGGCACAAAAACAGAAAGATAGATCAATGGAACAGGATAGAAAGCCCAGAGTTAAACCCACGGACATATGGTCACCTTATCTTTGATAAAGGAGGCAGGAATGTACAGTGGAGAAAGGACAGTCTCTTCAATAAGTGGTGCTGGGAAAACTGGATAGGGACATGTAAAAGTATGAGATTAGATCACTCCCTAACACCATACACAAAAATAAGCTCAAAATGGATTAAAGACCTAAATGTAAGGCCAGACACTATCAAACTCTTAGAGGAACACATAGGCAGAACACTCTATGACATAAATCACAGCAAGATCCTTTTTGACCCACCTCCTAGAGAAATGGAAATAAAGACAAAAATAAACACATGGGACCTAATGAAACTTAAAAGCTTTTGCACAGCAAAGGAAACCATAAACAAGACCAAAAGACAACCCTCAGAATGGGAGAAAATATTTGCAAATGAAGCAACTGACAAAGGATTAATCTCCAAAATTTATAAGCAGCTCATGCAGCTCAATAACAAAAAAACAAACAACCCAATCCAAAAATGGGCAGAAGACCTAAATAGACATTTCTCCACAGAAGATATACAGACTGCCAACAAACACATGAAAGGATGCTCAACATCTTTACTCATTAGAGAAATGCAAATCAAAACTACAATGAGATATCATCTCACACCAGTCAGAATGGCCATCATCAAAAAATCTAGAAACAATAAATGCTGGAGAGGGTGTGGAAAAAAGGGAACACTCTTGCACTGCTGGTGGGAATGTGAATTGGTACAGCCGCTATGGAGAACGGTATGGAGGTTCCTTAAAAAACTACAAATAGAACTACCATATGACCCAGCAATCCCACTACTGGGCATATACCCTGAGAAAACCATAATTCAAAAAGAGACATGTACCAAAATGTTCATAGCAGCCCTATTTACAATAGCCCGGAGATGGAAACAACCTAAGTGTCCATCATCGGATGAATGGATAAAGAAGATGTGGCACATATATACAATGGAATATTACTCAGCCATAAAAAGAAATGAAATTGAGCTATTTGTAATGAGGTGGATAGACCTAGAGTCTGTCATACAGAGTGAAGTAAGTCAGAAAGAGAAAGACAAATACTGTATGCTAACACATATATATGGAATTTAAGAAAAAAAATGTCATGAAGAACATAGGGGTAAGACAGGAATAAAGACACAGACCTACTAGAGAATGGACTTGAGGATATGGGGAGGGGGAAGGGTAAGCTGTGACAAAGTGAAAGAGCGGCATGAACATATATACACTACCAAACGTGAGGTAGATAGCTAGTGGGAAGCAGCCGCATAGCACAGGGAGGTCAGCTCGGTACTTTGTGACCACCTGGAGGGGTGGGATAGGGAGGGTGGGAGGGAGACGCAAAAGGGAGGGGTTATGGAAACATATGTATATGTATAACTGATTAAATTTGTTATAAAAAAAATGGGAGAAAATAAAAAATATATGCATAAAAAAAAAAAGGATCAACAACACTTTTACTTAAAAAATAAAACGACTTTATTATGTCAAAAAAAAAAAAAAAAAAAAAAGGAATAGGGATGAATGTCTCAATACAACTGTGGCGATCATGGAGCACTTCTCCATCATCCCTGAGTTCCAAGACAGAAGTAGGACTTGTAAAGACTGCATGAATTCTAAAACTGACCTCAGAGCATTCCAGTGTAACTTTTTCTTTCTTTTTTATAAATAAAATAATTGTTTGCAATTGTGATTAGTCAATAAAAAATCCTGACATCAAAAAAAAAAAAAAAAAAAACCATAAATATTGCCACTAAATATAATGACCTACGGCCTCAGAATTAAAATTCTGTTAATATCAGTAAAGGTAAAGGTGAAATACAAGACGTTTCTGGAGAGAAACGTACTGATACAAAATGATAGTCCTAAAAATCTTCATAAATCTAGTTCCCATAATAATACTTCTAAGAGCTTATTCTGAGGCATGATGCAGAGAGTATTTTAGAAAAAATTACTGGTAACTTACTTGATCGCTGGGAAGCTCTGTCCGTAGGTTTCTGTGGAGAAGATCTTGAATTCAGTAGAAATGTTCTGCTCCTCATGTGTCTGTCTGAGTCTCTCTCACGATCTTACTGAACACAGGAGGACCAGAGGCATGGGAGGACTGGAGGTGTAGGAGGACCAGAGAGCAGGTTGTCAAGGCACGTGGTCTTGACACGGGGGTGGGGGAGTTGTGTTGGGAAGTTCACAGCACCTCACTTTGGGGAGCCCCTCAATCCCTCCTCCTTTCTCTTTCCCTCTTGTCCTTTCCCCTCTCCATTCCTCCTTTTAATGGTTTAAAAGGAGGAGTGGAGGGGGTGGAATAAACATTTAACAACACGTCTTGATTTTGAGAAGGATGCAGATGTGAACCAGTGGTCATAAATTAATGAGGCCCTATCTTAAGAGCTCTGAATACAATACTGGGCATAGTTTTACACTTCTGGGGATTTGCATTAAGGAGCGTTTAATCCTGGTGAAGCCACTGCCTTAACAACACAAAAAGTCCCTTAGTCTCACTTGGCTGAATGTTTCAGGAAATAAGGATTTGCCAGGTCTGGTGAGCACACACCCGGGGAAATGTGCAAGCTATTATAATTTTCCTGAGATGAGAGGGATCCCACAGCTTTGCCAAGTTATCTGCTTTAAGACACAACAACCATCTAGAAGGTTGAGTTCTGCAGAGAACATGCAAAGAGCTGACATGGGCACAGGGAAGCTGCATCTGAAAAAGGTAGCAATGTGGTTATGCTATTTGGGGGTGATGGGTAGGTAAAGAATTCGGGCTGAGCCCAGCTGCTGAAGGAGGTCTCTCTCTGTCTCTGTCTCTCTCTCATTTTTTTTCCTTGAAAGTAAGTAGGCTGCTGAATCCATTCAGTTGTGTCAAATTATTATTATTATTATTATTATTTTTTTTTTTGCTGTACGCGGGCCTCTCACTGCTGTGGCCTCTCCCGTTGCGGAGCACAGGCTCCGGACACACAGGCTCCGCGGCCATGGCTCGCGGGCCCAGCCGCTCCGCGGCATGTGGGATCTTCCGGGATCGGGGCACGAACCCGTGTCCCCTGCATCGGCAGGCGGACTCTCAACCACTGCGCCACCAGGGAAGCCCTCAAATTATTTTTTAAGTAAAAAGCTGCAACATCTGAATTCAACTCAAAAAAGCCTGGCAATTCAGGGGGACAGCAGGAAATCCTGCGTGAGCCTCGGCCTCTGCTCAGGGCACCGTGCCAGGAAGAACAGCTCCTGAGAGCCGGGATAGAACACTTCTTGGATTTTGTAACCTTGCCTCTGATCTTGACTGCTTTAGGATATTGTACTTTAAACCCCTTGGGGCAAGATGGTGGGAAATTGCTAGGCTGATTACACTGAAGGCGGGGTAGAACTCTCAGTACCCAGATGTGGAAGCTATTTTGACTTGAATTCGGGCAATTTCAAAGAGATTGTCAAGACGGACCCACCAAGGAGGCTACTTACACGAATGTGGCTCACCTGGACACAGGGTGTCAAGGAGAAAGCTTTGTCCGTCTACAGGGTAGTAAGTCTCTCTTGTAGGACCCGAAGTGCTCCCTCTTCTCGACACATTCGTAAAGCAACAGCACTTCTTTTCTGCGGGTAGTAACAATAACACTGTCACAACTTTGAAATACACAGAATGTACGACAGAGAAATGAAAGTCATCATACCCCAGCTTGTTAATTGAAAAGTGGTATTTCATTATTTTTTTCCTTCTCTGATGATGCAGGTCATTTTTTTCATAAGTTGACTAGATGTTCGTTTTGCATGTCTGTGTGAGAATTGTCTGTGAATATAGTTCTCTACTGCATTTTGCATTCATCTTTTTGTTATTAGTCTGTAATAGTTTTAAACATTAAGAATATTCTCCTGGTTGGCCACGCGTGTTGCCTTTGTGTGTGCACACACATACAGAGATACTCCTTTTTTTCCCTAATGGGGTTATCTTATTTTTAGACTTATCTAAAGAATGGGAGCATTAGTTTGAAAGAGCTGGGTCTGTAAAGAGGAGCACATTGTGTATGAGTCATGGAGCCTCACAAGTGTGGGTCTACGGAGATCCGTTCGGTGCTGCAGAGACGGAGCCACAGTCTGGGTCTCGGGTAACCGCCTTTCCTGCCTCTCCAGGATGTCGGGGAGTCCTTATCCAGGGGCGGCTGCTAAGGCTCTCTGAAGCTTACTGTTTTTATTGTGATCTTGACTGTGGATCCCTGGTCTACACTCTCCATTTGACCCCATTCAGATGCACATTAGTCCCAACTGTTCTTTGGAATTAGAACAAGTGGGTTTTGGCGTCAAACAGGCTTGGGTGCCAATGGTTTTGTCACTTAGCGAGGGATATTCGCCTGACTCCTCAAGGCCACAAGAGTGATGAAAAATGCTGATCTCACAGGACTGATGTCAGGATACATATATGTATACAAATAGGTGTGCATACATACACACAGTACACATACATACACACATTCACATACACATACACACAGATTCCCATATATACACATACATATAAATGCGCACATACACAATATATACACACATATATCACACATATACATGCACACACATATATACACAGACATAGACTTACATGAGTATACACACATGATACATATATACAAACATGCACACATGCATGTACATCTAGACATACACATATATCACACATATACACAAAAATTCACACACACATATACCCATACACGTTTATGCACATATAAACTTATACATAAATACATAGATACACACACATACACACGCATACACACACATATGAGAGAGAGGACACCTACACACAGTAGGTCTGCAAGCGGAGAAGATTAGCACAGCATCATGCAATCTGAGAGGGCAACTGAACCGCATCCTGATTACATATGATACAAAATCTAATTCTCATTTACTGTTCTTTCACTTATAACAACAGCATTGTGGGCTGTAGAGACAGGATTCACAGAACAGGCAGGACAGGACGCACAGCAATGCTCTGAGCCGCACTTCATAGCAGGGGGTGTCAGCAATGCTGGTGAAGTGCCGTAGATCAGGGCACTGCTCAGTTTACAACCATTTCAGGAGGGCGACCAGATGCTGTGAATGAAGCATGTTTTAGAAGAGGGAAGAGGGAAATGCAGAACTGCCTGCTGGACTGTTAACTCTTTCCCAGTCTCGATGTGTTTGTGATATGAAGTTTGAAACCACATGGGAGCTAACAGTGAGGTTCATAATACCCACAGTAGTGCTTCGGGACATGTAGAGAGACACAATTTCCACGTACTTTTTTTTTTGTTTTTTGCGGTACGCAGGCCTCTCACTGTTGTGGCCTCTCCCGTTGCGGAGCACAGGCTCTGGACGCGCAGGCTCAGCAGCCATGGCTCAAAGGCCCAGCTGCTCCGCGGCATGTGGGATCTTCCCGGACCAGGGCACGAACCCGTGTCCCCTGCATCAGCAGGCGGGCTCTCAACCACTGCGCCACCAGGGAAGCCCTCCACATACATTTTAAGCCTAGAAAATACCTTTAAAATCCTTTCAGATGGGAGTTAAAGTGCTTCCTGTTTCCTCAGGTCGAGTGCTGGGGGCGTACTCTAATAAGTTTTAGTGCCCACCCCTCACCACTGACCAGCGACTTGGACTCTGCCCTGAGCACCTGCTCTACCCTCTGCCTGCCCCCGACTCTAGAATCCTTCTTCCCGTTCTAGAAGGAGTTCAGAGGAGACTAGGGCCTTGGCTGAGGGCCTCGGTGTCATGTCTAGACTCAAGGTGGATTCTGCTCTTATCTTGAACACTTAGTTTAGTATTTCGGCGTTTGGCTTGGTCCAGGGGTCATATACCTGCATGGAGGCATGTGTGAACTTGTGCGGCCTCTTCCACCCCGACACCTTTGTACAGCCCCTCTGTTGGAAACCTTCCCCCACCCTTACCTTGCTTCTATGTGAACTTGCCCTTCTCAGTGACCCAAGGGATTCCAGGCACCGGCTCTGAATCTGGGCACCTCGGGATGGTCCCTTCCAGTTGGCAAGCTGTCTGCTCGGAAAGGCCAGGTCTCTGCCAGTGACCATGTGGTGTGAAGAGCTGTGACAGGGAGTGAGGTCTGTGCATTTCCAGGCCCAGTTTTTCCATCCCACAATCCCACAAAACGACTTTCCAAACCAAGGGATGTTAGAAATCCATGGATCACTGCGTATTAAGAATTCCCATTCTGCTCTTGTATCTAACCCACCAGGAGCCGGTGTCCAGCCTGTGTTGAACCATCTCCTTGGTCCTGCTCAGCTCACATGCATATCCTCCCCCGAGATCATAGCCCTTTTCTCTCAGCCCTATTAACACGTCATCTGTAGACAATTTATATTTTCAATCTGTTTTCACTTCAGAGTCCTTCTCAAAATCTGTTTTCACTTCAGTTTCTTCCTCAGTTTCAATACCTTCTTCCTTTCCTACGGAACCTCCTGTATCTCTCCCAGATGACAGGCCACGGCGAAGTGGTACCTGCCTCTGACCCACCTTGAACCCCTCCATACTCCATCCCCCATTAAACACCAACATGAAAAAGTAGTTCTTTAGATGAGGAATCTCACAATGACGCAGTCAGCTCACAAATGAGCTTGTGGGGGGGAGGGGGACCAGGGGATCATTAATAGCAGGACCCAAGGATGGAACTGGGGCTAGACTTGGAGAAGAAGTGGCCAGAGGATAAGGGTCAGTGTGTATCCATTTTCTGGACATTGAGGAGTATCTGACTTAGCATGAGCTATGCGTCTTGAAGGTGATCCAATAACTCCCTGGCTGATTCCTTTACGGAGCATCACGTGGTGACTGCAGCACAGGCTCTAGAGACTGACATCCTGGTCCAAGCCCCAGTGTTGCCAGGCAGAACCTACATCCCTGGGTACATGAAACCCTTTTGCTTCAGTTTATGCATCTGTAAAATGGGGATAAGAGCAGCTATCTTATAAGATTTGGGGATGAATACATGAATTCATCCATGAAAAGTACTTAGAACAATTCCTGGCATCCTGTAGTGTTCAATAAACACTAACAATAATACATTTATTAGCAATGGTAATATTTGTTATTCTATTGTGAAGCAAGTCCCATAGAACAGTTGAGGTGAGAAGGAATGGGAATGTAATGGGCTGGTGGCAGGTATGGCCCTTCCCAGCTTTACACATACCCGACCATGAAATACTTTATTACATTCGTGCTATTTTACTCACCAGTGAGTTTATGATTGTGAGGGTAACTCTGCACGGATTAACACAGACTGAAGGGAAAGCAATCTTTGGCTTTCAAAAATGTCCAGTTTTATGTCAGCAATTTCAGAAACACTTTACCCCGTTGATTGAGCTCACATGGCCTCTTTCTATGTGCATGACAGGATAAGAGGGAAAATATTAAATTATCCCCCCCCTTTTTTTTTTTGCTTCTTTTCCCCTCAGTAATCTGGTAAGTTGATGTGTGGGATGAAAGTATGTTCTCTGTGCCTGGATTTCCCACTGTCCGTCTGCCGCCGCCCCCTCATCTGCACTGGTTCCTCTACAGAACTAATGACATGAGCTACTATGGACACCCCTTCGTTTGTCTGTTTGGCCGAGACATAGATTTGCAAGGGTTTCTAATACTGACCCCCAAGACCACAGAAGAATAGTTTCATAAAACTATGCCCTTAATTCTTTGGCTTGAATGTAAAGGCTATCTGTCAACTCAGTCCAGATGTATGACTGATTTATTTAAAGCCGCTAGAATGTAGGGCTCATAAAGGAGAGTGGCTGTGAAGTACTTACAACGTTGCCTAGGAAGTCGCACTCCGGCCAGTGTGGGAGCAGAATCTGTTCCTTACAGAATCCTCACTGGGAGCGGCTCAGACAACGGGTGTGTTTACTGAGCCCTGCTCTATGCCAAACGCTTCCATTCATGATCTCATGGCAGTCTCACCACAGCCGGGGGAGATGATATTATTTTCTGTTCTACAGTCAAGAAAGGTGAGGTTCAAAAGAAGTGAAATGGCTTTACCCAAATCAAAGAGCGAATAAGTGGCAGGGCTGGGATGGGTGGCCTATTCTATCATTAGTCGATAATTCAGTAATCGTTATTGAAGGAGAGACACATGATAGAACAGGCTTGGTTCTGTGTGATTTAGAGCCTGGGCTCTTAAGCATTCATTTTAGTTTGTTATATACTACAGGGACTTGGAAGGGATGGCCAATGGGTTTCCTCAAACGAAATCTGGGTAAATACACAGTGAATTCCAAAATATTGGGTTGGCCAAAAAGTTCAATCGGGTTTTTCCATACATACGAACCTGAATGAACTTTTTGACCGACCCAATAATGAATGTATTTCGAATAGTTTACACAGACCTCTTACAGTTACAGAAAGTAGCCAATTTCAGGCAACAGGGATAAGTTATTGAGCATTTGTAACTTCTCTGGATTGCACTTACTTCTCCTATTTGCCCAAATGGTGGTGGTGTGTTATTTCCACTGAAGGTTATCAGATATGATGTTTGGTATTAATTTATGGTCATCGGCCGACTAAAGATACATTTTGCTTTTTTTTGGTTAAAATTTCTCTAGAATTCATTCCTTACCTGGAAATAAAACAGGAGGATGTGCTTTTCAGCTGCTCATGTTACCAGACAGTGCTGTGGGGACATTGCTGTGGCAAGCCGTCCAGAGTTGAGGGTGGCCTGAAGTCTTGGAAGGGGTGCTGGAGTTTGTGGGGAGTGGGGAGCTGCTGGGACACACTGCCTGCAGGAGCCATTGGTGGCAGGAGAAAGGTGGGTGTGATTTCCAAACCCGACAAGTCAAGGAACAGATCACACCATCTCCAGGGGCTGAAAAGCAAGAGAGCTAGAAGCGGTTTCTCGCCTTTGGAAAATGTATCTTATCTTCTGCCAGGGCCCTTCCTGTAATTATTCATTCTTTTCTGACATGCAGATTGGCTACTTGGGACCAGTTCCTAGAGATGCCCTTGAAAGTGAGAACCTCTCAAGTGCACCAATGGATATTCGTGCCTTGGTCTCATTTATCTTTTTATTTATTTATTTAAATTAAAAAAAATTGAAGCATAGTTGATTTACAATGTTGTGTGAATTTCTGCTGTATAGCAAAGTGATTCAGTTAGACATATATATACATTTTTTTGTGTGTGACAAGGAACTAATATTTATTAAGCACTTAATGTATGCTAAATACCAACGTTATACTTTAACTTTTTAAAATTTTATTATGGTAAGAACACTTAACATGAGATCTAGCCTTTTAAATTTTGAAGCAATTTTTAAGTCGGCCGTACTTTTTTTTTTTAATATTCTTTTCCATTATGGTTTATCCTAGGATACTGAATATAGTTCCCTGTGCTGTACAGTAGGACCTTGTTTTTTATCCATTCCATATACAGTAGCTTACATTTGCTATCCCCGAGCTCCCACTCCATCCCCCCCAAACCCCCTCCCCCTTGGCAACCACAAGTCTGAGCTCCATGTCTGGGTCTCACTTATCTTGATATTTAAACTCATATGGATTCTGCCTTTGGGTTGCTTATTATTAGACAAAGTGGCTGGTTATTTTAGGGGGGGCATGCAACTCTGCAGATTAAAAATTCTGATGGACACGAGGCCAGGGAGAGGAGATAGACCCTGTGGCCAAGCGCCCTGAAAGAACATAGATTTTTGTGGGAAATGTCTGCTTCATTGACTACGATGAGGACAGCTGTTCACTTCAATAAGTGAGCAGATCTGCTATATTTAAATTTTTACTTCTGTAGTTGATTAGTTGCCTTCCTTAGAAAACCCTACACAAATCCCTACATAACGACATTTATTTCTATTGGAAAAGGAGTTGGCATTTCAAGTCCCAGACAACAAAATGGTTTATTCTGTAGGAATTTCAATTAAAAATAATTTTTTTCATAGTGTAAAGCTGCAAGATATAAATATCACTGAATATTTAGAATAGATTCCAAGTAAAATCATCACACGAAATGAGCACGCTTATTTTTCCTAATTCTTCGTAACAAATGCCTTTTCAGCTCTTTCCCTAACTCTCATTCTAACTCCTAACTCAAGACCTAAGGCTTTTCCTCACTCTCATTAACCCAGTGTTTTTCACGTCTTCTCTTAACTTTTTAACAAGGCACCAGCCACTCCAGGAGAGCTCTGTGTGGGACTGCAGCCTCTTTATCCTCTGCTGGGCTCTAAGTAGGGGTCTTTCATAATCAATAAAGGTCTGCAATAATGCAAATTGTGTTCTCTAATTATCAGATCAGTTATACCCAACTTGCGTGATGGCAGCTCGTGCTGTAAGAGCAAGGACTATATTCAAAGGCGTGAGCCTGACACTTGAGCATTTTTAACATTCCTAACATTTTAACCTTCACCCCAGAAACCTAATAAATTTGAACTGTTGTCTTTTGTTGCAGCTGTAAATCTAGGGAAATCATATGACCTTACACAGAAAATGAAATGCCCATTTACAACAGGAATGTAAACTTTAAATCACTTTAGTCTCTTCCTGCTCGAATTTAAAGTAACCTATTCAGAGCACCCTTACCAAACCATATGGGTGGATGCTTCTGGAGATCTTTATTACACACCTATCCATCCCTGGGGAGGAGGGACTGTTGACAACCAGCTTTAATTTATTGTTTAGGCATTGTTTGTTTCCGTAAGTAGTAGAAGCCTCTTTCTCCTTTCTCTTTAGTCTTCCCGATTGACTTTTTCTTAACATCCCGATTTCAGGACCTTTTCTATTTTCTTCCAGAAATGGGCGTTGAGAACGCAACAGTTGCAACATCTTTAGAGCAGAGTGCCCGCGATCCTTCAGGCTTTCTTTATTATTCTCACTATTTATTATACCAAAATGTTTCAACTGAATATTAAGCCACGGAGATGATGTGAAAGAATCCTTTTCGTACTCTATCATTAATACATTTTTTTACATTAAAGCGTACAAAACTATTAGGGCACCTAACGAAGCTATTTGAAAGGAGAATGTTTGAGTCTCTTGGGAAAAGATGATACATTATTTAAAACAATAATCTCCAGACTTCTTTAAAAATTCAGCGCCAATTCAATGCAATGAAGATTTATTGAGTGCCTCCTTGGTAGATGCAGGGAGGATGCCAAAAAAGGGAAAAAGGTGTGAAAGAGTAGGCACCCTCAAGGAATGTGTTGGTGGGATATAAGACGCATGGACAACAGGGTAAGGGGGACCTTTCAGCTGCCGTTTTTTTTTTTTTTTCTTGTGGTACGCGGGCCTCTCACTGTTGTGGCCTCTCCCATTGCAGAGCACAGGCGCCGGACGCGCAGGCTCAGCGGCCATGGCTCACGGGCCCAGCCGCTCCGCAGCACGCGAGATCCTCCCGGACCGGGGCACGAACCCGTGTCCCCTGCATCGGCAGGCGGACTCCCAACCACTGCGCCACCAGGGAAGCCCTCAGCTGCCGTTTTAATGCCGAGTGTCGGCATTTGGCATGGATCGTCCCCGTTTAATCCTCGCAATCCTGTGATGAAGCTACGAGCATTAAGCCCATTTTACAGATAGAAAACTGAACCCTGGGTGAAATGCTCGGTGGAAGACCACAGAGCTAGTAAACAGTGGTGCTGTGCCCGCGCGTCTGAAGGGAACCCAGGCTGTGGGAACGGTGGTGGAGGTCCATGGCCACATGAGCTCTGGCTGATTGATGCTGTAAACCAGGTTCTAAACCAGGTGTGGTTCTGCGCAGCCGGAAACGTGGAGGGGAAGGGCCGCACAGTCATCTTATGAGACCCTAATTTCTCCACCTCTGTCTGTTCACCAAAGCTAATAAGTAGTGTTTATTCATTGCTTTATTAGGAATCAGTTTTACGTGATGCTTGTTGGCTGAGTGAAGTTACTGAAGCAGCTAAGGCTTGACATTCACAGCTCTTGTTCTTGACTCAGGGTGAAGTCGGCCTCCTCACTTCGCTGGTTTTAAAAGTGAGGGGTTTGCAGGGAAAGATGATGGAAACAGCAGCTGTGTTCCTCTCGTATGAGTTTTCCTAGACATCCATTATGTCCATTATGGTCCTTGGTAACCTTTTCAGGAAGCCATGTTTTTAAGTAACAAGGTTATAGGGCACAGAGAAGAGGGAACAGGCCACACACGTCTGATTGTTTTGCCACACCGAGTGCGTGTGCCTTTAAATGTGGCTTAATCCAATTTGCCTTTTTCTTATCATCCTATGTCAGTGAAATCTGTGTGGTTTGTGTCTTCAATGGGCAGATCCATGTGCCAGTAACTGTGGGCTCACAGCTGGGACAGGACAACAAAACTGTTGAAGAAAGTGAGTCTGGAGTTGCCATCATCAGTTTATCCAAGATGTCTTGAGGCCTCCGTCCAATTCAAGCAAAATGAGAGACCTGCAGACGCTAGTTCTCAAATGTGGCTGCACGCTGGAATCACCTGGAGGACTTTAAAAAATGCAGAGGCCACTCCCTGACTCAGATGCTCTGTTTTCGTTAGTCTTCTCAGACGATTCTAATGTGCAGAGAGGTTGAGAATCCCAGGGTCCTGGCTTTAAGAAACTTATCATTTTAATGCCCTTTATTTGAAAACTGTCCAGTTTTATTTTTTGAAAACAGAAATGGTCATTTTAAAAATAAATTTATTTATTTTATTTATTATTTTTGGCTGCATTGGATCTTCGTTGCTGCGTGCAGGCTTTCTCTAGTTGCGGTGAGCGGGGGCTACTCTTCGTTGTGGTGTGCGGGCTTCTCATTGCGGTGGCTTCTCTTGTTGCAGAGCACGGGCTCTAGGCGCGTGGGCTTCAGTAGTTGTGGCTCGTGGGCTTCAGAGCGCAGGCTCAGTAGTTGTGGCTCGTGGGCTCTAGAGCGCAGGCTCAGTAGTTGTGGCTCGTGGGCTTAGCTGCTCTGCGGCATGTGGGATCTTCCTGGACCAGGGCTCGAACCTGTGTCCCTGGCATTGGCAGACGGATTCTCAACCACTGCACCACCAGGGAAGCCCAGAAATGGTTATTTTTTAATGTAGATTATTTCCATTCATATAAGTAGCTCAGTGGGTATCTGTGTTTATGCCATTGGTTTTAGGGCACTTGGGTAGATAAAACTTTGCAGAAGTAAACGAAACCAAATTACATAAACATTTAAAAGTCCTTTCCATGTAATGCATGTGTGCACAACTTAGAAACACTTACTGGACAAGGTCTTAACAACTTTGTTCTTCGCCTGGGCTACCCGGGAGGTTGTCTCCTGCCCATGCTCCCTGCCTGAGGCGGTGCTGGGCCTGGGGTCTGTGTGTGAATGGGGTAGGGGCATCCCTTCACCTGTGCACAGGCAGCCCTGCTGCAAGATGCCGGATCTGGCCCATGAGTCCTGGGCGGCCTCTTGCAAGGTGCGGTGGCTCTGTGCTGGGTCACCTCAGCTGAGCAAGATTGATGTTCCCAGCGTTCCCTTTGGTGCCTGGTTCCAGGTGAGTGGGGACCACAGGAGGCACTTGTGGTCCCCACTGTCTGGAGGGTGGAAGGCGGCAGCCGCCGGTGTGACCTGCTGGCCCACTGCGCTTCTGCAGCAACAACCAGGCCCCCGGTTCCTCAATCCCGAGGGGCTCCCCCTGTATCTCCTCCGACAGCTCGACCCCTGGGAACTTGGCCTGCGAGTTCTCTCCTGGGACTTTGGGCTCAGCGGAGACACGAGTTGCGTCTAGGGTAGCAGCTCGCATGATGGCCCGAGCTCTTGGCCCTCCTACGCATCCCTTGTTTTATAGAACATCCCCGTGGTCTGACTCTTTGATGGACGGGCCCCTGCCTACCTCCTGCCTTTGCCTGCAGGTCACCCGTGGGAAGGATGGGCTGCCTTTCCGTGTTGTCCCGCAGCGGCCTGTGCAGAAATCGGCGCCCCATCGGTCTCAGTGGGCTCTACCTCCCTGTGACCCAGGCGGGGATGGTTTGTTGTTGCTGGTCTTTGGGTGTTTGTGCTTGTTGGCAGTTGTGTTTTTCTTTTTCTTTCTTTCTGTCTGTCTTTTTTTTTTTAGGGAAGGGGGTCCTTTTATCTCCAGTCTACGTAGAAGGTGACAGCTAATGAATGTTCATTAAATGGATGAAGGTATGTTTATTTTTTAAGACTCAAGATTTGCTGTGTTGGATTCTCACATTATGATAGTTCATTGTTTCAAATGGGAGTTTGCTCTGAGGTGCTTTATCCGCATTCCACGGAAACGTGTGGGGTGAGGGCTCTGAACTGCTTAATTGTCCTGTGAGCTCACCCGCTTGGCGGTGGGCAGCGTCTTGAAGCAGGGTCCGCGTCTTTTACATCTGTGCTTTCCATCTGTGTGCTCCTTCCTCCTGTTCCTGGGCCATATTCGGCCCTTGACCAGGCGTTGCTGCATGAATTGCTATTTGTACTTGTCACCAAAGTCACATGGCAGAGAGGAGCGAGGGAGTCCCCTGGGACGGTCGCTCAGCTCCGTAGCACTATGGGGTGAGCTGTCATTTTAACCTGCTTTCTGATGCCCGTTGGCTCCTGAGGTCCAAGCTGCCATCCTCCCCCGACCGCAAAAATGACCTCCCTTTCCACTCCCCACGTAACGGGATGAAGGAAATCAAATAAATACCCTCCAAGATTCCTCTCCTGCAACTGCCGACGCTTTCTTTGAAGCAGACACACAGACCGAGGCCAACTAGCTGGACAGATTTCGATCATTTTCTTTCCTCTTCTCAGGGTTACACCTCTGTTCAGTCGTGTCTGTTCTGTTTTAAAAGATGTTTAGTATGTGGGCCCTTGAGGGGAGCTCTTTGAAGTGGAAGCACCGTATAAATCTAAGAAAAGAAAGAGAAAATGCAACTCCCATCCCCGTGCACCCCCAGCCGCTCCCCCGTCGTGAAAGAAGCCAAATCCGCAGTGGTTTCCCCTTTGATGGCACTCCAGACACAGCCTCCTCCCTCTGGTCTCACTACCCCATTAATTCAGCTGGTGCAAATGTACATTGGAAAGATAGGAGCTCTTCTTCCAACGAAGATGCTGTGTTTTAGGGAGTTGTACCTTTTTTAGAGGCAGAATTACAGAAATAGAGGTAATAGAGGCAGCCCAGGTGCAGTCAGACGTATGGGTAAGGGGTGGAGGTAAGGACTGTGACTTGAAAAACTCCTCAGGTACCCACCAGCAGAGAGCTAATGTGACATATAGTATACGTGCGCGTGCAGGTGTGTGCTGCATGCAGACTCTCACCTGTGCACAGGTGAGCCAGGGGAGGGCCTGGCGAGGGCGTAGCTGGAATTGTCCTGCCCTGGAGCTTGTGTTTGGCTGTGAAGCTGTTGAATATGGAGCTCACTGACGTCCATCCCCAGCACACCTGGACACCAGCACACCTGGAAACCCAGCACATATGGACACCAGCACACCTGGACATGAAAAGGGTTTACAGTTCTTCTTGGACCATGAGTAAATATATATAAATATAAATATATATATATATGCACACACATACATAAATATTTATGAGTAAATGTCATACATATAATATTTATACATACAGGTCTTCCTCAACTTACAATGGGGTTACATCCCAATAGATCCCTCATAAGTTGACAATGTCATAAATCAAACATGCACTTAATATACCGAACCTTCCAAAGGTCACAGCTTAGCCCAGTCTACCTTAAATGTGCTCAGAACACTTATTAGCCTCCTGTTGGGCAAACTCATCCAACACAAAGCTTATTTTGTAATGAAGCATTGACTATCTCATGTAATTTATTGACTACTGTGCTGAAAGTCAAAACCAGAATGGTGGTCTGGGTACAGAACGGTGGTCAGCGAGCTGGTTGTTCACCCTTGTGAGCGCGGGGCCGCCTGGGATCTGTGGACGCGCTGCCCTGCTCAGCATCACGAGAGAGGATCTGACCACAGAGCCCGAGCCCAGGAAAAGCTCCAAGTTCAAAATGAGAAATATGGTTTCTACTGAATGAGTATTGCTTTCACACCATCGTAAAGTCAAAACATCATGAGTTGAACCATCCTTAGTCGGGGACTGGATATATATGTATTTGTATTATATATTTATTAAATATATATTTATACCACTTATATATTGTATAAATATATATATTTATAGTATATTGTGAAGAGAAAAGGTAGTAAAAAAATCCATGAAAAGGAAGTGGGTAGCATTATTTAATTTTTAAAGTAAGCATGGACATTTAGCTAGTTGGACACATTAGGATTCTTCTGCAGGGAACCATACAGTCATGATTCATGGTAAATTAACTCCTTTTCCTTGGAGGCACGTAGTGTGGGTTTAACAGTTTGTCCTGACGCCCTGAGTAATTAGATGTTGAGATCAGGGGCCCATTCCTCACCCCGTTCCTAAACTTGCAGAAGCTTTCCCAGGATTTGGTAACACCTATTGGGTAAATCACTCCTGTTCATCTTTATTCCATAGTGGAGCTTTGACGCTTTGTTTTCAAGGCTTCTCTGTCAAAATGCATCTGGTTTCAGATAAAACTACTGCACTTCCTTGGTTTACTCGGTGATTCTGCTCTTATGGAGGGGTTCTCCGTTCAGGAGAGAACATTTACGTCAGTGGCATGGTCCTATCTCAGTGCCTAGTGTGTGAATAGGGCCTCTGCCCTAGTCCCAAGACCCTGGATCTGGAGATGGCACCTGGCCAGCATCCCGACATGGCATGCTGGCTGCTAGGCCACCAGGGACAGGTCTGGTTCTGTGAGGACACGAGCCCAGCAGATACAGGGATGCTGGTTGAAGGAGATGATGCTACTGCCATGTAATGAGGCAAGTTTCTTACAAGGGGGAGCATTTGTATCCTATGGGGCCCATATGTACATAGAGGGGTGAGACTCTAGACACCTGGTAGTCGGCCTGGTAGAGACTGGACGGTAGGCGTCTTGAATGACTTGTAAACTGCTGGTGTGGTCCCACGGGGCTTAAGGTCCAAATATCCCCCATCATGATGCACCACTAGGATATCAACAATCCTGCAAAGGTGCTTTAGAATACAAAAGAGGAAACAAAGTTTATTTATGGTTTGCATGAAGCATTTAACAGAAACTCCATTTTGTTCAAAAAATAAAAAGGTCCAAATCAAATTGCTTAAAAATGTAAACCCACTTTCTGTTTTAACAAATAATAGATGTTCTTTAGATAAGCTTAAGAGAACACAGAATTATAAAAATTTACCTTCCCTATTTTAATCCTTACGACACAGAGTAGGGCAACAGATCACTTGGACTCACTCAGCATTCACTGAGGTACAGAGCAGCAAGAAAACTGCATCATTCAGAGTGTAATTTTTAAATGGGGGAAATCTGTAGAGCTGGATTTCTTTTGAATTACTCTAGTTTTCTTATAACATTTAAGCCAAGCCCAATATGATTCTACACTCGTAGGTAAAACTAATCAGGAGATGATTTATTAGGTTTTTAAAATATTTGTAGGTTGTCTTGACATTTAGTTAATATTGCTTGCTAACCAGGGAGACTGCAGATGTTGAGACTTTTAAAGGAGGTTTTGTGGGAGGCCTTCCCCCCAAAAGGCATAATTATTTATCTCTATTTTCCTTTAAGGAAAATTCAGCCTCCTTCCTGTACTTTAAGATTCCAGGAGCAGATCTCAGTGTTGTGCCTTGGGTGTGACATGACCTTTGTAATAAAAGCACCCCTGAGTTGTGAGGTTAAAAGTGGTCCTTAGCCAATGCCCTGTGTGCAAGGAGATACTTTCTTGGTGTGTCCTATGCAACTTTCTCTATTCTTGGAAAAAAAGGCAGATAGCCAAAGAAGAATGATGAGTGATTTTCACACAAAGAACAATACATCAAGAATATCTAAATTCATTTAACAATTACAAGGAATATCCTTGGCCACGTCAATTTAAGATATGCTGGCAAGTGGGAAATGATTTCCAGTTTCTATATGTCATTTCTGATATTTCTTCAGTAGCTAGCAAAAGAAGAGAGAGAGAATTTTGGATTTCTGTTAAATTGACCCATAATAATTTTTTTATGGCTTTTTGTGTTTGAATAGTTGGCAAGGATCATATAAAGGTCAGGAACTTTAACTCAAGAAATGTCCTGTCTTCTCTAGGGAAGTAAATAAGTAGCGAAGGAACAGATAAAAAAATGAATGAACAAATTCCAATAGTCAGTACAGTGCAAAGCATTGTCTAATGATTAATTCATTATGAGAAATTGCCATTTATGATAAAACCATTTTGTGGTAGAAAATTTGCTTTTATTGAAGCAAATGATCTGCTATAGGATGAGAATACCAGCTGTGGTTGGTATTTGGATTTGGGTGTAGAATGAACAGAGGTCCTTCATTGGCATGAATTTTCTCCTTCATGACAATTTCCTTGTAAATGTGAAAAAGAGCCCCTCTGATTTTGGACTCTAAATATCGGTGGTTTAATTTTGAAATCTCATGCTCTGATGGCTAATATGATTATCATCTTGGATGAGTTTGTTTGGGCTGCCGTAACAAAGTACAACCAACTGGGGAGCTCAAACAACAAATATTTATTTTCTCACAGTCCTGGAGGCTAGAAGGCAGAGATTGAGGTGCTGGCAGGGTTGGTTTCTCCTGATTCTCTCTCCCTGGTTGCAGACAGCCGGCTTCTCCCTGGGTCCTCAGGTGGTCTTTGCTCTGTATGTATCTCTGTCCTAATCCCCCCTTATTATAAGGCGACCAGTTATATTGGATTAGGGCCCACCCTAATGACCTTATTTTAACTTAATTTTCTCTTTGAAGAGCCTATTTCCAAATAACGTCATATTCTGAGGTCCTGGGGGTTAGAACTTCAACATATGTGTTTTGGGGGAACAAAATTCAGCCCATAAGACATTGCAAACCATCAGAAAGTAAGACCTGTAGTAGACCTCCAGTGTCGTGGACTATTTTATTTCCTGCTGTTCCCCTCCACGGTACTAAAAAGGAATTGGATGTTTGTGTCCCAAACCTATTAAAAATGTTCCATTCCATAGGAAAAAGGGTATGAATTCTGGTGTTCATTTCAATAAGAGGAAGATTGGCAGGGCAGTTTCCTTGTCTGAGAGGAGAGGAGAAGCACAAGGTCAGTGCAGGACAGAGTGTGTGCACACTGGCTTCCTTGCTTGTTTGTTCATGTATTTGTTTCTCAAGCACTGGCTGCCTGCCTGCTCCAAGCCAGGCACCATGCTGAAGGCAAGGGACACAGCACAAGACAAGACCCACTCTCTGTCCAGTGGGTTGATGATAAGATGCAAGATGTTAACGTGTAAAGAATGAAGGGTATGCGCTTATTCGGCGAGGATCCGTTAACCACCTAATGTGTGTCAAGCCTCTGGCTGGTGCTTGCGATGTATCCATGAATGAAAAGGGTAACGACTCCTGTGGCACACGGGCACCTCGATTCTAGGGAAGGGACACAGTTGGTGGATAGTGGATGCAAGGATTAAGTGTACAGGGTGTGTCAGAAAGTGTACAGCCTTTGGAGGAAAGAGGTAGAGCGGGTGGGGTGTGCTGGATGGGGGACCCGGCATTGCTAACGGGTGGGCACGGAGGTCTCTGAGTCATAAAGGAAGGAAGAGAGGAAGGCGGTACCCGTGTGAACACCGGGCTGGGGACAGAGAAAGGCTGGGGAGGGCATCCCAGGCAGCAGGAACAGCCAGCGCCAAGGCGCTAAGGGCATGTAGCTGGTGTGTTCAAAGACCCTGAAGAGCCCCGTGTGGAGGGAGCTCAGGCAGTGAAGCGAGCACAATGGAAAAGGGGCCAGAGGACATCTTGAGGCTGTATCACGTAGGGTCTTGTTGGCCATGGAAGGGTTTTGGTGTTTTTCCTGTGTGAGATCAGAGCAGAGCAGAGGTAAGGTGTGACTTAAGTATTTAATGTCCCTTTACCTACTGTGCTGTGTTCAGATTCGCAGGGGGGCAAGGGAGCAAGAGAGAGACCAGGGAGAAGGCAACTGCATTAATGCAGGAGAGAAGTTGTTGCCGGTTGTCGCGAAAGAATTGCGAGATGAAGTGAACTGTAAGAATCAGACTTATTTAGAGAGAAACACACTCCACAGACAGTGTGCGGGCCAGCTCGGAAGGCAAGAGGCTAGAGGCCTGGAAATATGGTGTGGTTAATTTTTATGGGCTGGGTAATGTCATAGACTAATGAGTGGGAGGATTATTCCAACTATTTTGGGGAAGGGGTGGGGATTTCTAGGAATTGGGCCACTGCCCTTTTTTTTTTTTGCGGTATGTGGGCCTCTCACTGCTGTGGCCTCTCCCGTTGCAGAGCACAGGCTCCGGACACGCAGGCTCAGCGGCCATGGCTCACGGGCCCAGCCGCTCCGCGGCATGTGGTATCTTCCCGAACCAGGGCACGAACCCGTGTTCCCTGCATCGGCAGGCGGACTCTCAACCACTGCACCACCAGGGAAGCCCTACACCGCCCCTTTTTGGCCTTTTATGGTTAGCCTCAGAACTGTCATGGCGCTGGTGGGTGCATCATTTAGATGCTAATGTATCACGGTGAGTGTATAATGAGGCTCAATGTCTACTGGAAGTTGAATCTTCGGCCATCTTGGGCCCAGTTGGTTCTCACTAGTTTTCGTCATGTACTATGACTGTGTCATTCTTTTAAAGGTTGTTCCCTGCCCCTTCCCTCCTGTTTCAAAGTGATGGCTGGGGTGTCCTGGGTGTTGCCTGTGGAGTTTGTCAGAAGTGGCTGGAGAGCCTTTGAAGACAGAGTGAACCAGACTTGCTGATGCATGGGGGGAGGGGTGGGAAAAAGAGGAGTCCAAGATTAGGCCCAAGATTTCCTGAGCAACTCCAATAATTGAATTTCTTTCAACCTTGATAGGAGGAGTCTGTGTGGATAATCGATCAGATGGTCAGACGCTATGGCTAGTAGGTAATGGGGTAAATCAGTCTAGAATTAAGGGGAGAGGCCAGGCTAGAGATACAGATTTGGGAGTCGTGGGTGTTTCAGTGGCATTTCAAGCTGTGAGATGAGGACCGATGGCCAGGGTGTAGTGTGGACGTGAGGGGACCAAGCTCAGGGATCCAGCGAATTTCAATATTAGGAATTCCAGGAGACATAGGGGAATCGGCCAAGGAGCCAGCACTGGAGAAGGCCAACTAATGAGGATTGAGAGGCCGGGCCGCCCACTGCTGCTCACGGGTCAGGAGGCATGTGGGCTGAGTCAGACCATGGACTTCCTCAGGCTGCAGTGGTCCTCACAGCAATTTTGGTGGTTGGTGAGACACAAGCTTGATTGGAGCGAAGAAAAGAGAGGATGGGAGAAGAAGAAGTGGAGACGGCACGTAGAGGCGATGCCGTCAATGCTCAGATTAGAAACCCGCCCCTGCCCTGCCCCGGTGAGTGCCCTCTGCTAAAGGTGGCCTTTGGTCCCAGTCCTTAAGGACAGGTAGCGGGATGCCAGGTAGGCAGACAGGGAGAAAGGAGCGTGCTGCGTGGGGCAAGCAGCCTACGCGGGGACCTGGGCTGTCTATTTTGGGCGGTGGAGGGAGGGTGGGATACAGGGAGGAATATTGAGCATTGCATCCTCTGCAGAGGACCTTGACGTTTGTGCCTCAGTGTCTCTTCTGCCCCTGGAGTCCTCACCACACAGAGCTCCGACGTCGACTCCCACGTTTCCCCTCTTGGAATTTTCTAGAGGATGGATGCATCATTTCCATTAAATTAAAGAGGTCAAGAGCTCACTGCTGAGGCCGCTGGGACCTGAGCTGCATAGGGCTTTGGAATTGCTCGCCGACATCCTGAACTTAGTTCCCAGAGGCAAGGGAACGCGGTGAAAGTACAGGCTGGTGAATCACCTGCCTCCCTGGGGTGCACGCGGGGTGCTCCATGTGCCACGGTGGCCCCAACACAACCAGGACATGGAAGACACAGACAGTTAGGGGAGGTCGGATCAGAGAGCAAACCTCACGCTGAAGGCTGTTTCACAAAATGATCCCCCATGGGGCTGTCACAGATGTCAAGGAGGGGGTCCCCTCCAGGGGAGGATGCATTAGGAAAAAAGCCTCACTGGAAGCGGTGTCAACAGCCTGACAGGTGCGTGCCAGGCTAACTACAGGACAGGCTCTGCCACAGAGATGCCTTGTTCTCGGTGACAAAGCCCTTGATTGTGATTGCCTGCAGAAGGGCCCCGAGGTAGGGCCAGGCACATCCAAGGGGTTTCTTCAGTGTTACGGCCCCTCCTCAGACGGAGCTCTTGCTTTGTGCTTGTCTCCCATGGAGCGGGCTCGCTCGCCAATTTTTAGATTCTCAAATTCCCTGTGAAAGAAGTTATTTTTGTCAGGTAAGGAATTGTCAGCTGGCCTTGAAGTCAGACCCACCATTGTCAGTTGCCTTGACCTGCCCTTGCCAGGAAATGCTACAAAAAGTCACAATTGGAGAATGACAAGAGATTCTAGCTCCGACGCCTGCTTGTCTTAGAAGAAAGTTGTCTGGTTGTGATTTTCAATTAAAAAGTTTTATTGGATATACTTTGCCCTCCTTCGCCTAGTTGAAAACTTCACTGTGTGGGTAAAACTCAAAGTAAATGGGACTATGAAACCTGCCTCGCCCTGAAGGGAAAATAATCTGCAATTTGTATAACTTTCTGGAACTTAGAAATTCATGCTCTGTTAGGTAGGGTCAGTGATCTTGGGAACTACTGTTTAGCCCTAAGACTTAAATAGCAACTTGTATTTTCTTTGAGGCTAGTAGTTGAAGTTTAGAAAACACTTTAGCTGGAATTGTTTCTCTGTTACAGAAGGAGCTGGTATTCCAGACCTGGGGGATTGTTTGTGGTTGATTAAGAAATTGCTTAGATGCCTGGACTAATCTGTGTGATGTCTACCATGGATACAAACTTTTATAAATCTCTGTAAGCTCTGGTCCTGATGCTGCGACCCCAGCGTGCGGCCCATATCTGGAGTGGTGGCCTCCTCTGGCCTGTGCTCCTGGGCAGCTTATCCTGGGAGCAGGGATCATAAAACCAGGGGGAATGGCAGGTCGCCCCTGCTCTGTGATCAGTGGTCAAAACACTAGGCTGACTTTCTCCCGTGGTGGACCTCACAGGTGTCTTTGGGCTGAGCTGTGGGCCTGTTAGCGGGTTCCCTTGTGCCGGGCTTGGCGGTGTGCTGGCTTTCTTTCTCTGGATGTCTCCTTTTCCATCCCGCTCCCCAGATCTCTCAATTGGCTCCCCTGTTTGCAGTTCTGCTGTTTGCCTTCTCCTTTGTGATAGCACAACGCTGAGGCCGTCTTGCTCCACAGGCCTTTGCTGCCTGGCTGCCTCTTCCTCTGTAGGGCTGTCTTCTCATCAGCCTGTCTCTGCACTGGCTGAGTCACAGCACCACGGCCTTGTTCTTCTGGTCTCAAACCCCCATCAGTTCCCCTCCTTCCTTGGCCCCTTTGACTGTGGACCAACACCTGGTGTGACGTTCCCGACCAGAGCTACATCTGACAGCGCCATCCTGAGATGCATTTCTGATGTCCAGGGCAGCACACGCCGCTGTCTGCAATGGCCAGATGAGTAAAGCCCCAGGGACCCTGACCAGATATAACAGGAGTGGGCATGATCAGCCTAAAGGAGGCCAACTCTGCTGCCCCCAAGTTTCCCCCTGAGCAAGAATGAGGGTCCAACTTGCCAGAAAAAATTTAACACATAGATGATAGTGACCTTTGTGTTCTAGGCACTGTTCAACGTACTTCATGTATATTAACTCATTTAATGCTCATAGCAACTCTATTAGGTATGCATTTTTAGGATCTTCATGCTGTTCATAAGGAAAACACAGAGAAGCTAAGGAGCTCACCTGAAATTGCACAGCAAGGACAGGATAACACTGGGATTTGAACCCAGGCAGTCTGGCTCCAGAGCATGTGTTTCTAAGCCTTACCCTCCTCCATTTTTTTTCTTTTTTTTTTTTTTGTGGTACGCGGGCCTCTCACTGCTGTGGCCTCTCCCGTTGCGGAGCACAGGCTCCGGACGCGCAGGCTCAGCGGCCATGGCCCACGGGCCCAGCCGCTCCGCGGCAGGTGGGATCTTTCCGAACCGGGGCACGAACCCGTGTCCCCTGCATCGGCAGGCGGACTCTCAACCACTGCGCCACCAGGGAAGCCGCCTCCAGGCTTTTAAAGAGAAGTCAAGTATGAATATTCATGAAAACTGACCACATCTTGGAAATCATCTAAAACTGCAAATTCAAATATGAAACAAAGCACTGCGGACCACGTGGAGTCCGGGAGCCCCAGGAGGCCACCTTGGTCCTACCATTAGCACCTTTACGGGAGAAGCATCCCAGTGCCAGTTTCGGCATCACATGTGCCTCGTGGGCCCTGGGCTCACCTGTACTCCCAGCTGGTCTCCCAGGAAGCTCCCCTACCTCTACTCAGTAAAACAAGAGCTTGGAGAAGCTGGAGGTCCTAGTGAGCTTGCGTGCCCTGGGAAGAGAAGACTTCTTGGAGGGACAGGATTGGAGAGGCTTGTCTAACTTGAGATGGAAAGGGTGTTTCTGCCAGGGGTGACTGAGTCAGAGAAGGGGCCAGGGGTGCATCAGTGCCTACAGTCCTTTGGGTACCTCTGCAGGTGTTTTACTTGTGGAATCTCGTGTCGGTGCTCTCAACAACACAAGGGGGGGTGCATAGTTTGCAGATAGATTCTTTGAATCTTAGTTTCCTTAATGAATACGTGCAAGGCCCCACAGTGGAATAAAGAGCAAAGTCAAGGGCTTCCCTGGTGGTGCGGTGGTTGGGAGTCCGCCTGCCGATGCAGGGGACACAGGTTCGTGCCCCAGTCCGGGAGGATCCCACATGCCGCGGAGCGGCTGGGCCCGTGAGCCATGGCCACTGAGCCTGTGCGTCCGGAGCCTGTGCTCCGCGGCGGGAGAGGCCACAGCAGTGAGAGGCCTGCGTACCGCAAAAAAAAAAAAAAAAGAGCAAAGTCAAGATTCGTACACTGGGGACTTCCCCGGTGGCACAGTGGATAAGACTCCATGCTCCCAATGCAGGGGGCCTGGCTTCAATCCCTGGTCAGGGAACTAGATCCCACATGCATGCCGCAACTAAGGAGCCCGCCTGCTGCAACTAAGACCCAGTGCAACCAAAGAAATAAATAAAAATAAATAAATATTTAAAAAAAAAAAGATCTGTACGCTGGGGATGAAGGGTGATGGAGGACATTCACTTTACAGAAAGGTGCCTGATCTGACGGTTGAGGGATGCTGATGCTTGAGGGATGCTGAGAAAAAGGCTGGTCTGAGTTGGAAGCAACTCATGGAGGACTTTAAAGCCGGATGGAGGGGTTTGGATGTGAAATTATAGTCGAGGGGAACCATTGTGCACTTTTGAGGAGACAGACCGGAGACTTAGGTTTAAGGAAGATTGATGTCGTGCCGACAGTATGAACACAATTGGGAAAGGGAAGGGCTGAGGTTTTGGAGATTCAGTGAGGAGGAAATTATCGTAATACGGACAGTGGGATTTGGGGGACGTGGGGTGGGGGTGGAAAAGGAGAAGACCATGGGAAGGATAGACCCTCGGTGGTCTGGATCAGTGGGTGAGCTGGCCTCCCGCAAGGAGAGCAGATGGAGGGAAGGGAGGGAGGTGGGTCCAGACATGTGCTTCCTCTTTGGGGACTTATAGCCAAACTGAGTGTAGGTTTGATCTTTCTTGAAATTAGAGTTGTTAATGTAGAAGGTGGACCTACCCAAGAGACTGTACATTTAGTGCATGTACGTATTTAGCATAATTGTTAAGATTGACAGAAAATAGGGGATGAAGGTGGTGGTGTACAGTGCTGAGTAGAGAGTTCTCTTCGACTCTGTGATTCATGGAGACGGAGCTGAATGTAGTTGCTTGTCTAGGGTGTTGTAGTTTCTTTCCTGCTGGACTTGCAGCGTCCCAGGGTGAGCAGAGCTGAGTGACCTCCTGGGGGACCCCTGCGTTCTCTGGGGCGGGGCTGGGCGAGGCACTGGGTCAGGCATTGGTTGCATTTGTGAAGGTGAGGATGAGGTATAACCAGAGTCACCTGCAGGTTCAAGAGAAAGACATGTTGAGAAGGGGAAGGGCTGAGACCTTGATGGGAAATTACCGAGACTGATGACCCAGGACAGCCCTGCGGGGTTTCTCAGGATCCCCCCTGGAGTACGTGAGCCCCATTCTTCCCGGCTACCCATCCACCTGAGACGTGACCTGATTACTACTCTGAGGCCTGGCTCTCACGTGGCATCTGGTTGCCTAGAATGGAAAACTGTATATCCTGGCAGCAGTGGTGCTTCAGAAAGGGTTCCGTCTCCCCAGCGTCTTGGGTTTGCCTGATGAGGACATGGCTTCTGACTTTGCCAGTGTTTTACTGTTGACTAAATGCTTTCCCAGATAGGATTTCCTCTCCTGTCTTTGTGCTCAGGACCCGGGCCTGGAGTCAAGTTTGGAGGCTGGGGCGATGGGGATTTGTCCCAGTGACTAGAGCTGGTTCCTTTCAGAGTGACACGTGACCAACCTTCAAAAGGAAGGAGAGGGTTAAACCTGTGAACCTGGGTGAGCTTAGGAGTGGATGACAATAGTTGGAAACGTAAAGTGGTTATTTGTGACTGTGATCTTGCAAGGAGGTGTGGTTTATAAGTTCTCGCTGTCCCAAGCCTTACTGAGTGCCATCAAAAATACCCTTGGGTGACAAGGAGGTGTGAAGTCCAGCCGCCTCTGTCTCACCCCTCGTCGCTCTGCACAGGCAGACAGGCAGACACGCACGTTTAACCTGGAAAAGGGCCACACTGACCCCACGCACCTGCTCTAACCACAGGATTCCTACACACGCTCTCCTGACAAGGACGGTGGGCAGGCTCCTTGGGCTGGGCTGTTTCTCAAGCAGCAGCTTGTGGGTTAAGACAGTGGGCGCGGCTAGTTATTCAAGCTCTTTAAGATGCTAGGAGGGAGAGGGTGTGGAGAAAAGGGAACACTCTTGCACTGCTGGTGGGAATGTGAATTGGTACAGCCACTATGGAGAACAGTATGGAGGTTCCTTAAAAAACTAAAAATAGAACTACCATATGACCCAGCAATCCCACTACTAGGCATATACCCTGAGAAAACCATAATTCAAAGAGAGACATGTACCAAAATGTTCATTGCAGCTCTATTCACAATAGCCCGGAGATGGAAACAACCTAAGTGTCCATCATCGGATGAATGGATAAAGAAGATGTGGCACATATATACAATGGAATATTACTCAGCCATAAAAAGAAATGAAACTGAGCTATTTGTAATGAGGTGGATAGACCTAGAGTCTGTCATACAGAGTGAAGTAAGTCAGAAAGAGAAAGACAAATACCGTATGCTAACACATATATATGGAATTTAAAAAAAAATGTCATGAAGAACCTAGGGGTAAAACAGGAATAAAGACACAGACCTACTTGAGAATGGACTTGAGGATATGGGGAGGGGGAAGGGTAAGCTGTGACAAAGCGAAAGAGAGGCATGGACATATATACACTACCAAACTTAAGGTAGATAGATAGTGGGAAGCAGCCGCATAGCACAGGGAGATCAGCTCGGTGCTTTGTGACCGCCTGGAGGGGTGGGATAGGGAGGGTGGGAGGGAGGGAGATGCATGAGGGAAGGGATGTGGGAACAGATGTATATGTATGACTGATTCACTTTGTTATAAAGCAGAAACTAATAAAAAAAATAAGAAAGGAGTAGAAAAACAAAACAAACAAACAAACAAAAAAGATGCTAAGATGAGAGAAGCTGACAAATTCCCCTACCTCCTTCCTGTCAGCCTTGGCCAGAGGCTCCCTCGCCAAACACAGCGGGGCTCTGGAGCGGTCTCTTCCTTTCCGTGTGTGTGTGTGTGTGTGTGTGTGTGTGTGTGTATCTATTTCAGAAAGCCGGCCTTACATTTGCTTTGCACACAGGTACACACGTTTGCACACACATGAATGTAACTGAATGAACTTGGTTGATGTGAATTGCTCTTTGGTCCCCATCAGAGGGAAGGGGCTGGAAAGCTTGCAGAGGTAAAGCACATCTGGCTTGAATGTGAAATAGTTTTGCTGGAAAAACGAAACAAACGAAACAAAACATAATGAGTTTCTACCTAAGCTTTTCAGAGCCCTTTCTTTCCGGAGCCACTAAGCCCTGGGTCTTTGAAGGAAATCACAAGATGATCCTTTGGTGCAGCCAAGCCCTGCCCCTTAACGACAGGCATCACATCTGCACAGGACCATAAATCAAGCCGAGAGGCTGTTTTAAATAGGCTGCAGATGCTGAGGACACTGCTGGCTAAGTGGCACTTTTCAAGGGAAAGAACCCGAGAAATGTCCCTGAAACCACCGGGGCGCCAGCCAGCCCCCGGGGAGGGAGGGGCCGAGGCTGCCTGCAGGTGGTCCACGGGCACCCACGGCCCACCTCCACTTCCGGGGGGCAGACTGCAGACACACACCCTCCTGGATTCATGACGGCCTCTAATGGTTTAATTAGCATTTCACCGATATGATTCCCCCTCGCCCTGTGGGGCTCCAGGCCAGTGTTTACAAGGTGTGTCAAGTCCTTCCCACCCCTCACCCACCCCTCCCACGCCGGCCCTGCAGTCCCACCGCCTTTCCCGCTTTTCAGGTTCTGGCCAAATAAGCCTGAGGACTCTTTGGAGGCGAACTTACCCTGTGAAGGCTGCAATTACTGTCCCTGATTTCACTGTGAAAACTTTACCATGGCCGCACTGAAAAATCTCCCTTTACCCTCCCACTCCTTCTAAGAGAACGGAAAAATCCATCAAATTAACACATCAATGAGTTGACTGTAATCTCCAGGGCTCAGTGTGGCACTTTCTAGCGGCCCAGACAGGAGCCCAGCATGATTTGTCAATGCAAACCTAATAGCCTCAATATGAATCTAACTAAAAATCAATATTTCATCACCAAATTGTTAGCGAGGATGAAGAAAGATGGCCGGAGTCAGAGCATTCTCCAGGGTAGGAGCATCTGGAGTTCAACGTGACAAGATGAGCGATGCCTGACTCGGGGCCCGGGGAAGGACACTGGGAGGACAGGCCCCGCGGACGCCCAGGGCGCAGAGGAGAGCAGCCACTGCAGCCGACACGCTTTCTTCCTTTCCTTTTAGTCTCTTCTTAGAAGGTAAAAAAGAGGGTGAGAAGGGGAAAGAAGGAAGGCAAGACCTTCAGCTCTGTTGGCAACACGACCTCACACGAAGGGGCTGGGGTGGGTGAGTGTGGCCCCGGTCTGCCGCGTCTTGCTCAGAGGGGTCTGGACCCCCCGCGCTGCCCAGAGTTAGGGCTCCTCTTTCTCAATAGAGCGGCTGCAGGGCACTTGGTTTCTGCTGCACAGTTTTACCAAAAACCTGGGACAGTCAAGGGTACTCGTGTACATAGTTCTCGAAGGTTTGTGTTCTCCCAGGATGGCAGCTGGTGATTGGAGGGGAAGCGGGGACTCCCCTTCCTGGGGTGACAGGTGCACCTGGGGAGGTGATGGGGCTCCCACCTGGTCAGAGCACGTTTCTGATGATGCTTACGGGCCATTTATTGCCCCAGCTGCTCCAGCCCTGTTATCACTCAAAGACCCAAGGTCGTGTCTGGAAGAGGCCAGTTATCCAATGCAAAGAAGAAAAGAACATTAAAAAATGTTTAAATGAGTAAAAACCTGACTCAGAATTGCACGGTAGGTACCCGATGTTTAGAACAGTACCTTAAATAGGAAGGTTTTTCGTCCTCTCCAACCCCTGCCCCTCCTCAAAGCCGTACCTCCATCACCGATGGTGGATTTCAGGCTGGGTAAGCATCACTGGGTCCTTCCCCAGTGTCTGAGGAGGAGGACCTGCAGAGGCTTTGGCTTGGACCACAGGTCTGTTTCTGCCTGACTCAGAGGCTGATGCAGTGCTTTCTGGTCTTACCTTGTCTGCACCTCACCCCGATTCGGCTTCTATAGGACTGTCACCCACTCTGGACAGAGGAGAAGATAAAAAGACATGATCTGTATGTTATTCTGGACAAGACCAGGCGTTCACAGACAGCTTGGCACATGCTTGGTTTTAATACAAAGGTTCAAATAATACAAGTCCATATAAAACAGTGATTGAAAGCTCGGGAGCTAGAGTAAACATCGAGGCTGTGTCCCTACCCGCCGTGTGACCGCGGGCCCAGTTTCACAAACATCAGCAAACCTCGGTTTCTCCACTCGTAGTAATGATTGCACCTAGTTGCAGGCTCACTCGAGGATGAAAGTAGATGTGCACACGCAGGATTTCGCGTACTAAGTGTTGCCAATGCTCCATGTTACATTGACGTTGTTGTTCTTTTTCTCCAACCAGGATGATACAATACAAAACCCACCAAAGACATATTTGCCTAATTTGTTGAATCTCTGTGTCTCCTATGGCAGGCTTCACCCCTCTCATTCTTGACGTGGTGATATTTGGACCATCGGTCTTTGATGGTGATGCTTTCTACACCATTGGAGGGTTTTGGGTAGCTGTGCAGAGTGTAATCGCATACGGTGTGATCATGGCTCTGCTGCCTGACGTTGCAGTGGGTTAGATCAAGTCAGATTCCCAGGGGGGGTTTGACAGACTCGTTAGGCCTTCATTCTTCTTCAGAAGGCCCCACGAAATGGCTCTCCCAGGATGCTGTGACGTCTGGTCCCTGTCCTTGACTGCCTGCACCTGACGTGCACTTGGCACTTGGTCTGACACTACCCGGCTGATGTTTCCTGCTGGCCTGTGTACCACACTCTCCAGCCCCTTGGACCGTTGATGCTGATTCTTTTTTAATAGTACTTCAGTCTGACAAATACTGAAATCAAGGAAACCCCTGGAAGAACTGTGGCCCCCGAGAGGCGGGCGTGAGGATCCCCGCGGAGGGGCTCAAAGGCGGACTTTTTCGGTGTGCGCCTTAGACAGCTGTTCAGGGTGCATGGCAATCTCTGCGTTGCTCCTCTGGGGTTGGTCGCGGTGTCCTATGACCCTGAATCCTGGCTGTGGGCTCTCCCTGGTGTCCAGGTGTTTGTCCATGTACCTCTTCATCTGACCCCTGCACTGACACTGTGAGAAGGGAACTACCCTTGCCTTCTGGCTGATGAGTCCCGCAAAGTTCTGAGGGGAGGCTTAGCATTTCCTACGGCAGTTTATTTTTTATTTTTTTAAGTTGGGATGACACTTTCTGCTACTTTTTTTAAAAATAAATTTATTTATTTTATTTATTTATTTTTGGCCGCATTGGGTCTTCATTGCTGTGCACAGGCTTTCTCTATTTGGCAGTGAGCAGGGGTTACTCTTTTTTTTTTTTTTTTTTTAAAGAATGACTCCCTTCTTTTTTTTTATTATTTATTTTTGCTGTGTTGGGTCTTCGTTTCTGTGCGAGGACTTTCTCTAGTTGTGGCAAGCAGGGCCCACTCTTCATCGCAGTGCACGGGCCTCTCACTATCGAGGCCTCTCTTCTTGCGGAGCACAGGCTCCAGATGCGCAGGCTCAGTAGTTGTGGCT